>NC_047573.1:32086214-32794339 GCF_011004845.1 Esox lucius | reverse complement strand
ACTCCAGATCCTCTAAATCTTTTAATGATATTGTGTACCATAGATGATGACATACCCAAAGCAGTTTTACGTCGTGATATATTCTTGAATTTTGTCAATATTTGCCTGCGCAGTCTTTCACAGATTGGTGAACCACTCCCCATCCTCACTTCTGACAGACCCATCCTCTCTGGAATGATCTTTTTATACCCAATCATGTTACTGACCTGTTGCCAATTGACCTAATTAGTTATGTGCTATTTTACCAGGTTTAGTTTTTTAGCATTACACAATGTTTCCAGTATTGTGGTGCCTCTGTTCCAGCTTTTTGAAACGTGTTGCTTGCATCAAATTCATGTATTTTCCAAGAAACAATAACATTCAGTTTCAACATTTGATATGTTGTCTTGGTACTATTTTCTATTGAATATAGGGTTTAAATGATTTGCACATCATTGCATTCTGATTTTCTGTACATTTTACACAGCGTTCCAACTGTTTTGGAAACAGTGTTGTATAATAACTAGTATAAAGTATTGATAATTTTGCAATTGTTTGTCCTATTAATTTGAAGTAGGGTTTCTCAAACTTCATAAAAGTTTTTGAACAGAACTTCCATATTTTCCACAACATAGCTGGTTTATTTTATCATGCTTCCCAATAGGTTAAAAAAGTCAGAGGTAAACCATTAACTAAAAAGATTAGAAATTGCTTTAAGGTCCCCTAGTCTGTGGCAGTGGTCTAAATCATTGCTTTGCATTTCAAATTGCATCATTGCAGGAGTTTGAATCCTGATCACGGCATTACATCAATGCCCATGTGGACCCAGACAGTGTGGGACAAATTGTCTGAAAGCTTTGATGGGTGGATCTCAGACAAGGTTGACTGTTTTAGTTATTTTACAGGTAAGCATATTGAGAACACCTAATTTACAGTAATGACATGGGGACTTGTCACTGGGAGAGGAGAGGGGGATGTATGAGCCAAGTGGGAACTGGGGGTAATTATGTAGCCACGTTATATAAGGGCCAAATGGGAAATGTGTCCATGACATCAGGGTTTACGTCTGGGTTCAGTAGTGACCATAAAAAGTTAAGACACCCCTTTGAATGTTTTAGACCTGTGAGACCCCTTCTAACATCTGCTCCATCCAGTCTCTCATCAAGAAACTGTCCAGCATGACCCTGCTTATGTTCTGAGGCAAAAAAGCAGTATGATGCAGGAGCTATACGCTCCTGGCAGATGTAATGTGATAAGGTCATACTTGTGATTTGGAAATCAAGATATTAGGTTTGGAAAATAATAATAATAATGTACTGCTTAACCCT
Source organism: Esox lucius (assembly GCF_011004845.1). Taxonomy (NCBI): domain Eukaryota; kingdom Metazoa; phylum Chordata; class Actinopteri; order Esociformes; family Esocidae; genus Esox; species Esox lucius. The sequence continues at coordinate 32,793,032 of NC_047573.1, read as the reverse complement.
TATCCGGAAGGATTACGAAACATCCGTTACCCGGAAGTACTTAGTTATTATCGCCTGTTTCATAGCGTTTTGGTTGTGGTGTGCTAACATCACAACAAAACAATTCAGAAATTGTCGACAAATTGAGACATGCGATAGATGAGATTTTATTTTTAAATTAAATTTTCATCGCCCAAAGAAGAGGAAACATCGGAGACCAACCTGGACTTAATTTAGTCAATAGTTATCGTTAGTATGTCAGATCCTCGGTGCGCAGTATCAGTAACGTTAGCCCCTAGCTAGCTAAGTTAGCTAGCTTGCGAAACCCATCATTGTACGGTCATCTCGGGCTTCAAAGTAGACCCTGTACTCTACCTCTCTGTTAGATGAGTCACTTCGACGGTCTTAAAACCATTAACTGCACTTCCTAAGCCCTTCTCATTGTAAATCATGGCGAAAATTGAGCGTCTAAATGCCCGTGTGGCAAAACTGCTGACTGTGGCAGTGCATGAGGTTCTGGAGGTGGTGAAAGAGACAGTATCTGAGTACCAGGAGAAAACAGCCAGAACTCAGAGAGAAAACGAAAGTCTACGGAGGAGACTGCAGGAACTCCAGGACAAGATGAAGAGAGAGAGCACAGGTGACATTTAATGTTTTAAAATATTTAAACTCTAAACTCGAGGGTCTGAGTGAGTGGGCTTCTGCTCGTAGTCTGTAGATTGTTGGATTGTCTGCATTAATCTGCTATGAAGTTGTTGAAACAGGAGTGATATGGATCGTCTTTGTATTCGTCACATGTGGGGACCAATATAAGAAGCATTGTGTTAACGTTTATATAAGAATTATGTAATGAATGTTTTCTTATGATACGTAGTCATATCTATTTTTTCTTTGGCAGCACAATCATCCACTCCTACAGCCATTTCAGGTAAAACTGAGCAGGAGGAGGAAAGCAAAGGCAGCCCTAGGCCGAGGCAGCACGACCTTGAGTCTACACAGGAGGATGACAAACCGGTGCTCACTCGGAAACCATGGAGGAGACGGGAGGAAGAGTACAATGACTCACTTGAACTAGACCAATTAGGGGAATCTGAGACTGAGTGTAACGTCACACAGTCTTTAGCTGAGAACAGCGGTGTGGTTCCTGAGAGGTTGTCACAGGTGACCGAGGCAGCTGTGACGGTATACATGCCTCACTCACTATGTGATACTGACCTGGACTCCATTCCCTCAAGGCATATGTCCTCCAATGTTTTGTCCCAAAGCCATCCCAGCTCTTCTCCTCCTCACCCAGGCTTGTCCTCAGGTCAAATCAAAACCGAACCCGAGCACCTAGATTATTCCTCAGTTTCCCGTGAGCCCCCAGACCAGAACCCGTTTGAGTGCGGAGACTCGGATAGCAGCTCGACGCAGAACGACAGCGCCCTAGAACCAATGCAGGACCACCCTGAAGTGCAGGGCATAGTGCACTACATCAACGCGGAAGGCCTGAACACCTTTGTGGATGCATTTCCCTTCGAGTGTCACCCGGAGTTGGTCCAGGACACCAGACGACAACACCGGCCTCTTCTTAGGCGCGAGGAGAGCCACAGCTGTATCCTGTGTGGAAAGACGTTCAGCCGGATCGGGAATCTTCGGATCCACCAGCGCTGTCACACAGGGGAGAAGCCCTACTGCTGCCTGCACTGTGGGAGGCGGTTCAGTCATGCTGGGAACCTGCAGAAACATAAGAGGGTCCATACTGGGGAAAGGCCGTATGGTTGCCAACAGTGCGGCAAGACTTTTAGTCAGTCCAGTCACCTGAAGAAGCATCAGAGAATTCACATTGTCAGGCATCTTAGTGTTGGGTGATGTTTTAGGCTGACATATTTTGGTTATTTGATTCATTGTCTAATTGAAGTGCATTTGGTGAAACTTGGCCTGTTTTAATGGCATACGTTTGATTTCTGGTGCACGCCCAAAGAATAGCCTTGCTGAACTAGACAACACTAACTTTTGGGGTTTATAATTGGGACTAGTTGGTGTAACTAAGATGCTTCTGTCCCTCACCTTGCCCCAACTCGTTCTAGTACCAGGGACCCTCTGAAAATACAGACAACAATCCTCCACAAAGTTTTACTTACTGTTCCACAAAAGCGAGTGAAATGACTATGTTAGGGTGTCTGCTGGGGATGTAACTGATTGAATGCTGTTAGTGTGCACAGCTAACTGGTGAGACACATTTTCACTACACATTAAACCCTCTCTCCTCCGCATTAATCCCAGAAGCTGGGCAAAACCCCTAAACAGACTTAATCTGTCGCTCTCATCTCCTGGATCCAACCAGACACCCTCTAAATCGACAACTGTGATAACCATCGCTCCACCACGCTACAGCTCAGTCTCAGAGTCAGTGACATCACCTATTGAATGCTATCAGCACAAAGCTAACTAGCTAACCATTTCACATTGGCAACAATGGCAGAGATGAGGATGAGAACAGCAACTGTAGTGCCAACCACATTACTGCACTAACTGTACCAACTCTTGGAAGTGTATGTAAAATTCTTACCAAGGGTAAGGATGGCTCATTACAATGTATATTTGATTGACATAAGCATGGACCACTAAATGGAAGAACAGGGTTCTGGAGATATCGGGTCAAATATATGTATGATTAGTCAATGTGTGACTTCCTTTAAATCTTATTCACAGGCTCATTTGATAGTTCACCCAAATAACAAAATCATCTGTTGGTTTCCTTACTCATGGAAATGTGATTGCAATCCATGATTGACATTTTGTTTCCCTGGTACTGTTTCAAAATCGTAATGTTTTAGGGTTTGTTGCAACAAATTCAATACAAGTTACTAATCAGAGATTTTTGAGCCAACCTTTTTATTTGAGTGAAACATTTTAATGGGAAATCTGACGGAAACTGCAAGTTTGTTGGTAAAGCTACATTTATTGGATGAAGAGTTTGGGTATTACTCTGTGAATTAATGCAAGAAAGGAGTGTGAAAATGCTTAAATTATAAATACCATTACATTTATTCATGTAACGTTTTGTGTGGTCCACTCATTGCAACATGGGGTAAGCTTACAGTTTATTAGGCTCACGATGGAGTTAGTTAAGATGAACTTCACCAGGTGGTAATATTCCACAGTGGAATATGCTCCTTTCCAATAAGTCTTTTCAGCCATTCCTTGTATTTGACCTATTCGAGAGTTACCTATCCTGATTAGACTTGAGTGTTTAATAACTCGAAAATACAAAGGCTCTTAATCTGTTGATATGACGACTGATGCTTGGCTGTCATTTTACACAATCCTGTGAATATCCATAAAACGACTTGAACCCCTAATTTTTATGTGCAACAATTCAGGTGAATGGAAAAACACTCATGGGGAAATTTTCATCTTTCCTTTAGGCATGTATGACAATGTGTTAAAATTGATTGCAAGTTGATGGAAACCTAGCTATTGTTACTTAAAGCTTTGTTTTGCTTTGATGTAATTTTGTTATTTGGGTGAGCTCTAATCAGTGCAGGAAACATTTGTACAGATAGTATTTCAGAACGATTTATATTTTTTGCTAACTTATCAATACATTCAATATTCATATTAGTATCTTCACATAATTCCCTGTAATCCATTGTTTGCTGTTGGAATGAATATTTTATTTATAAAAATAGAATAAAGCAATTATTCATCAATTTAAAAGTACATATTAAAACCTATTGTCGATTATGTTTCTGCTTCAGAATTTTGGAGAGAGTATTGAGTGCTCAATACTTATATCAGGTAATCATGAAAACATACCAATACTTTTATTTTGAAGACCAATCTCCATACACCGGAAGTAATTGTAATTCTACATCCTCTGTCAGATACTACTGCGTGCTTTTTGTTTTCCCTCAAAACATTAACTTGAATTAAATTAGTTGACCGATATTCAAAAGATTTCGTTAACATTGTCAGTGTTATCTTAATTTATTCAAGAAAGTGGTAGCTAAAGCTTTGCCACCTTTTTCTTCGCTGTTCTGGGGTTTGGTTGTGTGCTAGTGCTAGCTACCTAAGCCGTTAGCTGGCTAGCCCACTCTCCATTACAAACTTGAATGTTGTTTTGAACACAAAGTCGGCGAGTAACAGTGTCAACAAAGAGGGCAAACGACCTCTACATCAAAAAAAGGTATCTATTACTTTCTCGTATATATCCGAGTTTGTTCAACTAAGGAGGGTGACCACTGGATAACCAATGAGCATTGGCCTATTCTAATTCAGATAATGTGAACGTAAATAGCATCATATCAATATGTAGTGCCAGGTGAATTGACACTAAAGTGTAGGCTCTTTTCAGGATGTCAAAAATTGAGCGTCTGAACGCCCGTGTGGCCAAGCTACTGACTGTGGCTGTGAATGAGGTTCTGGAGGTGGTGAAAGAGACAGTATCTGAGTACCAGGAGAAAACAGCCAGAACCCAGAGAGAAAACGAGAGCCTACGGAGGAGACTGCAGGAACTCCAGGAAAGGTTGAAGAGGGAGAACATGGGTGAGTTGGATAGTGCATCAGATGTGGTGGTCCAACATGGCATTTACTACAGATTCTGATGTTTGTCTTGTTTTGCAGCTGCTAAACTTGTGATGTTTCCCATGACAGGTGGATGTGAAAGAGCAGCCAATGAAAAACAGTCAGAGCAGGGTTGGAGCCCTATTCTGACACAGGAAGACCCAAAGCCCACACAACTAGATGAAAAACCAGCGCTCACTTTGGAACAGACAAAAAGACTTAGGCAGGGGGAGTGTGACGGCCTGGAGCTGGATCATATAGCCGATTATGAGACCGAGTGTAGCTTCGCCTTGGATTTGCCTGGGCACCACGACCGGGTGTCACAGCAGTCGGATGAAGCCGTGGCGGTGCACACGCCTCCGGGTGTGAAAAGGGACGTGAGCACCAACCTGCTCCGGGCAGTAACACCCGACACTTTGTCTGCTCCCGGCACCTCGCACAGCCATGCCCAGCTCGGCATCAATCTGACAGTCATCAAAACGGAACCCGAGCTCACAGAGTGCTCGGCGCCCCCACTGTTGACCCTCCCGGAGACTTTGGATTGTGTCAGTTTGAGCGACAGTTCCGCGCGCTACGACCCAACGTCAACTCCGAATTCTCGCGGGAGCGCTGGACCGTATAATGTCTTTGTGCATGCCGGACACAACAGCGTTGGAAGGAGGTTCGGGAAGAGCAGCAGGGATGTGAGGAAACACCACAGGCAGCACTTTAGGAGAGACGAGCCCCACGTCTGCTTTGTTTGTGGGAAGACGTTTAGCCGGGTGGGGAACTTGAGAATCCACCAGCGCTGTCACACGGGCGAGAAGCCCTACTGTTGCATGCAGTGCGGCAGGTGTTTCAGCCAGGCTGGGGACCTTAAAAAGCACAAGAGGGTCCACACAGGAGAGAAGCCGTATTATTGTGGCCAGTGTGGAAAGAGCTTCAGCCGGGGGGAGAACCTCAAGAGACATCAGAAGATTCACATTGGAGAGACCTTACAGCTACAGCAGGTGTGGAGAGAGCAGCAGTCGAACTAGACACATTTGTTTTGAGCAAAGATTGTATGAATGAACATGAACAAGAATGAACAAGGGTATATGAACGACAACATTGTGAAATGAACATATGCCATGGGCTGTGTTGAAAATCTAAATTGATTAGATCATACTCGTCAGTGCATTGCAGGGATTTTTTTTTTACAAGGACACATGCATCTTCATGAAGTGTGCGTGCATGCTTGTGTGTGTGTGTGTGTGTGTGTGTGTGTGTGTGTATATACACCCTGATAAGCCATAACATTTTGAACACTGACAGATTAAGTGAATAATACTGATAATCTCGTTATCACGGCACCTGTCAGTGGGTGGGATATATTAGGCAGCAAATGAACATTCTGTTCTCAAAGTTGAAGTGTTAGAAGCAGGAAAAATGGGCAAGCGTAAGGATCTGAGCAACTTTTACAAGGGTCAATTGTGATGGCTAGATGACTGGATCAGAGCATTTCCAAAACTGCAGCCCTTGTGGGGTGTTCCCAGTCTGCAGTGGTCAGTACCTGTCAAAAGTAGTCCAAGGAAGGAAAAGTGGTGAACTGGCGACAGGGTCATGGGCGGACAAGGCTCAATGATGCACGTGGGGAGCGAAGGCTGGCCCGTATGGTCCGATCCAACAGATGAGCTACTGTAGCTCAAATTGCTGAAAAAGTTAATGCTGGTACTGATAGAAATGTTTCAGAACACATAGTGCATCTCGGTTTGTTGCGTATGGGGCTGCGTAGCTGCAGACCAGTCAGGGTACCCATGCTGACCCCTGTCCACTGTTGAAAGCACCTACAATGGGCATGTGAGCATCAGAACTGGAACATGGAGTGATGGAAGAAGGTGGCCTGGTCTGATGAATCGTTTACTTTTACATCATGTAGATGGCTGGGTGCATGTTTGTCGCTTACCTGGAAAACACATTGCACCAGGATGCATTATGGGAAGAAGACAATGTTCTGCTGAGAAACCTTAGGTCCTGCCATTCATGTGGATGTTACTTTGACACCTACTACCTACCTGAGCATTGTTGCAGATCTTGTGCACTCTTTCATGGCAATGGTATTCCTTGATGGCATTGGCCTCTTTCAGCCATATAATGCACCCTGCCACAAAGCAAAAATGGTTCAGGAATGGTTTGAGGAACAAACAACGAGTTCAAGATGTTGACTTGGCCTCCAAATTGCGCAGATCTCAATCCAATTGAGCATCTGTGGGATGTGCTGGACAAACAGGTCCGATCCATGGTGGTCCCACCTCGCAACTTACAGGACTTAAAGGATTTGCTGCTAACGTCTTGGTGCCAGATACCACAGCACACCTTCAGAGGTCTAGTGGAGTCCATGCCTCCAGGGTCAGGGCTGTTTTGGTGGCAAACGGGGGATCTACACAATATTAGACAGCTGGTCATAATGTTATGGCTGATAGGTGTGTGTATATACAGCTCTGAAAAAAATTAAGAGACCACTGCACCTTTTTCTTTCCTTTTCAAAAAAGTTGAAAAGGAAAGTTTTGAGTGAGGAACAGAAGGGTTGGTCTCTTAATTTTAACCCTTCTGTTCCTCACTCAAAACTTTCCTTTTCAACTTTTTTGAAAAGGAAAGAAAAAGGTGCAGTAGTCTCTTAATATTTTTCCGGAGCTGTATATATATATATATATATATACATTGGCAAATAAAACTACTTTTTGAAGGTTATACTGCAAAATATTTAGGGTCATATGTGAGTGAAATGGATACACTGTAGAGCCCTGGGTTTAACATTTTTGGTCATGGGTAGTACCTTTTAACCATTGGTGGGTGGCATAGCGTCTGTCCACTGGAGTCGTAATTATTCCTTTGGCAAACATCACTGGTGTGAGCGTGGGTCATTCTGGACACTTAACGAGTGTCTGGATCTTTTTTTTCAAAGGCCTATGTGGCATCGATATGTGTCAAACATGTATTATTTTGTTAGACTTCACGACAAAAGCAAATACATTTTTCAGACACCTTTGTTATAAAACTTTACAACTAAAATGTAGTGTTCTGATTGTGTTTTTCTATTTCTCATTACAAAGATGTTTGGTGCTATATTTTTCAAGTAAAAAGAACAATGAACACAATTAACTTTTACTTAAACTTTGTAGTCCATTTTTGACACTTTCAATTATTAAATGTTTTACTCATCGATGACACATCAGCCTTTTTCAAGAAGTAGTTTTTTTAGATGCAGTTACCATTTAAAGGGATACTTCTGGATTTTGGCTATTAGGTCCTTAATTGACCTCCCCAGAATCTTAAGAAGTCCTGTAGACCATTTTAACATTCCTGCATCCAGTTCTAAGAAGATTGTAGGTGTTAATGTAAGCTAATCCTAACTAGCATCAGCTGTAATGCTATTTAGCAATTACGTTAGTGGTATTTAGTGACTTCCTTCATCTGAAGCTGAAACTTTAATTGTATACACGTTAATCTTTCTAGAGAAAGGGCCTCATTGCCAACATCCTTAAGTATCTTTTTAACTATTATATTGCTCCTTTTTGTGCATACAGGAAAGGGCTGGGCTGTTGTCTGACAAATATTTTGTAACAATGTGTTCGTGGTGAGCTTTGGGTCATGGGTCATGACCGAAAGGACAAGATCCCGGATACAGGCGGCCGAAATGAGCTTTCTCCGCAGGGTGGCTGGGCGATCCCTTAGAGATAGGGTGAGAAGCTCGGTCACCCGGGAGGAGCTCAGAGTAGAGCCGCTGCTCCTCCACATCGAGAGGGGTCAGCTGAGGTGGCTTGGGCATCTGTTTCGGATGCCTCCGGAAAGCCTTCCTGGGAAGGTGTTCCGGTCCCGTCCCACCGGGAGGAGACCCCGGGGAAGACCTAGGACACGCTGGAGGGACTATGTCTCCCGGCTGGCCTGGGAACGCCTCGGTGTCCCCCCAGAAGAGCTGGAGGAAGTGTCTAGGGAGAGGGAAGTCTGGGCATCTCTGCTTAGACTGCTGCCCCCGCGACCCGGCCCGGATGAAGCGGAAGAAGATGTATATGTATGTATGTATATGTTCGTGGTGATTAAAGACTGAGAAGTACACAAAATGAGTACTCAAGGCAGGACTTTCTACCTGTCAGAATGCAGTCAAGTGGAAGTGGGAGCTCTACCAGAATTTATATTGTTACAAAGCTACTGATCCTGCCATTAAATGTGTCATGATAGGCCTTCCTTGTGTTAAGCTATAGAACTAATCATTCTGGTGTTTATAAGACAGAGTGGAAATTGTGCAACTCTTAGACGTTGCAACATGATAAAACAAACGGGGGAGAATGTGCCAATACTTACTCTCTTACATACCCATGAAAATAGCATAAGGCATAAAACACAGTATGCAATATATTTGCATGATTGTTTCCCCAATCTACATAAGTTGTTTTATCTCAAGGTCAATTCCATTAAGTTCAGGCAGCTGGAAACAAAAACACTGTCACAAATAATTAACTTACGGTTTCAAGAAAAGCTCATGTAAGAATGATTTCATAGGCCACAACAACACGTATGGGGGCTGACGACACTGGCATAAACCAACACAATCTATCATTATTAAGGAGTCTTTATTTTCTTAGACGCTATTGTGTCTTGACATTGTGAATATATTATTAAATTCAATACTGGCTTTTCAACAACAAAAAGATTGCGGACAGATTGCAGTAGGTTAACTGCAGTATACGTTCAGTATGTTGAGATTACTTCGTCCAAATGATCACAGCTGATAGTTAACTACAGTTTCAAAACGAAAATATTTTTTCTAAGAATGCCTAGGATAGTTTATAGGGAGTATAGGGTTCAATGAGGCGCTGACGTGGATGATGTGCCCAGTTGAGCGCTCACCTTAGTTACCAGGAAGTGTCTGACAACACCCATGGAGCTGGTAAAACAGACCTTTACACTTTACTCTAGAGGTGAGTAAACAAATCCAATTTACCCTGTGGCTACTAGGACCGTATTCGTTAGAGTTCCTTTCGATTTGGAAGTTAATGGTTTTCTTATAGCCTATTACAAAAAATCTATATTGTTTTTGTTTTAATACATGCAGGAGGAGATCGTTAAGGCATTTATCACAAGGCACTGGTTTCGGTTTTTATTCGACCCACATAGCTGCGACCATTTTCATATTACCGCTCGTGAAAGGTAGATGTTGCTGCTTAAGTGCACTAACAGCAAAGTTACTGACCTATGAACTTTATTTCACTGCTAGTTTAGACGAATATTGCAATCGATACATCAGTGCGACAATAATTCGATCATAGCGTAATGCGCTTGTTCTTTGGGTTCCATCCGCGGTAAGAGAATATGGTGCAATGATGTAGTTGGCGCCTTATTCATTGTTTTTATGTAGTGCAGCTCTAGGTGCTTCTACCGTAAAAGTATGGTGTCGAGATGAAGATTAATGGGAAGATCCTCGCTCATTTTCAGTTGTGCAACTCACCCGTCGACAAAGAAGGATACCTGTATAAAAAGGTAACCAGACCACCCCCGCATGTTTCATAGACTTGAATTTACCATAGCTCAATTCGCACAATCCTTAAGAGCCAGGAAAACCGAATATTGTTGATTATCATCTTTGTCTTTTTATTACAGGCCAGTTGATAAACTCTCTGCACAGTCAATAACGGCGTTCTTGCCTAATGTACCAAAACCAATTGCATTTATTTTAAAACCATCTTCCTCCTTTCTTCAAGTCGTGAGATTCATGCGAAGCTAGCCAGAGTCAGGATTAATAGGCACTATAGTGGAATTTAGGTTTTGCCTTCAAATTAAGTCCATCATTGAATGTGATGCAAACAGATACAATGTATATTCCAAAAATAACTGGAATGTGTGTGTATTTATAATACACTGTATATTTGGATAATCAAAATAACCATCTGTAGATGTACAGATATTCATACTGTCAAGAAACTATCACAAAGTAAATTCTAAGGTTTAGATTACTGTTACTAGATAGTTAACAGAAATGTGATTGATAGTCTGTAAACTGTAAAGAATCTTCTGAATGACTGTCCATATTAATTGTTACCATGAATAAATCCTAACTCTTCCATGTGTAGTTACTTACAGGACCAGCAAAAACAAAGAGTAGCAGCTTAGGAATATCTGGTTTTCTTGATAGTTTCTTACTTTTAAATACTTCACAAAAGGTTTTGTGAGAAAGCTCAGGCTTTAAGATGAAATCTGAGATTTTAAGCACACCAAGTATGTATAGTATGTCACCAATTGGACATGTTTATTTATTGAATCCTTTATTATTATCATGAAAGGGCAGTTAGATGCAAAGGCTAGGTAGACATGTAGAGGGAGACTGAAAGGAAGGGACCAAATGGTCAGACAGGGTTCCAACCCCCATCGCCAGCTGGCATTTGTGGTCCACATGGTTACAGTTTGGTGCTACAGATACACATTTCTGAGGAGGCTGTAACTATTGTAACAAAAAGGGGATGTAGTTAACAATTGAAGGATGTTGGACACAACAAAATGGGACCTATTTTGGCTCATGAACTCCACTTTCACCACTACTGGCTAAAATTATGCAAGAACTGTAGCTTTAATTTTGCTTTTACTTAAACTTAAAGTCATGCTGAGGTTTCTAATAAATTCTAAAACTCTGACTCATGAGTGACCCCATATATGAGAGTGGAGTGTTGAGTTCATGTCTTTAGTCTTAATTTATAAGGCCATACGGAGAATGTACCTACATTACATTACCCAGACAAAGAAATAGGAAAAAACACAGACTGGTTTGTTCTATGGTAGCCGTGGAGAAAGTCTATTAATCTTATGGCGCAATGTGTGCTTTGAGGAAAATGACAGTATGGATGGACAAATGGACGGACGGGTGGATGGATAGATGGAATGCGTATACCATCAAGTGGCTGATTTGGTGATACAGATTGCAGATAATTATTTAATAACGATTACAAAATGCCAAAGTGTTATCCCCAGCTCCAGTCACAAGAAAAAAGTGAATTTACCCACTAATAATAAAACACATTGACAGGAGTTTAATGATTAGTGTTTCTGAGGATGGATTACCTCTTTAAACTGTGGGCAAGCAAGTTCCGATCAGTTTATTCCGACACTGGTTTTCACACCATTGACAGTCCAATGCATGCAGAGCCGCGGCCCAGTGGAACCGCTTCAGGCTCCATGCAACACAAGTCAGTACCTTTCACCTGTGTTTGCACTTCACCTGGCTCACTCTGATTTCTACTTTGAAATGTCCAAACGAGCAAAATGCAAACATTTTAGCAAAGTCTTGAATGTGGGTTTCACATAGCAGGCTAATACCCCATCTCATCAAGAAAACGGCCTGGACGTTGCAACTAAATGTGACCCTAATTTGGCGCTCTGTATATCCATGAAATGAAATGTATACTACAACATTCTAATCCTTTTTAGCATTTTCCTGTCCTGTGGCATGATTTCCATGTTCATGGTTGTTTGCATTATTTTCAATGGGAAAACTTAAATTTTGAATGCAAAAAAAAATCCCCTATTGTGGCAATATCCATATTTTGGCTACCTTAACAGGCTTGTATGAGCTGGGTGTTTAAAATCTGCCTTCATAAGCCTAAATAGTTAGCAAATTCTAACACTGTATGTTGTGTTGCGAAATGGGGTTTAACAAATTGCTGGGTTTAAGAAATGGGGTGTAACAAATTGCTGGCTGATACTGACCTGTAGAGCCTGATGAATAGTGAATAGATTGTTTTGACCAAACATCCAATTGTACCATATCACACAGGGTGAGAGAAACACTTCCTATCAGAAGCGCTGGTTTGTGCTTAAGGCAAACTTGCTCTTCTATAAGGAACGACCCAACGATCGGGACCTGGTTGGCGTCATCATTCTTGAGGGCTGCTCGGTCCAGCTGTGTGAGTCTGAGGAGCAGTTTGCCTTTTCGCTTGTTTGGAACAGCGAACTGGGCCTGCGAACCTACAAGTTTGCCACTGAGGACCAGGCCAGTCAGGAAAGCTGGATCCGGGCCCTGCTGTCAGCCAACCACAGCTACATAACAGCATTAGTCACGGACCTGGAGAAGCAGTATAAAGGTTTATTTTAAAAATTCTACCTTTATGTTATCATGCAAGTCAACTAAGAAACATTTCATGTTTATAATAACTGCCTGACGGGAGGCAAAAAGGCAAAGAAGTGGAGGGTTTGGTTCCATCTCAGCATTAAAGTGAATAGATGCCTCAGTAGGGTTTGCTAATTAACCTGATTCAGCTAATCTACTAATCATTATCAATCAGTCAAATGTATTTATAAAGCACTTTTTACATCAGCATTTATCACAAAGTGCTTTTACAAAACACCCAGCATGAAATCATACTTGCAGAAAAGTATTTTAGCGCTTGGCTGGAGTAAAACCCTGCACGTCTTAAATATCTCCAGGTTCAGAATCAGTGACTGAGTCTGAGAAATCCACTTATGGGTTATTGGTTCCCACTACTTACACACAGAACAGTTTTATGTAGGCAAAGCACTTTCATCATGTTCATCTGTGTTTAATTAAAGTGTCTTACTTAATGCAGTTATTTAGTCTCCATGAATGTCCTAGCACCTTTTTTCTGTCTTTCCTCAGAGGCCAAGAAAGCAATTCCTGGAAACCTAACAATACCCTCATTTGTTGGCCCAAACATGGAGAAGCCAACTCCGCAACTGGCTTGGCTGAACACTGGAGCCTCAACCTTCTTACAGTATCCAGGCATGGGAACCAGACATAGCTCTAGCATAAATCAAACACTAAAGGCTCCTCCCATTTCCTCTAAACCAGCCAATAAGAGGTCTCCAAAACTCTGGCCCAAGCGAAATGCAAATGTTGTGCCTATTAATGAACCAACCCCACCTCAAGGGGAGTGGTCAGGGATAAGGTCATTTAGTGAATTGCATGAGGACTACGGCAAAGAGGTGAAGGAACTGATTGCTGAATGGTTAGGAAGGGGAAAGGAAGTTGTCCTTCAGGAAGAGGACTTAATTGATTTTGGTTGACTATGCATTGGATATCACTATAAGCATGTAATAGTCAAAGGAGTCCATACCAAATGTAATGTACCAAATGTTTTTATTATTTTTTAAACTGTAAGGTTTTAACAATCAACTTCAGTTGTAACTAAGCTGATTCAGCTTTTCAACCAGCTAATTAACAGAATCCATGATCTAGATTAAGGTTGGAAACACCGAACAAGGTTAAAAAGCACAGGCATTTGTGAATTGTGAAGTTAATTATAAAATGATTATTTTAATTGTTTTCTGCCATCAGTGTTAACTGATTGGAAAAAAATGTTTTTGCTAGAAGTACAGTGTGCCAGATTTGAGCCCATACTGCAACACTACACACATGCCCAAGCAGTGGTTCCCAAACCTCTCCTGGAGACCCCCCCCATCCATCTCACAGTTTAGTTTTTGCCCTGAAATGGCTCACGTTATTCAACAGGTAAGGGCTTGTTAATTGTGCTAGCTCTGGGATACATCTAATAGATGGAATGGCTGGGGGGTCCCCAGGAGAGGTTTGGGAACCACTGCCCCAGAGGATACAGCTTGGCCTGCTGGACCACCCTAGACCACTAAAATGTTACAGGGGTTAGAAGTACAAAGTAAAAACACCCGGCTCGGTTCAGTTTTGGGAGTTTCCTAAGTAAGAGCTAAATGACCCTGTAAAGGGAAGTCATAACTAACCAGTGACCTTAATTGATCCACAGTTCATTCCTTTGGAGCCATCAACTAACAAATGTATGCCATACAACAATAACAAATATCAATCCAGATGCCACTGATAACTGGGCGCCCTTACCCCCAGATGGGTGTCAAAAAGTGCCCTTTAAAATGACATGACATTATTTTAGTTGACTCAGCTAATGGATAAAAAAGGGCGTGGCTAGCATTTACAGAAGGCCAAGAAGGGAGAGGGTAGTCACAAGTAGAGCTGAAATGGCTCAGAATTAGAAGAGGGGGAGGATGAGGCAATGCTATTTTTGGTCTATCCACAGCTGTCATTGTTTTTTTACACTCTTTCAGGTCATCTCTTTCTTTTTTCTCCCTTGTTAACTAAGCCCTTAAAAGTACTCCCAAATGAAACAGAAATGGTTATTCACAGGTTAAGCAATGTGGGACAAAAACAAATATCTTTACTGAGGATGGACTTATTTTGAGAATCAAATAAAATCAGTTTGAGGATGTATTTTGTTTAAAGCTTGATGGAAGGCAATTGATTACTGGAAAAGGAACAATTGAAAAGAGGTTTGTGAAGGTTGGTTACACAGCTCGCTGAAACTCTACATCTCAATATGAAAGCTCCACTCTACACTTTCATGATATATGGCTTGATCATGCTACCCCAAAAAGGAATGTAAAGTGGGTGGGCCAGCCAGTTAAGCCATGTCCTGATTTCCACCGCAGTCACTCAAATTGTAGCCTCCATTCTGTTAAGTCATCGATTGTGGTTTATTACAGTTCCCATCCTTGATGTCCTCATCGTCTATTATTACTAGGCTAATCAATAATGTATTGTCATTGTGTTATTGTGGCTGTGACCAAATGCCAGCTCGGTCACTTATGTCCATAAAGCTCGACTGAATTGTCTGTTGGATGGAACATGAAAGTTCACATGATTGCTCCTCAAAACCCTGATAGTTAAATTCCTTTATCAAATTGAATCAATCAGTCAAATATATTTTATAAAGCCCTTTTTACATCAGCAGAGGTGAAAGTGCTTTTATAGATACCCAGCCTGAAACTGAAAGAGAAAGCAAAAATAGTTAATTCACAGTAGCTACAAAAAACTACCTTGTAGGTTCCAAACTTAGAAAGAAACGTGCGTGTGGGCAGTGGCTGCAGGAATCATCAGGTAGCAACTTATTCTTTAACACATCCAGGAGGACTTTGGATAGGGACTTTGAATAATTTTGCCCAGGTAGTCCTGAGGTGTGGTCTGAGGACTCGTGTCCTCCTACAGTCAAACATACTTCTCAGACTGACTACTACTACCCCTCCGTTCACATAGACTAATGCAACGTAACTGTTGGCCCTTAAATTCAATCGATCACATTTTGTAGTGCCCTTTTTCTATCAGCAATTTTCAGAAAGTGTTTGTACAGATACCCAGTCCATAAACCCCAAAAAGCAATCAATAACGAGTTGAAGCACAGTGGCTACATGAAAACTCGCTAGTCCTTCCGAACAGACACTATTGCAGTGTATTAACTAGGGACTGAGAACGTGGGGGTGTACAGAACTGGAGACACTTTCCCCATCCTGAGGGTGGTTTAATATCTATGTGTCCTCCCTAGGGTTTGTAATCGGCTGTATCCACCAATTTTGGGAAGTTCCTAAAGAAGAGCTAAATGACCAGGTAAACAGAGTTCATAACTAACCAGTGACCTTAACTGATAATTTACACTCTTCCTTTTTATTTAACTGATCACTGGTTAGTTTTGAATTTCCTTTATGTGGTGGCTTAAATCTTAATTAGATACTTCTCTAAAGTGGTGAACAGAGCCGAACCCAGTTGAGTACTTTTACTTTGTACTTTTTACACTTCTAGCTAAAACTAGGGACTGAGACAGGATGCTGGACACATTCTGCCATGTCTGAGGGTTTGGGTGAGGGGGGGAGTGTAAATGAGACAGATTGACCCAAGTCCCCAGGCCCAGTAATATAGGAGACATGGGGGTCCAGAGACACTGTGGTCTTGTCCAAAGACAACTCAAGACTTTGGCTGGGCCACTCACGGGCATTCACAAAATTGTTGTGAAGCCACTCCAGTGTTGTCTTGGTTCTGTGCTTCAGGTCATTGTTGTGCTGAAAGATTAATCATTGCACCAGTACAGTTTGGATCAGTTTTTTCAAAGACCTCTGTATTTTTATCCGTTCATCAATCCCTTCATCCTGAGCAGTCTCTCAGTCCCTGCCACAGAGAAGCATTCCCATTGCACCATTCTTGGATACCTTTTTGACCATGGCTGTTCTTTCCTGGTTACTTATTTCGGTTGTACGGCCAGCTCTAAGAAGACTTGGACTTCATGGCCTGGTTTTTGTTTGCTCAGAAATGCTCTGTGAGGGATAGGAACTTTATATATATTTAAGTTTTTCATTTACAGTAAATTGGCCCACATTTCTAAAAACATGTTTTTCCTTTTTTGTGATGGGGTTTGGTGTACAAAGAAAAGTTTTTTTTTAATTTTTATAAATTAAGTCTATAAAATGTGAATAAAGGGGTCTAAATACTATCTGAAGACCCTATATATTGTTGTTTATACATATAGTATATCTGTCATTTGAGATATTCTAAGTTAATGTTGTAAAATATACATAGTGTATATTGTGCAGAACTGTAAAGTATGTTTTTATTGTTGCAAAATTGTACTTAGTCACTTGTGACCTTCTGTCCTTGGCATGAAACCTCAGCCAACAGTTTTGTTTTCATGTCAATACTGGAATCCATTCAGTTGGCTTCATCCCCGCTAGTAAAGGATGCAGAGATCTTAGCAGGTCAGTTAGACAAGTGATGACTTAAAAAGAAATACCGGATGTCCAGCTCTGCACTTGAAACACACACCTCTCTCTTGTTGATGGGGCAAAAGTAGTTTTGTAAGAGGAATGGTCCCCAACTGTTAAGGCATGACGTGTATTATTTGGCAATTAATCTCTTACAATAGCCCATTGTGTTGAGGTTTGCCATCTTTCATTGTATATGGAATAAAACAAAATAAAAATAGCTACAACTTAGACATTGGGCATGAATGAGGCGCTAAACAGATAAAGAAGGAGGATGTCAAAGTAAGGGAGGGGCTAGAGGTGCTTCTATAGTCTCCAAGGTTGCATTAGAGGTTTGTCCATATTAGTCCATGTGTGACATTGATTCCAAAGTAAGGTCGGAATGTTGGGATTGTATTCACCTCATTCCAATTCTCCCAGTGCCTATTTCAGAGTGTTGGAAAGGCGATACCCCAAGCACCTTCTTGCTCCGCCCTCTGTCACTTACTTGCCCCTTTTTCCTGCCAAACCTGATGGTGTGGCTAAAGTTAGCCCCGCTTGGGCTAGTATATAAGATCCCAAGTTGCCGACGTAACCATGTCAGTTCCATCGACTTGGCGTAAGCTTCTCTTCTTGACCAACCAAAACCCTCAGAAACTCTAAAGACATGGTGAGTTTCTTTGTGTTCCGTTCATTGGAGAACAGATTCTATGATCTAAGGGTGATCTACTAAACCGATAAATTAAAACATCTTAAGATACCAATACAAACTGGGTAATGGCAATACAGTTAATTCTACTATGTAGACTACAGCTATGTTGAAGAGACTAAGAATAGTTTCCTACATGATGGTTTGAGACCCATTGGTAAAAAGTGGTCCCTCCTAGACTGAAAAAAACAGAACCACGTCAGGTGATTTAAGATAATTTGAATTTAATAGGAGCATCCCAAATTAAATACTTAATGGATTCTACGGAACCAGTGTTCTAGAGGCCTACAAGTTATTAAATGTAATCTCAGCCAATTTGGATACAATATCAGAACAGGTCAAGGGCCTTTAATGTATGTGCCTTTCTATAAAAGCCTTATGCTAAGAAAGAATTGCTAGGATTGGTTTAATTCATTTAAAGTACATGTGACAGCAAACAGCATATAAAACCTAAAGCAATGCCTCACTACTACAGGACTCAATACAGGATGGTTAATAGCACCTCCCGAGGTCAATAACAACATTTATTTTATAATTAGAGGGGTGATGCCACTAACAATGACAAGTCAATGACAGAGGAATGATATTGAAACTATTTCTGATTACCTCTTGGCACTGTGGAGGTTCAAAGCCTATTTGGTCAAGAAGGACCCCAAGTGGCCTTCCATTGCTTCAACAGGCTGTTCCAGTAAACGTTGTTGTGCAGGCTATTAAGCATGTCCTGTTTATCACTGTCCCCCAGGCACCCAAGAAGGCCAAGAAGAGGCAGCAGCAGGGAGAGGGTGGATCCTCCAATGTGTTCTCCATGTTTGAGCAGAGCCAGATTCAGGAGTACAAAGAGGTATGATTTGGTTGGGTTTTCTTCTGCATTTGCACCGTTTTTGCCAGATATCATTATTTAGAGCAACTGACCAGTGACCAAGTTAAACTCACCTCTGAACTGAACGAAGTGTTGTTCTTGCTTTATCCATCTTGCTCAAAGAAAATTGCTCCAGTATGTTGCTCTGGTAAGATTGTCTGCTACATGACCAAAAAATATACAGTACATGTACAAGTTGGTGTCAAAAGATATCCATGTTGTTTTGAGATACATGACATTGTAACAGCTCTTCAATATCATGTTGTCTTCCCATCGCAAGAGGGGATACAAAAGCCCAAAATAGACGAACAACCAAATGACTTTGTAATTAGGTAAGAGATCCTGAGGCAAGTGACATCCTGGTTGATGTCTTTCAGATGTTCCTGTGTCAATCACCGTAGTTGTTACGGAAGTGATAGCCGGCAAACAGACTTGGACCATGTCTTAATTAAATTTGGACGCTAACTTGACTGGGGAAAAATAAATCCTTGTCTACAGAAGCAATAAATTACTTAGTTGCTGATGACAGCGATCACTGCTCCTTGGGGACAGATCACTAGTCTCTCCAGAGCACACTCTCCTGTGACCACCCCCCACGCCCGGCATGTGTTGCCCAGCAGCTGGTGGATGCTAATGCTAACGCATAGTGGGTGAAGGAACATCACATAGGAAGACAGACCCCTACGAGAGACCGCTAGACCTGAACACATAGGGCCTCTATTGGTATCTATTTACAGAAAAGTCTAACTTACCAACTTGTGGCTCTGCTCACCCAGAAAAGATTTTGTGACACTGTCTTTGCTCTTTCACCAGGTGTAGAATGGCAAACTGGTTGTATATACAATATGTAGTCTGGGAATGTTTACACTGAAAGTTCTCTTAACATTTAGGAGAACTCATCCTAATCAGAGAGGTAAACAAATTACTACATTTGAGGAAAGTTTATTTTAAAGAGAGAGAACGGGAGACAAAACATTTTTGCATGCTTCCAGGCAGTTGCAACTTGTTTTACTTGTTACATGGCAATCTCACTTTTGTAAAACATGACCGCATGCCCCTTTACTTTCCACTCATTTTGAGCAATTAAAAGTTCAAATTAGTTAATCTTTGCAGTGGCGGTTAGATTAGGTTATCTTAGCCTATAGACTTTTTCAGGGTAAGGAACCATCTAACATTTAGAAGTTAAATTGTGAAATGATCATTTAAGCTTTTGTTTAATTTACTTTTGTCCTAACCACCTGACCAAAAGCTTAAGAATTGAAGAAATCTGCGACTTACTGGAAGTGTACAAAAAATGTTTTGCTTTCTTTTCAGTTTGGCCTTTTTGTTCCAAACACTTTTACCTATTAACTTTGGGTGCCTGGTAGATTCTGCCTTACTTTCATACACATTTAAAATAGGGAAAATATAAGTGTCTAAGTGTCTTTCTATGATTTATTTGATCAGTTTGAGACAGGTGGGTTTAAAGAAGGTACAGGAACAGGGGTCAGGGACAGAGGGATTAGTCAGGGAAAGGGTGCGTGGTTGGTGAGGGATGTTTAGGTTGTAATCAATACCGATTCCTTAAATGTCACAAGAGGCTTGTCTGACATTCTGAGACCATTTTAACACCCTAGAAAGACAAGTGGTGTACCAGCTGCCAATCCCTCGTGTGTTCCACACACTGCCATATTGGGTTTCACTGGGTGACACACAGCTTTGACATGAGAGAATAGAGAGACCTTTTCACATTTATCTTTATGGACTTCAGCCTATTAAAGACTGTCATGTGCAAATGTTGTGACTTTTAATTTGAACATTCTCACTGCTCAGGTTTCACAATACAGTCGACCCTAATATTATAATTTTGTCTTGCACTTGTGTACTAGTCTAATTCATTTTCAACATATGTGACTTCAAGGTTATGGCAATGCATTTCAATAGGGAACCCAACAGTAGGCAAAGTGATAACATTTACTTATTCTTACAAACTTGGAAGCAAGCTGCCTTTGGCCAGGTCATACTCAAATCCTAATTGGATCTCAAGTGACTTACCTGGTGAAATAACAATTATACTTATAGTACACAACATTGTCATGTTAACAGAATCAACTTCATCTTGACCAGAGGTGTAAAAAGTAAAAATACTGTGTTCACCACTTTAGGAAGTAGCGAATTAAGATCTAAGTAACCAGGTAAAGGGAGTTCAAAACTAACCAGCAATCAATTCAATAAAAAGGAAAAGGGTAAACGATCAAATAAGGTCACTGGTTAGTTATGAACTCTGTTAACCTGATCATTTAGCTCTTCCTTAGGAACTTCCCAAAACTTGTGAACACAGTTGAGTACTTTTACTTTGTACTTTTTACACCACTGATCTTGACTTACACTCTGTGGATTATACAGTATCAACTATCTGATTTCCCTCTGGCCAGGCTTTCACAATCATTGACCAGAACAGAGACGGCATCATCAGCAAAGATGATCTCAGAGACGTGCTGGCCACCATGGGTCAGCTGAACGTGAAGAATGAGGAGCTGGAAGCCATGGTCAAGGAGGCCAGCGGCCCCATCAACTTCACCGTCTTCCTCACCATGTTCGGCGAGAAGCTGAAGGGTAAATGAACCGCAAGGGTCTTTTCTCACATTACTGAGTGGAACCGGGCAGGGCTAGGTGTGGACCACACATTACTGAGTGGAACCGGGCAGGGCTAGGTGTGGACCACACATTACTGAGTGGAACCGGGCAGGGCTAGGTGTGGACCACACATTACTGAGTGGAACCGGGCAGGGCTAGGTGTGGACCACACATTACTGAGTGGAACCGGGCAGGGCTAGGTGTGGACCACACATTACTGAGTGGAACCGGGCAGGGCTAGGTGTGGACCACACATTACTGAGTGGAACCGGGCAGGGCTAGGTGTGGACCACACATTACTGAGTGGAACCGGGCAGGGCTAGGTGTGGACCACACATTACTGAGTGGAACCGGGCAGGGCTAGGTGTGGACCACACATTACTAAGTGGAACCGGGCAGGGCTAGGTGTGGACCACACATTACTGAGTGGAACCGGGCAGGGCTAGGTGGCCTGGTGGTCCACACACCAGTTGCTATTATGTTATATAACTTACATTGAGTATTATTAATGAGATTATATGAGTTCTGTTTATTAAATCTGAATTAGTTGCAATGTGACCTAAATTATAATGCTTTTACTTTTCTTAGGCCATCACTCTTATTCCAGTTTACTGACGATTCTCTCCTCTTCCTCTAAGGCGCTGATCCCGAGGACGTTATTGTGAGCGCTTTCAAGGTCTTGGACCCTGAGGGTACTGGATTCATCAAGCAGGAATTGTAAGTGTTTTATCCTTTTACCCTACCTAGACTATGCTTTATTTCTGTACAGGTAACCATCCCTATATTTTGGCCACTATTCTATCAAGTCATGCAGTCTTAAGGCAGTCTTTTTGTGTGCCCTGGCTGAACTCTCTTTTCCAATGTCCGTTCCTCTCCAGCCTTCAGGAGCTGCTGACCACCCAGTGTGACCGGTTCACTGCTGAGGAGGTGAGACATGTGTCCATCATTTGTGACAGTTATTCAGGGCAACATTTTTGAAGCATAAAATCACTGCGCAAAGAGAACAATTTCCACAAACCTTAATTAAAAACCATAAATTATGATCAACTACAATGTTTCTAGAGGTATTTTCGTCCCTCTGCACAGTAATTTTGCACTAAGAAAATGCAAAGTGACGTGTTAGATATAATTAAATGATTTATTGCCGTAATAATTTGTGATAATAAATTGTTGCTCCCATTGTTGTCTGGCACTGCAATTTGCACTTTTGTTCTTCAGTAGTTCTGAGTTGTAAGCCTCTTCTTTCTCTCCCTCAGATGACCAACCTCTGGGCTGCTTTCCCCCCAGATGTGGCTGGCAACGTAGACTACAAGAACATCTGCTACGTCATCACACACGGAGAGGAGAAGGAAGACGAGTAAACCCACCTACCTCAATCTTCTCCACCTCTGTCCATCCCCCTTCTCCACCTCTGTGACCCATTTACGCTCTTTTACTCCTGTTGCTCTTTTTCCATCTCAAACTCACTCCCTACTAAAGACTTGTCTCTTATGTCAAGAAAGGTGGGATATGTGTGAGTATCACCAGGGGACAGTGGGATTCTTTTTCACTAAACTAACAGTGTAATATTTAAACTATTCCTTTCTATCTCTCTCTCCACCTTCAATTCTACCTCATCTTCCCCATCCCTTACTTCTGTCTCTCCCTGTCAAGTCAAACAGTGCATGCATCATACCTACATCATGTATGTATTCAGTGTCAGCAGACAAACACTTTGATTCTTGGGTGCTGTGATGTCTGCTCAATTGTTTATTTGAAACAAGTAGACGATTGACCTAAAAGGTCTGTTCTGTCTTGACTCAGTGAGAAGTTATCGATGGACTTGTCCTTATTGATGTACCAGAAAGTAGGACAGTTTAAAAGAGATGAGTACTGTACTACAATAGCTTTCCTATTCCTCTCTTTTAAGATCACCCTATATATCTGGGTGTTAGGGATAAAAGGAAGGTTGGTTGAAAAAGGAGGAAAGCATGATTTAGCAGTAGGTTGTGCCTTCACTGTAAGAGAGAGACATAATGAAACATAGTGAGAGGGAGACAGGAGAAAAGGACACAAAAGAAAAGCAACTTTGTTTTTCATTTATTTTTCTTCTACTTGCTCCTTTTCTAATCTGTTTCGTGACTGTCTATTGCAAAATAATTTTCTGTCAGAAATCTCTGTAACCAATCAAATAAGCCATGGTTTCTGAATAAAAACCAAAGTATTTCGTACTACTGTGTCACTGTTGTTTGTAAAAAAAAAAAAAAAGGCATTTGTTAAAAACGTTTTGAATAGGCCAGCAGGGTCTGTGTGTGGTTTGTTCAAACTACACTGCTCAAAATAATTAAGGGAACACTAAAATCACACATCGGGTCTCAATGAACAAAATACAGCTCTGGAAAAAAATTAGAGACCACTGCAAATTGAACGCTTCTGTTCCTCACTCAAAACTTTCCTTTTCAACTTTTTTGGAAAGGAAAGAAAAAGATGCAGTGGTCTCTTAATTTTTTCCAGAGCTGTATATTAAAGATCAAAATCTTTACTGTAGATAGTGTAATTCGCTGAGAAAGAAAATTATGAAACACTTACCACAAATTATAACTTTTATTCCTTACAGCAATTGCAGGAAACAGTAGTTAAGCTCAGATCCAACACTGCTTTTTGAATGATGTCCGGACCCTGGCTATTTAGGAGTCCCCCAGTAGGTCACCCCCCGTCCCAGAGCCCTTGGGCTTTCTCTTTCATGTATCAAATTTTCTTTTATACACAATGATCAATGGAAACCAAAACCACCAACTGATTGAGGGCTGGATTCAAACTCGCACCGAAAATCAAAGTAAACAGTTGAAATCACAGGATGTTCCAACTTGCGTGAATTTCATCACATCAACTCATAATGTGACTCAGTAGTGTGAAGAGTGTGTATATGAACCCCTGACAACATCTAGGCATGCTCCTGATGAGACGGCGGATGGTGTCCTGGGGAATCTCCTCCCAGACCTGGATCAGGGCATCAGTGAGCTCATGGACAGTCTTTGGCGCTACTGGGTGGCATTGGGTGCACAATACATAACGTTCCAGAGGTTCTCAATTGGATTCAGGTCTGGGGAACGTGAGGGCCTGTCAATGGCATCAATGCCTTCGTCATCCAGGAACTGCCTACACTCTCTGGTCACATGAGGCCGAGCATTGTTCTGCACCAGGAGGAACCCAGGGCCCACTGCACCAGCATAAGGTCTGACGATGAGTCTGAGGATTTCATCCTGGTACCTAACAGCAGTCAGTGTACCTTTGGCTAGCACGTGGAGGTCTATGCAACCCTCCAAGGATATGCCTCCCCAAGACCATCACTAACCAACCACCAAACCAGTCATTCTGGATGATGTTGCAGGCAGCATAACTTTCACCATGGCGTCTCCAAATTCGTTCATGTCTGTCACATGTGCTCAGTGTGAACCTGCTCTGATCTGTGAAGAGAACAGGGCACCAATTGTGGACCTGCCAATTCTGGTGTTCTCTCGCAAATGCCAATCAAGATGCATGGGGCTGGGCTTTGAGCACAGGTCCCACTAGAGGACGTCATGCCCTTAAGCCATCCTCATAGAGTCTGTTTCTGACAGTTTGGTCAGAAAGATTCACACCAGTAGCCCGCTGGAGATCATTTTGTAGGGCTCTGGCAGTGCTCTTCCTGTTTTTCGCCTAACACAAAGGAGCAGATACCGGTCCTGCTACTGGACTGTTGCCCTTCTACAGCCCTGTCCAGCTCTTCTCTTGTAACGGCCCATCTCCTGGTATCTCCTCCATGCTCTTCAGACTACTGGGAGACACAGCAAAACTTGATATCTCTGAAGATACGTGAATGACTGTTTTTCAGTAGTTCATTAATAGAGTCTGTCTAACGTTTTTTGCTCCATATAGCGAGACTTCACTCTAGTTAGTGTTACGGGTTGGCTGTGTTCTCCTTTCCTGTGTGTGGCCCTTTTTCCCCTTGTTGTCTCTGTCTGTGTTGTCTTAGTCTACACTTATGATCCCGCTCAAACTGCTGCTGCCTGCTACTTACCTGAGTTACCTGCTTCACTGCCTCCCGCCGAGACCTGTTGAAACATTCTCTGCCGCTTTCTGCGAAGCTGCCGACTTCCACCCTGCACTGCTCACTCACATTCCCCCTGGATTTCCGTCAGTGAGTCAAGACTGGACATTCTGTGACTACCCACTCTGATTCTCAGCTCTGCCCTGGATTCCTCTCTGCCTGACTGCTTGTCTTGCACCTCACTACCATCCAGAAGCTGCACTGCCCAAACTCCCCCTCTTTGCACAATTAAGTTTGACTGTTCAAATAAACATCTCTGATAGCTATCTGCCTCTGTGTGTTGTCTCTGTGTTTTGGGTCAAACGGCATCCTAAAACAGTTAGTTATTTCTTTGGTTAATTAATTAAGTAGGTCCATGTCCAACCACATTCTTGATAAAGAGTATACTCACAAATTACCATTGATGGTCAGTTAAAGACAGAGACACAAACGGACTCAGTTATGACAGGTGACAGGACGCTTTTTCTGAGACTTGTTACTGCAGACAGTCAGCTGGATGCTGAGAATTCAGGAGAGAGAAGGGAAGACACACGGAGGAGAAAAATTGCACACGGCCGGGCCATCTTTTGCACCCGGACCGGGCGTCACCACGTTACGCCAGTGGGTGATGGTCAGCATTTAAGCTGGCTAGGTCAAGATAAGACTTCATCGATCCATCTTAACATACGTTTTAGACACAGACAGATGCGCACACACACTTCTTCCTGGATATATCAGAGTTCCTATTATCCGACCCATTATCCGACTGGATTGGATAAATAATAACATAGTTGACCGTCGGATCCCGAATTGGATCAAGCATGGTGGCCACGGATCGGTGTCATTATATGTGAAGTACCGACTGAACCCGGAATTGAATTATTAGAAGATGTGCTAATAATAATAAATATAATATAATTCACATTTGCAGTGCTTGCAGTTGGTTCAGGACAGTAGCCTATTATTATTTATCTATCATCTCTGTTCGTATTTCCCGTCTGGCTTGAGCTCCCACTGAACTCAATGTTTCCATTGGCAGTAAAATAATAATGTGCAATGGGAATGGACAGGCTGTCATGCACCACTAAAGAAAGGCTTTTGGAAGTTCTGCAGCTCTGGAGGTCAGTTCATGTAATTATTCTAGTCTACTATAAGTCATCCCACATGCACTTTTATAGATCAAGCAATGGTTTATTTAACAAATAAATGAAAGCGCACAAGTTAGGAGAAGAAAGCTGAGAAATTAGTAGTAGCCACCTACGTTTTGACAACTTGTCTCAACGTTTTAATTTAGAGACAACATTCTGTTTAGCATTAACCATATTTGATTTGATACAACTTTATTGTCATTGAACAGTACAAGTACAGTACAGCGAAAACCAGTTAACATCGAGCCAGAAGTGCAAATAGAAGAGGGCAGAAATGTACAAATATTAGCCTAAGTATAATATTTGCAACAAGTAAAAATGGCAATGCTAAATATGCAATGAAAGCAAATCGAAGGTGCATGTGCGACTGAAGTCCACGGATAGCAGCAGTTGGGTTCTCGAGGTAGATCTGTACATGAAGCAACTGAAAAACATCCTTATCAGACTTTGCAAAGCAGTGTCAGAGTCAGAGAAACATGTACAAGTATAATGTATGTTAAGTGGAATGTATAGATGTGCAATGAACTCAAATTAAAGTACAAATGGCAATTCTCAATGTCCAATGAAGACAAATTGAAGGCGCATCTGCAACTGAAATGTAGGGATGACAGCAGTTTCCCGAGGTAGACGTGTACATGTAACAACTGAAAAACGTCCTTATCAGACTTTGAAAAGCAGTGTTACAGTCCAGTAGTACAAGGAGAGTAGTGCAACAAGGGATTGGTTAAACTATAACAAAATGCACGCGAAAAGTAAACATTCACTGCCATAAACGTTTAAACAATTAGGCGGGCCTATGTGGGAATAGGACATGCATTTTCTGTCTTGCGGATATATTTGAGTCTGATATAGCCTATACCTGACACAGTTTAGACTAACCCTCATCTCTGGCATATTTTTGGCTCGGATATGACTGGCTTCGCAGATCCCACTTGGATTGGGTAGTGACTTACAAAAACTGACGGAACTCGTGAGTGTGTCGGAAAGGAATTTCACGAGTACAGTTCGGCTCAGATGTACATTTCGTATCCGATTAAGAGCGCTAAAGGCACACTTGTTTGAAAAAAAAAACATTGACCGCTTGTCATATTAAAGCTACCAAATATTCTTATTCTTAACCAAACACTGACGGAAGTGAGCGAACTAAATAAATAACGAATTCATTAATGTATTAACCAAAGAACGAACTAACAAGCGTGAAGGCTAACTAAATTGAGCAGCCAACGTCATCTAGAGTAGACAACTTTAATCTGAAAACCGCCCGTTCACTTAGCCAGATGTAAACCCCTCCACCCCAGACACACGGAGTCGCTGTTTATTATTCTACCTTGTGGACAAAACTCAACTAGTAGGTATGATTATCCGCCTTCGTACGTAATAAGGATATCGTTTGAATGAACCGTACACCGATGAGGCAGAGTAGGCTATACGATAATATTTAAATATTTTCTGTATTATCTGTCCCGGGTCAGATATACACTTATAAGTGAAACCAAACATCACCTAAATTACTTTAAATTATTTAAAATAAATGATTTCAAATATTTAGTTAATTCCTATTTTCTATATCAAACACGGGCATGCGCAGTGCGGATGTTTATTCACACTTCCTGGTCCCGAATTTGGATAACCGCTCAGCAGGAGCTGGGGAAAGTATAACAGTGCACAGTGGACTCACAGGACAAATACAAGGCTTTGCCACCTGCGCAACTACCGCAGCTAGAAAGATGTTCTGGTGATCTGGGCTTTTGTTGTTTGCTCTGGGTGACATGAAATGCCGCTTTTCTCGCCACGTCGTGCCTTGTGATTTCTGACGGGGCGACTCTACAACCATGGCCTCGCCACTGCCCCCCTGCACAGCTGTCAGCTACTCTGCATTGACAATCGTCTCTCTTGTTTTCCTGCTTTCGGTGACTGCCGTGCATTCCTCCCAAGGCGACAAGGAGCCAGTTTACCAAGGCTGTGTTACGCAATGTGTCCGAACCAACTGCACTGGAGCTCGGCTAAGAGGTTTTCAGTCTACCCAGCCGCCGTACATGGCGCTGACAGGTAAGCATTTTCTGCCTCCGCCACGTTCTGTGAAGTTCACCAGCCAGCTAGTTAGCGCATGCCGGGGAACTAATGCAGCAGCATTCCCTGATTTGGTAGCTAGCTAAGTAATTTAGCTACGGATGGGGGAGTTAAATGCATGTTTGTCATGTCCTACACTGTTGTTTTGGTGAACTCTTCATGATACTTGAGCAATGAGAATGTATTCTGATGCACATTTTGTTGTGTTATAGACTACATTTATAACTAAATATATATAATGTTGCCATCAATCTAAACACAATTGCCCATAATGTCAATGTGATAAGACGATTTTAGAAATGTGTGCCAGTTTATTTAAATCGAGAACCTAAAATATATTACATATATTTAGACTATTTGCCATGACACCAAACTTGATCCATTATTTCTCTAAAACTTGATGGGGAGTCCAAATGCAATTGTAGTGTATTAAGAAATGTCTATTGAGGAAGAGTGCAATTGTATTTGACAAACAGTCTACACCAAGTCTCCAACATCACCATGGAGATTCCAGCAAACTGGAATGTAACTAAATGCATGTTATTGTGGACAATTATCTGTTGTGTTTGGATTTCCCCAGTTCCCCATGATGTCCTGAATAGTCTGATATGCTTTATTGTACTGTATGGTTTATGGATCAAACTTCACAAGAACATTGTAGAAATGATTGTCCTTGTTGCATGTCTGACAACAACTGACAACAACGCCCTGCCCATTCCATAATTTTGCATTGATTAAGTGGGACAGTTCCTGTCCTTTGTGTTCATTGTGTTTCCAAGACGTTATTTGAGTTTGTCATCGTTAAAGAGATCTCCCAACAGGTTGGGTTATAGTCATATTTAGGAGTTTGTCATCATTAAAGAGACCTCCCAACAGGTTGGGTTATAGTCATATTTAGGCGTTTGTCATTGTTAAAGAGACCTCCCAACAGGTTGGGTTATAGTCATATTTAGGAGTTTGTCATCGTTAAAGAGACCTCCCAACACACAGTCATATTTGAGTCTATCTAGTCTAAGCTCCTAGCATACCTTTATGCTATAGTGTCTTATGGTTTACTTAGTAGACTTTTAGACTAGTTGGGAGGATGTTGAATCGTGCTGGTATGTAACTATGTTTTGTATTGTAATTGTATTACTTGATTGGAATAAATTGTATTACTTTGGACTATAGATTACTACGGCACCCCTCATTCATCTTCACACTCGAATTGGTAAGGTACTGATAATCACACACACACATTTAAGTCAAAATGACCAGACTTGACATCCCTAAGTTCTGTGTCTCTGAACAGTCTGGGTGGTCCCAGGGACACGTGCCATTGTAAGCATCCCTGAGTTCTGGGTTTCTGACCAGTCTGGATGGATCCAGAAACACGTCATTTTATTTTTAGGCTTGTGATGAAAGGAGTAGCTCAACTTCACTAACGACTTCCAACATATGGTCACCTACGATAACATTTATTTACTATCAATATGGAGTCATTATATATTTATCACTAAGGGTACGTTCCCTTGTACTCATTTTCCTAGCTGTCCCCCGGTAATCTTTTAAGTGGTAAACCTTTCGAACCACCCCTTCCTACACAATGGATTGGACATCATTTAGAAAGGCACACACCTGTCTACGTAAGGTCCCACACTTCACAGTGTATGTCAGAGCAAAAACCAAGCCATGAAGTCCAAGTAGAACTCCAAGATAGAGTTGTGTTAAGGCATATATCAGGTGGAGGTTATAAAAACTATTAAAAAACATTGCTAACGCTTTGAAAGTTCCTCAGAGCATAGTGGGCTCCATAATTGGGAGGTTTGAAACTCCCAAGACTTTTCCAACAGTTGGCTGTCCTGCCAAATAAAGTAACCAGACTAGAAGGTCCTTGGTCAGCAGAATGATTCAGAATTTCTCTACTTAGATTGGAGAACCTGCCAGAAGGACAACCATCATCCGCAGTACCTGTCAATCAGGCCTTTCTGGTAGAGTGGCTGGGTCGATGCTATTCTTGAGGCAAAGACATATGACTTGCCCCCTGAAGGACTGGTGAAGGGGGGAGGAGGGGTATGGTTAGTGATGGGTCACAGAGTTCAACAGGGTTACAGTAGCTGGAAATAAACTGTTCCTGAGCCTGCTGGTGCGTGAACGTAGAGACCTGTAACGACTGCTTGATGGAAGGAGGGCAAACAGTTTCTTGCATTGTTGTGGAGTGTCCCTGATGATGCTGTGTGCCCTGTGCAGACACCACTTGCACTGGAGGTCTATGATGGCTGGGAGCTGGGTACCAGTGATGTGCTGGGCGGTTTTCACCACCCGTTGCAGGGCCTTCCAGTCGGGCCACAGAGCATCCGGCAAACCACACTGTAGCGCAGTTAGTCAGAATGCTCTCAATTGTGCAAAAATTGAGAGCCTGGACTCAAAAAGTACAGGCGATGCTGCGCCTTTTTGACCAGGGGTGTTGAGGGTCCAGGAGAGGTCCTCTGCGATGTGGACATCCAGGAATTTGAAGCTGGACACACTCCACCTTAATGCCATCAATGAGAACTCTGGCATGACTGCCTTTAGATTTCCTGTACTCCATAGTGAGCTCCTTGGTTTTCTTTGCATTGAGGGCCAGTCTGTTCATCATTGTCACTGATCAGGCCTACCACCATGGTTTGGTCTGCAAACTTGACGATGTTGAAACTGTGTACAGGAACGTAGTTGTAGATGAAGAGGGAGTACTGGAGGGGGCTCAGCACTCAGCCTTGAACACCAGTGTTCAGTATCAGGGTGGAGGAGGTGACGTTGTCTAACCTGACAGACTGGGGTCTGTTGGTTAGGAAGTCTGAAGTCCAGTTGCAGAGAGAGATGCTGATCCCCAGGTCATGGAGTTTGTTGACCTGCCTAGAGGGAATTACCGTATTGAATGCTGAGCTAAAGTCTATGAACAGCATTCTCACATAGGTGTTGGTTTTGTCCAGGTGGGTCAGGGCAGAGTGTAAAGCGGTGGAGATGGCGTCCTCTGTAGACCTGTTTGATCAGTAGGAAAACTGGTAGGGAACCAGTTTTGTGGGGGAGGCAGGACTTTAGGTGGGCCCGTACCCGTCTTTTGAAGCACTGCATGATCATGGGGGTGAGTGCGACAGGTTGGAAGTCATTCAGGCCTGATGCAGTCAACTACGTTTGCAACCGGTTGAGGCATACCTTAGGCTTGAAGCTGTGATTGCTGCCAAAGGCGCTTCTACGAAGTATTGAATAAAAGGTCTGAATACTTATTTTATAACAGTATAATCGTTTTTATTTTCTGGCATCAGTAAAAACAAGTTTTGCTTTACATTATTTGGAATTGGGCGTTAATCAATGACAAAACATTTATTTAATAATTTATAAATCATTTATAAATAAAAAATTAAAATCTGTAACACAACAAAATGTGGAGGAAGTGAAAAATCTGAATACTTTGCAAAGGCACTGTATCCTCTTTGCACCAAAATACTAATCTTTTGTGATGCAACTAGTCTTAGCTTCTATAAAAAATGATGTATTAATAGACAGTCAATGAAGGGGTTGTGGTCCCTGAGATAATTTGGCTTACTGTTTAGTATTGATTGTTAGGAACAACCACTAAAGCCAGTTATTCACACACAGCAAGAACTCTACAGTGTTGGAAATATCTGTGAAGGCTGTAATTCAACACTGCCCATCGTTTTGTTTCATTGTGGGTAGCTGTGTTTGTTCTCTATTCACTGTACTGCATTTTGTCTAACTGCAACTTTCTTTCCCCTGTCCAGGCTGGACGTGTCGGGATGACTGTCGATATCAGTGCATGTGGCAAACGGTGGGACTTTACCAAGCTGAAGGCTACAGCATCCCACAGTTCCATGGAAAGGTCTGTGCCCACCATTCTGTGGTCGAGGTTACCTCCACACACTCCTAATCAAAATCTTATGTCAGAATGCTCACTGTTGAAATAGAATAGCCAAGAATGAACCGGAGGGGGCTGGTTCTCATCCAGTTTCCCAAACCCTTACTAAATGTTTCTCAGTTCTACCACACCTCATTTACATGTTCTAATAGTACACCTAATTATGGCCCTTAATTAGTTGAAAAAAGGTCTGCTTGTGCAGGACTATATCCAGTGGATGGGAGGGGTTCTTTTAAGAGGGTTAGTGGGAGTAGACCTTTGTTTTGGTCATTACAAATGTAAACAAATCAAATGTTTTTTTTATATATCAAAGTATTTGTTGCATTTGTAATGGCTTGTTTTTTATTTGGCTTCTAATAAAACTTTTTTGAAACAACCGATGAATATATAATGAATAAAGAAGTTTTGGAAATGATTCAACACTGTGACAATTCAGTGTTCTTCCATGTCCCTGCTCTCTTCCACAGTGGCCATTTGCGAGGTTCCTTTGCTTCGAGGAGCCGGCCTCAGCCCTGGCATCTTTGCTCAATGGCCTAGCCTGTCTTCTGATGCTGCTGCGCTACCGCAGTTCTGTGCCACGCCAGAGTCCCATGTACTATACCATCACCGCCTTCTCACTGGTGTGTGTGTGACTTAATGAAGATGTAACCTTTCTGCTTATTTATATTCCAATATTATCATGTGAACACATTTTTGCGAATAAAGATCTCTTTGTCCTTATTTAGGTTTCTCTCAATGCTTGGTTCTGGTCCACAGTGTTCCACACCAGGGATACTTATCTCACTGAGGTAATGTCAAAGCCTACATTGTCATTAGTATTTCATACTGCAAATGGTCATTATAAAGCATGTTCTAATTAGAATACAGCCTTCTGTAGCAAAGACAATGAAAAACACTGGGGTGGAAGTCAAGTTTCTGTTGAACTGGACATGCAATTAGTTTTCTCAATAAATTGGAATTTACAAATAATCAAAGCAAACTTGATTTACAATTAAACCAAAACAGACGTGCTTTACAAATGAAAAAGTAAAGCAAAGTGAAGTTTCTATGTAAATATAAAATGCAGGTGACATGGAAAATAACTGTTAATAATTAAAACATCTAAAGATGGTTGTGAGAACAAATAAAACATTTATAAATAAGAATAACATTAAAACTGAAGCCCTATCGCTGAAAATCACAGCTGTATTTGCGTGCAGCTAAAACATGTTGTACTTTCAGCTACAATGTCATTCATGCAATGCCAGAACAAGAGAATACTGCCACTGAAGACATTCTTCTTTTTAGACCCTCTTGTTTAAACCCTTCTCCAGTTGTACTTGTGGGTCCAGTCTCAATGTGACAACTCCCAACATATTTGGAACACGTGTTCCTTCTAGGAATCGACGCCAAGCCATTTGGCATTTTGTTTTTCACACTGTGTTTCCAAACCAGGAAGTCAGAAAGAACAGCCCATGTGAAGACACACACACACACACACACACAATTTGATAACCTATGAATATTTTTAAACAGACAGAGATTTCACCCATCTTATTAATCAAACTGTAGGTTCTTGAAACATTACTGTGGTAAACTGTTAAAAAAAAAAAATCTTTATCTTTATAAATGAATCCCATTTAAGTATTAATGATATTCTTTTAATATTTTTATATTCCTTGTTTTTTTAAATAATGTAGAGTAATATGTATCTCCTGACAGACATTTCCCATAGATTAGTGTCAATAACCTGGAATCTATTACTTCTTCAGAACTAACCATGTTGTATAAAATAACATTTTGTGTTTACCTTTCTTCAAGAAAATGGACTACTTCTGTGCCTCTGCTGTCATTCTTTACTCCATCTACCTATGCTGTGTTAGGTAAGCTGAAAACAGGCCTTTTTGTAATTTCTAAAGAACATTCTTCATTGACCCCTGTGGTTGTTCACTAAAATGTAAACCTATCATAGGTACACTTCAACTATGAGAGACGGAATCTAAAAAAAAATCCAGAAAATCACATTGAATGATTTTTAAATAATTAATTTGCATTTATTGCATGACATAAGTATTTGATCACCTACCAACCTGTAGTAACTGCACCTGTTTGAACTCGTTACCTGTATAAAAGACACCTGTCCACACAATCAATCAGACTCCAACCTCTCCACAATGGCCAAGACCAGAGAGCTGTGTAAGGACATCAGGGATAAAATTGTAGACCTGCACAAGGCTGGGATGGGCTACAGGACAATAGGCAAGCAGCTTGGTGAGAAGGCAACAATTGTTGGTGCAATTATTAGAAAATGGAAGAAGTTCAAGATGACGGTCAATCTCCCTCGGTCTGGGGCTCCATGCAAGATCTCACCTCGTGGGGCATCGATGATCGTGAGGAAGGTGAGGGATCAGCCCAGAACTACACGGCAGGACCTGGTCAATGACCTGAAGAGAGCTGGGACCACAGTCTCAAAGAAAACCATTAGTAACACACTACGCCATCATGGATTAAAATCCTGTGCACACAAGGTCCCCCTGCTCAAGCCAGCGCATGTCCAGGCCCGTCTGCAGTTTGTCAATGACCATCTGGATGATCCAGAGGAGGAATGGGAGAAGGTCATGTGGTCTGATGAGACAAAAATAGAGCTTTTTGGTCCAAACTCCACTCTCCGTGTTTGGAGGAAGAAGAAGAAGAAGGAGGAGTACAACCCCAAGAACACCATCCCAACCGTGAAGCATGGAGGTGGAAACGTGAAGCATGGAGAAGGTCTGTATGGAGGAGTGGGCCAAAATCCCTGCTGCAGTGTGTGCAAACCTGGTCAAGAACTACAGGAAACGTATGATCTCTGTAATTGCAAACACAAATATTAAGTTCTGCTTTTCTGATGTATCAATTACTTATGTCATGCAAT
Organism: Esox lucius; assembly: GCF_011004845.1. NCBI lineage: Eukaryota > Metazoa > Chordata > Actinopteri > Esociformes > Esocidae > Esox > Esox lucius. Next base: position 32,757,760 of record NC_047573.1, on the reverse strand, counting down.
AAAATGCAAATGAATTACTTGAAAATCATACAAGGTGACTTTCTGATCATTTTTTTTTGGATTCCGTCACTCACAGTTGAAGAGTACCGATGATAAAAATTACAGACTTCTACATGCTTTGTTAGTGGGAAAACCTGCAAAATCAGCAGTAAATCAAATACAAATAAATAAAATCTCCCCACTGTATGTAATTTAAATGTAATCAATTTAGCTCTTATCCAGAACCACTTATTGGAGCAATATGGTTGAAATACCTGGCTCAAGGGCACAACTACAGATTTTTACCTTTGTCGTCTTAGAGATTTGAACCAGCAACCTTAGATGTTTGCATTCACTGATCTTGCCTTGTATAGAGTGAGAAACACAACCCATTACTATGTGAGAAACTAGCCCTTAAGCAAGGTGCTTAACCTTGTTAACCGGTCCAGCAGTGGTGACCACAGGGCTATCCGCCTACCTCTGTAGGCTTGTTAATAAATGCTTTGTAAATGCAACGAAAGGGATTTTTTGATCTGACAAAATGTTCCACGTTCATGACTGACTTTTAACCTTCTGTCTTCCCAGGACATTGGGCCTGAGGAGGCCGGGGGTGTCCAGCATGGTGGGAGTGGTGCTCATCCTGGCTTTCACCTCCCATGTGTTCTACCTGACCTTCATCAGCTTTGACTATGGTTACAACATGGCCGCCAATGCCACCATAGGTGCGGTTGGCGCCCGGGTCCAGAACAAACATTTCCCAGTTGATCGTGAAGCACATTGTGTCTCTCCCTCTCCAACATGTCTTTCCCATCTCCAGGCATAGTGAACCTCCTGTGGTGGCTGTGCTGGTGCTGGCAAAACCGGCGCACGCTGCCCTACTGGTGGAAGTGCGGTGTGGTGGTGATGCTGCTTCACGGACTGGCCCTGCTGGAGCTGCTTGACTTTCCTCCTCTCTTCTGGATCCTGGACGCCCACGCAGTCTGGCACCTCAGCACCGTGCCGGTGCACTTCCTCTTTTACAGGCACGCTGCTCGTCTTCCCCTTTCCGCCTGCAGAAACCGCTGAGATTTAGTCTCCCTGACTTGACAGGAGGGCTTTCTGGAGTTCTCCCCGCTGTCTCCCGCTGTTCCCCGCTGTCCCCCGCTGTCCCCCGCTGTCCCCCGCTGTTCCCAGCTGTTCCCCGCTGTTCCCCGTATTTATACTTTTCCAGAGTTATACCTCACCTACTTAAACCACAACTTCTCAGCTAATTAACAAATCTTTGATTAGGTGAGTCAGATAAGCTAGTTCAGGGCCACAATATTTCGGAGAGCTCTGGCAGTGCTTGAACAGATTTGAGAGCATTAAATCATTATAGACCATTTTCAAAGAGCATTTGACTGGAATTTAACACAAGCTGCGGTAGTATACAGTATGTGCTCCGGAGGCAACAACCAGAAAAAAATTTAAACGAAATGCCAAGTTTTGGTCCGAGCTGAATTAAAAGATACCAGAATTATTCCATCTGCACAAAAACCTTATTTTTTTCTGAATCTGTGTGCAAATTTGTTTACATCTCTACCACGTTCAGATAATATTTTTGTTCAATTTAAACCGCAGGACCACTCTGAGCTATCAGTTTTGCAAGTTTTTGTTAGTTGGTGTCTATTTAAATCAACTGTTCGCGCACATTTTCATATGCCCAATTAGTCCTGCCAAATTATTAATGAGAAAATAAATTACCAACTTAAAAATATAGCATCCTCTCAAACATTTACACAAATTGTCACTCAACTTCTAGGCTCGCTTTCGGAGTCTCTGCCCTAACCAACTTTGTTTTTTTTTTTCCCTCTTGCAGTTTCTTGATAGACGACAGTCTCCATCTGCTCAACACAGAGAAGGCTGGCGTCAAACTGGAGTAGCAAGAGGTCCTCACCAGTTCACCCACGCCTCTTTTCTCACTCACCAATCAGGGCAGCTGGGCACCAGAATGGGGTGGAGCTCAGTCGCCATGGTGACCTGCATGGCACCTGTGCACACATGAATTCCATCGAAGTATAGAATTTTTCCGTTGACTTTATCATGTTTCTTTCAGGGACGGGGGTTGTTGATGAAATTATTGATGATTTTACTTTTCACAAGTTAGATTTTTCTTGACATAATAGATGTTTGCATTCACTGATCTTGCCTTGTATAGAGTGAGAAACAAGGCCCCTTACTATGTTAATTAGTAAAATACTGTAAATTTACACAGAAAACTTTACGCACTTTGCAAATCTACCGGCAATCAAACTCATGCATATCAATTTGATCGAGGCCTTCTAGAAAAGGGTTTGTTGTAGACTTGAGGTTAGCCCCATTAAGTGTCACAACGGACAGACCTTCAACAGTGATTGAAAATGGGGAATTTGTCCCCTTGTCATGTATTTTCTTTTCACTGTCAAAAAAACATTCCGGTATGGCGTCTATAAGGGCATGATCTGAGTTCATAATGTACAATCTGCAGCCCCTTGCAGCCGCCACCAAATGGCGCCAAAACACATTCTCTCACTGGGATCCAATATGGCATGTACCCAAGTCCGTATGCCAAATGAGGCCTAACAGACAGACCGGGGAATGAGAGAGGTGCCCCTCTGTCACGGAGGGGTTCCAGTGGATTGTTCTGGAGAGAGGGGGGCAGGCGGACCGGAGAGCATTTTTGGAGCCCGTTTAAGCTGACAGCGTTTTTTTTTTTTGCCATCACATTGTTATTGTTACGCCTATGCTACTTCCATCGCTGCTCTTTTTACTTATTGTTCTTTTCAGCAGTTTTTTCAATTGTATTCTTTATTGGTTGCCTTTTATGATTTTTGACACATTGTCCTGTTAATTGTTTGTGTCTTGGTTATGACCACATTGCTCAATGTATTTTTAATTTTTTTATTTCTTGATTTTCGAGTGGGTCTAATTTATGTTCACCTGGATGGCCTTTTGAAGAGGAGAGTAAGAAGTGTGTGTGTGTGTGTGTGTGTGTGTGTGTGAGAGAGTGTGTGTGCAAAGACAAATATAATAATGTGAACAGGGATGTGCACTGCAATGAACCAACTGAACTTACACAAATGTGGATCAGAAAAGGGGGTCAGATAACACCTGGTGTAGCTTTGATTAGCTACCAATGTACTGTAATTGAATAGTACAAGTACAGTACAAAGGAAATGCATTTAAATATGTAACAATGTCAGGGACATTCCCACAGGGCCTGTGGGATGCAGGTCTATGAGGACATGTGGGCACAAGATATAGGAAATCCTGACAAATCGGTTCCCACAATGTTTTTTTTTGTCTGGTCCCCACTAGGAAAAATGTGAATATTACAGTTTGGTAATACAGTTTGGTCTGGTCCCCACTAGGGTAAATATTACATTTGGGCATAGTGTTAGAATTGGGGTTACTTTTATGTTTAGGCTTTATGGATTAGGGTAAACATTAGTCAAATGTTAGGTAATGTTAATCATTTAACAAGTTAGGATAAGTTTCAGGGTTAGGGAACATAGATTTCTAGGTTTCTAATCGCAACAAGGATAGAAAAACAACTGTGTGCGTGCGCATGTGCCCCCTGTTCTGTGTATCTTTGGTTGCACCAGTGGTCTCAATATCACACACTCCATGCTAAGATGGTACCACATATCTCTTGAGAGTATTCTGGCACTCTCCACTTTGGCCTTACATGTATCACCCCACAGTGTTTGTACACAAACTACTCACAAGCATACACTTGTGTGCATTACACTTTTTTAAGCTTATTACCTGTCTTTTGCCACTTTGGACCATCTGCCCTTATGTCTCAAGACAAAACATTGTCAACTTGACTGTAATGGCTTTAAGTCAACATACAACTGTGTGTGTGCGCGCACGTGCGCATGAGTGACATGCATTTAGCTGAGTGTGGACATTTGGAAATGCTGTCCATGCCTTTTTCAGCACATGAACTATGAAGAGTATGTATTGCACGTCTCTTCCCAAGGTCTGATGCTATTGCTGCCGGTAACTATGATGAAGATGTGTGTGATAACACGGTACAGTTGTTGTTAACGCCCGGTGTGTCAGATCTATGTGTGTCATACTCTACCCTTGTACTAGACCCCTAATGCGTCAGAGGTGTGTGTGTGTGTGTGACCATGGGTATATATAGATTCACTGAGAGCCAAAGAGAGGAGAGAGCTACTGATATGGAGGGGGTGGAATCAGGAGTAGTAGTGTTTACAGGAAAATCAGAAGTGACAGAGAGGACTTGTTTATCAGCTTAAAAACAAAAGATTTTCTTTCCGAATCATATAATTTGCTTTGGTTTAGCATTTGCTGTACACACCCGTTTAAAAGCAGTTGAAGTTAACCGTGTGTTATTGCCTGAGGCGAATATACCCTTTTGCTTGAGTAAACTGCTGTAGACTGATTTGAACAAGGTTATTTAGTTAACTGGAAATGAATACGAACAAGGCAGAAAACTGGGACATCTTTTATCAGTGGCACTTGAAAATGTGTTTTACGTACTCCCTATTTTGTATTACCTGTTGTAAATGTAAGAGTGAGAACTAGGTTATTAGTTAGGAATAAATACAGTGCACTAATACTTCTACTTTATCCAGGAAGCCAGTCCGTAACCTTTATGTACCCTCTTTGGAAATCAAGAGTGTTACAAACAAGCAAACACCTTGGGCTATATTCAGATATGAAATAAAATGATACATTTATTCAGACAAAACCTCTAATAGAGCTGCCATGATCCCCAGTCAACCTGGCAGACAATCGTATCACTTCCACTCATTCAATTTCTATGTGAATGTTTTGTAATGTTCCACCTACCTGAACAGGCCTCTATTTTAACTACTTGCAGGAACTCTTGTTATGATCCCAGATGACAACTCACTAAAGTCCTCGCTTGTGACTCAAATGGCACCCTATTCTGTAGCGCACTACTTTTGACTAGGGCTCATAGGGGAAGTGGTGCGCTTAGAGAATTGGGACTCAAACACAACTCCCCACTGCCTGCTGCCCTGTGCACCACACCCTCTCACAGAATGAATATCTACTTTTAAATCACATGTCAGAGTTGTTAAAAAAAGCTTTATGAATAGAACTAATAAAGTGTGCTTGGGTACAAAAAGGACTCATCTGAATGTTCCTGTCCTCTGTTGTTTTCTATCTTTGGCACTGGGCATATTTTCAGGTTCAGACCAAGTCTGTCCATATAAGGTATTGTAGGAATAAATGCATTAAAAGCATGGTCCTGCAATTTGGGGTTCACTTATATTTCCACTGGCAATAATTCCTTTTTAATTTAGTTTGTCTACAGGACTACATGATTTCCTCTAAACCAACACATGGAACTGTTCAGTCAGATAAAAAAAAAAAATTCTGATACTATAAAAATTTCATGGTGAACACTATGATATTATTATGATACAATTTAAACATAATGCTATCAGAAACTATAGCTCATATAATATACTATACTTCAAATATTGTGTACTAATAGGAAAAGGAAATTGGCCTACAGCCCAAATATTTGAAAACCCCCGGCCTGTCCTCGAAGGAGTTTATTTATATAAGAAACAGATCTACATTTAAAGCTATATCAGCATGTAGAACCTCAAACAATTCTTCCTCAACCGATGTTGCGGCTTCAGGGTGAGGATGAAGGCACTGGAGCGTGCCGGCTGTTATTGTGAAGCTATACTACCTGACAAGTACCTGAAAGTCATGGAATTCCCAAGGAGAAATTGCAGGGATTGGAAAAACAATTAAAACGTGAAAATTAACTGCAATGATAAAGCTATAGACCAGGGATGTCCAAACAGTTCCACGGAGAGCCGAGTGCCTGCGGGTTTTTGGTTTTCCTATAAATTGTTTCCCAGTTCAGACCTAAACAACCAGATGAGGGTAGAAACTAACCAATTAGTAACCTAATTAGTCAATCAAGTACAAGGTGAGAGCGAAAACCTGCAGACACGGCCCTGCGTGGAACAGTTTTGACAACCCTGGTAAAGAGGCTGTCTTCTCTAGGAATACAGAATTGTTGGAAATCGATGGATGTGGCAAAAAAATCTGTTTGGGATACTGCTGTTCGGAATATGAAGTTGTGTCATGACAGTTTTTTTATGAAAATAATTTTAACATGAAATTACTGTTACACATGACATGTTCACCAAATACAAACGCTTTGTTATCTGGAACAGGTTTGTACAGTTTTTGTACCCACGTTGCGCTGAGCAAATCCTTACCACATCGTGAGGAGTTGTTACATTTACTGTGTTAATTTTTGCACCCTTTTTTATTGAATCTTGTCTAAGTCAATCTGACTAAAATATCTGAAAGTTTTAGTCACTTTTTATAATTTGAATAATGATTTTGTCTAATTATTGTCAAAATGACGAAAACAGGCCATTCTAGCCAAATCAAAAGTATTGCCTCATTAACCTACAGGCCTACATATCACTGACTTTTTTCAGTAAAAAAAACTATTACAGCAATTTGCAATTACTCAACCGTCAGAAAGCGATTACGCACCAATGCCCGATAGAGAATCACGGTTCGAATCAAAATATGAACAATTTAATTACCTGTTCCAAAAAAGCACTAACTCAGAGTTCAACGACGTTCTTCTTAGCCTTGCTAATGTTAGATTAGGGTTTCTGGTAGCTAGCTACAGAGAGTTGGTCTAAGCCTTCTTTCGCTTTGCTATTTTTGTAGTGTATGCTGTAGTAGACAAGGGAGGAACTGACGGTTTGTCGTCCTGGTCTCTAGCTGCCATTATAGTTTCTTACAGTAAGCAAACTTCGCCCTTACGACATCGTTGTGCTATATATAATATAATTCATGTAAAATAAACCAAGGAGGAAAGCCTCCTTATAAGCTCAATTATGATTATTCCTAGTAAGTTAGTAGATACTAGCAAGCCGGCAAGTTGGCTGTAAAAACACCCAGTGGCAAAAGCAATACAGAGCTATTTGTGGTGGAGGTAAATTTAATGAGAAACGTTAGTTAGCGACTGCTGAAACGTTTAATGCCGTGGCGTAGTGGTTAAAGACAGTTTTAATCTGTTGAGAGCAACAACTATTCCAGTAAGTTAGTAATTACCGGTAAAGATTGTTACAGGCAAATACGCTGTTAAAACAGCCAGTGGCAAACGCAATACATAGCTGCTATTTGTGGTGGAGGTAAACTTAGTAAGAAACATTTGTCAGTTTAACTGTATTAATGTAATTCACGAATGGCCAATTAAAAGGGAAAAGAGGATTTGTTCAGGATAGAGACAAGAAACTATACTGACAGCTAGCAGAGGTACAGCTCTGTGGTGTAGTGGTTCATGACACAGTGATTAATGTGGTGTGGTTTGAATCTCGAGGTGGCAACATTTTCTTTTGTGGGCAGGCTGAATTAGGCTTGCCTGGTTTCTTGTTTTAACATAATATCTGCAGTCTGTAGATGATGATCAATCCAATCCATTACTCGAGGGGCACGACCCACACCAACAACCTTTGTAGTCAGGGGTCACCAACAAAGGGTTAGGGTTACCGGCAGCAAGACCCATACAATACCAGAACCAAAGACACTATCAGCATGCCAAAGAGGTAGGCAGATGAGTTAGAGTGGATATAAAAAGTCTACACACCCCTAAAATGTTCCCTAAAATGCTAGGTTCTTGTGATGTAAAAGAATGAGACAAAGATGAATCATGTAAGAAATTTTGGATTCTGGTCTGGGCTCTGGCTGGGCCATTCCAAAATGTTAATCTTCTTCTGGTGAAATCATGCTTTTGTGGATTTAGATGTGTGCTTTGGGTCGTTGTCGTGCTGAAAGGTGAACTTCAGCTTTCTAACGGACGCCTGAAGGTTTTGTGCTAAAATTGCCTGGTATTTGGAACTGTTCATAATTCCCTCCACCCTGACTAAGGCTGCAGTTCAAGTCGAAGAAAAACAGCCCCAAAGCATGATGCTACCACCACCATGCTTCACTGTGGGTATGGTGTTATTTGGGTGATGTGCAGTGTTGTTTTTGCACCAAACATACCTTTTGGAATTATAGCCAAAAAGTTCAACCTTGGTTTCATCAGACCATAAGACTTTCAACAATGAGATCCCTCTGATGCTTTGGAAGCTCTCTGCACACCATGGCTTTTGCTCTGCGATGCAACTAAAAAAATGTCTGGAAAATGTCGAAATATAATCTCTCCACCTAGTCCTGGGCCTACCCTGAGGTCTCCTCCCAGCTTGACATGCCTGGAACACCTCCCTAGGGAGACGTCCTGGGGGCATCCTTACCAGATGTCCGAACCACCTCAACTGGCTCCTTTCGATGCAAAGGAGCAGCGGCTCTACTCCGAGTTCCTCACTGATGACTGAGCTTCTCACCCTATCTCTAAGGAAGAAGCCAGCCACCCTTCTGAAAAAAACAATTTCAGCCACTTGTACTCGCGATCTAGTTATTTCGGAGAAAGACCCAGCCTTCATGACCATAGGTGAGGGTAGGAACGAAAATTGACCAGTATATCGAGAGCTTTGCCTACCGGCTCAGCTCTCTTTTCGTCACAACGGTGCGGTAAAGGTGTGTAATCACTTCTATTTAAAGTGAGTTTGAATGTGATTGGTTAATTCTGAACACAGCCACATCCCCAGTTATAAGAGGGTGTGCACACCTATGCAACCAGGTTATTGTAAGTTTTTTTATTTTATTTTCCCCCCTCAAAGATTTCCGTTTTTTTTCAATTGAATTGTTCACATTATAGGTCACATTAAAAGTGGAAAAAGTTGTGACATGATTTATCTTTTTCTCATTCTTTTACATCACAAAAACCTGGCATTTTCACAGGGGTGTGTAGACTTTTTATATCCACTGTATAATGAAAACAATGACTCCAGTCACTCAATGGCTTGTTCGTTTCTTTAGAAATATTATATACACACATACATCTTCTTCCGCTTCATCCGGGGCCGGGTCGCGGGGGCAGCAGTCTAAGCAGATGCCCAGACCTCCCTCTCCCCAGACACTTCCTCCAGCTCTTCCGGGGGGACACCGAGGCGGTCCCAGACCAGAGACATAGTCCCTCCAGCGTGTCCTAGGTCTTCCCCGGGGTCTCCTCCCGGTGGGACTGGACGGAACGCCTTCCCAGGAAGGCGTTCCGGAGGCATCCGAAACAGATGCCCAAGCCACCTCAGCTGACCCCTCTCGATGTGGAGGAGCAGCGGCTCTAATCTGAGCTCCTCCCGGGTGACCGAGCTTCTCACCCTAAGGGATCGCCCAGCCACCCTGCGGAGAAAGCTCATTTCGGCCGCCTGTATCCGCGATCTTGTCCTTTCGGTCATGACCCAAAGCTCATGACCATAGGTGAGAGTAGGAACGTAGATTGACCGGTAAATCGAGAGCTTCGCCTTACGGCTCAGCTCTTTCTTCACCACGACAGAGCGATACATCGACCGCATTACTGCAGAAGCAGCACTGATCTGTCTGTCAATCTCCCGTTCCATCCTTCCCTCACTCGTGAACAAGACCCCTAGATACTTAAACTCCTCCACTTGAGGCAGGCACTCTCTACCAACCTCAAGTGGGCAAGCCACCCTTTTCCGACCCTTTTATTCTCTTAAATGTATGAGATTCATGGTATTACAGAGTGGATATATATAGTCGTACGACGGCTGAAAAGTACAGAGTGGATACATAAACTGGAACGTCTGAGAGGAGAATCTACAGTGGGGAGAACAAGTATTTAATACACTGTCGATTTTGCAGGTTTTCCCACTTACAAAGCATATAGAAGTCTGTCATTTTTATCATAGGTACTCTTCAACTGTGAGTGGCGGAATCTAAAACAAAAATCCAGAAAATCACATTGTATGATTTTTAGGTAATACTTTTGCATTTTATTGCATTTAATCAAGTATTTGATACATCAGAAAAGCAGAACTTTATATTTTGTACAGAAACCTTTGTTTGCAATTACAGAGATCATATGTTTCCTGTAGTTCTTGACCAGGTTTGCACACACTGCAACAGGGATTTTGGCCCACTCCTCCATACAGACCTTCTCCAGATCCTTCAGGTTTCGGGACTGTCGCTGGGCAATACAGACTTTCAGCTCCCTCCAAAGATTTTCTATTGGGTTCAGGTCTGGAGACTGGCTAGGCCACTCCAGGACCTTGAGATGCTTCTTATGAAGACACTCCTTAGTTGCCCTGGCTGTGTGTTTCGGGTGGTTGTCATGCTGGAAGACCCAGCCACGACCCACCTTCAATGCTCTTACTGAGGAAAGGAGGTTGTTGGCCAAGATCTTGCGATACATGGCCCCATCCATCCTCCCCTCAATACGGTGCAGTCGTCCTGTCCCCTTTGCAGAAAAGCATCCCTAAAGAATGATGTTTCCACCTCCATGCTTCATGGTTGGGATGGTGTTCTTGGGGTTGTACTCATCATTCTTCCTCCAAACACGGCAAGTGGAGTTTTAACCAAAAGGCTCTGTTTTTGTCTCATTAGACCACATGACCTTCTCCCATTCCTCCTCTGGATCATCCAGATGGTCATTGGCAAACTTCAGACGGGCCTGGTCATGCGCTGGCTTGAGCAGGGGGACCTTGCGTGCACTGCAGGATTTTAATCCATGACAGCGTAGTGTGTTATTAATGGTTTTCTTTGAGACTGTGGTCCCAGCTGTCTTCAGGTCATTGACCAGGTCCTGCTGTGTAGTTCTGGGCTGATCCCTCACCTTCCTCATCATCATTGATGCCCCACGAGGTGAGATCTTGCATGGAGCCCCAGACCAAGGGAGATTGACCGTCATCTTGAACTTCTTCCATTTTCTAATAATTGCACCAACAGTTGTTGCCTTCTCACCAAGCTTCTTGCCTATTGTCCTGTAGCCCATCCCAGCCTTGTACAGGTCTACAATTTTATCCCTGATGTCCTTAGACAGCTCTCTGGTCTTGGCCATTGTGGAGAGGTTGGAGTCTGTTTGATTGAGTGTGTGGACAGGTGTCTTTTATACAGGTAACATGTTCAAACAGGTGCAGTAAATACAGGTAATGAGTGAAGAACAGGAGGGCTTCTTAAAGAAAAACTAACAGGTCTGTGAGAGCCGGAATTCTTACTGGTTGGTAGGTGATCAAATACTTATCATATAATGTGATTTTCTCTCACAATTGAAGTGTACCTATGATACAATTACAGACCTCTACATGCTTTGTAAGTAGGAAAACCTGCAAAATCGGCAGTGTATCAAATACTTGTTCTCCCCACTGTAAGTGGGGTCAAAACGTTGAAGGGCTGGGATAATCCCACAAGACCACAGAGTTTACTGGTAGATAGTCAACCTTTGTGTCGTCTCCAAATGCCCCTTTTATCCCAGCCATTATATTTTTGCTGAAATTACAACAGAATGTTTATTAACGGAACTAAAGTGTTCTCTTGTACAAAGATTACTGTAGATGGTCGTCCATACAATAGCAGTTCTCTGCTAGGTGATCTACGAGAAAATCAAAACCATTGGCTGAAATTCAAATCACATACTACGTGCTACAAGTATACGTACTGCACAGATGATGAAGTACGCACTGTTTTGTATTGTAAGATAGTATTGGGACTGATTAGAGGTAATACCTCGTCAGAAAATCTCTACGTTAGATCATTTTAATGTTTCATTTTAATGTTTCAGTCGCCAGAAAAATCTGCCTACCGTGTGTACACCCATGCCAGGATGTACACATATACATGACAGCTATAGTGGCTGAGTTTGTGTTGGTTACCATAGTAACATCAATGCTCTGGCTAAGCTGATAAGCATAGAACTGCACCAACGTTCCTTCACGCTGCATTTTTGGGGGGTTTATGTCCCTGTAGTTCTGCAGTCTTACGGGGACATATTTGGTTTATGTCCCCATAATTAAATTGAATAATTACGTGAAATTCGAGAATAATATATTTATCCTATTTCTTGCCCTCATACATCGGTGTTTGTCAATGAGTGAGGGTTTGATTGGTTGACAAGTTGAACGCTGTTCATTGGTCAACATGTGGGCCGGGTGCTACAAAGTTCAACAAATTTGTAGCGCCTCCACAGGTGAGCAAGCGTGCACAGAAAGCGGCACCGTTCACGGGATCAAGCACCTCGCACCACACCGCAACGCACCGCTCGCAAAACTGCTTGCAGTTTGCCGCCCAATAGACTCTGTGCACCAGCGTAGTGACGAACTTCCGCTTTTGTCTAGAAGTCGGTATTGCAGTTTCCAGTTTACTTACTAATACTCATCCGCAGTAGTAAACACCTAAACTCACAACAAGTTGAGTGATGTTGTTGTACGGGAAAAAACAGAAATATAATGTACATGACTCATTTAAGTTTCAAGGTACAAGTGGAGCATCATTTTAATCAGGAGAATGTCCTCTTTTTAATAAAATATGGCTTGCGCCATTCAATGACTTTTTCAGTGACTTCAAACGCTAGACTAGAAATTGTCAGAAAAGTGATTTTTTTATGTACTTCCACGTAACGCAGTTTCAAGCGCAATTAATACCATGTAGGACCAGATGTATACTTCCTCTGCCAGTTGTTATTTTTCAGTTTCATTGTGAAATGAGGTTACATTAGTAAAATAAAAGAGGAGACCTGTTTTGGTGTATTTTTGAGGCTGTGGAATTTTAAGCTTCATTTAGGTTAGAAGAGGCTGAACGAACGTTCGTTTCAATTCACTTGCTTTGGGGACGTGCTAGCGTTCAAGCTCAGCCAGCGTTCTTTTGCTGTTTTTAAGGCTAGGGTGAATTTGTATGCGTTCTATTGTCCAGCCTAATACTACACTAAAAAGGAACACGTCGCTAACTAGCTTAGCCGATAGCCAGCCGGCACACCACAGTAAACTACTTACCCTCGTAGTTGTGCAGATAGCTCGATACGTAGAGTTTGAATCCCATGTTCCGCTTGCTTGTTGGAGCAGGAGACCAGGCATCAACAATTCAATGGACATCACTAATGCTTGTTTTAGGCAGGTCTTGGAGACATCTAAAAACTGAAAGTTTGGGCGATGCGGGTGATCGCCTTAAGTAAACCGTACAGAGCCTATTCCCTAATCCAATTGAAAGTCTATGAGACCTTCACCGCTACCGCAGCCCGTATGCAGGCACCTTTATGCAAAAGATTCGATCAAATCAGTCTTACCTTAAAACATTTAAAAAATGTAATTAAATGCCAAGCCATAGTTACACAATGAGTCAGAAAATATGCAAATTAGGGGAAATCTCCAATCGATTTGACAGGAGTAACAACCATATTTTCCGAACATAATCAGTGGCAAAACTTAGGGACACATTAGCAATTTTCTGTCGTTTCATTTCCATGCAGTTTAAGCCAGAATAAATTACTTTTAAACGTGCTAGCTTAACCAAGGGACTCCCTTGAAAGGAGCGAGAGCATCACAAAACGTCTTACCAACACAAAAAGCTGTCCAAATTTTGCCAGGAATTTGAGGTGTGTCAATCATACATCTTTTATGTGTCATTTATTAAAGCCCCCCTACTACGACAGGTAAACCAAAATACATTAATTTACTCAATAAAAGTTGGCGATACACAGACATTTTGACCCTATGGCAGTATAATAGTGTGTGTAATATCCTCTACCATTAAGTCACATTTCTGTGTATCACTAACCATATTTTGAATGAATTCATAGTTCCGGTTTACCTGCTGTAGTAGGGGGGCTTCCATTAAAAAAGCCACTGCAACCTTGGCAGGCAGACTAGACGTTCTACTAAGGTCAAGGTTAAGAAATGTTATGGTCCTTTTTGGGGGGGGGTCTGTAATCGGATTACAAAATTCTTCCAGGCATGAATATGGTAAATATATTGTATTATTTTATGATTAAAGGTAAGAGCGATAGCTATATGAATGATTCAACTCCCTGACATGTTGTTTTTACCTCTTTTGGGGGGCCCAAGTCTTAATAAGGGTGGTCAAAACCCCCAATCCTCCCCTTCATTCAAACCTTGCTCTTGACCTGACTGCACCGTGGATATCACTCTGGGGACTGCAAGTGTTTATACAAGTCAACCAGTGCATTACTACCAAGCGGGTATCAGGGGTGTCACCAAACCCAGGCTTTTGTGACTCTTGAAGCTGGCGTTAAAGAAAACAGGATTTTTTTATGGATATACATTTTGGTGCCAAAAAAGTACTCACGTGTAGTTAAACAAGCGTCCATGTAAATATGCCCCTAGCGATGGCTAGGGGCATAGCCAGGACGTGACACAGGGTTGGGTAAGTTACTTTTTAAATGCAGAGTGCTTCCCAAACACACCTTTTCCTCTCAAATATCGTGATCAACTCCATATATATTTATCTTGAAGGCTGCACCATGTTACAGCTAGCCTAACTAGTTGCCTAAACTTTGCCTAATCTTCTAAACAATTCCTGTCTGAGTTGTTCAGTGCAACTCTTCCTGGCTGTGTTGTTCAGAGTATTTGACAAATAAACCTTGAAACTTGAAAAAGATACAACACCAGGTAGACCTATCGCCTTGTTCTGAGAAAAATGCATTGATTGTAGATAACTAAATCGTTTACTAATCTGGTTATGCGCGCCCACCTTTGCGTGCATGATGCTCACACACAACTGAGGCGTGAAATTGTTATTTTGTTTCAAATAATTATGTTTTTAAACCATTAAATAAAAAATTCAAACATGCAACATGTCATAATTATTTCGTGCACCTATTCTTTTTCAGCTGAAGTAATCCAAAAGTAATTTATTTTTTTAAAGGTATCTGTAATCTGATTACAATATTTTAGTTGGTAATGTAATGAATTACAGTTACTGTTTTTTGTAATCTGTTACTCCCCAACTCTGCATATAGCAACATGTAATAGCTCTTCAGTTGCTTTAATAGTGAGGGAAAACAATTACTTGAACTACCAAATCACAAAATCAGCTAGTAGATGGTATATTCATACTTGTTTAGAACACATCTGTCTATATCGTCATGATAAAGCACACAGTGCATTTCATTAACATTTACAGTCGACCCATGTGAGCTGCCACAACAATCTGTTTCGAAAAGCTTTGGGTCAGAAATCTCTACCAAGTTGAACAGGGTGAGACAGGTAACTCTGTTGGCAGTTGTTCTCACATGTAAATTCCCAGAAACAAAATGCATTATCATATGCTAATATTGACTTTGGTTGTTTTTGTTGGTGTAGTTTTTTTAAATATAAATTCCTTAACCACAGTGGAGCACCTTACACCACACATCCAATATAGGTGATTCCAGGTAGGCTACTGAAGCAGCAAGAATTAGCCTTATGAGAGTTTGTGAACAGTTCAACAGAGGATTTCCCAGTTGAAATGATCTGCCTCACAGTTCAGCAGGATCATTGTGGCCAGGAGTTTTATGCTTTCCGCTGGGTGTGGAATAAAATTATATTTAAATTTAAGATACATTTTCTATACTTGGGTTTTTATGCTCTACTGGACAGGAAAGCAGGGAAAGATAGAGTTGTGGGCTGTTTTTTGACCAATGTTTTTTGGCCAATGCTGTTTTTTTGACCAATGTTTTTTGGCCAATACTGTTTTTTGACCAATGCTGCAACTGTACATGTGCCCTAGTGGCAGTGGCTTTAGACCAACTTTCTTAGGCCACGTAATTCAGTTCAGGTTAATGCTTCCAAATGAATTCTGAAATCCCAAATTGAACCGTGACCTGTTCTCCAAGTCTTTCTTTCACTTGCTCTTCTTCAGGGTGGACAGAGGAATATGCGCCCATACAACAACAGGAATACTTATCATTCCATTCTCCTTTAAGAGGTATTCAATTCGGCTACGTTGTCCCCTCACCATCCTTTAGGGAGGTGTTCTCTCTGCCCGTCCAGTCAATACAGATCCATTCTCTGGGTCGGCCTTTGCGCCAGAGCATCAGTGGGGGTCTGGTTCTGCCCAACTCAGCCCTGCTACTTCTAGGACCTACCCTGGGGGAGCCTCCACTACTGCACCCAGTGGCCCCACGAAATTGTCATGGCTAGTTAGGAGAAGAAGTGTTGTATGCACTTTACACAGTGATGAACATTCCTTGCCCATTTTTGTGTAAGCAGATCTTTTTGCATTTTGTTGGTGTATGTGTGGGTCTGTGTTGAAACTGCAGTAAGTGTATGTATATGTGTATATGGCTGACTGTGGATATATATAGATTCACTCTGAACCAACGGGAGGAGGGAAGGAGAGAGCTACTGATATGGATATGTGGTGGGGGGGGGGTTACAGAAAAAAAAAAGAAAAGAGGAATAGTTTCATTCTGAATCATATAATTTGCCTTTTACAATTTGTTAGCTTTTACAATTTTTAATGTGAATGTTTACAAAGAGTTGATATTGACCTTGTGATATTTGCTGAAACCAGATTACACAACAAGGCAAATATACCCTTTTACTTGATTAATTTGCTCTAGACAGTGTTTTGTTGTTTTAGAACAAGGACAAAATGGCATCTTTTATCTATGACACTTGAACAATGTGTTTTACGTGCTATCTATTTTGTATTACCAGTTATGATCGTAATAGTGAAAACAAGGTTATTTAGGAATGATTAGCGTGCACTAATACTTCTAATTTAACCAGGAAGAAAGTAACCTCTACCTATGTATGTAGGTATCTCTCCAAAATGTTGACCTGCAAAAACCAACAATCCTTGGATATATTCAGACATGTGAAATGTTCAGAACATAGAAATGTTTGGATAAAAACCCTAAATCTGCAATGATCCCCAGTCTACCTGACAGACAATGTTTTCACTTCCACGCAACTAACTTCTATGTGAATGTTTTGTAATGTTCCACCTACCTGAACAGGCCTCCAACTATTTTAACTACTTGCAGGAACTCTTGTTATGATCCCAGATGACAACTCACTAAAGTCCTTGCTTGTGACTAAAATTGCACCCTATTCTGTAGTACATAACTTTTGACTAGGGCTCATAGGGGAAGTGGTGCGCTTAGAGAATTGGGACTCAAACACAACTCCCCACTGCCTGCTGCCCTGTGCACCACACCCTCTCACAGAATGAATATCTACTTTTAAATCACATGTCAGAGTTGTTAAAAAAAGCTTTATGAATAGAACTAATAAAGTGTGCTTGGGTACAAAAAGGACTCATCTGAATGTTCCTTTCTTCTCTGTTGTTTTCTTTGGCACTGGGCATGTTTTCAGGTTCAGACCAAGTCTGTCCATATAAGGTCTTGTAGGAATAAATACATTAAGAGCGTGTCTTGTAAAACAAATTTGATGGGGTACCTGTATATTTGGTTTTAATGATCCCATAACTGTTAATACTGAAATGCTTTGAGCATTTCTTACCCTCAAATTGCACTACAAGTCTTAGTATGTCATGTGTAACTGTTAGGACCCAGGTACGAAAGATGTTGTACCATACAGAACCATCATGGGAATTGTCTAACTTAACCCCCCAAATCTAAATCAATGGAGTTAGGAGCTGAAAAAAGACGCTCCTTTGCATTGACTAGGCCAGCTGTCCCTTGCAGACCCTCTCACTACTTAACAGTATCTATCACCACATTGTTAACTTCCCGGGTCGTGCCCTGTGCAAGGCTCCTCTGAAATAGTCTCCTATTATTGTACACACAAGTAACGGTTCTTCAAGGGTCATTCTGAAAAGGGTTCTTAGCCCTTTTGATGAGCATGTATGGGAGTTGGCTGATTAGCATATTTTTAGTGTGGATTGCACACAGATCTTTTGTGCAACCATAATTATCATTATAGTTTCTCTAATGCAAATACATAACCGTTATGTCTTTATTTCAAATGGCATTAATTTATTTATCGTTGTTTGCCAACAAAATGTGCTAAATGATTTTGGCTGTACCATAACAGTACTACTGCAGATCTCTTATGCTATCCCATCATGCAGCAAGCCTTTTTATTTCTGGGAAAAGCAGTGTCAACATCCCTCGCGGTCTTTTGAAGGATGAAAGGAAAAACAACTTTTAAAGTATTTGGAATTCAGCTCATCAGTGGGACAAGACTACAGCACACTTTAACACTTGTTGCTATTGTTAACCATTTTATTCTATCTTCACTATCGGAGAGCAAACTTTGTGCGCATATTGACTTGTGAGTAGCTTTGTGAATTTTCCTGGTAAGTTACATGCATTGGGTTGGACTCTGACCCCAACTGATGTGGGTGGAGAATGGATCGAGTCAGGATGAATAGAGCTTATTCTTCTTCCTCCTCCCAGTTTGGGGCTCTCATAGAAGGGCCTGAGAACAGTGAAGAATTATGATGATATGATTCAAACATGATGCAATCAGAATCTATAACTCCTGGCCTAACTGATTTTTTTCAGACAAAATTTTTGTTATTTAGCTGACACAGTGACTTACATTATTGATCGCATAAAAATATAGTTCCTATATTGCTATACGTCCACTATATCTTTATTGTCCTACTAGTAAATAGAATATGGCCTACAGCTGTGACCTGTGCACACCCTCGACCCGCCCCCAAGGATTTTATTTAAATAAGAATAAAGCAATAAATAAAATAATGTGGGCGCTAGTTAAAGCTATCAGCATGTTGAATTCCAGATAATTCTTCCTGAACCGATTTTGTGATTTTCAGAATGAGGCGGGCTGTTGGAGCCAATCAGCCCTATCTGCCACTCCCCACACAGGCCTTTCACGGGAGCGCGCCTACTGGCTGTGTGTCACGCTTTACTACCCGACAGGCAATCCACAGTCGCGGAATTCCCAAGGAGGAAGTTGCCGGGATTGGAAAAACAAAATTAAAACGTGCCGAAATTACTTTTTACTGCAGCGATAAAGGTGTAGCGGCTCTTCTCTAGGAATACAAAAGTGTTGGTGAATATGGAGTAGTGCTGGTCGCAATCGATGGAGGCGGCGAGAAGTTTTCTGTTTGGGATACTGCTGGTCGGACTATCGGGCACATTGGGCAGAGAAGGTGGGTCTCATATTGGAGCCTCGCCTCTTCTATTCTTTTTCAGTGTCGGAATAAGAGTGATACGCTCAGAATAATAGAAAAACATTTATTCCCTAGTGTGGGGAGTTAACATCGGCCGAGAGTGCATGCTTTTGTGCTCCCACCATTACAGTAGACTACGTTCTTATGTGATTTCCAACTACCTTCACGTACTGACTTCAGTGTGGTTACTTGAGATTTATTAGCCTGAAAACACAACTGTCAAAATAGAAGCGCGTTAAAGAATTGTCCCTTGCTCTCCATTGGCTAATGTTGTTACGCTGTAACGTTACTAATGTTAAACAGTCATGAAGGTAGTGGCATTCTACGATACGATGGACTGTAACGTACGTTAGTAAAAAGGTAAGTAGCCTAAGCAGATAAGGAAAACCTGTTCAGCCACTTCGTGAGACAACATTGGCACTTGTACGATTAGTTGACATGAGTTCACATTCGTGGTAGTACACAGAAACAAAACAACAACAGTTAGTGCATTGTCTGCTCCAAAGACTCATGACGGTGTCAATTATTCACTGCTAGTGCTATGGAGGACATTGTCTAATAGAATGGAACACTTTTAAATCGGCAGCTCATCAAATATTAACCACAGCAAACTGAAAATGGATCAGCAAAACATTCTGCAAACACATGCCTATATAGGAAACCTTTCCCTCCACAACTGCTATGACGTTTTAGTGACATCTATTCTATATCTCAATCATATCCATTTCGTGTTTCTAAGAACCTGCACATTTATACATTATCATTAAGTTGACAGAATCACTACCAAAGTCTTATCAGTGTAGGTCTGTGATTTGACATGGGGGCATAACCGTCACATCTATTTTGTGATCTGTAGGTCAGTCAATATAAAAGCTACCAGCACTTTCATTTAGTCACTCTGCAGACAAGCATATTGCTATAAAGTTTGCCAGGGGACAAAACAATATAATTTTGTTCACTATTGAACGCAATCACCAGGCTGGTCAGCATTTGGTTTACAACATACAACAACAAAAAATATTGATTATGGATGACTCTAAGTAGTGCTAAGCTTTTTGTTTCAGTTTGTTCTGGAAAAAAAAAACCTGAACACAAGTTATTACTGTTACAGATGACATGTTTACTAAATACAAAAGCATTGTTATCAGGAACAGGTCTGTACACTTTTTGTACCAATGATGCACTTGTCTTTAGAAACAAATCATGACCTTACGATGTGCAGAGTTATGTTACCTTATGCTCAAAGCATCACATTTATACTCACATATTCTGTGAAACACTTCATTAATTTTGAAGAAGCTGCATCATATTGAAGTACACCTGGAATACTTTTGGAAACAGACTATGAATCTATCCGAACCACTTCATGCAGATTCATTATCAGACGCATTAAAACGGTTTTGACAGTGTTGATTGAAAAAGGATATGTTGGTGCAGTTGTATAAATGTTGATAGACAATTCTTTCTATGTGGTGGAATCTTTCTGTTTCTCGCATTAATCATGCGAGAAATGGCAGTAGAAAGTATTTGTGTATATATTCTCATAGGGGCATACCACTATGCTTTGGGAAAGCATGGATTTTAATAGGCATCAGTTATGGTGAACGTCACAAGGTGGTGAAAGTACACAGGAATGAGCTTAATTCTCCATTCCAGTAAATATTAACAGACTTCTTTTTGTGAAATGACATTTAAGTTTGGCCAATGTTTCGCATAAGCTTGACCGATGCTTCAAACTACCGACTATCCACCATGCTCCAGTTACCTCCTGGGCAGCTAATTCAGACTTTAAACTCTGGTGACGTGATGATTGATGTTCGGCTGATGTTTGACAAATAATCTTGTTCATCCACAATAATCATGTGCTGCAGATTTAGCCCACAGACAGTAGAAAAAGTACTTTTTATTCTCACCAATTCATTCTGCACTGCATTTTTGATTCAGAACAGTGACTGAAAATATGTTTCCAGTTGGATGCTGTACAGCAATACACACACACCCTTGTTTTTGAAAGGCAGATATTCCAAAGGTCAGCTGGTTTGATATGCAATTGTGTCAGTGTTTCTATTGAACAGGTGGGAACACTTTGAGAGACTTGAGTCATTAATATGTACGTCATAAACTTTGTGCTTCTTGTTGGAAAAGTGCACTGTTCTGATTCTTTTTGGTCACACGGCTCTTCTGGCTCCATTCACCCAAATGAGCTGCCTGATTTGCTACCGAATGGCTATTTGTCTGAAATGCTTAAAAAGAACCCCCAAACCATAAAAAGGTGCAAATCTCCACTGTAAAGATGAGAAAGTAGGCTAGAATTATGTTGGCATGATCAAATAGGTTACATCTTACCTGTCCTGATTAGATTGGCTGTTGTGTTTTTTGTTACACTAAATTACAAAAGCAAGTGGAACACAGACGCACTCTCCCCAAGACCTGTTGATTCTACACTGCGGATATACAATCTTTAGTGAAAACATTTTCAGCATATCTGCAAATAATCTTTGTTTAAGAAATTCAAGAGGCAAGTAAACGTCTTTTCACCAATACTATTTGGTTCCCAAAGTTCACCAACAAAAGGTTCAAAAACCAACATTCGTTTGTAATCAACCTATCACTAGTCAGGGTTGCGTGGACAAAGGTACGTCTCTAGTCCATTTATTAGAGATTTTAAAATATGATATCTTAATTCAAGAGAAATACAGCTCTGGAAAAAATTAAGAGACCACTGCACCCTTTTGTTTCCTTTCCAAAAAACTCGACAAGGAAGGTTTTGAGTGAGGAACAGAAGGGTTAAAATTAAGAGACCACTGCAAATTGAATGCTTCTGTTCCTCACTCAAAACCTTCCTTTTTGACTTTTTTGGAAAGGAAAGAAAAAGGTGCAGTGGACTCTTAATTTTTTCCGGAGCTGTATTTTGTTTCAGAAGGTAAAAAAAACATCTTTAGTATCCTCAACAAGTTTCTGTAACTTTTTTGCGAGTTAAGCTATCCTACAAAACGCCTGGCTGCCAAAGTCTGGTCATACTGACAGACCCTAGCTGTGCTGAAATAACCCAGCGTTTTCCATTTCGCAACTGAGACTTGAACCACTGAGACTTCAACCTGCAGCCTTGCGTATGAGTGAGCAGTGTGATAAACAGCCAAACCGGTTGGCTTGATGTGCTTTGGAGGACATGTCTTGATCTTTGGCTCTCCCAAACCTGGCAGAGCCGTAAGTGCATATGGGACTTGCATGGTAAAATAGATTAAAGAAGAAGAAAAACGTGAGGCTTTCTAATGTATGTTATGCAATAAGTTACAGCAGAAACAGCAGTTTGGGACTACAATGATTCCAGTTAAGTTGCAGTCATTCAGAATTATTGCAACATAATTGTCTGCTGAGAAATGATTGTAGTCACAAACCACTGTTGGGTGTAATATGACAGTCTTCTCTGCCACTGGCACACTGTTGTGTTGAGAGCATTGTTGTTTTTTTCCTCAGACAGGGTCAATGGAAGGGTGTGTGAACCATTTAGACATCCTCTATCTCGGTCTCTCCCCCAGTCACCTCTCACGCACTATTTTTCCTGAAATCTTTCACATGAGCCTCCCTCTCTTTCCATCTGTAACCAGCCATCTCACCCACTGAGCACGGACCAAGACCAGTTGCCCAAAAGTAGTTAAAATGTTGTCAGTCCAAATAGGCATTCATCTGTTGGACGTTTCAATTCAGTATTGTTCAGGAATCTTACAATACGGTAAAATACACAGAAGCACTATCTTATACTAAGGGTGGGTATTGGCAAGTACCTTGTGATATGATATGTATCATGATACACGTTACGATTCAAAGCATCACAGTTCATCACAATATCACAAATGAATCACGATACTTACTGAAGTGCTAAAGAAAACCTCAAATAATATTAGGCTATATAATTTAAAGTACAACCGTTAGCTAATCTCCATTAGCAACCCCTAATAAAAAAAGGACCACTCAATTTGAAATTTGTTAGAACTTCTAAATTGAATATTAAGGATTTAATCAGTCAACACAAAGACTTTAGCAGTGAACTAGAGAAACCTTAAGCAACTTAATACAATTATTTTAATAACTAAAAGCAAAGTGACTTGAGGGCAGCGGTGTGTAATTTTGAAAACTTAAGCTATGCTAAATTGTTGCATAACAATGTTATGCACTGTGTTTGTTGCATAGCAACTTTAAGCACTGTATGTAATTATTTAGAGAACTGTAAACAACAAGTAAACTAGATACTGAAAAAAACGCTACATGTATGAATTACAGGAGTGTCAAGATTCTTGTTAAAAAACAGTAATTGGTCTTGCTCTGATGTGAGTGCCCTCCTGTGCAGTCACGATATCGATTCTAGATAGAGTATTGATACAATATTGTAAAAACAATATTTGCGATTCTACATTAAATCGTTGTATTAGCACAGCGCTACCTTATACTGGGCAAAATAATTCACTGTATTATTTTAATATATTTATTTCTTCAATGATCAAGTCTTTATGCAGCCAAGCATCCTCAAAACATCACCCTACTAGCACCGTGATTGACCTTTAGATATGGGGTCAACATGGTGGAATGCAGTGTTTGGTGTTTGCCAGTCCTTACAGCACATGCATTGTCCTTAAAGCTCTACTCTTGACTCATCAATCCATTGAAGCTTCTTCCTGGAGTCTTGATGAGTCTTGACAGGTGTCACCAGCTGTTTGTTGACAAACTTGCTTTGACATTTAAAACAACATGGGGGAACAACCACATTCCTAATTTCCATCCCTGCAACAACTGCATTCAGTTTTGTTTTGGAAGCCGATGCTTTTGCTGCATTGTTTGCTAAGACCGTCCACAGTCTGCAGTTAAAGAAACAACGATATGCCCTAATGTTAACTTGTGTCTATTGACATTCTCAGTGCCAGAGGAATGGTATCTGCAGCAGACCCTTTCTGAGATGGTTTCTCTCATTGTTTTGGAGGAGAAATCATGCATTGTGTGTGTAACACACTGCCTCCCTTTTGCATGTATTTATCTGTGTGTGTGTTTGTGTGTGTCTGTGACAGAGAGTGATTGTTTATGCACACTGAGTACACTCTGCTTTGCCGCAACGGGTACAAATCCAGTTCTTCCTGTCGGTTGAGCAATACCTGTTCGAACTCAGTGAGGGAAAAAAGGAATGCATTTTGGGGGTAGGTAGAACATAAATGTACATTTGGAGCTATTTGGTTAGACCAGGCTTGTTGGAGGAAAAAGTCCACCTGAAGGGGCAACCTGTTCATCTATTTCTGTTACTGACTGAACTGGATTTAGTGGGAGGGTCTTTCGGGGAAGGTGTGGTGATTGGCTGATTTCTTTCCCCCCAGTTTTTTTTTTTTTAACTGGCTTTGATTCATTAATTGTTCCTGTGGCCAAAGGAAAGGACTTCCAGGAAGACCCTGAACTTGATGTCTGTTTTTCTGTCACCTAATACTAGTCTGGAAAGGAAGATGTTCAGTGAAGGAGTGGAGTATTCCTGGGGGGTGGAGTTCGGTTAGAGAATTTTCCAGTGAAGGAGGAAGTTAGTAGTAGAGGGCTGTACAGCAGCAGGAATTGTTTTGGTGTGTCTCGGCAGTGGAAGCATTTTTGGGTTGAAACATGCCACATTTATAGCTGGCAACTGTGAATGATGTCCTTTTTTAGTTAATACACACAGATTGCTGACTGTCAGTCTGCGACTCACAGGTGTGGTTGGCTTGCTGTCCAGCCATGGGTCACTATGAGTTTACATTAATCTGCTCAAGCTGCCCAAATCAACTTGTCAGTTATTATTAATGCTTTAAATACATTGGTTAAACCCAACCATAAAAAACAGAAAGCAGTTGACTTTAAAGCTTACAGTTTAGCCAGCAAAACTTTTCCAAGTTTTATGGAGAATTTCTATTATTATTATTTGAAAAGGAAATCCAATACAAATATTTGTCTTATGTGACTAACAATCACATTTCATCCAGTTAAATGTAAGTTGGCAGTTCTCAAGCAAATGCATTGTATTGATAGACATCCAATGGAGAACGGTGTACGAGTGCTTTTCATGGGGTTTCTCAAGGCATTCTCTATCCTCTCTTTCCCAGAACCCACCACCTCCTGGGCAGTGACCTCAGTTTCCAAGTCAAGTTGCTAAGATACGGTGTACAGAAGAGCTGGCTAGCCGGCGTTAGTGATTAGTGGGCAGCCCGTGCGTTGGTGAATGTGTGCATGGTGTGCGTGTCTTGTATGGATATCTGTAGCAATCCTTTGTTGGGCACTGACACATGCATAACGCTGGCACTTGGGCCTGTCTGAGAAGGAGGGAAGGGAGCAATGAGGGAGGGAGCATGGGATGGACGAAGGCAAATGAGATAGTGAGGTAGAGAGGGATTGAAAAAAGACCATAAGAGAGTATTTTAAGACTTGGATAAAAAAAAAAAAAAAGGAAAGAGTAGGTCTCAAATCCCGAACAAGGTCAAAGTCTCACAAGGAAACACTCTCTCCTTTTTCTTCTTTCTTTCTCATCCATCTGTTATCTCTGTCTCTCAGAAATGACAAAAAATCTGATGTTTAAGATAGTCACTATCAATACAAACACTTCCAAATGGAAAGCCCCATTGTGCTGCAGATTTACCCAACCTGAAACTGTGTGAATGTCTATGTGGGAGGGAGTTTCACTTGGATAATTTTTTTAATGAAATCCAATAAATAAATATTAAACCAACTCCTATTGCTCCTTAGAAAAGGTTACATTATTTTACGTTTTAGAAGTATTAAAGGGATAGTTCATCCTAGATTCCTATTTGGGTGAAATAACACATTGAGTAGTTATTGAAGGCCCCTGGAGTCATTTTTCACACTAAGCCATTATTTACCTCTGTCCCAGCTAGGGGTGCACGAAATATTGACTAGCTACCATTATCGCAATTTTTGCGCCATATCACATCGAAAATGTTGCAGAAAGTATGCGATATTCCATTTAATGTTTGGAGAGATGAATCCATTGACTGTGTGGCTTAGTTGTGTACGATTTAGAGCCTGCTTGAAACCACTATATATTCATATTTCATTGGACAGTTGCCCTGTCACATGCAAGTGTGAGTGCACGGGTCCAATACACGAACATACGAGCATACTTGTGTGCATACTTTGACTGTGTGTGAGAGAAGAGAGAGTCAACGAGTTAGAGGAACGGAAGAAAAGAAAGGACAGAAAGAGAGAGAGAGCGAAGCGAGTCAAAGAACCTAAAGGAAAGAGAGGACAGAAATGTAAGATGATGAGTATGGCTCAGGGAAACAACGGACATCGAAGAGGAAATGTTAGTGGCCATAAAGTTACGTGACAGACTGTAACTGTAATTTTGATCCACGTCACAAAAAGCATTACAAAATTATAATCCAAATTAATTATAAACATATTGGCATTAAATGGAGTCAGGAGTTTAGAAGACTGTGTGATAATGAATTAGTGTCCAGGATTAGTTAAAGGCAATTCTTCTAAAATGTCTTTGCACTAGATTTGAGATTTTATCAATTAAAAAAATCTCAAATAGGGCTGCACAATTAATTGAAATATCGCGCTTCACATGAGGCAACAGGCATGTCTATAATTGTTTTTCTTGTGGGTGCTGTAGGTATTTTTTTGTAGATTACTTAAATACCTGGAATAATTTTGTTTAAATTCTTGATGGTTTTTCGATGTTAGTTTGACATAACACTGCAACTGCTAGCGAAGACGTCTGGCTTCAAGTTTGCGAGTGGCACCAAGATATTATCCCATATAAACAACAACATGGTTATTAAAAGTTTCCGGTTCGGTGCATACAAACAAACTTAATATGGTAGAAAATATGAGAAATTATGCCTAACCAGCTATGGCAACTGCACAAACATAGCAAACACCATTGCATTAAATGAGCAGTTAAACGAATTGGACACAGGCTGCGCCTTCAAATTGGTAATAAGTTTAATTTAGAAAACACTGACAAAAATCAAGATTTATCAAATCACATTTTATCCACATTGTGCAGCCCTAATCTTAAGTTAGGTATGTGCTGCCAAGGAATACAACATTTGTTTTCGTTTTCAAAATTATTAAGCTTTTAGTGTTGATTACCGTGTCTAAAAAGCCAATACCTGTAATTGGCTCTGTTGAGAGTTGACAAGCATTCCTCTACTGTATAGACTAAACTTGGGAGCCTATCCTAAGAACATTTTTAGATTAGATTCAACTTTACTGTCATTGAACTGTACAAGTGTAGTACAGTGAAACGCAGTTGGCATCTAACCAGAAGTGCAAATAGAAGTATTAAGGATAATTTATATACAAGTGGGATGTATACATTTGCAATGAAGGCAAATGCAAGTGCTAATGGTAGTTTTTACATGTTTAAGAATATCAAAATGAATAATGACATCGCAATATTCATGATCAATATCACAAATTTATCACATTTTGTAAATATTGCGCAACCTTGGTCACAGCCTGGAATTAGCATTGTTTTTGAAACTGTTTGTCCCGAAGAACAAAAGCTGCATTGCAAGTGTAAACCTACTCCAAAACAGTTACAACTAAGAATAGTGTTGTTGTTTACCTCAAAGAAAGTGTCGCTGTTGTATTCCTCACAAAAATGTTTTCATTGTTGCTATATAACTCAAATTTTCAACTGAACTGATACTTCCTATATTTACCGGTCAATTTTGTCCAATGTGGTATCAATTCGCGTTTTTTCAATTCTCAATGTAACAAATTGAAACAACCACTTAGCATTTCTTAGCTACCATTACATTACCGTTACATTATTGCTGAATAACAGGTGCGTGATGACTACAGAAAATTGTTTGCATAGTGCCTGTTTGAAATCACTAAAATCGGCAGTTGTTTCGACAGCATGCAGGAATTGAAAACTCTGAATTGGCTTAGATAGAATAGCCATCTCCCACTAATGTCTCCTTGTTTAAAGAAGTATGTGTCTACCTGGTTTTCCTCTATCCCTGAAGAGGGTATGTTAATTTCCTTGTTTAAAAAATGCTTGCCAAGTGGTTTAGGTTCAAGAGCACAAAGTTTATTAAATGTTAGCGGCTATACGGATGTAGCGTGTTTAGTCAGCAACATTACAACATGGATACGAACAGTAGCCTCAAGCCTCCCAATCTCCAGGTGTTACAGTAACACCTTCTTTTCCAGAGTAATATATGCGATGACGGGTCATGCTAACGTTGATATATATAACTTATATCCATTATGTTCGCACACCCATTTGTTTTAGGGGTAGCCTGTTAGAGTCCCAAACAACACGGTATTCCCTGGTGCAAAACCCTCTGGTCAAAAGTAATGCACTATATGCAACACAAGGTACTTTGTGATGTGCAATGCACAGATATATATTTTGCATACTGATCTGTCATGTTGTTAGACTTTGGTGAGTAACATGCTTTACGTTGAATACATTTGACCTTTTTCTTTTAAAGGATATCTTCTGTTTTCAGTTTGGACCAAGTGATAGACAGGCAGGTGGGAGAACAGAAAAAATGTAGGACTGAGACACAGTCTCTGGTGGGGAGCTGTACGCTTGTCGAGTTTTACCACTACATCAAGTTTGGCACAATTTGTGCCATGTTTGCAGAGCTCTCTTTTTATAGCGTCTAGCATCTGCCACAGCAACGCACAGTCTTTGGACAATTAATTAAACAACTGGTCGCTTTTACAATCCCTTGTCTGGGCTAGCTTGTTAAGGTGCAGCTGAGATTTTTTATGTTGTAGGTCATTGTGAGAACACTGAGATGCGTTCAGAACATTACACACATTGTGATAAGAACTCTATTACATAAGTTATTTTTATAGCTGACTTTCTTATCCAGAGCAATTTCCATATAGTATATTTTGCATACATACAGAACCTATTGTACTTTGACATGTATTTCATCACAGGAGGGAGGGGAGAAATGTTATGTAAATCTGTTAGTCACTACTATAGTGTCCGCTAAATGTCAAATTTAAAAGGAGGAGATGGGAATAATAAACTAATTAGAAGCTAGGGATGAATAGATGGCCTTGGTTAAAATGGGAAAATGTTGCCAAGACACCAGGGTTAACAATCCTACTCTTATGATGACTGCCATTGGGCCTTTGTTACTTTATTTAACAGGGAACTGGGAAATACTAGAGGATATTTGAAACCATGCTGAATCAGTCCATGTGCAGCTTCTTAGACCACTGGATCGCCATAAGATTTTCAATGCTAATTTAAACTGTTATAGTTACACCAGGGCTCTACACTACTGCAATTGTAATTGCGTATGCGACAACAAATGTACTGTAGGTGTGCAACTATATGAAATAACATTTTTGTATGTGTGCAGCTACCAATATCTACCCAGTAAAGTTATTCTTCTGTGGTTGTAGTCTTTCTACGGTTTAAATTCATTATTGCTAATCACACAAATACAGTGGGGAGAACAAGTATTTGATACACAGCTGATTTTACAGGATTTCCCCACTTACAAAGCTTGTAGAAGTCTGTAATTTCTATCATAGGTCCTCTTCAACTGTGAGTGACGGAATCTTTAAAAAAATCCAGAAAAATCACATGATTTTTAAGTAATTAATTTGCATTTTATTGCATGACATAAGTATTTGATACATCAGAAAAGCAGAGCTTAATATTTGGTACAGAAACCTTTGTTTGCAATTACGGAGATCATATGTTTCCGGTAGGTCTTGACCAGGTTTGGACACACTGCAGCAGGGATTTTGGCCCACTCCTCCATACAGACCTTCTCTAGATCCTTCAGGTTTCTGGGCTGTCGCTGGGCAATACGGACTTTCAGCTCCCTCTAAAGATTTTCTATTGGGTTCAGGTCTGGAGACTGGCTAGGCCACTCCAGGACCTTGAGATGATTCTTACGGAGCCACTCCTTAGTTGCCCTGGCTGTGTGTTTCGGGTCGTTGTCATGCTGGAAGACCCAGCCACGACCCATCTTCAATGCTCTTACTGAGGGAAGGAGGTTGTTGGCCAAGATCTCGTGATACATGGCCCCATCCATCCTCCCTTCAATACGGTGCAGTCGTCCTGTCCCCTTTGCAGAAAATCATCCCCAAAGAATGATGTTTCCACCTCCATGCTTCACGGTTGGGATGGTGTTCTTGGGGTTGTACTCATCCTTCTTCTTCCTCCAAACAGTGTTACTAATGGTTTTCTTTGAGGCTGTGGTCCCAGCTCTCTTCAGGTCATTGACCAGGTCCTGCCGTGTAGTTCTGGGCTGATCCCTCACCTTCCTCATAATCATTGATGCCCCACAAGGTGAAATTGTGCATGGAGCCCCAGACCGAGGGAGATTGACCGTCATCTTGAACTTCTTCCATTTTCTAATAATTGCGCCAACAGTTGTTGCCTTCTCACCAAGCTGCTTGCCTATTGTCCTGTAGCACATCCCAGCCTTGTGCAGGTCTACAATTGTTTCCCTGATGTCCTTACACAGCTCTTTGGTCTTGGCCATTGTGGAGAGGTTGGAGTCTGTTTGAGTGTGTGGACAGGTATCTTTTATACAGGTAACGAGTTCAAACATGTGCAGTTAATACAGGTAATGAGTGGAGAACAGCAGGGCTTCTTAAAGAAAAACTAACAGGTCTGTGAGAGCCGGAATTCTTACTGGTTGGTAGATGATCAAATTCTTATGTCATGCAATAAAATGCAAATTCATTATTTAAAAATCATACAATGTGATTTTGTGGATTTTAGTTTTAGATTCTGTCTCTCACAGTTGAAGTGTACCTATGATAAAAATTACGGACCTCTACATGCTTTGTAAGTGGGAAAACCTGCAAAATCGGCAGTGTATCAAATACTTGTTCTCCCCACTGTAACCTCTGTCACTGTAGTGCACCAAACAACTCACCAATCATAGCCTAGCTTAGAGGCTGGAACTAACACAGGGGCATGAAAGTGTTTCTGCGTTTCATTCTAACAGAACCTGATCATAATAATAAGTCACATGATATATCCAATTGTGCGTCGTGAAAATTAAAGTTCTTATCTATTGAATGCCAAAAGGTTCATAGTCATCAGCTCAAGACGCTGTTCTCTTGGATCCATGGGTCAAAGACGCTGTATTGTGTATTGTACTATTAAGCTGCTTCTTACGTGTCCTTGGACTGCACCATAAGGTCATCTGACGTATCAAACCTGGTGTCAAAATCATTAAAAGGACACTCATGGCACTTTTTAAGTATCCTTATTCACACTATGTCATGTGGCATTAACAATAAAGTCTGTCAAATAAGTTTGCATTCTTTTGTTCACCAATCAGTTTGTTTGATTTTAATCACTGACAACGGAGAATAATATTGAGCTTCCAATCATATACTGACTTTTTTATATAATTTCAATTATAATATATACTACTTTGTTTGTTTGTTTTATTTACCTCAACATGAATGTAATGATCTGCTTTCCCACTGAATTGTTTGTCTGGAAAGTATATTTTGGGAACACTGATAAATAATCATTTTTATTTGGGGTATGTCTTTCTGGGCACTCAAGGACATCTTACATATTAAAGACATTTACAAAATGTTGTACACATACAGGAAAAAAAAAGAGACTTAAACCTGGAATCAGTTGTAGTACAGTGGGGCGAAACAAAAAAATATATATAATAAATTAAACTACATGTTAAAAGTTTTCTGGAAAAGCTAACTAACTTGTCTGCCTGTCGAATGTGTGGTGGAAGCACGTTCCAGAGCCTAGGTGCTGAGCAGGGAAAAGCCCTCACGCCCATAGTTGATAGGTGGAAAGGAAGGGTGACAAGAAGACCAGCAGAGGCAGAGCAGTGGGAGCGAGAGTAGACATAGCCAGGCAGGAGGTCGGAGAGATCAGCAAAGCAGATGGAGCGAGAGGGGACGTACCCAGGCAGGAGGTCGGAGAGGTCTGCAGAGGCAGAGCGGAGGGAACGAGAGGGGACATTGGCAGGAGGTTGGAGAGGTCAGCAGAGCAGAGGGAGCGAGAGGGGACTTAGCCAGGCAGGAGGTCAGAGAGGTCAGCAGATGCAGAGCGGAGGGAGCGAGAGGGGACTTAGCCAGGCAGGAGGTCAGAGAGGTCAGCAGATGCAGAGCGGAGGGAGCGAGAGGGGACTTAGCCAGGCAGGAGGTCGGAGAGGTCAGCAGATGCAGAGCGGAGGGAGCGAGAGGGGACTTAGCCAGGCAGGAGGTCGGAGAGGTCAGCAGATTCAGAGCGGAGGGAGCGAGAGGGGACTTAGCCAGGCAGGAGGTCAGAGAGGTCAGCAGATGCAGAGCGGAGGGAGCGAGAGGGGACTTAGCCAGGCAGGAGGTCAGAGAGGTCAGCAGATGCAGAGCGGAGGGAGCGAGAGGGGACTTAGCCAGGCAGGAGGTCAGAGAGGTCAGCAGATGCAGAGCGGAGGGAGCGAGAGGGGACTTAGCCAGGCAGGAGGTCGGAGAGGTAAGTAGAGCCAAGAATATGGAGGGGTTTGTAGGTAAGGAGGAGGGTCTTGAAATCAATTAAGTAGATCACAGGAAGCCAGTGAAGACTGTTAAGAATGGATGTAATGTGTTCAGATGATTTTGTACAAGTGAGGATTCTGGCCCCTGAGTTCTGAACCAGTTGGAGTCTGTTGGTGAGTTTTTTGGGAATACCGGTGAGTAGAGTGTTGCAGTAATCGAGTTGAGAAGTGACGAGGGCATGTATGAGTGTTTCAGTGCTGGCGTGTGACGGAGAGGGTCTGAGCCTTGATGTTGCGGGGGTGAAAATATGATGTCTGGGTCATTGTTTTTATGTGTGATTCAAATGAAAGGGAACTATCTAGAGTGACACAGAGGCTTTTCAGTTGAGTTGACAAAGGCACTCGCAAACCATCAGTGGTGATGCTGAGGTTGTGCGGTTTGGGGGAGTGTGGATTTAGAGCCAATGAGCAAACATCTGTCTTATTGCTGTTGTGTTTCAAGAGGTTTGTGTTCATCCAGTTGTGAATGTCTTGGAGGCAGTTGATGAGGCAGGTGGGAGTATGAGCAGTTGTGGGTTTGGTGGAGAGGTAGATCCCAGTTTCATCTGCATAGCAGTGGAAGTGAATATTGTGATGTCGCATAATCTTGCCCAAGGGTAGGATGTATATGATGAACAGGAGAGGGTCAAGCACTGACCCCTGGGGGACACCCTGTGTGACAGTCACACAACCTTGATCTGTGAAGTTTCAATTGGACAAACTGTTGACGGTCAGTGAGGTAGGAGAAAAACCAGGAGAGTGCCATACCTGTGATACCGAGACCAACCAGACCATCTATGAGAAGATGATGTGAGATGGTGTCAAAGGCTGTGGTGAGGCCAAATAAGATGAGGATTGATAAAAGATGAGATTCTCTGTAGCCAGGGTGAAGTCTGAGATGGAAGTAGTTTAAGTCGGGCCCTGTAAGGTGTTCATGTAGGAAAGGATACCTTGTGAAATAGCTAGAAATCTTGTAAAATATCAGTTCTCTTTTGGACAGTGCATGGACTTCTTTTTATTGAATTAATGCTTATTTGTATTCGTTATAATGTTAAATAATGTTTAAAATCAAAACTCTAACTGCCCAAATAAATGGCACAATATTCCTAGGTGGCGTTAGACATTAGCACAGTAGTATTTCTGAAGGCAGGTTTGGAACATGCGTATTTATGTATTTATCTTAAATAGTTGTGCATTTATGGTGCCATTACTAAATATTCAGTAAATTTTGTAAAAGTTTCCTCAATGCATGACCCTTATACTACACTTTAAACCAATGAAAAGAAATGTCTTCCCAGTTTGTGTGCTCTTCATTAGCATTAATTAATAGTAATTAACCATTTATTAAAGGCATTTTTGACCAATATCGTAAAGTGTCAATTATATGAAAGATTATTAATGGATAATTACAATTTTTGGGCACTTGGTTAGCATTTCTTGACTATACCCCAAAACAACAAATATCAAAAATGCACATGTGGCCATTTTCTGCCCATTCTGAAATAAAATATACTTTTTATGTCAGTAAAAAAAAACAGCATAATTTTCAGCTGTCTGAATGGGGTGAGAGACTAGAGTAAGTCATCTATACCAACCTCCAACACGCATTAAATGGCATCTGTTGTCCACAATTTAGAAGCAATATTCTTGATGAATGTCCATAATCAGGCTTCCAAGAGGATCATTTGGTTGGCGGTTTATCATTCAAATGCTTTTAATGAATGCTTATGTACTATCAAGTAATGCTACTTCAGAGCCCACCAATGTTAGTTATCCAGTAATTATCATTCATATAGTTTACACTTTACAATCAGTGTCACATTTAAGTAAAGATTTACTACAATGAAGTTATCCTTATGAAGAATTTAAAAAACCTTGGTTACATTTATTGCCATTGGTTTGTATCATACCATAAGTGTCATGCATGCAGTACTTTTAGTAAATATTTCCTCACTATTTAGTAATGTCATCTTGAGTGTGCACAAGCATTTTTAAGGAATAGTAATAACTCAAAAATGAATACATTTGTGTTTGCCCAATGTTCCCAAAGTGTTCTAAAATAGAGGATTACACGCTGGTGGGTGAGCAAGTTTGTAATATGTCCAAAAGCCGAACAGAAGCTTTGAATTACAATCTAATTGTTATTGAAGCTATAGATGTGTATTTAAACATTAATAAACATATACAATAATTTAATAAAAACATTAACTGTTAATACATTTACTAGAATGAATAATTATATATGTATCTGTCTTTGTTAATATTAACAAAGATGAATAAATGTAGTACTGTTAGTTATTGTTAATTAATATGACAGCGTGCAGTGTTATGTAATAGTTGTCTATGAGGCCCCAAATTCTTGCAGATGGTATAGCTGCCCATTTGTCTTGGGGAAAGGCCTCCAGGTCATGCAAAGTCTTTGGTCATCTTGCATCTACAGTACGTTTGAGATATCCCCAGAGGGGCTTGATGATATTAAGATCAGGAGACTGTGATGGCCACTCCAGAACCGTCACCTTTTTCTGCTGTAACCACTGGAGGGTCAACTTGGCCTTGTGCTTAGGGTCATTGTCGTGCTGGAAAGTCCAAGAGCGTGTCGTCGGGCATATTGTAACCCAGCTTTTTTTGTGGCATTGGCGCAGTTAAGGCTTCTTTATGGAAACTTGATCATACAGCTCATTTTTGTTCAAGTATCGTCATATTGTGCTCCTTGGAACAACCACACCGTCTTTTTCCAGAGCAGCCTGTATTTCTCCTGAGGTTACCTGTGGGTTTTTCTTTGTATCCTGAACAATTCTTCTGGCAGTTCTGGCTGAAATCTTTCTTGGTCTACTTGACCTTGGCTTGGTATCAAGAGATCCGCAAATTTTCCGCTTCTTAATAAATGATTGAACAGTACTGACTGGCATTTGCAAAGCTTTGGAAATCTTTTTATATCCTTTTCCGTCTTTATAAAGTTCCATTACCTTGTTAAGCAGGTCTTTTGACAGTTCTTTCCTGTTCCTCATGGCTCAGTATCTAGCCTGCTCAGTGCATCCACGTGAGAGCTAACAAACTCATTGACCGTTTATGCACAGACACTAATTGCAATTTAAAAAGCCACAGGTGTGGGAAATTCACCTTTAATTGCCATTTTCACCTGTGTGTGTCACCTTGTGTGTCTGTAACAAGGCCAAACATTCAAGGGTATGTAAACTTTTGATCAGGGCCATTTGGGTGATTTCTGTTATCATTATGATTTAAAAAGGAGCCAAATAACTATGTGATAATTAATGGCTTCATATGATCACTATCCTTAAATAAAATGTCACAATTTCTGCCAGGGTATGCAAACTTATGAACTGTGTATCTCTACATCCTGCGTCACCCAGGTGATGGTGAGAGGGAGAATGAGGGGAAGCAGGGGGAGAGGGGGTGTTGGGGGACCTTCGGAAGGAGCTTTGAATAGAAGTGTTAATGGGAGTCTTTCAGAGATCTGGGGAGGAAGTCATTTACAACCCCCTAAAGATGTGTGCGGGTGTGTGTGTAAGATAGGCCATGGGAGGCTGTTTTTATCTGAAGGCTCTCCTGTGTTCACATAAGGACTCTTCCAAGAATGATGTCAATATAGCCCATATGCAAATGACGGTATCTGTCATGTTGCATTTGGGGATGGACTACATGTAGCTGCTGAAAAGGAAGTTGTGATTTACCGTATATTTTCCATTAAGGAAAAATATGTATCCATGTTTTAAAAATAATTATTAAAATGTATTACATTTCTTTTTGTAGATATTTTGGGGGTTTATTTTATAAATGTTATTGACAGGACTGAAAGGAGAGGCTAGGGAGACAGGTATGTAGAAAGAGCAGGGCAAAGTCAAGCTGTGAATAAGATAAAAAACCCTTCTTAAGAGCCCAGAACACCAGACTCGG
Source organism: Esox lucius (assembly GCF_011004845.1). NCBI lineage: Eukaryota > Metazoa > Chordata > Actinopteri > Esociformes > Esocidae > Esox > Esox lucius. The sequence continues at coordinate 32,721,389 of NC_047573.1, read as the reverse complement.
GAACCAAAATGGATGGCATATGTTACGTTAGGTAATACCAAACAGTGGAGAAGTACCGGTCACATTTAATATTAATGGTGCGCCTGATTTCTGACTGGAAATGTAAACGTGTGGTAATGTATCTGTCTGTGCGTGTTGTCAGTATGCCTGGGCACAGACATGCAGCTGGCCCTGCCCTCCAGTCTGGAGAACCAATATGAGACCTTGCGGCTGCTCTACACTGGGTGCCAAGTGGTCCACGGCAACCTGGAGATCACCCACCTCCAGGGAGAACCGGACCTCTCATTCCTACAGGTATGTGTGTGTGTGTGTGTATGTTCAAGTTTTATTCCCCACAATGGGTTGTGCACAGGGTTTAATACACCAGGAGTCCTCATATGTATAGTAACCCATGGTAAATCATGGCTTGTTAGGACACATCTGGTACGGGTTTTTTTTAAGCTTGGGGTTAGGGTTAAGTTTAGGGTTAAGATTCAAATGGGGGTTTAAGGTTAGGGGTTATAGAAAATATTTTTAATGGAAATACATTTGTTCCCAAAATGTAGAGTAACACGTGCATGTGTGTGCATAGAAAATCCCCACAAGTATAGTAAAACATGGAAAGTCTGACCTTTAAGCTATTTTTAGCGTAGGGTTGGAATTTTGCCCAGGTTTTAAATAGATTTTGGGGTTATGGTTAGGATTAGGTAAAATAGGATTTTGAATGGGAATAATTTTGTGACCCATAAGGTTGGAGATTCCACAAATATCTGTATGTGTCGTAATGTGAATGCGTGTAATGGTTTGTCAGTTGTGCCGCATTTCCACAGGTGCTTTATACTGGTACCAGGGCGACACCGGTGTCTAATGCTAATGTTGGCTCTAAACTTTCCTGTTTCCACTATACGTTTGGTACCATGGACTTAAAGAGGGGCTCAGGTGGGGAGGGAGGAGTAAACTATCAGCGCAATTTGTTTTTCTGGTTGCGATGCACATCGCTATTCGAATTGCACAACATGCCACGTTTTCACAGCACGTAACGCGTCAACTCGCAAACCCCGCCCTAAGTCCTAAAGTCTGGGGCTTGGCACCAAGTGAGACCCGGGCTACTCGGCCACTGCCTAGTGGCCGACTAGCGCTGGCCTGTGTCAATGGAAACAGAAACATTTTTGGACTTTAGGGTAAAACACCAGTGTTTGGCACAGTCTTTCAGTGTACTCACTGATCTGTCTTACTTTCCTTCAGTTTTCTGCATAATAAATCACAGTATCATTTCTTTCAGTTAGTCCTATGCAGGAGTTCAACTGTTCTCCCCTTTTATCAATGGCTTGGTTTGTCTTGTCAGAGGCCCCAGGTCGGCAGGGCTTCCACACGCTTAACCAGTCTTTTGGTCCTAAAGCAAAACATCCACCGACACAGGGCAATTAAAAAGTATTAGCTAATTAAATTGACATTAGCATTCTTATTGTTGTTTAGCTAGCTACACATCCAGTTGGTTACCCACCCCTTCTCCCTCCGCAGAGCATCGTTGAGGTGCAGGGCTATGTCTTGATCGCCCACGTGTCCGTGAGCATTGTGCCGCTGGACAACCTGCGCATCATCCGTGGCAGCCAGCTGTATAACTCCAGCTACGCCCTAGCTGTCCTGGACAACACACTCCCCAGAGGGGGGCGGGGCCTCAGGACGCTCCGTCTCCGCAATCTCACAGGTAAAAGGGATTTCAAAAGCCGCCCAACAAAGGCGTTTAGTAGGATACTTATGGGCCAGTTTTCAAATAACGGCAGGCTTTTCTATCAGGTTCTCCCATGGCCAATATTGAACTAAGAATTTCTTCCCCCATCCCCTTAGAAATCCTGTTGGGTGGAGTGATGTTTTGGGGAAACCCTCAGCTCTGTTTTCCGGACCCCCAGCACATGGAGTGGAGGGACACACTTCATGAAAAGAGGACAGACACCAAATACCTCCGCTTGCAGGCCCGTGCCCTTAACTGTGAGTCATTGTTCCTGTAATGGGAGTGTAAACACACACACACTGGAATATTTGCAGTCAATTATCATCTCTGACCGGTCTGCCCTTATGGCTGAAGTGTGGTCGGCTTGTTTAACGGTCTGTCTCCAGAGGTTGTTGTTCGGTCAGCACACGTCCCCGCCTGTCTCCGGTCAATGTTTATTCAGGCCAGTGTTGACCATCTGTCTCTAATTTATTTTTGTCCCAGGTCCAAAGTGTTCCACTACCTGTGAAGAAAGGGGCTGCTGGGGAGAGACAGAACAGGACTGTCAGACCTGTGAGTCTGCCTGCCTGTCTGTATGCCTGCCTGCCTGTCTGTATGCCTGCCTGTCTGTATGCCTGCCTGTCTGTATGCCTGCCTGTCTGCATGCCTGTTTGTCTGCATGCCTGTCAGCCTGTCTGTCTTTTTGCCTGTATGCCTGTCTGTATGCCTGCCTTTCTGTGTGTCTTTCTGTCAGATCTATGAGTATGTTTGTCTGACTTGTGCCTTGCTGTATGTTTTGTCTGTCTGGCTGCCTGTCTACCACTCATTGAGTCTGTCTTTGTCTGTCTGTATGTCTGCTTTTCTGTTTGTCCATCCCTTCTTTTCTCAATCTGTTAATTCGTCTTCACATTCAGTGCTGCTTGAAAGTGTTTGAAACCCTTGTGTAATTATTTATTTGTTTAGTGTTCACCATGAAATCTTTATTTAATCAGAACCATAGTTTTTTCTATCTGACATAAATGGTTTATAGTTACTAATATGTTGTTTTAGAGGACATTGTGTTTAGAAGGTTAACAAAATTAAGAACAAATTAGTTTAGATGCAAAAATAACTGAACCCCAAATTGCATTGGTTAAATCTTGTAGGTGGGTAGAATCAGGTGGGTAAATAATTGGGTACCAAATGAACAAATTAAAGGAGGGAACCTTAGGAAAGAGTTTAGGTGGAATTCTGACAGAGACAAGGAATCTGGTCAGTTTGGTGTTACCCTTACCGGTGAATGCAGAACACACCATGCCGAGAGAAAAGGAAATCTCTTTCAGAAGAGGGAAGTTTGAGCAGATCAGTTTGGGGAAGGGTGTACAACCATCTCAAAAAGATTTGAGCTCAATCCATCCAAGTGAGGCAAAACAATTTACAAATGGAGAGCATTTAACATGACAGCAACTCTGTCTACGAGTGGACACCCTTCCAAAAATATCCCTAAGATAAATAATAAATCACATAAATGCCAACCCAAACGTAACATCTGGAGATTTTCAGACCTCTGTCATAATTCAGGGAGTCAAAGTTGGTGCCGAACATTTTTCTTCCAACAAGACAATGACCCAACACATTCATGCAAATTTACCACTGGGGAAAGATTGTCTTTTGATTTGTGACTGTCAACATTCTGACCTATCCAGCCCTCAAACATAATTTGATTTGGCTGAGTTCTGTAAGGAGGAGTGTGCAAAGAACTCTAAAACATTGTCAGCAACATTAGCGGCTGTTGGAGAGTTTGCTTCAAGTTATTGCTGCTACTGGAGGTGTCACGTTATTGAATTTAAGGGGTTCACATATTTTTGCACACGTGAAATCTGATTTTTGTTGTTGAAATAACCTCTTTTGTTCAAATAACAATATATGATTTTTGTCCTTTAGATAAGTAGTACATTTTTATATTTTATACAAAAATATTGACCAATCACTGTAGGGTTTGGTCAATATTACTTTCAAGAATCAATGTATCCATTTTTTTTAAAGACATTTCTCCCCCATCATTTTTTATTTTTTTTGTATTACAGAGATTAAACAACAGCACAATGTTTCTTCCCCAACCCCCAATTTATCAGTTGCTCTCTCATCCTATAGTAACCCACGTGGGCTGTTCATCGGGGTGTCTGCGCTGTAAGGGAAATGAGTCCAGTGACTGCTGCCACAGCCAGTGCGCTGCCGGCTGCACCGGGCCAAAAGACTCTGACTGTCTGGTGAGAAACAGTGACGCATGCACAAACATACACACAGCAACTCCCCGTCTTAAATATGAACAGTGTCTCATTAGTTCTGTGACCAACCATCAGCAGAAGAAAAGAAGGAACTGCTTTGCCAATATTTCAGGAGAAGCTGAACCTTTCATTGGGCCACTGCAGTATCTTTGGGCACGGCGTCAGCGAAATGCCAATCTGATACCTAACATGTCTTATCAGTTTCTTCTGAGGAACTTCTAAAGAAGTGCCTGTTTTTTTACAGTCATGTCGTCACTTCAATGATAGCGGCACGTGTAAGGACAACTGTCCTCCCCCAAACATCTACGTACCGACCACCTTCCAGTCCATACCCAACCCCAACAGGAAGTTCAGCTTCGGAGCCTCATGTGTCAAGACATGTCCCTGTGAGTTTCTTTCTTTCTTTTACATGCTGTACAATGCCAAAGAAAACACAGAAATATATTTTTTAAAATTGATTATTGCCAAGTGATATGTCTCTGTAATCTCTCTCTCCCTTTCTCTGTCTGTAGATAACTACTTAGCCATTGAGGTTGCCTGTACCATGGTGTGTCCCAAAACTGACCATGAAGTGATTATCACCCAGCCTGATGGGAAGGAGACTCAGAAGTGTGAGAAGTGTGAAGGGGATTGTCCAAAAGGTACTTTTATATGTTTGACTTTGGATGTGCTCTCATGTGTTCCACATGTACCGGTAGGATTTGTGCCGGCTAATCGGCCTGATTGTGTCTGGGTGTGTTACAGTGTGTTACGGTCTGGGCATGGGTGATCTCCAGGCCTCCTCCTGGGTCAGCTCGTCCAATGTGGCCCAGTTCACCGGCTGTAAAAAGCTGTATGGCAGTCTGGCTTTCCTTCCTCAGAGCTTCACAAGGTAACATTTTAATGTATTTTTTGTTGGTTTATCTGACCCACCAAGACACCAAGTATTGATTTGTCCTTGCCAAATTCAAACCTGGTCTGAACCTAGGTGGACATCATGCTCAATCATGCAGAGTAAAGTATTTGAAATTATTTAAAGTCCTGTTTGAACCCAGCTGTGTAAGTATCTGGTCCAGTTGTGAATCACTGAGGGATGTGTTACGGCAGGGTTGGGGTCCATTCTATTTCAATGGGGTGTTCTTAGCTTTTCTTTTTGTCCTTTAATGTGTGTTCTCCTCTGTAAACTCTCCTGTATTCTTATTTATTTGCTGTCTTCCTGAGTATACTGAAATTGAAATGGAATGGAAGAACTTGATCTTGGTGTAAATGTCGCATATGGAAGAATTGCATTGATAATTAGTTGTATGGCAGTACGCTGGGTTATGCCAGAAAGATCATCACCTTAGTCCCACTGAACTGTAATGCCGGTGATCATGTCCATATTGACAATACTCTCTGTTCCTCTTTCCAGGGACTCAAATGCTAACGAGACAGGTCTGACCATCAGTGAAATGGAGGCGTTTAAAGATCTGGAGGAGATCACTGGTACGAAACATCTGATATGTAGTACCTGTGCAAAAGTCTTATGTCCCTGATAATGCCCAGATGAAAAGGTTTACACAAATTTAAGTGTTTATTTGCTTACAAAAACACAATATAACATTAGAAATAATACTGTGGGTCAAACATACCCGCAACCCTCAAATCAGTGTTGCACCAACGACCCCAAAAGAAGCTCCGGAAGAATCTGGAAGCTACCTGCTGGGTCAGCCTTCACACATGACTCTCTTTCGGACTTTGTCAGTGAAGACATTTACAGTAGGGCAAAAAAGTATTTAGTCAGCCACCAATTGTGCAAGTTCTCCCACTTAAAAAGATGAGACAGGCCTGTAATTTTCATCATAGGTACACTTCAACCATCCATCCTGAACAAATCCTAATGCGTTAGTTGTCTGTGGTGAGACTCAAACATGGGTCCCCTGCATGGGAGTCGGTGTCTCTAACAACTACGCTATTTAACAAGAGTCAGTCAATTAGTCAGTCAGTCACATTCACTCTTTTAAAAAAATATATTTATTTGCATTTTAATGAGTGAAATAAGTATTTGATCCCCTCTCAATCAGAAAGATTTCTGGCTCCCAGGTGTCTTTTATACAGGTAACGAGTGCTCCTAATCTCATCTTGTTACCTGTATGAAAGACATCTGTCCACAGAAGCAATCAGATTCCAAACTCTCCACCATGGCCAAGACCAAAGAGCTGTCCAATGATGTCAGAGACAAGATTGTAGACCTACACAAGGCTGGAATGGGCTACAAGACCATTGCCAAGCAGCTTGGTGAGAAGATGACAACATTTGGTGTGATTATTTGCAAATGGAAGAAACACAAAAGAACTGTCAATCTCCCTCAGTCTGGGGCTCCATGCAAGATCTCACCTCGTGGAGTTGCAATGATCATGAGAACAGTGAGGAATCAGCCCAGAATTCACAGGAGGATCTTGTCAATAATCTCAAGGCAGCTGGGATTATAGTCACCAAGAAAACAATATGTCGTGAAGGACTGAAATCCTGCAGCACCTGCAAGGTCCCCCTGCTCAAGAAAGCACATGTACAGGCCCATCTGAAGTTTGCCAGTGATCATCTGAATGATTCAGAGGAGAACTGGGTGAAGTGTTGTGGTCAGATGAGACCAAATTTTAGACCTTTGGCATCAAAAACTCGCCGTTTTTGGAGGAGGAGGAATGCTGCCTGTGACCCCAAGAACACCATCCCCACCGTCAAACATGGAGGTGGAAACATTATGCTTTGGGGTTGTTTTTCGCTTAGGGGATAGGACAACTTCACTGCATCAAAGGAACGATGGACGGGGCCATGTACTGTCAAATCGTGGGTGAGAACCTTCTTCCCTCGGCCAGGGCATTGAAAATGGGTCGTGGATGGGTATTCCAGCATGACAATGACCCAAAACACACTGCCAAGTCAACAAAGGAGTGGCTCAAGAAGAAGCACATTACGGTCCTGGAGTGGCCTTTCTCCAGACCTCTGTGATTGCCAACAAGTGTTTTGCCACCAAGTACTAAGTCATGTTTTGCAGAGGGGTCGAATACTTATTTCACTCATTAAAAAGCAAAAAAAAATGCTTTTTTCTGGATTTTTTTTGTTATTCTGTCTCTCACTTTTCAAATAAATATACCATTCAAATTATAGACTCATCATTTCTTTATCAGTGGGCAAACGTACAAAATCAGTCGGGGATCAAATATTTTTTTTCCTCACTGTATGCTACAACATTGACATAGTGGGGTAAGTTCAAGCACTTCTTGTTTATCAGCAAATTTTCCTAGATTAGAGTTATACTTCTAAGGTGCCATAACTAACAGCAACATGTCATGTAAACCCACAGAAACGTGCATACACATTTCATGGCAAATGCCTGCGTACGTGCACTCAAATGCACAAACACCCACAGCCATTTACAAAAGCTCTTATCTTCTTTCGGGAACAGCCCTGATTCTGTAATGTATGTGTGTGCATGTATCCCCTACAGGATATCTGTACATTGATGCGTGGCCAGCAAACTGGACTAACCTGGGTGTATTTGAGAACCTGAAAGTGATCAGAGGAAGAATGCTCTACATGTAAGTCTTTGGAATTATCACTGTCTCTCTGTTAATCTGTCTGTCTGGCTAACCTATCAGTGTCAGTTAATATCTAACTTTCTGGCTGTCTCTTTTAAATTACAAATCCCAGCGGAACCCCAGAGGAGACCACACCACTAAGCAAAATAGCTTTCTTACATCTTTTTCACATCTTGTAGGGATGTTCCTCCTGTCAGGCCATCATTGTTAATAAATAAAAGTTAAATAGAGGTTTAATCAGTTCTGACATTTTTGGTTCAGGTTCCAAGGATCTAGTTGAAGTGTTCTTTGAGTTATAAAAGCTAATGATTACCTGGTCCTCTATCTGTTTTATTCAGCAAGCTTTCAGTTTGGTCCCATAGCTTTTGAGGTCGCACCTGCCCATCTTCTCCCACCCAGGGAGGTTTTGTTTGACTGGCCAAATATTTATTGCATCATAAGTATTTGGACAATTACGCCGGTTTTTGTATCAGTCTCCAAGTACTTACTGATTGTACTGTATGTGTTATTAACATTTATAGTTAATGTTTCGGTAGATGCAGAGCCGAAAATGATAGCCTTTAATGCCGGTAGGATGGAAGGAAGCTAATTTCTTTGAAAAGACATCTTGTACTTCTCCACCCATGCACAAGCTTTTACCCTACAGGCTATTTAATTGAGACTTACTTGATCTTGCATGCCCAACAACAGAGATGAGGGGAAGGCAGCAGTGCTTGAAGCAGCAGTTATTTGGTTATTAGTATTGTGACATGTGTTTTTAGTCTCTAGGGCCTAACACTTCTAAAACAGAAAGTCAAACGTTTTGGAAAACATCTTTCATAATTTTAAGAACTGGAGAATTTTCCAGCATAGATAAACATGTGAATTAGTTATCCAGTCGAGTGTAAACTTTAGCTGGATGCGCTATGCATTTGCAGTCAAGCCTGAACTTCAGTTATTTTTGTCTTTAATTTCCATGCAAAGACAACAGAGCTGTTCTTCTACCCCCATGTAGCCTACAGGCTACTTAATTATTACAAAACAAGATTGAACGTGTCTGCAACATATGATAGTAACGAAACTATGATGCTTCTGCAAAAGTCAAATATCATTCTGATAACTAGTGTCTTGTTTTTTGGGAATATTTCATATGAAGCATACATTTTTGCCTGGATTTTGGTCATGTTCACCCTAATATTTTCATTAAATAAATTTATCTAAATTAAACAAGTAATTCATCCCCAGAAACACAAGTCACGTAACTGTCAGTTTGGTGAAATCACTTGGGTAGAGTGGATAGAGTAATTCTCTTAATGAATTTAATCCTCTTAATGAATTTACTTTTAAGTGCTTAATCTAGTGTGTGAAACCATATAGCAACATTAGGGTATTACGTTTCGTAATGTTTTTAAAACAGTTACCTGAACTCAATATCACCAAATCAGCCAGTAATAGTACAGGCATACTTTTTTTTAAAACACAATTAATCTATAATGTCATGAGAAATATATTTTGTTTCAAGTCAACCCATGTGAGTTGCCTCAACATTCTGATAAAAAAAACACTATGAGCCAGAAACTTGATCTTAACATAATGGGATTGGTAACTCCCATTTACAGTTGTTGTTAGTTGTAAAATCCCAGAAACAAACTGCTTTATGACATGTTAATATTTTCTGTGGGTAAATTGATTTGATGTCGGCTTCTGAAGTGGAGGCGGCAAGAATTAGCCTAGGAGATTTTGGGTTTCCCGTAGTGTGTCGCCAGTTGATATCCTGCATTCTGGGACCTTTTGCGTGGCCCACTGGTCTTTTCCACTCCTTCATAGTTTAGCTGTATCATTGTGGCCCGGAGTTTATTGCTTTCTGCTGGGTGTGGAAGTGAAATTCTATTCAAATGAATCAATAATTTCTATGCTTTCCTGGACAGGAAAATACATAAGGATAAAAAGAAAAAAGAGCAGTGGGCTGGATTCTTACCAATGCTGTAGCTGTACTTTGGTAGTGGCTTTAGATTACTGGACCTCCTTAGGCTACAGAATTCCATTCAGATTAATAGTTCCAAATGAATTTTAAATTCCTTAACCAAGTGTTCAATCCCATTTTCTTTCACTTGCTGTTCTTCAAGGTGGCCAGAGCAATATGGTGCCTGTACTACTAAAGCAACACTTATCATTCCATTCTTCTTCTATAAGAGGTATTCATTCAATTCCAATACCTCCTCTCCTCGCCGTCTTTTAGGGGGGTGTTCTCTTTGGCCATCCAGTCAATACAGATCCATTCTCTGGGTCTCCGTTCACTCCAGAGCATTAGTGGGGGTCTGGTTCTGCTCCACAACAACTCACAGCTCTGCTTCACCCAGGAACTTCCCTGGGGGGCCCTACTCCACCCCACCCAGGGGCCCCACCGAATCGTTAACTCCAACCAGGACCCTGAGAAGTGTGGTAAGCACCACATGAATGTATTAACCTTTCTAGCATGTTTTGTGTACACAGATGTTTTTGTGTGATTGCGTGTTGAAACCGCAGCATGCATGTGCGAGGATGTCAAGTGTGTAGCTTCAAATGTGTTTACATAAGAGAAATGATTGTTTGCTGTGTCTAACCAAATTGTTCCTGTCTTCACCTTCTAGTGTCAGAGGGACGTACCTGTCACCCGCTGTGCATTGATGGCTGCTGGGGTCCTGGGCCCACCCAGTGTGTGGCCTGTTCCAAATTCCAGCGTGGGAAGGAGTGTGTGGTGGAGTGCAACATTTATGAAGGGTGAGAGAAAGCCGAATAACGTGGCTTATACACAAACCTACCTTCTGTCGGCTTCTGGGTCTGGACATTAAAGGTGCCCTATGTAGAATTCTGCCTCAAACATCTACAAGACTGTATTTAAAACAAGAACACGAGTTGTCTTCTCTACTTCCTTTACCAAACAAGACTGACACAGTAGTAGCTAGTACAAGATGGTTTAGGTTGCAGAGATAGTACTAATGTGTCTGAAGAAAGTTTGAGGAGAAGTCAATGCAGACTGAGATTTAATTTGTGTGAACGTACACCGATCAGCCAAAACATTATGACCCCTGACAGGTGAAGTAATTAAACCTGATAATCTCATTACCATGGCACTTGTCAGTGGTTGGGATATATTAGGCAGCAAGTGAACATTCTGTCCTTAAAATTGCAGAGAAAATGGGCATGTGTAAGGATCTGAGCAACTTTGACAACGGCCAAATTGTGATGGCTAGACGACTGGGTCAGAGCATTGCCAAAACTGCAGCCCTTGTGGGTTGTTCCTGGTCTGCGTTGGTCAATACCTATCAAAAGTGGTCCAAAGAAGGAAAAGCGGTGAACCCGGCGACAGGGTCATGGGCGGCCAAGGCTCATTGATGCACGTGGGGAGCAAAGGCTTGACCATGTGGTCCGATCCAACAGACATGCAACTGTAGCTCAAATTGAAAAAGTTAATGCAGACACAGATGGAAAGGTGTCAGAACACACAGTGCATCAAATCTAAAGAGGAACCAGGCTCAGAGGGGTGACCAGTCCTCTTCTGGCTGTGCCGGGTGAACATATTAAGAGGACAAATTGTAATAATGAATAAATGCATGTGGGCGAAGTCCAGAGTCTATTTAAATCTAGTCCAGGTCAGAAGATTGACCAGATGGACAAGGACAGGGACAACATGGGGGGAGATGAGGGTCAGCAGAGTGGCAGCTGAACAAGACTTTCAAACCAGGTACTCCGGAGGTGTGGTCCAAGACCTCATGTCCTCCTAAGTTTCAAACAGGGCAGGAGACAAGGAAAATGTAGAAAAATGCATTCCTTAGATCTACAATGATTTATAGTGGAGAAGGAGAACTGACCCTACTCTCCCGGCACAATAATATAGCAGCGTAAGAACTGAGACAGGGGGTCCGGTGACACTGTGGCCCTATCTGGGGGAGGCCCTGGACATGGCCCAACAGGGAGGAAATAAATCCACCCACATTGGCAAGCATCAACCAAAGGGACCCCCAACAACCACAACAACCCTGAATGAGGGCCGAGTATTGCCAGCAGAATACAGCCCAATTGCGCAAATGTGCAACAGAGAGACAACAACAAGTCAGTGACTCCGCCCCTGAATGGCATTGGAGGGAGGGCATCCCAGTGGCGATGAGAGCCCACCTGGCAAGACAGCATGGGTGGACAGCATGAGTCTGCATTTCTAACCTTAATTGGCAAATCAGCTCTATGAGAGAAGGCCCTGCCTCTGGTTGTTTGTTTAGAAATTCTAGGTATAATTAAAAGGCCTGCATCTTGGGATCTAAGGTTACGTGTAGGTATGTATGGCTGGATCATTTCAGCGAGGTGAGCAGGAGCAAGTCCATGTATTGATTTATAGGTTAACAGGCAGCCAATGTGAAGAGGCTAGTACTGGAATAATGTGTTCAGATTTTTTTGTTCTAGTTAGGATTCTAGCACCCGTGTGCAGCACTAATTGAAATTGTATTTATTGATTTATCAGAGTAACCAGAAAGAAGAGCATTGCAGTAATCTAGAAGTAACAACAGCATGGATTAGATTTTCTGCATCAGTTTTTGATAGGAAGTTTCAGATTTTTGCAATGTTTTGAAGATTTTATATGTTCATCAAAGGAGAGGTCAGGATCGAGGGTTAAAACAAATTCCCCACGGGGCAATAAAAGGTTTTCATTTCATTTTTCATTTCATTTCAAGCCAAGGTTTCTTATAGTTTTTTGGGATACGACCAGGCAGCCGTCTAGGTTCAAAGTGAGATCTGCCAACAAAACTCTTTGTTTCTTGGGTCCTAAAACGAGCATTTCTGTTTTTCTTGAGTTTAAAAGCAAGAAGTTCTCTGTCATCCACTTCCTAAAATGAAACGCATGCTTCCAAAGTAGCTAATTTTGGGGCTTCTCCATGCTTCATCAAAATATATAACTGTGTGTCATCAGCGTAACAGTTAAAATTGACATTGTGATTCCAGCTTACATCACCCAGAGGCAGCATACAGTGGGGGGAACAAGTATTTGATACACTGCCGATTTTGCAGGTTTTCCTACATGAGGTCTGTAATTTTTATCCAGAACAAATCCAGAAAATCACATTGTATGATTTTTAAATAATTAATTTTCATTTTATTGCATGACAAGTATTTGATCACCTATCAAACAGTAAGAATTCCGGCTCTCACAGACATGTTAGTTTTTCTTTAATAAGCCGTCCTGTTCTCCACTTATTACCTGTATTAACTGCACCTGTTTGAAGTCGTTACCTGGGTAAAAGATACCTGTCCACACACTCAATCAAACAGACTCCAACCTCTCCACAATGGCCAAGACCAGAGAGCTGTGTAAGGACATCAGGGATAAAATTGTAGACCTGCACAAGGCTGGGATGGGTTACAGGACAATAGGCAAGCAGCTTGGTGAGAAGGCAACAACTGTTGGCGCAATTATTAGAAAATGGAAGAAGTTCAAGATGACGGTCAATCTCCCTCGATCTGGGGCTCCATGCAAGATCTCACCTCGTGGGGCATCGATGATGAGGAAGGTGAGGGATCAGCCCAGAACTACACGGCAGGACCTGGTCAATGACCTGAAGAGAGCTGGAACCACAGTCTCAAAGAAAACCATTAATAACACACTACGCTGTCATGGGTTAAACTTCTGCAGTGCACGCAAGGTCCCCCTGCTCAAGACAGCGCATGTCCAGGCCTGTCTGAAGTTTGCCGGTGACCATCTGGATGATCCAGAGGAGGAATGGGAGAAGGTCATGTGGTCTGATGAGACAATAATAGAGCTTTTTGGTCTAAACTCCACTCGGCGTGTTTGGAGTTAGAAGAAGGATGAGTACAACCCCAAGTACACCATCCCAACCGTGAAACATGGAGGTGGAAACATCATTCTTTGGGGATGATTTTCTGCAAAAGGGACAGGACGACTGCACCGTATTGAGGATGGATGGAGCCATATATTGCGAGATCTTGGCCAACAACCTCCTTTCCTCAGTAAGAGCATTGAAGGTGGGTCGTGGCTGGGTCTTCCAGCATGACAATGACCCGAAACACACAGTCAGGGCAACTAAGGAGTGGCTCCGTAAGAAGCATCTCAAGGTCCTGGAGTGGCCTAGCCAGTCTCCAGACCTGAACCCAATAGAAAATCTTTTGAAGGAGCTGAAAGTCTGTATTGCCCAGCGACATCCCCGAAACCTGAAGGATCTGGAGAAGGTCTGTGTAGAGGAGTGGGCCAAAATCCCTGCTGCAGTGTGTGCAAACCTGGTCAAGAACTACAGGAAATGTATGATCTATAATTGCAAACAAAGGTTTCTGTACCAAATATTAAGTTCTGCCCTTCTGACGTATCAAATACTTATGTCATGCAATAAAATGCAAATTAATTACTTAAAAATCATACAATGTGATTTTCTGGATTTTTTGTTTTTATTTTGTCACTCACAGTTGAAGTGTACCTAGAGTTCTACATGCTTTGTAAGTGGGAAAACCTGCAAAATCTGCAGTGTATCAAATACTTGTTCTCCCCACTGTATACTGTGAGAACAATAATGGGCCCAAAACCGAGCCTTGAGGAACAACAAAACATACCCTAGATTTTTCAGAGGATATGCCATCCACACATACGAACAGATATCTTTCAGATAAATAAGATTTTAACCAGGCTAGAACATGTCCACGTAGCCCAATATGGGTTTCCAGTCTATAAGAGAAGGCAGTGATCAATAGTGTCAAAACCCATACGGAAATCTATCATATGGGCATATATATTAAATCTAATATATGTGGTAATCTCATATATGGCCAAAGATTTCACATATATTTTAAAAAACATGATCATATATGTTAATTACATATTTAAATCCGACAAATTATTTTATTTGGACCTATTTGCACAAATGTGTCGATCAAACCAAATATATGTTTACAACAAATATGCTCATATAAGACGTAAGTTACATACACATATTGCCATATATTACTTTTCCATATGGGTAGAAAACTAATGACAATGGAAAATATTTCAGGGGATTGCAGCAGACAACTTCAATATAGTGCAAGTAGTTTCTCCCTGATTGTGTAACTATGATGGATTATGACAGTAATGATGTGCCTGTGATGGTAATTACTATGATGATGATGTTGTGATGGTCGTGATGATAATTGTGATGTGTTTGGTGCAGGACCCAGAGGGAGTTTGTCGACATCACCAAGAGAGTCTGTGGCGCCTGTCACCCAGAGTGTAGACCCATCAATGGCTCTATCTCGTGCCATGGCCCGGTAAGATGCGTGTGTGCGTGTGTGTGTGCGCACATGCATGCTTTGGTTTATCAGATCGAATTTGGATAGGAAAACATGAAAGAAATCTTTTCATTAGGACCTTGCTGATTCCCTAAAGGAAGAAGTACATTTCTAGGTTACTTTAAGGTTTAGGCATCACAAGGATGTTAGGATTAAGACTAGGTAAAAGGCATAGTTTGTCCTAGATTCATATTTGTGTGAAATAACACTTACATTGAGTGGTTTTTGAATGCCCATGGAGTCATTTATCATGACAAGCCATTTTTCAACTCTGTCCCAGACTGGAGTTAGCATTATTAGCATTGTCCAAATTCATGAATTGAAACTGAGTCTCTTGGGCAACAAAAGCTGCATTTTAGGCATAAATATTAAGTTGTGGAGGGTAAGGTTAGGGTTACGGATCATGGAGTTGTTTGGATTTCTAGTCCCCACAAGGATAGAATTAATCAACTGTGTGCCCGTGTGTTTCTGTCTTGGGGTGTGTATGAGCTCCTAAAATTTCCAGTCCTTCCAAGATCCTGCAGGGAATTTTTGTAATATCTACCAGCTAAAAGCCTTATATTTTCTGCTATTATTAAGAATTTCTGCAGGGAATGTGCAATGGGTTTGTCCAGTCTGGCACCAAAACGCAATGGCGAGGGAATACGTTTGGTGGCTTGGAGCTTGATTCAACTGTGTAATGTGTTTGAATGTGCCAGTGATTGGTTGAAATAGAGCCCTGTTTTTTTTTTTTTTTACTTTCGTACGATGATTGGTCAAATTATATTGTATTATATTATACAAACCCTCGCATAATATGTAGAAAGTTGTTGATTTTGCAACCACAAAAAAATAATCTTTCTCTTACACCTAGGGGGCCCACCAGTGTACGGAGTGCCTCCACCACCAGGACGTTGGGTTCTGTGTGGAGAAATGTCCCAGTGGGTTGAAGGAGGACCAGCACACTGTGTGGAAGTACAGCAATGACACAGGCCACTGCCTTACCTGTGACACCAACTGCACATTGTCGTGAGTACACACACACACAGGCTGATTGCTATTATACACACACACATGGGATTTTGGAACTTAATAGATGAGACATATCAGCCCAAATCAGATGAGACACACAGATGAGACATGCCAGCCCAAATCAGATGAGACACACAGATGAGACATGCCAGCCCAAATCAGATGAGACACACCGATGAGACATACCAGCCCAAATCAGATGAGACACACAGATGAGACATACCAGCCCAAATCAGATGAGACACACCGATGAGACATGCCGACCCAAATAGGACATGAGAACACACGCAGACCTCTCAATGCTGTTTCAAATATTTTGTTAATTAACTCATTAACCAATACATTTTAACCAATACTATACAAACAACACATTTCTAAAGCTGCTTTCTTTCTCTTAGGTGCAATCAGAAAGATGACAGAGGCTGCCCCATCCATCCTAAATCCGGGTAGGGTTTTCATACTAAGCCATCCCATTGATTGCCTTTTACTTGTCATTGGGGTGTTTTCATAAGACAATTGCACCACTTTCATGTACTCTGTGTGGGTGTTCGTGTGTTTGCACATGTACTGCAGCTAACATTTTTTACAGTTTTTTGCGTGTTATTTTATTTAAAGGTTAGTTAACCAGGTAAGTCACTTGAGGACCAATTCTCATTTTCGAGGGTTGACCCGGTCAAACGTATTTAAATGTAATCAAAGACAATACACAAAGCAAAATAAATAATGTAAGACAGACAAAACATGTACAAATAAATAAAAAAAACATTTAAATAAGTACAGTGGGACATATAGGGGATTCAACAGGTTAGGTTTAGGTTTGAACTAGTGCATTCAGATTATATTCAGACTTCTTCCCTTTACATGCATTTGGTATGTTAAAGCCTTATTCTAAAATTTGTTTAATAGATTTTTTTCTCATCTGTCTATACATAAAACCCCATAATCACAACGCAGTAAGGCTGTAACGGTACACGTATTCGTAACTGTACAGTACGGGTGGCTCTTTATGGTTCACATGTAAACCCAAATGAATTCATTTGAAAATGAATAGTTAGTTATGCTGTGTTGAATGCCTCTTGACATTACGCTGTTTTAAACCCCCGATTAGGTTGTTTTAACATGAGCCTTTGCGCAAGTCGTATTTCAGTTTTCAGTATATTCAGTTTTCCCAGTATCATCTTGGAGCCTTTTGTTTTCTTTATCGAGAATAACTTCTGCCTCCTACTTATCTAGAATTACCTCTTACTCCAATGCTTTTACCAAACATTCACAAGAAGCCAAGATTTTAGCATTTGTTTAAGAGAGGCAGTTATAAAATACGTACTTTCTTAAAGAATCTTCACATTGCCTTGTGTTTCTCCAGGCCGGGGACGTCGATCGCGGCGGCGGTGGGCGGGGTAGTGCTCTTCCTGATCCTGTTGGGTCTGCTGGTGTTCTACCTCCAGCGACAGAAACGGCTGAAGAGGAAGGAGACCATGAGGAGGATCCTGCAGGAGCATGAGGTGGTTGTGGGCGCGGTCATGACCGCTGGAATCACTGGGGTTATTAGGGGGGCATGGGGTATTAGGACAAAGCGAGTATCCCTAAGGATATTAGCAATTTCACAGATACGGATGTGATCCGATTATTTAATGCCATTTACCTTGATGGGAGGAAGTTACTGAAAACCAGGCCTTCATGTTGCTCACATGGCAAGGAATGGTCACTGCTCAATTGGATGCTGCTGCTATCAGTAAAGGCACGGGTGGGTTGACCTTTGATCCTGCTGCTACAATAGGACTCTCAGAGAAGTTCTCTCACACACTACATACACATGTAACGGCACCTGGAATCGCTTTCACCCATTCATCTTTCTGAACTCTCTCCATTTGTTTCTCCAAATACATTTTGTGGTAATCAGAATAATTTGATAGCTAGTTTTTTTTTACATGTAAGCTCTCCCCCTATTGCAGTTCTAATGTTAGCTGCAGGAATGATTTGTATTTGTTACCTCTGGTCCTCTGTCTGTAGTTAGTGGAACCTCTGACTCCCAGCGGTGCCTTGCCCAACCAGGCCCAGATGCGCATCCTCAAGGAGACAGAGCTAAAGAAGCTTAGAGTCCTGGGCTCAGGAGCTTTTGGCACAGTCTACAAGGTGGGTGTGTGGGTGTGTGTGGGTGTGTGTGGGTGTGTGTGGGTGTGTGTGGGTGTGTGTGGGTGTGTGTGGGTGTGTGTGGGTGTGTGGGTGTGTGGGTGTGTGGGTGTGTGGGTGTGTGGGTGTGTGGGTGTGTGGGTGGGTGTGGGTGTGTGTGGGTGTGACTATTTGGCTTTATTTTAAATTGTCTAATAAATCAGTGCCAACAAATAATGATTGTATGATACAAAAAATAGCTTGCAACCCCTGGAAAGGTTTTATTTATTTATTTTTTACATATTTTGACACTGTGATGCTGTTTGAGCTAAATTCCAACCACATTAATTGATAAAGGTAACCCAGTTTAGCAAACTTTGTACACCCCTACTTTAAACATTATATAAAATGGATCCAATTAGAATCATGTGGGCTAAAACGGGTGCAAATGATCATTCGATAGTAACTTGGGAGGATACGGCCTCCCGTAAAAATCAGAGACCTTCGCTGGTTTGGTCCTAATAGGTCTGTGGTAACACAATGCCAAGATCAAAATTCCTGTCTAAGGCCCTCGAGATTATTGATGCCCATTAGTCCAAGCAATCCAAAGTATGTCATTCCGGCAATGGCAATTTACATAGTACTGGTTGTCCAGACAGATTTAGTTAATTAGCTGACCAAAAGATGCTGATAGAAGTCTAATATTAGTATGAGTCAACTGTCAGAAAGAGACAGTAGCAACTTGGCTTACATGAGCGGTCAGGAAGGAAGAAGCCTCTGCTCTCAATATAGAATTTCAACAAACTAATGACGTTTGCCAGACAACACCTGGGTAACGACCAAACCTACTGCATCAATGAAAGATGAATCAAAGGTGGAGTTGGCATCTTTTGACAGAAAAGGCGATTGCATTAAGTTCAGGGCTGCCTCCGGGCCTGACCAACATGCCATCAGTGAGTTCAGCATGAACTTCATATTGTACCAGAGAATTCTTGAAGACAGTGTGAGGACATCTGTCAAAAAGCAGAAGCAAACATGGACCTTGCAACAGGACAATGATCCAAATGCAGACAAGAAATGTAGTGTTATGGAATGGCCAAGTCAAGGTCCAGATCTCAGTTCCTATCCAAATGCAGATGAGGTTGAATATTTTTATGTAAAAATCATTCAATGGAAATATAACTTTTTACATATAAACATTTCATTTTGTTGTTACAGCATAATTATTTTACTGTCCTCATTGCAGGGGGCGTGGGCTCCCGATGGGGAGAATGTCAAGATACCAGTTGCCATCAAGGTTTTGCGCGAGAACACCTCGCCCAAAGCAAACAAGGAGATCCTTGATGTGAGTCTAAATTTAAAGTCCCTGTCAGGCAGCATGCAAATACGATACAAGGTTCGGGTCAAGTTAGCACACCTACATTTTCATAATTTGTATTTTTTATACTCTATTGTTTCTCTCTCTCTCTCTCTCTCTCTCTCTCTCTCTCTCTCTCTCACAAACACAAACACTTTCTCTCACAAACACAAACACACACACACTTTCTCTCCCTCACAAACACAAACACACACACACTTTCTCTCTCTCACAAACACACACACTTTCTCTCTCTCACAAACACACACACACACACACTTTCTCTCTCTCTCTCTCCCTCACACACACAAACACACACACACACACACTTTCCCTCTCTCTCCCTTACACACACACAGGAGGCATACGTTATGGCTGGTGTGGCCAGTCCTTACGTGTGTCGTTTGCTGGGAATCTGTCTGACCTCCACAGTTCAGCTGGTTACCCAGCTCATGCCGTATGGATGCCTGCTGGACTACGTCAGAGAGAACAAGGACCACATCGGCTCCCAGTATCTCCTCAACTGGTGTGTGCAGATTGCCAAGGTGAGACCAGGATATGAACAGTCCACCTGTTCGTCCATTTCTTAGCCACTTCATTTCGATGTGTGGGTGAACAGTGTGCCTGTGTGTGTTTGTAGGGGATGAGCTACCTGGAGGAGGTTCGTCTGGTCCACAGGGACCTTGCAGCCCGTAACGTCCTGGTAAAGAACCCTAACCACGTCAAGATCACTGACTTTGGCCTTGCTCGTCTGTTGGATATTGACGAAACGGAGTACCATGCGGATGGAGGGAAGGTAAGGCACTGTGTTTATTGAGTTTGTTAGTTTGTCTTTCTGTGTACAGCACCAGACAAACATTTGGAGACACCTACTCATTCAAGGGTATTTCTTTATTTTTGCTGTTTTCCACATTGTATAATAATAGTGAAGACATCAAAACTATGAAATAACACATGGATTCATGTAGTAAAGGGTTAAACAAATGAAAATACATAGATATTCTTGATTCTTCACTGTCGCCCCCCTTTACCTCGATGACAGCATTGCACATTTTGCATTCTCTCAACCAGCTTCATGAGGTAGTCACCAGGAATGCATTTCAATTAACAGATGTGCCTTGTTAAAAGTAATTTTATGGAATTGTAACACATTTTTGGTTGCTACATCATTCCATGTGTTATTTCATAATATTGAGGTCTACACTACTATTTTACAATGTGTAATGGAATATATAGGTGTGTCCAAACTTTTGACGGGTGTGTTTTATACTTGTTTTAGATATCTCTTAGGGTTAGACATGAGGGAAGATGGGATTTTGAGTGGGAATATGTTTTTCCCATGAGAAGTATAGTTAAAGGATATGTGCAACTGTTCACACATCTACCACTTAGTACAACTATTTGATATCTACTTTTGTTAAATGTCTCTGTGCTTTTCAGGTGCCCATTAAGTGGATGGCATTGGAATCGATCCTCCACAGAAAGTTCACCCACCAGAGCGATGTTTGGAGCTATGGTCAGTCCAGCTGTGCAAGCCCATTCTGATACTTTCTATGCAGAAAATTTGCTTGTACATCAATATCAACTGTTTTATTTTAGATTTAGAAGTGTTTTTTGGCTGTCCTTGTAGGGAAATCCAGAAATGTTGCAATATTCTTTTAAGCATATTAAAACACTGTAACTGGGGGGAAAAATTAGCAAACATTACGTAATGTAGATTTTCAGAAGGAATTTTTTTACACCAAACTTTGTTGTTGAGCATTTGGAGCCAAAATGTTAGTTTTCGTAAATCTATATACTGTATCTCTATCTCATTAGGTGTGACTGTATGGGAGCTCATGACCTTTGGGGCCAAGCCCTATGATCTGATCCCTGCAAGAGACATCCCAGAACTGCTGGAGGGAGGCGAGAGGCTCCCCCAGCCCCTCATCTGCACCATTGATGTCTACATGATCATGGTCAAGTGTGAGTGGCACTAAAACTCATAGTTATTCCAGAAAAGGGTGGGATGGGACACCTTTAAAAAAGTAACTATTTAATGGTCGGTACAATCCAAATTCCTTTTTAACTTGATTGATTAGTTCAGACCTATGTATGTGTGTGGTGACGTGTGTGTGTGTGTTACAGGCTGGATGATTGACCCAGAAAGCAGGCCAAAGTTCAAGGAGCTGGTGACGGAGTTTAGCGTCATGGCACGCGACCCACCTCGCTACGTGGTCATCCAGGTGCGTTTCCTCTTGTTTGTCTCCGCTGATTTATGAATAGGTGTTTTCCTGGTATGAGTGTATCATTTTTTTTAATGAAGTGAAAGCAGGGTGCGCGTGAGTTTGTTTGCTGTATGTGTAGCTAAACCCTCACCATCTGTTTGCTTAGCGGCTTATTTGTGGATTCTCCTTTCTTGTTTCTTCACCTCAGCCTCAGGGCTGCACAGACAGTCATGGCTTTTACAGCAGGCCGACACACCTTTTTCAGTTGGCCTACCCTTCCCTTTAATCAAATGTACACTGTACATTATTATATATATTATTATTATAGTTTAATTTAATTGTACTGTACATTTTCTATTTTTATCTGATAGTTCTACTATTAATTTAGTATTATTATTTACTTATTCATTATTTTATTATTTTAATGCACTTATTCCTGAGATTATTCCTCTATAATGAAAAGGGCTTTACAAATTACATACATTATTATTATTATTATTACTGTTAATTTCTTCTTTTCCATGGTTCTTCTCCTTCCGCCCTCCCCTTTCTGCCCCTAGAATGATGACAAGATGAGTTTGTCTAGTCCGGTGGACAGTCAGTTCTTCAGGATGCTGCTGGAAGAGGAGGGAGCAGAAATCCGAGACCTGCTGGATGCTGAGGAGTACCTGGTGCCACAGCCCAACTTCTTCCGACCCCAGGCAGAAAACTCAGCCCCGAATGGCGCTTCCCGACACCACTCACACAGGGTCAGTACCATATAAGACCACTCACACAGGGTCAGGACCATATAAGACCACTCACACAGGGTCAGGACCATATAAGACCACTCACACAGGGTCAGGACCATATAGGACCACTCCCACAGGGTCAGGACCATATAAGACCACTCACACAGGTTCAGGACCATATAAGACCACTCCCACAGGGTCAGGACCATATAAGACCACTCCCACAGGGTCAGGACCATATAAGACCACTCCCACAGGGTCAGGACCATATAAGACCACTCCCACAGGGTCAGGACCATATAAGACCACTCCCACAGGGTCAGGACCATATAAGACCACTCCCACAGGGTCAGGACCATATAAGACCACTCCCACAGGGTCAGGACCATATAAGACCACTCCCACAGGGTCAGGACCATATAAGACCACTCCCACAGGGTCAGGACCATATAAGACCACTCACACAGGGTCAGGACCATATAAGACCACTCACACAGGGTCAGGACCATATATAAGAGCAAACTGACGAAGAGTAAAAGTTGGACACAATTACTGGCTTTACTTCGGAGGTTCAACTCACTCATTCCACAGATTTTTTTTACACCTCTTCAGTCCTTTTTAAGCTCGCAAAATTTTGGAACTTTAATACACCCTTTGGTTTTCCACAAAATTCTAATTTCATATCCCCTTACACAATTTCTTACACAAATACAAACACTCTCTCTTTACACCCCCCAGAGTACAGACCAGGGACTAGACAGCGAGCCCTCCATGGCGGGCGGCCAGCGAAGCATGTACTCCTCAGTTAGCACCCTGGGGCGGAACCAGTACCCCACTCTGCCCCTGGGGGCCAGTGCCCCCTCCAACGGTCCTTGGGTCCCCCAGTACCCATCCCTCTTGGCCCGCACCACCTCCCACCACTCCGCTGGTGGGACCTCTGACTCTGTGTTCCTGGACGGGGGTCCTGATGAGGCCCCAGGGAGTCCAGGGCGCTACTGCAAAGACCCAACCTTCCCCAATGGAGGAGAGCTGGAAACCGACGGCCCATTGGCAACGCATCATTATAACCCCCAGAATCATCACTCGCTGCCCCGCAGGGTTCACCTGTATAACCACAACCACGCTTTACCAGGTGAGTCAGGCACACGGTGAATAGCAGACATTCAGTGCTCACCCAGGCCTGTTTTCTTTCAAATACTTCAGATTGATTTTAGTTTTTCGAGGGCAATGGAACCAGCGGATTAGGACAAATGTACATCTCAAACATTTGAGGGAAAACAAACAGTATTTCAGCCCAGGTTAGATTACACACATTCGTTTACTTAGACAAGGTGTTGGTAAATATCTTTGCAAATCATAATCATCTACCTTTTAGACGCTTTGGATAAGAGTGTCTGTTTAATGACTAAAATGTGTTTTCCTATTGATTTGTAATTTACTTTGTCATTTCTGTTCGTAGATTGTGCTATATTATGCTATATTTACACTGTATTCAAAGCATAGACGGAGGAAAGTTGCCTTAGTTGCCTTGAAAAATCATATCAGAACTCCATCTCCACCCTAGAGTACATCAACCAGGAGGTTCAGGACCTCCGCCCTGGGCCTGGCGAGCGGCCCAGCACCCTGCCTCGCAAGGGGGTGGCCGAAAGGCATCGCCAGCTCCCCAACGGCCTGAGCTCAGGACACAGTGTTGAGAACCCTGAGTACCTGGTCCCCGGGATGGGCTCCAACGCTACCTCCCCTGCTTTTGACAACCCCTACTATCTGGACCTGGCGTCCAAGGCTAAAGCTGTGGCCGGAGGCCATCGGGGTTCTGGGAAGAATGATGGGGGTCTTCTCTCAACCCCCAGGCAGGTGAATGGCTTTGTGACACCCACAGCTGAGAACCCGGAGTACCTTGGCCTCGCCGACACCTGGAGTGGCCAGAGGGAGCACTCTTGAGACAAAAAGTAATGTGGAGGAAGTGAGGAAGCACAAACCTAATATGGAGGTTAAAAGAAGGCTATTGTTTCTGCAAGTGGTTGATGGATGACAGATAGGAATTAGTGTGTGTGTGTGTGTGTGTGTGTGTGTGTGTGTGTGTTGGAGGGGTGTGTGAGAGAGAATGCATGATGAGTGTCTGAAATTGTCTGAGCAAGCAAGAACAGGAACGGCCGGGTGTGTGAAAAGGAGGCCAATCGGAGTAAGTCCAGTTGGTGTCTCCTGAAAACAGTCTGGTCCATGTTCTTCACACCACGCCAACCCAATGTAATGTAGCATTGACGTAAAGACGTTATTATTGGCGCGTGCCCACTGACCTTGTTTCAGTACGCACCAAGTTTCTGGCTGCCGTGTTTCCTCATGGTATCCTCTATGCTCGAGGAATGTTAAACAACACTTTGAAAGGTTCACTGACTACGTGACAACACTTGCAGGCGAAAGATTTGAATGTTTTTTTATCTCACGATAAATGGGAGAATAATCCAAGTTATACTGGACATATAATTGTAGATATGTTTTTGTTTTTAGGATTTCTTTAATGGAGAGTTATTGTTCATGTATGTGGTTTATTGTCATTTTTGTGTGAATCGTTGTTTGTCTATTTCCCTGAACTTTTCCTTTGATTGTACATATACCTACTTAAGTGTCTCCTGTTGTGTGGATGAAAAATAAGTCTTTCAGATCAAAACAAACCAGTGAATACAACTTTAAACGTATTTAACCTACCTTAAGCAGTCCAATTGACACCAGTGTACCTTTTGCAAGGGCTATCTTGCCATTGCAAAAACACAACTATTTCTATATCAGGAGGCCATAATTGGCTTTTGAGGAATAATGTATATTCTGGCGTGCAGCTCAAAAAGAACTGGCAGGGCTCGGTACAATCAAAGCCATTTTCACTGCCCAAGAAAAGGGTCTTACTCACCATCTGGCTAAGACCTGTGCACCATGAAATGTATATATAATGCATTTAGAATACAGAGCCATTGTGTCCACAGAATACATGTTCATGAATGTTTGGATCTATGAAAATGTGGCTTTAAACCAATAGTTAACCTGATACATCCACATATGTAGATGGAAAAAAGATTGTTCTTAGATTGTTCTAGGGACATTTGTAAAAGGTACCAGTGTGGGTGGAATTCCATGTTTTCAGTTGAATGCCTAAAACGAATTTTCAAAGCTTGAAAAGTGTCTAATTTACATTTGGAAAGGTTATTTGAATTTTAATTTCAGTTGTTTTCCTTGCTGTATGGTATGCACGGGAAGGTTTTCACAATGGGGTCCACTGTGTTCTAAAATCATGGACCCTCCCCCAATTATTGAGTTATACTAATACAGTATTTGGATACATCTTGAAATTAGTTTGTTCCTAAAAGTGGAAAAAACCTTTACACTGATTTTTACACCAGGTTGTACAAAAACCCTGCACATCGGAGTAGAATGTGATTCCAAAAGAACGTGTCACTTGTTTTAGTTTTTTTGACAATGCATAGTTCAGATTCCTCTGGGCAACAAACTGGCCGGCCTTCTAGAAGATAATGAACAGAATTTAGCAATTTCCATTTTAACTGCTGCCGCTAAGAAGGGAAACTGCCAAGTCAATGGAGGCATTGTTTCTCTACAGACATGTGGGAAGGTCAACAACTCCTTCACTAACTGTCCTCACAACCACCAGTGAACGTGTCTTGGCTTTGTAAAGAGGGATAAATGGTACGTTTTCTGATGTGAAAGAGGGACTATCTAACATTTTCAAAAGGGTGAGATTTTATGGATTCACAGACACTTCCTGCTTTTTTAACATGTGAAAGAAATTACTGCATCACTTTTGACAGGAAATCAAAATAGTTCCTGTTCAGTAAAATGTTTGTTCAAAACATCTATATTTGTTCATCATGGATGAGGTGCTTGTGTTTTTTTTTAATAGAAAATATATTTTTTAAGAAGAAATGCTGTTGAAATCAGTGGTTGACTTGGGCTGGAACAGTGTCCCGGTACTTCTAATTTTAGGCAAACAGCGTTCCGGTTCCTTTTTTCCTTTTTTGTTCATGAACATAATCCAATCTGCAATTTGTCCATTGCTGCACTTATTTTATCCCAAGTCAAGAGCTGGTTGAAATTCAATGGACAAATATATATTTTGGCATTTTGCTTCCTTATGGTACCCAGTATAATTAGTTGTGTATCAGTGCACTTGAAGGGTGAACGTATTGATAGATTTTTTGAATTTACTGAACAGTTTTTTTTCCCCCATTGCATTTGCAACTTTACTTGCCATATTGTCTTTAAAATGTACTCAAATCGAAACATTGAAATTGATTATATGACTCCAAAGTTACAGACAATATTCTTTCATACAATCCTGGAAAACATGTATTGTCAACAGTTTCTGATGATTTCATGGATTGAATTCCTCAAAATACCTTGAGGCAAATCATTTGCTGACTAAAAGAAATGTTTACCTCCACCGCCACTCATTGTGCTATTTCATGGACCAATCAGAGTCACTCAAAATATGTGTGTTTCCAAATCTGTAGGAGCATTTTTGTTAGGTCTCTGAAAAGATTACTTTTTGGAGATAAAACTTTTCATTGACAGAAACCTTAAGCCTAAAAAAGTTCAGTGCTAAATAGCAACAGTAGAGGTTTCAGACAAGAAAACAAACACTAAAATTGAAAGAGAAAGCACACAACTCCAGTCCTCACGAGATACTTCCATCCCCATTTGCTCACATGAAGCAGTTCACTTGAAGTTGATTGGTCCTTTGACCAATCAGATCAGTTCCCATTAAGAAAGCTGTGGAAATCCTGGATAAGGATAAACTAGACATGTCAGTTTGCCTGCACCCCTAGCCCTGGGAAATCTCAAGTAGTAGATCATTCATCCAATCAGCAACTGAGTTGGTCACAGATTGCAAGCAATTCAAGAGGACTCTTTAGTACAGAGGTTTTCCACAACCTGCATGAAGCTCTACAGTCTGACACTGTATCTGTCTGCAAGTTCCAGATTGACTACACCGCAGTCAACTGATCTACAAATCACCTTGCATCCTGAATGACTACTTATGATTTGCGGACCAGTCAATTTGCATTTTCTAATTGCAATGCAGTCTCAAACACACTGTCAACAGCTTGTAGACATATGAATGTGAGGTTGGGACTGTAGGGGGCATGTTGTTGAAGGAAATACCTTTTAATGTATGAAAATGTAGTACTTTTTTCTTGTGAAAATGTTTATATACATCGACCATTGATCCGATTTTGATATTGGAGGGGGATATAACAACACCTTGACTGGCGGCTAATGTTTCCTGTCAGTGAGCCAAAATATAATATATGTATGTAAATGTGTATATATGTATATGTGTGTATATATGTGTGTGTGTGTGTATATATGTGTGTGTATATACACACACACACACACACACACACACACACACAGTGGGGCAAAAAAGTATTTAGTCAGCTTTAGTCAGTCAACAATTGTGCAAGTTCTCCCACTTAAAAAGATGAGAGACCTGTCATTTTCATCATAGTTACACTTCAACTATGAGAGACAAAATGAGAAAAAAGAATCCAGAAGATCACATTGATTATAATGAATTTATTAGTAAATTATGGTGGAAAATAAGTATTTAGTCAATAACAAAAGTTAATCTCAATACTTTGTTTTATACCTTCTGTTGGCAATGACAGAGGTCAAATGTTTTCTGTAAGTCTTCACAAGGTTTTCACACACTGTTGCTTGTATTTTGGCCCATTCCTCCATGCAGATCTCCTCTAGAGCAGTGACGTTTTGGGGCTGTCACTGGGCAACACGGACTTTCAACTCCCTCCAAAGATTTTCTATGGGGTTGAGATCTGGTGACTGGCAAGGCCACTCCAGGACCTTGAAATGCTTCTTACGAAGCCACTCCTTCGTTGCCCGGGTGGTGTGTTTAGGATCATTGTCATGCTGAAAGACCCAGCCACGTTTCATCTTCAATGCCCTTACCTATGGCAGATTCAGTCTTCCCAGCCTGGTGCAGGTCTACAATTTTGTTTCTGGTGTCCTTTGACAGCTCTCTGGTCTTGGCCATAGTGGAGTTTGGAGTGTGACTGTTTGAGGTTGTGGACAGGTGTCTTTTTTATACTGATAACAAGTTCAAACAGGTGCCATTAATACAGGTAACGAGTGGAGGACAGAGGAGCCTCTTAAATAAGAAGTTACAGGTCTGTGAGAGCCAGAAATCTTGCTTGTTTGTAGGTGACCAAATACTTATTTTACTGAGGAATTTACCAATAAATAAATAAAATAAATTTCAGTAATTCCATAAAAAAAGTGAAACTTCTATATTATATTCATTCATTACAGACTGATATATTTCAAATGTTTATTTCTTTTAATTGTGATGATTATAACTGACAACTAATGAAAATCCCAAATTCAGTATCTCAGAAAATTTGAATATTACTTAAGACCAATACAAAAAATGTATTTTTAGAAATGTTGGCCAACTGAAAAGTATGAACATGAAAAGTATGAGCATGTAAAGCACTCAATACTTAGTTGGGGCTCCTTTTGCCTGAATTACTGCAGCAATGCGGCGTGGCATGGAGTCGATCAGTCTGTGGCACTGCTCAGGTGTTATGAGAGCCCAGGTTGCTCTAATAGTGGCCTTCAGCTCTTCTGCATTGTTGGGTCTGGCATATCGCATCTTCCTCTTCACAATACCTCATAGATTTTCTATAGGGGTAAGGTCAAGCGAGTTTGCTGGCCAATTAAGAACAGGGATACCATGGTCCTTAAACCAGGTACTGGTAGCTTTGGCACAGTGTGCAGGTGCCAAGTCCTGTTGGAAAATGAAATCTGCATCTCCATAAAGTTGGTCAGCAGCAGGAAGCGCTCTAAAACTTCCTGGTAGACAGCTGCGTTGACCTTGGACCTCAGAAAACACAGTGGACCAACACCAGCAGATGACATGGCATCCCAAACCATCACTGACTGTTGAAACTTTACACTGGACTTCAAGCAATGTGGATTCTGTGCCTCTCCTCTCTTCCTCCAGACTCTGGGACCTTGATTTCCAAAGGAAATGCAAAATGTACTTTCATCAGAGAACATAACTCAGCAGCAGTCCAGTCCTTTTTGTCTTTAGCCCAGGCGAGACGCTTCTGACGCTGTGTCTTGTTCAAGAGTGGCTTGACACAAGGAATGTGACAGCTGAAACCCATGTCTTGCATACGTCTGTGCGTGGTGGTTCTTGAAGCACAGACTCCAGCTGCAGTCCACTCTTTGTGAATCTCCCCCACATTTTAGAATGGGTTTTGTTTCACAATCCTCTCCAGGGTGCGGTTATCCCTATTGCTTGTATACTTTTTTCTACCACATCTTTTCCTTCCCTTCGCCTCTCTATTAATGTGCTTGGACACAGAGCTCTATGAACAGCCAGCCTCTTTAGCTATGCCCTTTTGTGTCTTGCCCTCCTTGTGCAAGGTGTCAATGGTCGTCTTTTGGACAGCTGTCAAGTTTGCAGTCTTCCCCATGATTGTGTTGCCTACAGAACTAGACTGAGAGACCATTTAAAGGTATTTGCAGGTGTTTTGGGTTAATTAGCTGATTAGAGTGTGGCACCAGGTGTCTTCAGTATTGAACCTTTTCACAATATTTTAATTTTCTGAGATACTGAATTTGGGGTTTTCATTAATTGTCAGTTATAATCATTGAAATTAAAAGAAATAAACACTTGAAATATATCAGTCTGTGTGGAATGAATGTATACATTATACATGTTTCACTTTTTGAATGGAATGACTGAAATAAATCAACTTTTTGATGATATTGATATTTTATGACCAGCACCTGTGTATGTATATATATATATATATATATATATATATATACACACACACATATGTATATATATGTATATATATATATATATATATATATATATATATACACACACACATATGTATATATATGTATATGTGTGTGTGTATATATTACTAGAAAGGTACAAAGCAACCGCTCTATATTGCTAGTATTGTTGTGTTTGTATTGTGACTAGTGTGTTATGTTGATTACAGTGCAGGAATATATATGTAAGAATATATTGTATGAAGAAAATAAGTGTGCATTTTATATGTAATGATTGTTTTACCCCCCGTGTGCCTTAATAGATGGGTAAACATCTATCTTTAGTGTCTGTAAAACGCATTCCTAAAACAGAAGAAATAAATATTGTGGGAAACATGGAATCATTATTATTAAATTTCATGTATTTACACTTAATTCAATTACAAGTTATAATTTATTTCATTTAAATCAGGCTTTGCATAAGTTGTTCTATATCAATGTCTATTGTTACTTAAAGGATAACTTTGGTATTTGCAATTACATTACATATTAATTCCCTAGAATTTTATTTGTGTATCTTTTTAATCATTGTAATTCAGTCATGCTGGTATAGCATTACACAACTATTTATTTCTGCCAGTATACTGTACTGGACTATTCTGGCTTACTTTTAGCTCTGTTCAAAATTCATTCAAAAGAGGACATTATGGGACGTTATGTCTGTTGACAACCAAACACTCCATTCCAAACAGGAGGTGGTAGTTTCTGATTTAAGGGTGATTTGCTGCCTTACACAGGGGTAGTCTGTAATTGCAGGATATCAAGGATATGTTGTGGGAAGTGGAAGTGTTGTGAATGAAAGAATGATCAAATGCTGGCTGCTTAACCAAGTGGGACATTACCAGTTGGAAATATCATTTGAGTACATTAACATAGTTTACACTCTTTGAGTAATACCATTTGGCTAGAATTTGCTTCAATCATGAATTAAATATTTAGTTCTCATGCTTTTATACTAACTACTGTGTTCAGAAAACATCAATAGATTGTTTTCTAACTATGTAAACTGTTGGTTACAGATTCTGGTTTTACAAAGAAGAAACTTGAGTTCCATCTAGCTGCATTTTTCTCCCAATGCAGTCTACCGGGTTCCCTGTTACCACATTTGGCTGTGATTGGAAATTCTTCAGATGGATACATCAAGTGAACCCTCTAGGTTCTTGTTTTATCTGGGTTAAAGCCAGTGTAGACCAGTTTCTTCATTCTGAACTATGCAAAATACTGCATCAGGGCAATGATGGCACCAAGTTACCTGTAGGTGGCGATGTCAGACAACTACACAAGCCAGCCAAACCAGAGTGATACATTTCTCTTCTAATTGCGGTTTTACAAGGTATTTTGATCTAACTCCTAATACTAATTTTACCTCCCACAATTATTTCTCATTTACAATTGTGTAACAGAGGTTTCAGAATGTCTTTTGGGGAGGGGCTAAAATGAAGGCCATTACTTCTACATCCTACTCCCATAATCTAAGAATTATTGGCATACTGGGTTAACTTGATTTTGGGACTGGTAACTGAAGCCATTGTAAGGGACATATGTGCTTGTGGTTGTACACTGTCAGCCAAGGAAGCAGAAAAACCTCCCTAGATTTCCTTTAGAGAAGTAATTGTTTGAAGCGACAAAAACAACATTGAAGAGGTAACCAGTATCTGGGAGATAAGTAATGGTGTACATGTCACTCATTTAGGGCTCTGCATAAAACTGGTTTGTGTCGATGAGTGGCAAGAAAGTAGCTGTTACTCAAAAAGTGCCATCAGAAAGAATGAGAGTGACAAAGCTGCAGTGTGGAAAAGGGATTATCACCTCAAACCTTAATACACAGCTTACCTGCTGTTATGACGCTAGTTCGCCCACAGACACAATGCTCAAGTAGGTGCTACATGTCAAAGTAACATCCACATGAATGGCAGGACCCAAGGTGTCCCAGCAGAACATTGCCCAAAGCATCACACTGCTTCTGCCGGCTTGCCTTCTTCCCATAGTTAAGGTGACCAGACGTCCTGGTTTGCCCGGGACTGTCCCGGTTTCAGGCTGGGTGTCCCTTGTCCCGACAAATACCTCTAAAAACACTAAAATGTCTTGGTTTCTGAGATTCACTACCAAATTGTCCCGGTTTTCACCACAATAACAATAAAAATACTGTAATGTAAAAACAACTGCATAGAACTGCGTAGCAAAGCAACAATTCTCATCAAAGCTTAAGTGCCCCCCACTCCACCAACTACAAGCACACATGATGACCAAAACGTGTGCATAAGCGCATACATGTGCCCGTTCATTAACGAGCGGTTACACAAGAGTCCCGGTTTGGGGGTTTGAAAATATGGTCACCCTACCCATAGTGCATCCTGGTGCCATGTGTTCCCCAGGTAAGCGACGCACACGCACCCGGCCATCCACGTGATGTAAAAGAGAACGTGATCAGACCAGGCCTCCTTCTTCCATTGCTCCGTGGTCCAGTTCTGATACTCACTTGCCCACTGTAGGCGCTTTTGGCAGTGGACAGGGGTCAGCATGAGCACCCTGTCTTGTCTGCGGCTATGCAGCCCCATATGCAACAAACTGTGATGTACTGTGTGTCCTGACACCTTTCTATCAGTACCAGCATTAACCTTTTCAGCAATTTGAGATACAGTAGCTCGTCTATAGGGACGGACTACAAAGACCAGCCTTCACTCCCCACGTGCATCAATGTGCCTTGTCCACCCATGACCCTGTCACTGGTTCACCTTTTTTTTTTTTCTTGGACCACTGTGTATTACACACTGTGTAACATTTACAGGGCACAATACATAACAATTCTATAAATGCCATACCAAATGAAAGAAGGATGTCTTGGGCACATATTTTGTATTTATTACATTTTCATATCTTATTTCACTATGGAGTTGTAGACCGTTAAATAGAGAGTGTGCACTTGTGACAATTTGCCCCACCAGTGGGTAAGTTGTCACACTATGTAGGGTAAGTTGTTACACTGGATTATCAACAAATAACAACACAACTTATTAAATGTGAATATTGATTTCAAATTCAAAACCACATTCAACTTCATTAAAGAGCTCAAAATAAACACAATCATGCCTAGAGAATCTGGTAAATCATGCCTTTCAGTCAAAACTATAATGCTGGCATAGCAACTGAAACTTCACCTGCCTCACGGCCTTTAATATTGTCAGGTGATTCTTTGTCTTTCTTTTATAATTTCTTACAATCTTTCTTTCCTTCCCCTCATTCTTTGTCTTTCCTTCCCCCTCTCTTTCTTTCTTTCTCAACATAGGACTGCAGCTAAAGCATCAAAAGACACGTTATTGTCTCCTCTACTCAGTGCAAAATTATAATTTTCAACAATCATACCTAACAATGTTTTCTTGCATAAAAGTTTTTACTTTTGTAAAACTTAAACTTGTGCACACCTCAGATTAGAGAGATCTTGATTTCATGTCAACAGGAAGTTGACCATAGAACATGTAGTCAAAGTAGTTATTTCATTTTTGAGATAGCACCTCTAGTTTTGGAAGTATGAACAGTGTGACAACTTACCCCGCTCTCCCCTACTGACCACTGCAGACTGGGAACACCCCAGGCTGCAGTTTTGGAGATGCTCTGAACCAGTCATCTAACCATCACAATTTGGCCCTTGTCAGAGTCGCTCAGATCCTTACACTTGTCCATTTTCCTTGCTTCTAACACATCTTTGAGGACAGAATGCTCATTTGCTATCTAATACACCGATCAGCCATAACATTATGATCACTGACAGGTGAAGTGAATAACACTGATAATCTCAATATCATGGCAGTGGGTGGAATATAATATTTGTCCCCAAAAAGTAGAATCATCAACTAATTATGGAAGTAGTAAATGTTGGGTATATTGTGTCACTTTGGTGATATATGACACATGTGGGCGGGACATCCGGTTTGCAGGGTGGCACTTCCGGTGAGATGTATGGACTTCCTGTTTGACGTGTGTTAGGGTGGGACCTCTGGAATTACGTATACATTTCTGGTGACTTTGTAATTTATGATTACATTGATGTGTCCATGTTTGATGTTTTACAACGACTGATAAGCACCCTGGACGAGTGTTATAACAGGTGTGATATGTTTGATGTTTAACAATGGGGTCTTAGGGTTCCGTAATGTTAAATTCCCAGACAATAAATAAGTGTTATATCAGCGGCAAGATGTTTGGTGTTATTGTGGAAATTCTTGAACTGATGTATACTTGGTGCTATACATGTATAATTGGGTAACTAGTTAAAGGTACCGAGCCCCCATGTTTGGATAAGAAAAGGAATGTGGTAGCGAGGGATCTGGTATTTGCCTAGGGAGCATCCTTGACTGGCACCAGCGGATTAGAGGGTTACTCGTAAATCAGTAAATCTGTATAACTTTAGTGTCTATCTGTTGTTTGTCCGGACATTGTAACTTGATTCTAGCGGGTTATCCTTGCACAGCCGGTGACGGGGTCCCGGAGCCCAAATCTTCCCCCGCTCGTGGACTGGCTGCGAAAAGGGTGGGAGTCAGGGCACCCAGCTTAAATTATTTTGGGGATTCATCAGTACAGAACCCGGGCTTACATTTTTAACACAGGAGATAAGTGCACAATACAGTCAGGCCTTTGGTTAAAACTGTTCACAGTACGGTGGGTGGACCACGGTAATAGACACCGGTGTAAGGAATATCTTGTGAAGGGGCTGACGAGTTTATTAACGCATGCTGGGGCACGTTAATCGAGGTACCAAGATGAAAGGTGGCGACTTGGTAGCCCCATTTGGGTTCGCCCTGGATAAGGCGTTTTCGCCTCGCTTAGGTTTGATGGGTGAGTGCGGCGGTAGATCTTTGCCAGTCTCTCGTCTTTATGATGTTCGTGTTGTTTGGACAACTGTACCTTTGTAGGAGTAGGTTTTCCGATTAATGGCGTTTTCGTTCGGTGACGGATGCGTGGCCTGCCGGGCAAATGGACGAGGTAACATATGGAAGATGTAGAAGGCAAGGTTGTTTGGAAGGCGTAGGCTACGGTATGTAGAAAGTGGTGGTGGAATGCTTTGGGAAAGTTTGTGTGGTTTTTTTTTATCTCTGTGTTGTAGTTCTTTTTGCTCAGGTTGGATGGATTGTCTATCTGACCGCCCCCAACTTCCCACGGTGTTCCGCCCAGCCTTTCACTGGGACTCCTTGGAGGTTTGCGTGGTCCCATCCTGCCCGGCGACACTGCATCGTTGGTGAACATTTCCCTACAATCGCCTTAGCCAACCCTGTTGTGACCGTGGTGGTGCAGTAGGCCGTCTGGATGCCGTTTTGCCCCACTTTAGAAGTGTTGAGAGAGTCTACGCGGTTAAGAAAAGGTCCAAAAGGGGGGTGTAGTACACACCAGATCTGTAATCTCCGGTGTTTGCAGCGACTGGGACCAAAGAAGACTACAGACCCGGGGTTGAGGAAGAGAAAATGCTAACCGCTACGTTTAAATTTATGAGGCTACCGCTAGACATTCGACTGGAAATTGGATTTGGGAAGATACCCATGGAAATCAAGACTCCGGCTGTTTAGAGTATTGTTCCCGCAAGCATAGAGACAGTTTCGGCTGCCTCTTTGGCGATCCAATGGGAACACGCAGGAACGCTAACCCGCCTGAGGGAGGGGTGCTGATGGTCAGAGGAGACGGACCAGAGAGCATCAACCGGTGAGTTAATTCCTTAATACAATCCTGGTTTTTCTCTAACAAATTTGGAGGATACAGGAGTTATAGCTTTCTTATCCTTTAGTAAACTATGTGGTTGGGTTTTGTATGTCAGATTTGATGGATTTGTGGAAGTTGATAGGTGGTTTTGAGAAAGTTCGGTTTGTAGGAGTACTTTTTAAATAGTATTTCAGTTATAGTAACTAGTGAATAAAAGGCAGTTGTTCCGTGTCCTGATAGTATGGGTATCACTCCCATGCTCTTAACCTATTGTGGGGCGATTCGTGCAGGATTTTAAGCAGCTCTCTGTTGGTGGAATTGGTTTCTGTGCAACTGTCTGTACGAAATGCGAGAAAGATGTCTCGTTTGTTTTTTGATGTCTCCCCGTGCAACCTGTATTATAGGTAGGGGAGATTCAGTCCTGTGGGCTAGCGGTGAGCAGGCCTCGGGTTGATTTCCAACCACGTAGAAAGGGCACTGATGGCTTAGGGGCTATATCTGTTGCGCATCTATGTGGTGGGGTATAACAAAATGCTGTGCTCGGAGGACCTCAGAGCTTGACAAAATCTGCATGTTCACCAATTTCAGAGACTGTACGATGGAGTAGGGATTGCTCCTGTCAAATGCCAAAGTTGTTGGTCAGCTTGTGGTTTAAATTAGTAGTTGAACTACTGAAGTTGTATATGCGTGCGCGCCGATTGTGCTTGTTCTGTATGAGATTGTGGCCCGAGTCCCGGGCATTTGTCAATATCTGGTTATGGTCAACACCTAGTGCATTTGTTCATTTTGGTATTCCCTGTGCACGAGGGTTCCAATTGGCTGCATTTTGTATTCCTTGGTGGAATATTTGTGTATTTGTTCGAGATTGTTGTTAGCCTGGAAGTGTTGCCTTTGCCAGGTTTTGCTTTGTTGGGTGTACACTTGGGTGAACGCATTCATTGCGTCATTGATGTGATTCTTTTGCGGGGCCCACTCTTTTGGCCTTTACCTTAGTGCCGAATCTTCTAACTTTAAATTTGCCTTCTAGTGTTCTACTGGCACACATGGAGGTATTCGCCTGATAACTTAGAATTGTATACGAGAATAATGTCCTAAATTTAATTAGAGGGATGCATTGGAAATTGGTACAATGATGCTTTTCTAATTTGGTAAAATATGATCTTGTGGTTTCATTATAGTGGGTTAAAATATTGTTTCTCTCTCCTTGTATGTAGTAGAATGACGAACCACATGGTGATAGTTTTTAACGTTAAGAAACCACGCTGTTTCCCATGAAGACTGGATTCGCAGTCAATATAGTCATAGCCTGCAACAGAGGGTAAAATTGCCACGGCCCTATTATTCCCCAAATAGCCAAAGCCTGTAAAATTAGACATCTATTTTGAATGTTTTTGGGTTTGGTTAAGTAATGTAGTTTCACTTTGTTTGTATTTACAATGATTACTGGGGTAATGCTTGTGTTTTAAGACCAACGCCTGATACTCGTTACTGGCATTTAAATTCTAACCTGGTAAACTGACAAATGGGGTAGATTGATGTGACTGTATTTAGAGATCTAGGTTGGAATATCCTGGGGATCACTCCCTGATTGTTCCTTGAGTTTAGTGACTTCATGCATCTGTTCTCTGATAACTTGGCCTTTCCCTAAACTTTAGGGGGTTAATCGAGTCATGATGTTTGTGTTGTCTTAAATTGATTTGGAGTTTCACTGGGTGGGACAACTTTGTTTATGATATGCTAATCTGGGAGTTTTTTTCTGGGTTATATGGTTTATAATTCCTTCACACGAGCGAACGTGTGGCACATTTGTTGTTTTGACTTGATTTATGGATGTTGGGTTTTTGTCATTTTCAATTTAGTTTTTGTTGGATATTCAGTTTGCAGATCTTTACTGATTAAATGTTAGCTTCATCCCAACTATCGATCTTCTTTTTCATGTCCGTCCTGTAATGGCTCTGCTTTCACGCTTGGAGTCATTTTCTGTTGACTGTTGTGAAAGCAGGGGGGGACTGTATGAAACTTAGATTTCAAAGAGAATTAAATAGGTATTTGAAGAGTTACGTGAAGAATTTCGTTTTTCGGTTTCCATAGTAATAACAGAAAATTGGCATCTGTTAAAATCAGCATTCCTTAGTGTCCGTTCACAGTGTTTGTCTAATTTGGATTTTGGGGAAAATGTTTGTTTTATACAAAATCTAACATGAGTATGATTGAGTAGAATACATCTTATAATTTTGAAATGATTTAGCTAAGAAAGAACTAATTTGATGGGATGAATAAGTGACTATGGGATTGTTACTGTTCAGTTTGTTTGATATTTAAATAGAAGTAATCATATTAATCTAATGCATTATGGAATAAGTGTGTAAAAGGTACAGGGAGCACATTTTTGTTATTCCTTACATGTTTACTAAGGTGTGATATGTTTAACTGAAACTGAGAAAGTAATTCTGCCTCAAGTGCTATTCTAGAAAACCAAGTTGAGAAGTTTTACATAGTGTATATTGTAAAGAGAGGTACAGACCCCCTGGAGTGCTCAACTCACTGACACAAACACCAGTGTGTGGGGTGGGGGGCTATTTGATATGGATTTTTTTGACTTGTTGGAACTCTTTAGAAGAGAAACAGACTTACTGGTGACATTATCAAAATTGGGTATTCTAATTCGGCTACATTGAATACTTGGGGTTCATTATTGTGGTTTTAATCATTGGAATGTTAACGGTTAACAGATGTTTCTTTGAGGTATGTTGAGGCAAAAAGGTTTGCTTGCTATTGCCTAGCTAGTTTGTTTCTCAAGATAACAACAATGTGTCCCTAATTGATAAGGGGACCATTTTTTAAGACTAGGGTGTGTTATCCTTAGGTTAGTAGACCATCCCCCACTCCAGGGTGATCTCTGGGGAGATAAAGGTGGGGGGGGTCATGATTTATGACAGGATTACAGAGTGTCTTTGATGTGCTAGGATAATAAGAAGAGACTGGGAGAAATTCACACTGAGTTTCATCTAGGCTAAATAACAGTTATGTTAGCTGACCTTCAAAATGGTGTGAAATGTTTTGATTTGCAATAAGGTATTTAATCATTTATGTGAAACAATGGTGAATTTGATTGTAGTTCTGATGCAACACAATCAGATGTAATTATATACCAACGGTGATCTGGTTAGGTGAACTGAGAATTCTTCAATGTAAGCAAACTATCTTAACTGATGATGAGAAATTGGAACAGTAATGGGAAATGGAAACTTTTGTTCTTCTGTTCTTTTTATAGTTTTGTTATTTGTTGGTTGTTAAACCAACTATATAAAAGAGTGGGACACTAGCAGGACAGAAGCACCAGAAATGTTAATGTTTTAACTATACTGTTACTGTTTACAACTGTTCTAATCTATTAAGACAAAGGGAGGAAATATAAGTTTAAGTGTTTGGTAGGACTGGGTTCTAATGCATCAGCAAGATGCAACAAGCTAATGTAATGGACATATTTGTGATGGTGTATTCTGCAGTTGCAAATAATCTTCTCAAGGAGAATTCACTGACAGGTACAGGACACTTGAAAGCGATTCAGCGATAGAGGACTGGTTGGAGCCCAGAGAGACTGAGTTTGGCTTAAAGGACAACTGTAAGGTGGGCTGAGATAAGATGGATCTCACACACACACACAGACTGTCCTACAGCTACGAGCAGACTCTACCCTGGGGTGCCGCACGTCTACAGTGATGCCTGGTTCCTGGCAGCTGGACTAATTCTAGTCCTGATGATTCTGCCATGAGATAGAGAAGGCAACCTCCAACCGAGAGGATGGAGGATAAGGAAAGCTCCGGTTCTGGACAACGTTTACTGGGGCGTGGAAGACCAACTGCATTATATCATGCCATGCTGATTGGGTCCATACCAGGTACATCTCATCTGCTCTCCAGGTAGCTGAGAGAGGAACCTGGAGTCGACGACACACGCTACAGGAGGGCTTCAGTGTTTAAAGATAAGGCACAGTGAATTGAAGTCACTGAGGGAAAAGTGAATTTTTTTCTGACCCGGCCTGCAGCTATAGTCCTGAGCTAAAACTGGTCATTTTTGCATTTACAAAGGAGAACATACAGATTCTCCTGACCTGGCTGATAAAGC
This sequence comes from Esox lucius, assembly GCF_011004845.1. Classification (NCBI taxonomy): domain Eukaryota; kingdom Metazoa; phylum Chordata; class Actinopteri; order Esociformes; family Esocidae; genus Esox; species Esox lucius. The sequence goes on along the minus strand of NC_047573.1, from coordinate 32,681,485 downwards.
AGCTAGTATGGAGACAACTACAGTTGTGTCATTATAACCTGCATTTGAGCTATGAAGGACAACACCTTGGAATATACCTTTTACGTTCTGTTACACCGGCCTGCCAAGAAATGTTTCATAACTGACTGTCTGACATTTAGAAGAGCAGAACATTTGTGATGACTTTGGAAGTACATCTTATTGAAACCATGAGAGGACTTTTCAGTGAATTAGTAATTGGCATGAGAGGACTTTGTACCAGTGACAAATTGAAGGGTGTATTCAGTGATAGGTGTTTACACACCCACGCGTCAATGCTACATACCCCAAACTGTCAATATACACTCACCTAAAGGATTATTAGGAACACCTGTTCAATTTCTCATTAATGCAATTATCTAATCAACCAATCACATGGCAGTTGCTTCAATGCATTTAGGGGTGTGGTCCAGGTCAAGACAATCTCCTGAACTCCAAACTGAATGTCAGAATGGGAAAGAAAGGTGATTTAAGCAATTTTGAGCGTGGCATGGTTGTTGGTGCCAGACAGGCCGGTCTGAGTATTTCACAACCTGCTCAGTAACTGGGATATTCCCGCACAACCATTTCTAGGGTTTACAAAGAATGGTGTGAAAAGAGAAAAACATCCAGTATGCGGCAGTCCTGTGGGTGAAAATGCCTTGTTGATGCTAGAGGTCAGAGGAGAATGGGCCGACTGATTCAAGCTGATAGAAGAGCAACTTTGACTGAAATAACCACTCGTTACAACCGAGGTATGCAGCAAAGCATTTGTGAAGCCACAACATGCACAACCTTGAGGCGGATGGGATACAACAGCAGAAGACCCCACCGGGTACCACTCATCATACAAATAGGATAAAGAGACTACGATTTGCACAAGCTCACCAAAATTGGACAGTTGAAGACTGGAAGAATGTTGCCTGGTCTGATGAGTCTCGATTTCTGTTGAGACATTCAGATGGTAGAGTCAGAATTTGGCATAAACAGAATTTGATCTATCATGCCTTGTTACCACTGTGCAGGCTGGTGGTGGTGGTGTAATGGTGTGGGGGATGTTTTCTTGGCACACTTTAGGCCCCTTAGTGCCAATTGGGCATCGTTTAAATGCCACGGCCTACCTGAGCATTGTTTCTGACCATGTCCATCCCTTTATGACCACCATGTACCCATCCTCTGATGGCTACTTCCAGCAGGATAATGCACCATGTCACAAAGCTCAAATCATTTCAAACTGGTTTCTTGAACATGACAATGAGTTCACTGTACTGAAATGGCCCCCACAGTCACCAGATCTCAACCCAATAGAGCATCTTTGGGATGTGGTGGAACGGGAGCTTCGTGCCCTGGATATGCATCCCACAAATATCCATCAAATGCAAGATGCTATCCTATCAATATGGGCAAACATTTCTAAAGAATGCTTTCAGCACCTTGTTGAATCAATGCCACGTAGAATTAAGGCAGTTCTGAAGGTGAAAGGGGGTCAAACACAGTATTAGTATGGTGTTCCTAATAATCCTTTAGGTGAGTGTATGTGTCACTTGAATTCATTTCCTTTGACCAATGATTTAAACATAAAAGGTTTTGCTGTACTATGTTATAGTTCTGTGTAATGAAAATGTGTGGTCTTGCAGTAAATACGAAGGTAATGGTCTAGAAGCATATAAATGAGGATCCAGACATTTCAGATTTGTTCCGTTCTCCATCCATTAGGTTAATGATATTGACAGAGTCATGTTGTTACAGAGTACTGTTTTGTTGCAGTCTACATCCTAACTGTTTAAGGATTGATACCACGGGTTGATTTGGTATCAAGAGGATGGATTCTTGTGGAAATTCTTGAACTGATGTATACTTGGTCCTATACCTGTATAAATGGGTTACTAGTTAAAAGGTACTGAGATCCCATGTTTGGATAAGAAAAGGAACGTGGTAGAGAGGGATCTGGTATTTGCCTAGGGGGCATCCTTGACCGGCACCAGCGGACTAAAGGGTTACTCGTAAATCTGTAGTGTCTATCTGTTGTTTGTCCGGACATTGTGACTCCTCAGGAGTTGAGAAGGTTACCCATGTGGAGGAAGACAGCTTGCCTTTTGTGTGAAGCCTAGGTATTGACAGAACAAAGGGAATGTGTTTTATTGGCAAGACAGATGGGCAGCATCTTACCACACCCCTTTTTCCCTCTATAAGTACTGATGACTGTTCATGTATTAAGTTAGAGACTCTTCGGATTATTATGTTTGTAAGCATTTGACGCGTCTCTCTATTTGCAAATAAACTAAATTGTGCAAGAGAATTTTGTCTCTGTCCTTACTCCTTTAAAAGTTCTGATCGATGAAATTGCCATCACAGTGTTCAACCAAAGGGCGCAAGGGTTCAGCAATGCTATAACCCCCCAGAATTATATGTTCTGACAAGTGCCACAACAGAATTATGTGTGGGAAACATGCTTTTTTGTGTATGATATAAAGAAGGGGTTGGGATTTTAGAGAGTTTCAGCCCATTTTGCATTTTAACAAGAGTTAGTCCTTAGATCGGATCTGTCCCGGGTACTGGTCCCTAAGTAACAGCTAATACAAACTGTAGTATATGCAGGTTGAAAAACATCCCGTGTTTCACTCAAGGTTTGTTAGTCCACAAAGCACTACAGTAAACAAACATCGCATGAGCAATGCTATCATTTTGAAGGAACAATTTATCCCTGGGTATGTGTGAGCAATGGTGATTTCTGTAAATCACCATTTTTTTGTTGTTTGATTATATGGGTTAGGGTAAGCATTATATACCCATTACAAAGTTACCCGGAAGGTAGCGTATACATTTCCATGAACAACGGTGAATCGTTGACAGGTCAAGATATGCAATTTCAGGTAATCAAAACATAAAGGCGTCTTATGAAATTGTACAACAGGGATCAACGCGAGATTATTTTCTTCACATTGGTAGACATGTTTAACAGGCAACGATTGTTACAAACTGTTGTCTTTATTAAAATTAAATTACGTGATGTCACGGCTGAGCCGCGATAACTAACGAGAACGACATTCTATCAGACAGGAAGTATCAATATATTTGGTTGTCAAACGTCAACAACTATCTGAACTAGCTAGTTAAGCTTTATACACAATTGTAATCTAACGTGAAGAATGATGACATGTAACCAATGACAAATTTAAGAGGCATTATTGATAATCAGCTCTAATTACCTGTATACGCTTGTTAACCCTCTTTGTATTTATTTCAGACCAAGTGACCAGCGTCAGTGTCAGTGCCAGTCCGGGCGGTTGTGATCTTACACAACCTGAACAGATACTTTTTGTGTAAGTCAAATTATTTACAGATATTTTTAGTCTTGTACTAAAATGTTATTAACAATTATGACAATATTCATACAGCTGAACCTTTGTACTCTATTTACCAACCAACAGGTTGAGGACCCCTGGTGTGGTCGGAGTGGGGTGTGGTCTGTTGATTATGTGTAGATGTTGTTGGTTGTTCCGAGTCTGGTCTGTTGTTAGCATTATCTTTTGCCATTTCTCTAGCTTAACGTGTAAATAACGATCCACTTACATGCAATGTTTGTTTCCATTTCCATAGAGATTCCTTATATATTTAAATGTTAACTTCTCCAAAGTCATACAGTGAAACTTCTCTGTTGTGTGTGTGTGTAGAGGAGATCTGACTGAACACAAATCAAGTGAAATTATTTACTAATAATTAATAATTAGTCTGTGGTTTAGCATCAGATAAAAGTAATGTAGGCCTAATGGAATCCCCAATAGGACATTCACATTTCTTCTCAAAATAATCTGATCTATAAACACCGAAACATTTTCTTATTGCATCACATCTTCAGAAATGTTAAATGCATTAGTGTATCTCAAAATACTAAATATTAAACCGATTGAGCAAGACACATGCTTGTCTTGCGAATCAGATGGCTTTCAGATGGCTCCCACGTATATAATGATATAGTCGCACACACAATTTTTATGAATGGCTAGGTTGACCGCAGTTCAATATCGACCAGTTGCGACAGTTTGTGAATCACACTTGGAAATGATCATGTCTCTTCCCACGCTTGAATCTGAGATGTTTTCTGAGAAGGTTTTATGAATGAGGGCCATAGTCATCTTAAAAATAATTTATTTTTGTGTTTTAAAATAAAATTACATTTAGAAATCTGTGAAGGAATATGGTGAATATTTTTGCAAGGCACTGCATATACTGGAATCAGTTTGATGTTTCAAGTCATCACAAATGGATGAAGCCTCTCCAGGAGGCATGGACTGTTCAGAGTAACCTGTCAAAGTATCACAAAACCTTTAAAACAATATCCCTGTACTGGTGGCCTTTATACTGGTCATTTTTGCATTGCTTCAACTGCAACTTTAAAAGCTCTTCACCCTAAAAAAATGTTTACGAACCACATAAAGTATGCCCTAAACACAGAAGGCTAAACTTGTACAGAAATTAATGGAAGGCAACATCTGTATGCAATTGCGATTGACAAACCTCATGTGTGAGGTGAGATCGTATTCTACACATTTTGTGGAGTGTTGATCAAACCTACATGTCACAACATAAAATGTTTGTTCTAGGGTCATGCAGATGCAGATTCTATGATTGAGCTTGGTTGTGGTGGGTCGAAAAACAAGCAAAGATTAGCTCTGGAGTGCCTTGAAAGGCATTTTGCAATTAGCCAGCACTGTCCGATTCGGTTGTTAGTAATCCAATATGGCTTCCGTACATTGTTGTGCTGTAGCAACACCTTTTGGTGGCTTATGGGTTATCGATAGTCAATACAGCTCAAGTATTCAGCGTACATTTTTCAGCTGACATTTTCATGAAATGGGCAAAGTTTTCTCTTACACAGACTACACAGATTTTGCCAGCATCTCAAAAGTTGCATTACACAACTGGATATGTCTGCCACGTACCAGAACTATGCATATGCCGGAAGGGCATTATAGAGGAGTTTACAGGAAAATATATACACGGTAGCATTAGCAGTGAAAAATGCTACTTCTCATCGAGTTAGTTATTGCACTTCTAAACAAAATTCCCACGTTAATTTACACATTTTCTTTTTGAAGCTTTAATTTTGATTAAAACTACATTTTGAACACTGTCTGAGGAAGGTGAGCTGCTGTGAGCAACTCTAAAATTAATCTCTGCATCTGTACATGGACAGAAACGTGAAAGTGAGCAGTTGTAAGGAGGACAAACAAAGTTCGAAATTGTGAATAGATTTTGGTAGATTTTGCTTTTGTGGCTAGTTAAATAAACAAGTAGTGAGCTGGGTATACAATCAGATCCAGAAGTTAAATAGTTTCACTACAGTCAAAGAACACCGGAAGAATGCGAGACTTTGTTGAAGTTACTCTGGAACCCACTCTATACACTAAAATGTGCTATCCCTCAATGACTCCTGGAAAAACTGTTCAAGAGCTGTTTATCCTGGAGCTCCTCTAATAGCTGACTCAACGGCGGTTGCTTTCCATGCATGTTCCTGTCTTTTCCAAAGTTTCCCAAGAACTGTCTCTGGAAGATTCACGGAGTAGGTGTCGGACCCGCTCCCCCTGCCTGGCCAGCCCCTTGTCTGATGATAGCGACGTTCCTCTATCACTCATAAGTGCGTCACAAATATATTTGTGCTCCCGGCAACAGCATACCTCTTACACCTTGGGTGTCAAAGGGACGGCTCGCAGTGTGCCAGGGCCTGATGAATGGTGCTGCTATGCCTTTTTTTCAATAGTTGGTCGAACAGTGGGCTATCCTGTCCTAGAGCACTGGGATCTTTAGCTGGAAGATGACCCGGAAGATAAAACCAGATTACTTTCCCTCCTGCAGTTGTCAGGGCAATACGCACAGAGGGGTAATGGCAGATATCCCCATGTATGCAAGCTGTGAACAGTTGTACACATACCCCGACAATACCATACGTGGGTACCCCGGACAGCACAAAATGAGACTCGGAGACGTGTCTTCAACATAGTAGATTTGTATTTTGCGTTTTTCTTTTCTTTTTGGTTTGTGTTCTTCTTTTAACACTCACAGATACACCAATGTCAATTGTTCAACCCGTGGCGATACAAACAAAAGGCAAGAGTAATGGCTATCCCAAAATCTACAGTCCGGTACATAAAGCAAAACATACTGTTTAACCAAACAAATAACATGTAGTCTCTTATCCTTGTAGGCTTTCTATTCCTTTCCTGCATAGCAGAGAGGTTCTAGGCTATATCTGGATATGTAATATTCCTCAAGTACATCAGGTAAGTAGAATGCTCTTGAATTTGCTGTCGCCTAAGGCTCAAAACCCCTCTGCCTTCCTTTGCACTGTCAGTCTGGTCCTTAAGAGAAGACAAACATAATTAGTAAATTGGCCTCAGGTGAGCTCATTAGCGGTGGCGGTACTGAGGCCCACCTCCAGGGGAGTGTGCTGTCGGACCACTTGATCCACCTGATCCCTCACAAAGCACTATCACTCCCCTGCCATGACATTCCCGTGACCACATGTTCTTGCACCAGAGACTCAATGTTCATCAAATCCATAAAGGCCTTGGAGGCAACTCCCTTCAGGCAAACTGGCATTCTCTGAGCAATGGTCAACTCTGTGTGCCAACAGACCATGGTGGTCTGGTCTTGGTCTTCTGGAGTTGGCTGTGGCCTCAGTGCCCATGGGTTCAGCATCTCTTGGGCAATGATTGGCATGGATATTGGATATTGGTCCATAGGCCTTACACTTAAACCATTGGACGGCTACTTGACGCAGAGTCCCTTCTGTTCCACTGTCTGTGTGCTTGAGGGGTGTTTCTTACTCTATCAGGGTGTATCAAGGTGTACCAGGGTATATCAGGGTGTACCAGGGTGTACCAGGGTGTATCAGGGTGTACCAGGGTGTACCAGGGTATAACTCTCTGTCATTCTTCTTGCCCTTCATATATGACACCAGCCTTGTTGTGGACATGTACTTTTCAATAGGCTGTACATACTGATTTTCTGTATCCTACCTGTATTGTACCTGCTGGTAGTTCTCAAAGTCACTTATCTACTGCCCCTGTGCCCCTGCTGGATTCCAGCCACCAATTTCCCAGTTAGATCAGTTGATAGAGTTGGCCCCTGGCCAATACCTCCTCCATGTATATTCAGGTCTGGAATCTCTAGGGTTTGTCTCTTGAGATTGGGGTGAGCACGACCGGATTTCTGCTTTCAGCCATGCATTATCAGCCAAAAGGTATTTAGCCTGTGCTTTTCCTGCTAGCAGAGGATCCAGGAATGTGTCCCAATCCTCTCGTGGCCATTTCTCACATTGCAACGCACTCTTAAGCAAGGAGGTATGCTTCCACATTGTCATCTCCGGTCAGCTTCGGGGATTAAGTCACTGATGTTGGCACCTTTTCAGGCGGTGGTTTGCCTGGTGAGTTCCTGCCGTAAGAGGTTTAAGGTGTCTGCATGATCGTACAGGCACATGGATGATGTAGCAGGTCGGCATCCATAATGAAAGAGAGTCTGCATGATCGTACAGGCACATGGATGATGTAGCAGGTCGGCATCCATAATGAAAGAGAGTCTGCATGATCGTACAGGCACATGGATGATGTAGCAGGTCGGCATCCATAATGAAAGAGAGTCTGCATGATCGTACAGGCACATGGATGATGTAGCAGGTCGGCATCCATAATGAAAGAGAGTCTGCATGATCGTACAGGCACATGGATGATGTAGCATGTCGGCATCCATAATGAAAGAGAGTCTGCATGATCGTACAGGCACATGGATGATGTAGCAGGTCGGCATCCATAATGAAAGAGAGTCTGCATGATCATGCAGGCACATGGATGATGTAGCAGGTCGGCATCCATAATGAAAAAGAGTCTGCATGATCGTACAGGCACATGGATGATGTAGCAGGTCGGCATCCATAATGAAAGAGTTTGCTGCTGACTGAATCTACATCCCAGGGTACAAAGAAATTCTACTACAGGGCAGAAACATTGAGATGAAACGGGCACGACAACATGGCAGAACTACATACGGCATCACATGAAACAGTTGTCTGTAAATTAGTTAGTGATTTTGTCTTTAATAGTGGCAGTGGTGACAAAAGTAGAAAGTTAGATTTCTTTTGTAGTTGAATCTACCTGAAAGTAGGAGCAACCTGAAAATGTTGCTCTAGGGATTTGTAAATGGATGTGACTAGAAGTGTTTTGAAAATAAGCATTAACCAGTGGATCTTGCATGGGGTATATACTGTAATGATGGCCAGTTCATGGAGGTGTACAGATTGCAGTGATGTGTCCTGTAAGGAGCATGGCTGGCAAATCTGATGACTGCATTGTAGAGAACATTTATCCACTCAAGTGCCCCTTTACCTGCCGACATGTAAATTATATTTCCGAAATCTAACATGGGTCATCTGAATTAGGGAGAGTTTAGCAGATGGGTGAGGGATGAACGATTATGGCAGAGAAAACCCAGTCTGGCTTTGACCTTGGCCTGTAGCTTGGTGATGAGTGAAAGACGGTGTGCGGTCAAGCCAAACTAACCAAGTGTTACTTGCTCAAGCTCCACAGCCTGAACTGTAATAATTATACCAGGAGAATTCTTCCTATCAAACCACATTATCTTTGTTTTAAAGATGTTAAGGACACGGTTAAGGGTAGAGAAAGCTTGCTGGATACAAAGGAAATACTGTGGTAGAGGTCTTAGTACCAGTTCAGGGAGGTGCCAGCTGAATATAAAACTATCTTCTGTATGTAAGTAGATGAGCAAGATTCTTACAGCACATGGTATGTTATTTACATAAAATTGTATCCTTGCGGTACTCCCTTGGCGACAGATCGGGGCTGAGACAGCAGATGTTCTGATCTCACACTTTGGACTATGAAAGAGGTAGTTAGCAAACTAGGCCACTGACAGCTCAGAGACAACAATGCTCCGGGAATGGTCTACTGTGTCAAAGGCTTTCACAAGGTCAATAATAATTGCAGCACAAATTGTTTACAAGACCTTTAGACCAGTAAAGAAACCAGATTGCATACCAGAAATTATACTATAAGCATGTACAAGGCCAGTCAGTTTTTCTAGCACCAAAATTAGGCAGGATAGAAATTGGCCTATAACATTTGGGATCAGCTTGATCTCACACTTTAAACAAAGGATCAAGCTGATTCTAAACTAATAGACACCAGAGCTCAGCATCTTCCTGGTGTTTTAGGGGCATCCCTCCTCCCTCCTCCCTCCTCCATATAGAGGAGTCATGGGTTGACCCAGGCCACCCAGTGACTACATTAGTTCATACCAGGTCTGCATCACATTTGGACATTCATGGAATGATGCTTTAGTGTTCACCCACAGAGTAAGGAAACTTTATGTAGAAGGGCGTAAATTCAATTATACCTCCTAACATGTCTGGCAAAATGCAGCTTAATGTTGGCTGAGAGATCCCTGACCTGTCAGCCAATTCCCTTTGGAAAGTGCCAGTTGCCAGATATGCAAGGGTTGTCAGGACTTGTAGTACAGACACGGCTTGGTTTTTGCGGGTGCTTCTCTGTAAACCTGGGCCCACCACAGCACAAGATAATAGCTCTTGGAAATCAGAACTGCCTCATAAGCCACTCATCAGCATTGGCCAGTAAATCTTGCTGGTCCCTGAAAATTCGATCTCTCTGAATTCTTCCATTCGCTAAATCTTCCAACAGTGCCAAAGCAGCCATTGTGCATCATTACACATTGCAATTGCTTGCCTTTTTATACCCACCCATTTTATTGTGAAAGCCACCCAATTTCGTAACACTTTCAGGTGTGGTAATTGCACTGTTTGGTATTGTCAATGACAGGGCCGTTATCACATTGACTGTTATGCTCAACAAACGCATTTAAGCAGTGGTTTCTTTGCAACAATCTGACCATAAATAATTCACACAGTCTCCTCTGAACAGTTGATGTTTCTGTTACTTGAACTCCATGAAGCATTTATAATGGTACAATCTGAGCTGATTTCTAAAGAACTTTACTCTCTGTAGTAGAGGAAACTCTGGGTCTTCCTTTCCTGTGGCGGTCCTCATGAGAACCTATTTCATCATAGCGCTAATAGTTTTTGTAACTGCCCTTCAAGATAATTTCAAAGCTTTTGAAATTATCTGGATTGGCTGACCTTCATCTCTAAAAGTAATGATGGCTGATCACTTTCCTTATTTGAGCTGTTCTTGCCATAATATGGACTAACCTACTACAGCAGTGTCTCTCAACCCTGCTCCTGGACGCCCCCTTCCCTGCATTTTTTAGATCTCTCTCTGCCCTAACATATCTGAAGTAGCTCATCAAGGACTTGATAATGAGCTGATCATTTGAATCAGGTGTGACAGAGCAGGGAGATCTAAAACATGCAGGGCAGGGGGACAACCAGGAGCAGGGTTGAGAAACACTGTACTACAGTAACGACATAATGATGGTCTTCTGTATACCAACCTTCTAGTCACAACACAACCCACTCAACTAATCACAAATGTACTTTTAACAAGGCACACCTGTTAATTGAAATGCATTCCAGTTGATTATGTTATGAAACTGGTTGAGAAGGCAAAGTGTGCAGTAAAGTACTGATCAAGGAATACTTTACTGTTTAAAAGATCAAAATAAAAAATGTTGAGTACTACTTGATTTAATTGTTTTGATGTCTTCATTATTATTCCATTGGTGTCCAAACTTTTGACTAGTACTGTAGGTCGTTTATCGTTTTGATGTCTTCACTATTATTCCATTGGTGTCCTAAGTTTTGACCTGTACTGTAGGTCGTTAATCGTTTTGATGTCTTCACTATTATTCCATTGGTGTCCTAAGTTTTGACCTGTACTGTAGGTCCTGAAAAGTTGCAACATTGCCTCATCATTGCTTCAGTCATGAACAAATGGTCTTTTTGACATTAAAATAGTAACATCGTCACCATTTTGATATGCATATTCTTCAAGAACCATAGGCTACTGCAAGTCTTAGGCTTTTTTGTGTGTGTGCCCCAGACAGCACCTATGTGAATGTAGCCACAATGAGCCTTAGACACAATTGTTGATTTAGAATTTTTTCATTCAAAATAAACGTCTGACCTTTTAAGTGATAGTGTGCCCTGACATTATATGAACTCACAGGATTTTTCTTCTGTCAGGGTTTAGGATTAAATAATTAACATAGTAAAAAAATATTAAATACTGTGGTATATGGACCATATACCAAAAATCTCAGAGGTTTATAATTATTGCTTGATTATGAACCTGGTAGGTTAAATCGTAAATGCTGATTGGCTATAAGCTGTGTTACCTGAGACTATACCACAGGTATGGTATCACAGATTTGTAGGTTTTTTTTTTCTGGTGCAGCAGCCTTATTTAGATCATGGCATGACCAGATTTCAGCTATGAAAAAGCCACATTTTTGTGACAAAACATAGGCATTTCCAAACAGACCTCCTAAATGTATTGTTGGACCTTTTAAGGTTGAAACCAATGTGCAGCATCTCTGAAAAACATTAATCCGTAAGATTAGGGACAAGCTACACTACAGTACCATTCACAGCTTTGAGAAACGTTCATAGTAAACTGCCATATTTTTGGAAAATCAATGCATTTGGATATTTATACAAAAAATATCAAAATGATGTTTTTAAAACTTAAATTGTATTTGTTTTTATTGATAATGTGGGTATACGTCATAAGGATTGTAACCAATAGTGTCTGTCTTTACAATATATGGGTCACACCTTTAAGGAAATGCCATGTAATGCGAGTTAGAATCTTTATGAATGTGTTATACATTACAAAATGTGTAATAATTCATAGTATTTGAAGAACCTATTCAAAGTGTCAATACAGGTCATAAATTCTTACAAATGCCTGTTACATTGGTCATCCACACTACCGGTTAAAAGTTTAGGCTTTTTTTTTTACTGAAATTCACAGTTTAATGTCTTACTGTACTTTGAAATAAAAGCTTAGAACAAACAGTTAGAGACAAAGAAGAAATCATGGAATCGTTTTGTTTAACAAAATGTAATCTACATTTCTGACTCAAAGTTGCCACCTTTTGCAGATATAACAGCCAAAACACACTTGTGGCATTCTTTCTACAATGGAAATCAAAGATTGTTCAGAAAGCTTTTCCCAGCACTGTTGCACTCTTCCCAAATGTGTTGCATTTGTATATTGATTGACTTTCACCATTCAGCTCAGTTCATCCCAAACCAGCTCAAATGGATCCAGCAAATGAGCCCCAGACCATCATGCTTCCTTGTCCATGTTTGACAGTTGGTGTCACACTGAGGAACCATCCTTTTGCCTACTCAATGGTGTACAAAAACGCTGCGTGATGAACAGAAAATTAACTGAAACCCTGCATGCTGAACCGAATACTTATATATACTATTTTGTCTTCTTAACAATGGCTTTCTTACTGCCACTTGAACTATAAAATCTGCAGCTCAAAGTCTTCTCTTCACATTTGAAACTGAGACTTGTTTACTTAAATCAGAGTTAAGCTGTGCTTAAAGCTGCTGTCCTGTGACCCGCCTATCACACAAGCTGTTGACTCTCAGAAACTGTCAGTTTCCTCCAGTTTCCAAGTGCCTTTTGATGGTGTAGGAAAATGTATACACTGATAACTTGGCTTTCTTTGCAATTTCTCTGAAGGAAAGACCTGCATTTTTAAGGGTTATAACGGTCTGTCTGTCTTCCTTTGTTAATTGCCTTTTTCTTACCAATATACTACTTCCTGCAGTACAATATTGTCCAAATAATGCTTAACAATCTATTCCAACACTGCTTTTATACAGACAGATGATTTGGAATTTTTAGCTTCAATGTTCAAGGTTACATTAAAAGTATTAGAACAGCTGTAAGTTATTAAGCCATTACTATTTCCCTGAAAAATGCCGTTAATTACTCTGAAATGTACATTATTTTTCAGTTTGTGGTAACCTGAACTGCTTACCGCTTACCTTGGTACCATTTCAGGTTATTCACTGGACTTGAACTGCTTACATTTCTATAAAAACTAGAAAAATGGGGGTGTTGACAGGTAATGTCTTGCAACTTATGCCTGATACTGCCACTCCCTACCACCCCACTCTCTGTAAATACCCTCTATTTGCTGCTAATATTACCCATGTACCCTACAAAGTGGAGCGCTGTTCCTGATACAAAAATTCCATTGCACTATTCTGGTGATAATTTTTTTTTCATAATTTATGGGTTACTGTAAAGTTTTTTATGCATATAGACAGGTTCATTTGAAAGATTTGCAATAATCCTACCTTTGACTACATAACTAAAACTCAGGTATCCCTCTTCTGTTAACATGTTGAAAACCAGGGTTGAATACAAACTGTTACATGATGATAACATTTTGTGGCTGATCTTTTTGCAGTCCAAGCATTGCTTGACAATGTTATAAATACCTTGTCATGCCTCATTTGAATACAATTCATAAAGCCTTCATCAAGCAGTGCTTATGCCATCCTTTATAGAGCACAGGTTTATGTCATGTTTGAGTTAGTGGGTTATGTCACATTTGACATATTTTCATATGTATTGAGGGTACATCACAAATAGCAATTTTGATTTTACTGTCCCAACACTTATGGAGGGCACTGTATGTCATGTTAGCCCCCTTTTATCATTACTTGGAATATAAACAATGTGATGTAACAGAATGTATATTAGAACAATACTAAATATCCTAAACATTGGCCAAACTCTCTGGTAATTGCTTGGTGACATCCACAGAAGAGTTTACAGTTTAATATTAGCATCTTAGCTCATGTTACAGGTCTGTGGTTGTGGGAAATCACCTTCGCAGTCACTATATAAGGTGTGTTGAACATTTATATTTCACCATAAAGCCTACACTACAGATATTGTTTAATAATGAAGTAGGGTATCAGCCTACTCTCTAACACCCACAGAAGGCAACACTGTAGAGTTTTCACCTATTAGGCAAAGCAATAACTAGTATTATATGAACATTTAACTAAATTAATCTGGAACTGACACATTGTGGACTGTATAGCCTCACCTCGTGATTGTACACCATTGTTTGCTGTTTATCAAAAATGAATTGCATTTTATTGATGTTAAATTATTTAACCTGTTTTTCACAAGGGTTCCCAGCCTTTTCCGGTTACTATATCACAAACTGAATTGACCTGCACCAAGTAGCCCTGGAGTACCTCTCGTGCATTTTACAAGAAAGCCTATGGTCTCGTCAGTCTTCTCAAGTACCCCTATTTATAAGCTGAGTACCCTCAGAGGCCCTAGTACCCCCGGTTGGGAACCATTGATCAAAATACTGTATGGGATGATTACACGGTTTCTGTTAAAATCGGGGACTTTTATGTTGAAGGCTACATTCTAATTCCGCTATTGTAGCTATCTTCACATAGGTCAAGACAGCCGCCATTGCTTCTGTGAATGTTCTGTTTGTTGCAGTTTCCCGGAGTTCATTCTGTGTGATCATTCTATTTTTTTCCCCCCAACCTTCGCCAACGTAAGCTACTGAGGGCAGAATTATGTTTTGGTGTAATATTATAATGCACATGATACAACGTATCTAAATTGAAACGTTGAGTTGCAGCCGACCAAGGTAACGCTAGTTCGCTACAGTACAAAGAAAAAAAAACATCGGGCTCCAAGACGCATTTAGCTCGGAAATATCTACCCATTCGTAAATTAAGTCACCGCTAATAGTTCGCCTTATTTGGTATCTATTGAAGAAACTGCTTTTTTGCTGCTCTGACCATGTCGCTTCACGGTAAGCGTAAAGAAATTTACAAATACGAGGCGCCATGGACGGTATATGCAATGAATTGGAGTGTGCGACCAGACAAACGCTTTCGCCTCGCGCTTGGCAGCTTTGTGGAGGAGTACAACAACAAGGTACTAACGTTATAAATGGCTAACGTTTTTTTCCTCTCAAATCCTAACATGAAATAAGATTAGCATACTATAATTTGTATTACTATAGTTCGGATTAGTATCCTATATAGGCCATTACAATTATTGAAATAAGATAATGTGTCATTGCCAGTTAGTTCTATTGTCATGAATAAAAATAAACAAAGCATAGGCTGATGACACTTCCTCATCACAGAAAAGCTGCTGGTATAATATGAGATCAACCTTATGGCTTTGATCTTACCGCACACAAAAACCGTTTTCGTCTGTTTCCCCCTAGGTTCAGATAGTTGGATTGGAGGAGGAGAGCTCAGAGTTTGTCTGCCGGAACACCTTTGACCATCCTTACCCTACGACAAAGATTATGTGGATTCCTGACACCAAAGGGGTGTATCCTGACCTACTGGCTACAAGTGGCGACTACCTGCGCATTTGGAGGGTAAGAACAATAGCCAACAACTTTCCAACTTGTTTCAGGACTTTACACAAAAAGTGTTCATGTTAGACACAAAAATGTTTGTCTTAGGCCCTCAGATTCTAAAAGGGCATCATTTTCTCTCCAATGACACTTGAGTAAGGCATATTTTATTGGAACTAGTATGTAGTTTGTCTTTCCTCATGCCATCACAGTTATGGGTCCTTACTAACATTTTCTCCTGATCACCACCAAAACATTTGTCTGCAGGATCACTTACTAGGAATCATGGGAGTTATCATCTTATAAAGTTATTCACAACTGTGTTCCTGTTCTGTGGTAGTTGTTGTTTGGCATGACAACAAATTAGAGACAGTAGCTTGGAGACCAAATTGTTGGTCAGTTTCTTTCCTTGGGAGCTGTATTATATTTGAAGAGATTTAATTTAAGAATAAAGCATTACAATAGCTTATTTGATTCAGAACCTAATGTTACCAAAAAAATGTGTAATCTACAGTTCCACTGGTACCAAATAGCAGGCTGTAGTTAGCGTTTGCTTTGCACTAACCTGCCGTGTTAGCTAGTCTAGATGTTATTGAGCTTACACTAACCAGCTAGTTAGCAATTAACATTATTTTAGTCAATGGATCCTATTTCTAAAGCTTACAGGTATGTGTCATTGCTGCGATTCCTGTATTTCATTTGCACATGCCGACTTGCACCTTAAAATGGCCTTCATTGCACATTTAGAACTGTCACTGTACTTGAGTTTTCTATTGTTACACACACGTCTACCTCGGGAACCTCATTGCTGCTATCCCTGCATTTCAGTTGCACATTCTACCTTACTCCTTCAGTTTGCCTTGATTGCGAATTCAAAATGCAATTGTTTTTTTTAGAATTGCCACTTGTACCCCTTGTACCCCACAACTATTTATCCCACTTGTACATACATGGTACATAATCCTTGTACATTTTCTGTCCTCTATTTGCTTCTATTGCACATTCAGAATTGCCATATGTAATGCATTTGCATTAATTGCACATCTATACATTCCACTTGTACGTACGTACGTACGTACGTACATACATAGACTTAATATTTGTAAATGTTCTGCACTCCTATATTTGCACTTCTGGTTAGACACAAACTGCGTTTCACTGTACTTGTTCAGTGACAAAGTTGAATCTAATCTAAATATGTCGTGTTTTTGCAGAGACCATGACAAATAGTACATGTATAGTTACAGAAATCGTAGATTCATATTATGTGAAACTGTGTCATTCTGGATTTAGAAGAATGTCTTGCATTTAGTAGCTTTGTATTAATGGCATGCTGAAAGAGCAAGTTATATGGTGCAAAAACAGAAAAGGTATATGTAAAGCAATGTCTGCTTCAGTTCAGGTGTTTACCTTTTTGTTCTTTTGATCCCGATAGGTGAGTGACACAGAGACTCGCCTTGAATGCCTGCTCAACAACAACAAAAACTCTGACTTCTGTGCACCGCTTACATCTTTTGACTGGAATGAGGTGGACCCTAACCTGCTTGGTGAGAATCAGAACCTTTTTATTACTACCTTTTATATATTCTTAATATCAAATCGTGCAGCATTGAAGTGAAAACAGTTGCAATGTCTGTTAAATGTTATACTGTCATCTAGGCTTGATAACTTTGGTTTCACCCAACATTGAAAATAAGTATATTGCAATAGAATAATTGTCTTCATCCTCCTTTTGTTTGTGGTTCTGGAATAATCGTAGTTACTACAGACTACAAAACAATACATTTGCCTTTTACATATACGAGTAACAACCAAAATCAATGATGCACTTGAAAGAATAGGGATGCGAAGTATATTGAAATCAGGTGCTTTGAGACAGGCGGGGAACTGTCATCCCACCATGCTTACGGTCACTTGTAAAAAATCTGAGACAGGTCCATTATTTTGGCTACTAGAAGACATCCTTGACTTTTAAAGTCGGGTGCTTTTGTTTTGACAACCAGGTTAGAATCAGTGAGCTAATCAGTCAAGTACAAGTGAAGAACTAAAACCTACAAACACTCAGCCCTCAGGATTTGTTTGATCTATTTGTTCTATAAGGCACATAGACACTGTTATGGTGGCTTGCAGTGGCATAACATTGTTAAGACACTATGTTTACTTTTTTTGTGATACTTTTAGAAAGTTTGTTCAAATAGCCACACATTTTCCGAACAAATCTTTTTGGTAATATGACACTGCGATTCTGGGAACTGAGACGTGGTTGTTTAGGTAGCGGAAAAAGAGATACTGATGTTTTTTTTAAGAAACCTTTCAAAACTGGCCATTTTACTGAGTGAGTTATTACAATGGGCTTTAGCTTAATGTCATATTTGGTCTCTGTAGGTACCTCCAGTATCGACACCACCTGCACTATCTGGGGCCTGGAGACGGGTCAGGTACTGGGCCGGGTGAACCTTGTTTCTGGCCACGTCAAGACTCAGCTCATCGCCCATGACAAAGAGGTAAACGCACTTCAGTTTGGCGAGAGCTGAGATAAACAAAGATCCACTGTCAACACTTGCACATTACTTAGTAGGGGTGTCGCTATACCCGCTTTCACACTGAAGTGAGATGGGTCTGCTCAGCTAGTTGATTGGTAGGTTCATATGCTATTTCAGTAAGGCCACTATTTCAGTAAGGCAAATCGTTTTGAGACGCAAGTGCACATCATGGTTAATTGATGTGCACTTGCTAATATAATGAAACCTGAAGGGATCTAGAAATTTCTATTTGTAATTTATTAATACACTGCTCAAAAACATGAGGGAACACTGAAATCACACATCGGGACTCAATGAACAAAATATATTAAAGTTCAAAATCTTAACTGTACATTGTGTAATTCATTGAGAACATATTTTGTTGAGAACAGAATGTCAATGGAAAACAAAATCACCAACAGATTGAGGGCTGGATTCAAACTCACACCAAAAATCAAAGGAAACAATTGAAATCACAGGCTGTTCTAACTCATAATGTGACTCAGTAGTGTGTATGGCCCCCACGTGTGAATGGTTTCCTGGAGGACCTGCTCCCAGACCTGGATCAGGGGGTCAGTGAGCTCCTCAATTGGATTCAGGTCTGGGGAACATGAGGGCCTGTCAATGGCATCAATACCTTCCTCATCCAGGAACTGCGTGCACACTCTGGCCACATGAGGCCGGGCAAAGTCCTGCACCAGGAGGAACCCAGGGCCAACCACCAAACCAGTCATACTGAATGATGTTGCAGGCAGCATTCACCATGGCGTCTCCAGACTCTTTCACATATGTCACATGTGCTTAGTGTGAACCTGCTCTCATCTATGAAGAAAACAGGGCGCCAATGGCGGACCTGCCAATTCTGGTGTTCACTGGCGAATGCCAATTGAGCTGGGCTGTGAGCACAGGTACCACTAGAGGACGTCAGGCCCTCATGGAGTCTGTTTCTGAAAGTTTCGTCAGAAACACGCCCACCAGTAGCCCGCTGGAGCAGATACCGATCCCGCTGCTGGGTTGATTCTACGGCCCTGTCCAGCTCTCCTTGTGTAATGGCCCATCTCCTGGTATCTCCTCCATGCTCTTGATACTGTACTGGGACACACCGCAAACCTTGTGACGGCCTGTGTAACCTGAATGGGCTGCATGTACCACCTCATGCTACCAGTTGTGACAAGGACACTAGAACAACGCAAAACTAGAGAAGAATCAGTCAGGAAGATAGCAATTGTCTGTGGCAACCACCTGCAAAACCATTCTCATTTGGGGGTTGTCTTGCTATTGCCTCTCCTTGTGCACCTGTTGTTACTTTCATCTGCACCAAGATAGGTGATATGGTTTCACAATTGCTTATGCTTCCTAACTGGACAGATTGATATCCCTGAAGTTTAATTGACTTGGTATTGTCCTATGATAATTGTGTTCCCTTAATTTTTTTGAGAGGTGTAGGTTTTAATACTGACTTCCTGGGAATGTGTAGTACCAGCTACCATAGTTTCCTGTAAGTCTCCAACCAGCTTAGTGCTCACTAGATCACCCTTTTCCGCTGCCACTCATTCACAAAATAATATTTGATCAAATCGATTTCCTTGTCAGCTGTAACAGAAATCTATTGCAAATATTAGAATGACAAAGAGGACAACATTTCAAGCTAGCCAGGCACAGACTGGTTATCAGTAGAAATAGAATGTGAAAAAAATTGTCATTGGCAGGCAAGATGACATCATGTTCCTTATCTTTAGGTTTGAGAATAGGTTTCCGATACAGTAGGCATGGCTGTATCGGTAGCCACAGCCTTATATAAATTAAAGCTTCCCCTTGTCAGACATATTTTCCTAAATATTCTGTCAAATCATGGACCAAACATTTGGCGTGCATGTCTGTTAGGTCTACGACATAGCGTTCAGCCGAGCCGGAGGGGGCCGAGACATGTTTGCGTCGGTGGGAGCCGACGGCTCGGTGCGCATGTTCGACCTGCGCCACCTGGAGCACAGCACCATCATCTATGAGGACCCCCAGCACCACCCGCTGCTCCGCCTCTGCTGGAACAAACAGGACCCCAACTACCTGGCCACCATGGCCATGGATGGAATGGAGGTCAGCCCTGCTTTCTGATTGCCTATCTGCATGTCTCTTTAAACTGTTGGTTCACCTGTCTGTGTTTTTTTCCCCATCCTTTTTTTATATGGGAATGCAATTAGAAATGCTACAGCAATGTCAATAATATCTGGCTAAAATATTGAACCAATAGAATTCAGTTTAATTTTGCTAAACCAAAAAATCTTGGTAGTGTTTAATTATGTTTACTCTACCATCACAATGTGCATTTTCTCTCTCTGTCTGTCCCAGGTGGTGATCTTGGACGTCCGTGTGCCATGCACCCCAGTGGCCAGACTCAACAACCACCGGGCCTGTGTCAATGGCATCGCGTGGGCGCCCCATTCCTCCTGTCACATCTGTACTGCAGGTAAGAACTCCGTTTTCTCTTGCTAAGCTTAGCCACGCAGTATTATGCAAACCAGCTGTGTGCTAAGCTCCCTAGGTGCAAAATTTCCGTTTCCTTAAATTTTGATCCAGCCTTTGATGGTTTGGACATGAAATTCAAAGTATAGTATTTGGTACAGTGTCTTATTTGTTTTTGATTGGAAAATACTTAAGTTAGCAGATGGTGAATGTGCAAGATAAACAAAAGAGAACAGCAATGTTTAAATGTAATGGAAACATATGTAATTTTGTTTCCATAATATTGAAAGATATACTCAGAAAATGCACACATGGTCCAATTTATTCTATTATCATCCTACCATTTACATCCCTTGGGGTCCCCTCTAAATTACCTTGTAAAACTAGAACGTGTGTCTAAATCAAAACCATGTAATTGATAAACAACTCCGCACCCTAGTCGCCCAGACCACAAGCATTGATTTCAGTCCACAATACACTAACAACAATCCCTTCATCCTGTCCGCAAAGTAGCGGACGACCATCAGGCGCTGATCTGGGACATACAGCAGATGCCCAGGGCTATCGAGGACCCCATCCTGGCCTACACAGCCGAAGGCGAGATCAATAATGTCCAGTGGGCATCCACCCAGCCTGACTGGATTGCCATCTGCTACAACAACTGCCTGGAAATTCTCCGTGTCTGACATGACCTGGGCTCAGCTCTTAGCGGGACAGTCTGAGGTGATCCTCGGGGTCTGATCTGAGCTCAGTGTTAATGTCCTATTAAGCTACAGGTGGTCGAGAGTGAGCATATATCTCAGGCCTTCTCAAGAATGGACATGGCATCTTTTTTTGATCCAACGTCACAAGGGACTCATGTTACTGAAGTTCTGAACTGTGTGATAATGATACCAGATTGGAACATTGAGGAGAATAATAGGGAGGCCATTTAAGTTCAGACGGCGGAGTGTGTTGGGTGACACAGACAATGTTTACACCCTTCTGAGTAAGTTATGGATATGCTCAAGACAATTTGGTGCACTTATTTCCCACCTGGCTTCTCAAGTCTGAAAATTCTCTGCTTCTTAGATGTCGTTTTTGACAGACATTGAAAAGACATGCTTGAAATTGTTACAGTTCATTGTAAGATACCTTGTTTGTCAAAAACAGAAGACAAATCAAGAGTATACAAAAGACGCTTCAGCTAATCGCTATTATATCTACACTTACCACTGGTCTTAAATCTGATATTTTCAGTGTTGTTTGATAAGCAAGTCGGCTGTACATGTGAATTGATCTATATCTTTATTGGATCTGAGTCTTTGGTAGAAATGTTTAGCCAGTTTTTTATATGCAGTATAATGTGCATACTTAATACTTGTGTGGCCATTTTGTTGTACAAATATCTTTATTCCCTTAATACCTTACCATTATGTCTAAACCACATAGTTTAAGATCCTATGGTTATATTTAAAAAAGGACTGAATTAAACTATTTGTGTATTCAATTGTTCTCTCTAAATGTTTCATTTCAGCCACAGACTGTTCTGATATGACAAACATTTATTTAAAACAGTCTTAATATCAGCATGGAATGTGTTCATCTACTACAATACATTATTTTCATTCGTTTTTCCTATAAAATATTAAGAATGTGCTAAAATACTATTGTGAATCAGTGCTAATAACATTAATAACGGCTTTGAACTTTACGATCAATAGCACTGATCAAAGCACTGTCATACCAAATAATATAATTCTTAAGAATAAAACATTTATCAACAAAATATGTTTCTGACAGGCTCTACAGATTCTGTCTAAAATGACATATACAAATTACATGCCATGAGGGGCTTTTCAAAAAATTTGATATTGTTTAAAAAAAAGTATATATTTTTTAAACAAGCATGCAACTTCAATGTTGAAGCACAGTGGCTAGGAAAAACTCCCTAAGAGGGGCTGAAATTTAGGAAGAAACCTAGAGAGGAACCAGGCTTGGAGGGGTAGCTAGTCCTCTTCTGGCTGTGCCGAGTGAACATTTTAAGTGTACAAATTTTAATAATTAGTAAAGGCATTTGGGTTTTTCCAAACTCTATAAAACCTAATCCTGGTCAGAAGCATGACCAGATGGACAAGAACAGGGACAACCAGGTGAAGGGGGGGGAGCTGGTTATCAGACTGGCAGGTGGAATCGTCAGGTATTGTCTTGATCTGCAACACAGCCAGGAGGACTTTGGACAGGGGCAGCAACAAGTCTTTAGAGCCTGGTACCCGGGAGGTGTAGGCCAAGGCGTCATGTCCTCCTAAGTTTGAACAGAGCAGGAGACAATACATTTTAGAGAGTGCATTCCTTAGGTTTACAAGGATTTATGGTGGAGGAGAATTGACCTTGAAAGGACTCCATGGTGGGGACAAAGGCGGTCCAACTGTGACACCTGTCCTGTGTGAATATTTCTGTGTGCTAAAAAGGAATTACCTTTAATTGTCAAGCCTACTGCTTTTTCTGAAAACCTTTGGTGTCCATGTAGGCAATGTACCAGTATGACCAAACTATGACTATCCTCATTTTTCCTTTACCTGAACATTGATGCTGTGGAATGATTTGCAATTAACAAAATTGCCTTTATTCTCATCCAGTGATGCTTTTATTGTAATATGGGTGCAATCTATGGCACCAATCAATCTGGGGAACCCTATGAAAGGAGTATGCTGCATTTAATATACTGTACAACAGTAAATGTCGTAGGGTCTACATTATTTATAAAGTAGACAACATAAGTCACCCTCAGCATACATAAAACTACCTAGCAAAAAAATGCAACGCTATGCATACAATCTGTGGATCCAGGAAAACAAACTTCCAAGTTATAATAGATAAACATATACACAGATTTGTGTCTATCCTTAGGTCCTCTCTGAGGGCATAGAGGGCCCTGACTGTTCCCCACTACACGTGACCAGTGGTAGGGCGCTAACTGCTTCCCTAGGGCGGACACAGCTTCGCTAGGTCGGAAGCATCCTGGCATTAGTATGTAGTACATCACCAGCACCGTGTAGTGTAGATAGCTAGTTTGCTTATCAATGCTTTTCCAGACAAAATGTCTGACATTATTCCATGCCAAGAACCCATGATACAATTTCACTGTTAAATTGTGAAGTTTGCGATACTCTGACACATACAATTTGTTTGTATTACATTTTTGACATTTGCTGGTATAGCAACAAAATCAAACTGGAAGGACATTGGTAGAGCTTTGTGAGGTCAGTGATGCTGGGGTTCAAAGTAGAAAATATTTTAACTTTGAGCGCAGCATTACGGTCTGGCCCAACAAGATGGCATCATCTGCTTGCAATAGGATGTTGGAGCCAGAGGACAGTTGGTAGTACTCTTCACTCTTTTGAAGAGTATGACATCAGGTAGTCTTGAACATTTCAGGGGTTAAATGGTTTGTTTTGCTCAGAGTGTATTTGTTAACATACCTTACAGGTATCTAAAAAATATATATATATATTGTGGAAATGTTGCAAATTCTTATATTGTCAAAACGTGACACCTTCATATATTCTAGATTAATTACACAAAGTGAAACATTTCACGCCTTTTTTGTTTCCATCTTGATGATTACGTCTTACAGCTCAAGGGAATCAAACATCTAATATCGCAAAATATTAGAATGAAAAATGTATAATACAGAAATCTCTTGACTTTCTTCAGTTTAAAGGAAAAAGTCAAATAAGGGTTAATATCCAAGAGAAGAAAATATCTAATCAGATTTTATTTTGGTAGTCCCTTGGTAGAAATAATCTAGCTGTGCTCAACGCTCATTGATAGGCCTTCATACTTTAACACGTCTTTGACATTGTCTGAATCTCAAATCGCATACTTACATGTTATATAGTTTGCCAGATTAGTATGCGACAAGATAATGTCTCAAACCGATAGTTACTTTTGTAACTCCAGTTCTATGAGTGGAGCGTCGCCCATAGGGGCTTCATTCCTATTGGTTTAACCCCCCTGCCAATCGGCAGGCACTGAAAATGTAAATATGCTAATTTCCCCTGGCTGACCGCTACATCAGAGAGGCACACACCCTGCTCAGCCTCCCGAATAACCTTTCTTCACAAGAAAAGCATTCAGAGACTGGTCAGGGCATGAACCCTATGGGCGACGCTCCACTCATAGAACTGGATTTATGAAAATAACTATCATTCTATTTCGTGAAGCTTTGCCCATAGGGGCTTCGCTCCTATTGGTTTAGCGAGTGAGCCGAAGAAGTACTCCCTGCCGGTCACCACCATCCTCGACATTGAGACAGGCACCACACAGGACAGATCAAGCAAAGAACAGAGTCCCCGTCCCTGAAACACTTCCATTCAGCTCCGCCAAAGGCACAAATGTTTGTATACTGAGACATCAGGCATGTAACGAATAGACAAACGCCACCAAACAACCCGACACCTCCTCAAGCAGTAAAACTGATTCAACAACACTGAGTCCTGAACAAGGGACCCAGGTCACGACATAAACTCTAACCTAACACAAACCCAAAGGAACACACCTTGTATAATCCTCAGGCAGGATCCTAGCGCCCCCACACATTAATGCGCACTGTGATGCCGCTCAGCATCACACCATGCATTGAAGATGCTCAGGCAGGAAAATACTTGTACAGCCCCAGATGAGAGTCAAATCCTGGACTGCCACTCAAGGTCGAGCACCCAACCAGAAATCCACAAAGGTGAATCGGAAGACTGCAGAGAACAACGCCTCAAGACACCCTCCAGCCAGTCCAACGCGCCCAAAGGTGCCATGGACAGAAACACTGACTACATAGCGGGCCAGATGAGCCAATGAGCTATGTCCCTCAGAGAGAATTGGACAAACGGCAATGACATCCTCCAAGATGCAGCCACACAGATGTCCCCCATGCCCCAAAAGAGAACAAACGAAGCTGCCACTCCTCACATGGAGTGCGCTTTGAAACCCTTAGGTGCAGGGACGCCCCGCGACACACATGCCAGATCAATCGCCTCACACAGTCAGTGAGACAGATGCTGCTCAGACAACGGTGGGCCCAACCTTGGGACCACTGTGACACACAAAGAATAAGGGCGCAACCTGCACTGCAGCTGTGCGTTGCACATATTGTGCCAAAGCATACACTGGGCACAAGCGGTGCAACCTCTCCTCGCTCACACCTGCATGGGGAGGAGGAGAGAATGCCCACGACAACATCGTCATGGAGCAAAATGTAATTCCGATCACCTTAGGCAGGAAAGCAGGGTTGGGGAGCAACGCAGCCCAGCCTCCTTTGCCATTAATAACGTCCGCTGGGCCACCGGTCTGAGACGATGGGTCCCAGCCAGAAAATATTTCACAGAGGAAACATGTCTGGCTAAAAACATGTCTGGTTGGAGTGTCTTGGCTAAAGACAGACACTCTACTGAAAACCATCACGACACGCCGATATCGCACACACCTTGAGCATACCGGGCGACTTCTGCTTAACAACCAGGGATTGCAGGAACGACAGAACATTGTCAATGTCACAGCAAAGGGGGTACACAATCTCCATCAGTCCATGCAGCCCGTGGACGTGGAGTCCGCTCTCATAACCAGACTGGGTGCGACTCAGTCAAACCACAGCACATCAGCTCGGCCCTCTCAGAAGCCAAGTCCATAATGGCTGGCCCATCATAGTGAAAGCCCCGAATGAGCCGTTCGTCCGTGTCAACACTCTGTGACGGTACGGAATCGGCCATGGCTTCGTCTCCACCATCAGCGACACCTTGAATAATACACGGTGGAAGTGGGGAATGCGTACAACAGCTCACTCGACCACGGCCGATGAGCAGACACGTCCACACCCAATGGAGGCCTGTCCCGGGCACATAGAGAAAACCAAAGAGGGCAGTGCGCATCCTCACAGAACGCAAACAGATCCACCTCGGCACACCCGAACCTTCGCAAATCTTGACGACAAACTCAGGATGGAGACGCCACTTGCGCCTCGGGGTCCCCCAGAGACAAGTCTGTGGCCACCTCGATTTTGGAATATGGAGAGCTCTCAGCGCCTGGCATGCCCCACCCTGTCAAAGAAGTGTGTGAGAAACCGGGCGCACATTGTCAACCTACCCTTGGGAACACCCCACAAAAGAGTGCATGGGTTCCTTCAATCCTCGAGGTCCGCCTCGAGAGAGCTCAGGATCACCACTAACTGTCGCCGATGACGCACAGGTTCCAATCGGAGACGTGCGAACCAGCCCTAACGAAACCACCTTGTTGGCGGACGACATCAAGCACAGCACCAATGTGAGCACCAAGAGTACCAATACTGTGTGTAACAGATGGACATGCTGGAGGACCTGCATGCGAAACAGCCTTTTGGACATGCATTCGTTGAAAACATGCAAGTCCAAAATCGGCGACATTCTCCCCGTCATTCCGGGCACAAGTAAGGGGAATAAAGCTGATTTATTTCAGTAATTCCATTCAAAAGGTGAAACTTGTATAATGTATAAATTAATTCCACACAGACTGATATTTATGTGTATTTATGTGTTTATTTCTTTTAATTGGGATGATTATAACTGAAAACTAATGAAAACCCCAAATTCAGTATCTCAGAACATTTTAATATTGTGAAAAGGTTCAATATTGAAGACACCTGGTGCCACACTCTAATCAGCTAATTAACACAAAACGCCTGCAAAGGCCTTTAAATGGTCTCTCAGTCTAGTTCTGTAGGCTACACAATCATGGGGAAGACTGCTGACTTGACAGCTGTCCAAAAGACGACCATTGACACCTTGCACATGGAGGGCAAGACACAAAAGGTCATTGCCAAAGAGGCTGGCTGTTCACAGAGCTCTGTGTCCAAGCACATACTTTTTAATTCAAACGTCCCGGCGCCGGGACACCAAACGTTTATGCCACAAAGTGTGCAGTGTTATAGTGATATAGCCAAGCATCGTATTGTTTGATTAATTCTGTTTTTATAATCCAAGACAATTCATGTTCTCCACCGTGTTGTACAACAAAATCCAACTCGGAGCAAAACTATTCATGATATTCAAACTTTACTAGGTTTTAACACAGCAATAATTGGTATTCCCCCCTCCATGAACTGCCACCTTAACGTGGTGGAGGGGTTTGAGTACCCGAGTGACCCTGGGAGCTATGTTGTCTGGGGCTATATGCCCCTGGTAAGGTCTCCCAAGGCAAACAGGTCCTAGGCGACGGGTCAGACTAAGAGCTGTTCAAAAACCCTTTAATGATGAGAAAAATCTTGAGGTCCGTGACGTCGCCCTGTATGGCGCAGCCGGGGCCCCACCCTTGTTGTTTCATCTGACCTGCGGCCGTATGTCTTGGACACTCGGGTGAAGAGAGGAGCGGAGCTGTCAACTGATCACCGCCTGGTGGTGAGATGGATCCGATGGCAAGGGAGGAAGCTGGACAGACTCTGCAGGCCCAAGCGTACTGTAAGGGTCTGCTGGGAACGTCTGGCCAAGTCTCCTTTCAGAGAGATCTTTAACTCCCACCTCCGGCAGAGCTTCGACTGGATCCCGAGGGAGGCTGTAGATATTGAGTCCAAGTGGACCATGTTCTCCACCTCCATTGTCGAAGCGGCTGCTTGGAGCTGTGGCCGTAAGGTCTCCGGTGCTTGTCGAGGCGGCAATCCCCGAACCCGGTGGTGGACACCGGAAGTAAGGGATGCCGTCAAGCTGAAGAAGGAGTCCTATCAGGCCTGGTTGGCTTGTGGGACTCCTGAGGCAGCTGACAGGTACCGGCAAGCCAAGCGGACTGCAGCCCAGGTGGTTGTGGAGGCAAAAACTTGGGCCTGGGAGGAGTTCGGTGAGGCCATGGAGAAGGACTATCGGCTGGCCTCGAAGAGATTCTGGCAAACCATCCGGTGCCTCAGGAGAGGGAAACAGTGCCCTACCAACGCTGTTTACAGTGGAGGTGGGCAGCTGTTGACCTCAACTGGGGATGTCGTTGGGTGGTGGAAGGAGTACTTCAAGGATCTCCTCAATCCCGCCGTCACATCTTCCATTGAGGAAGCAGAGGCTGAGGGCTCAGAGGTGGACTCGTCTATCACCCAGATGAAGTCACTGAGTCAAGAAACTCCTCGGTGGCAAGGCACCGGGGGTGGATGAGATCCGCCCTGAGTACCTCAAGTCTCTGGATGTTGTGGGGCTGTCTTGGTTGACACGCCTCTGCAGCATCGCGTGGCGGTCGGGGACAGTGCCTCTGGGATGGCAGACCAGGATGGTGGTCCCTCCTTTTAAGAAGGGGGACCGGAGGGTGTGTTCCAACTACAGGGGATCACACTTCTCAGTCTCCCCGGGAAAGTCTATGCCAGGGTACTGGAGAAGAGAATACGGCCGATAGTAGAACCTCGGATTCAGGAGGAACAGTGTGGTTTTCGTCCGGGCCGTGGAACACTGGACCAGCTCTATACCCTCTACAGGGTTATGGAGGGTTCATGGGATTGACAAGGGGAAGACGGACGATTGACAATACACCCCTGTTAAAATGCCAGGCTTTTGTGATGTAAAAGAATGAGACAAAGATAAATCATGTCAGAACTTTTTCCACTTTTAATGTGACCTATAATATGAACAATTCAATTGAAAAACAAACTGAAATCTTCAAGGGGGAAAAATAAAAAATAAAAACCTTCTTATAACTGGGGATGTGGCTGTGTTCAGAATTAACCAATCACATTCAAACTCACTTTAAATAGAAGTCATTATACACCTGCCATCATTTAAAGTGACTCTGATTAATCACAAATAAAGTTCAGGTGTTCTTGTAGGATTTTCCTGACATTTTCTTAGTTGCATCTCAGAGGAAAAGCCATGGTCCGCAGAGAGCTTCCAAAGCATCAGAGAGATCTCATTGTTGAAAGATATCAGCCAGGAGAAGGGTACAACATTTCCAAAGCATTAAATATACCATGGAACACAGTGAAGACAGTCATCATCAAGTGGTGAAAATATGGCCCAATAGAGACATTACCAAGAACTGGACATCCCTCCAAAATTTATGAAAAGACGAGAAGAAAACTGGTCAGGGAGGCCTCAAAGAGGCCTACAGCAACATTAAAGGAACTGCAGGAATTTCTGGCAAGTACTGGCTGTGTGCTACATGTGACAACAATCTCCCGTATTCTTCATATGAACGGGCTAGGGTGTCAAGACGGAAGCCTTTTCTCACCAAGAAAAACATCTATGCCATGCTGAAGTTTGCAAAAACAAACATAAAGTCCCCCAAAAGCATGTGGGTAAATGGTCTGATGAAACCAAGTGTAGCTGTGATGGTAATTCCATCGATCGACACTCTTAAAGGAGTAAGAAACAGAGACAAGATTCTCTTGGCACAATATATCAGTTTATTAATTATTTGCAAATAAGAGAGACGCGTCAACCGCTTACAAACATAATTGTCCCAGGAGTGTCTGACTCAAAACATGTCATTCAACAGTATATATTACATAGAAAAGGGGTGTGGTAAGTTGTTGCCCATCTGTCTTGTCAATAAAACACATTCCCTTTGTTCTATCACATCCTAGGCTTCACACAAGTCACATGTTGTCCTCCCCCCATCTGGATAACCTTCTCAACCCTTGAGGGGGACTTAAAGCATCTGGACAACCTACAGATAGGCAGATTTATGATTAACCCTATAATCTACTGTTACCAATCAAGAATGCCCCCTAGGACAAACACCAGATCCCTCCCTAACACACTCATCTTCATATCCAAACAATGGGACCCAGTCCTTTAAACAGTAAGAATGCATCAGGTTTCAGAATTTCCACAACATAGCGCTGCAGCCCTATACTACTGTTGAAATAGTACTATTCAACTTGATATTTACAAACAGGCTGAGCCCCGAGTAAGTTAGTAGTTTGTGACATCAACAAATGAGGGTTTCGATATATCTACAACTTAAACTAGTATAATTACATCCCAACACTCTCTGCACTTAAAATTATATATTTTATGTGTCAGGTTTCAGAAAGGGAGACGGAGGCAGGCGCAGAATGTTGAGGCGTTTCCTTTTTATAAACAAAAGCAAAACGGAGTGCCGGGCACTACAAAATACTCAGGAGTTCAGGAGTTCATAAAACATGACAAGCAGACAATCACAATGACAGTGACAAGGAGAAAATGGGCAAACTAAATACACAGACTAACAAGGAGAACAGAAACAGGTGGGGGCTAAACAAGCCGACTTACCTGCTCCAAAAAGTTTAGAAACCGTCCGGGCGTGCCGTCATACCTGTCGGGCAAGGGGTTTTCCACTGCAGGAGATTGAGCAGGGATAGGGGCAGCAGCAGGCAGAGGAGGGCCGGGAGCAGGGAGAGCCGGCGGTGGGTCGGGAGCCAGTGGAGGTTCAGGAGCCGAGAGGGCCGGCGGAGGTTCAGGAGCCGGGAGAGCCGGCGGAGGGTCAGGAGCCGGGAGAGCCGGCGGAGGGCCAGGAGCTGGGAGAGGTTCAGGAGCCGGGAGAGGTTCAGGAGCCGGGAGAGGTTCAGGAGCCGGGAGAGGTTCAGGGGGAGGTGGAGCGGCCGGGACAGGCCGGGGAGGCGGAGAGGCCGGGACAGGAGAGGGTGCCGCCAAGACCGGGACTGGAGAGGACAGCGGAGCGGCAGAGAGAGGAGTGGATGGCGCCACTGTGGCCGGGACTGGACAGGGGGGGCGCCGCAGCGGCCAGGACTGGACGGGGGGGGGGGTGCCGCTGCGGCTGGAACTGGACGGGGGGGACGGGGGACGGGGGGCGGTGGTGAATGGTGGTGTTGCGAGAGCAAGGAACCAGGTGCAGGCAGGAGTAGTCGGTGTTGAATCTTTAATAAAACAAACAAACACAAGCACAAAAAACACAATGAAAGAAAAGGGCTGACTAAAGCAGCAAAACCAAATGTAGCAACGGGTATAAGAACTTACATTTAACAGCAACACACAACATCAAACATGACAACATCAATGATCCACACTGTGGGGAGCAGAGGGGAAACATTTAAACACTTACAAATTAGTAGATATGGACCTGGTGTGACAAAACATGTCCGGGCTGTGTTCGTAAGTGATGGGAAACTGAAGGTGCACGGAATGGTGGCGCTGATGCTCACCTTACCGTGACACCGTACCTGATCGACAGGGCTTTGATCAATAGTAAATTAAACTATTGTTCCTAATGGAGTGGGTATGCTCGATCTGTTTTATTAAAATCTCCTGTCCTCTAACAAATCACTTTTAAACAATATATATATATTTATACAACCTATATTCATTTCCATTTCCATAATCAATTTTAAATGGACCATTATCTTTCTATATTTATATTAACTAAAATACTGTTGTTGTTTATTTATTTTATTGCTTTGTTTGACAAGTAGTAGATAGTACAACAGGCTACACAAGGTTGAACTTTTTGGCCATAATTCCAAAAGGTATTTCTGGCGCAAAAACAACACTGCACATCACCCAAAGAACACCATACCCACAGTGAAGCATGGTAGTGGCAGCATCAAACATTGCGGCTGTTTTTCTTCAGCTGGAACCAGGGCCTTAGTCAGGATGGAGGGAATTATGAACAGTTCCAAATACCAGGCAATTTTGACACAAAACTTTCAGGCGTCCGTTAGAAAGCTGAAGAGGAAGTTCACCTTTCAGCACGACAATGACCCGAAGCACACATCCAAATCCACAAAAGCATGGCTTCACCAGAAGAACGTTTTGGAATGGCCCAGCCAGAGCCCAGAGCTGAATCCAATTGAACAGCTGTGGGGTGATCTGAAGAGGGCTGTGCACAGGAGATTTCCTCACAATCTGACAGATTTGGAGCACTTTTGCAAAGAAGAGTGGGCAAATATTGTCATGTCAAGATGTGCCATGCTAATAGACTCCTACCCAAAAAGACTGAATGCTGTAATAAAATCAAAAGGTGCTTCAACAAAGTATTAGTTTAAGGGTGAGCACATTTATGCAACCAGGTTATTGTGAGTTTTTTATTTAAAATTTTCCCCCTCAATGATTTCAGTTTGTTTTTCAATTGAATTGTTCACATTATAGGTCATATTAAAGGTGGAAAAAGTTCTGACATGATTTATCTTTGTCTCATTCTTTTACATCACAAGAAGGGGTGTGTAGACTTTTTATATCCACTGTATATGTATGAATAAAGGTTATGTTTTGGTAACCAGACTTCTCTCATTCATCCATGGTTTTTCCATGACACCTACTCAAAGCCAACTTCCAATTTTGGAGAACCTCCTAATATACTTGCATGGAAGAATGAATGCCAAAAAATGACCTTTTCCAAAATAATTGTATTCATAACTTAATCTGTCAATAAACAACTGGATTCAATCATCAACCCATTCAACTTAGATTATAAAACCCAAGATAGATTGAAAAATAAACACCCATGTACATCCAAGATGGACGGAGGACTTGCTTTTGGGATACTGACATCTGTGTTAGAATTCACTTAATAATCACAACTTAATCTCTAGTGGTATGTGTAATGTGTTTTTGTCTCCAGCTTGAACTACACTGAAAAAGAAATCGCCCCATAGGTTTACACATTTTCGAAACTCCATATTTATAGAGACACCAAAAATATATACAGTATTTTGTTTGACATATTCATTAACGTTTTAA
Source organism: Esox lucius (assembly GCF_011004845.1). NCBI lineage: Eukaryota > Metazoa > Chordata > Actinopteri > Esociformes > Esocidae > Esox > Esox lucius. The sequence goes on along the minus strand of NC_047573.1, from coordinate 32,648,490 downwards.
AGTAATTGTTATTAATTAATAAACATCTATTATAAACATCAAAATGATCTGTAGTTAAACATGACATTTGTGCTTGTTGCACAATCCAAATGTGTTTGAAATGTTGTCATTGGAAGTATAGCATAATATGTTATATTTAAAATTGTTCATTGTAAAAAAAGAAAATGTGTAACCCAGAGCCTAAGACAACAACCAAACAAAATGACTTGGCTAATACATTGTATTATATTTTTCCTAAAATGGGTCTTGTATGGGGTTAATGTGATATAAACACTGTCTAAATCAATTGGGTCCCATATTAATGGGAGCCACATGCATGTAATGTAGGTATTGAGTGTTATACTAGCTGTTTTCCAGATTGTGTTCCCCACGCATCACAACATTCTTTAGTGACAGCCTGATACGTATAGGAAAACTGAAAGGGTAATTTGACTGTAGTGACAGGAATAACACTGAGCCCATTTCCTGTTATCTGTGATTTGGGATTGATTTAGTTTGGGTGGCTGCTCACTGCTGCAGCCCATCATTGATCACTTCACTGTGTTAGTGAATGAGGAATACAGGCATTGCCACATGCTAATGCTACACCAGTTCACTAGCTCGTCAGACTCAGAAGCGTATGACCCTGAGAGAGGTCGTCATCCGAGCAGACTAAAGGAGAGCACTCCAACTTATATGAATACCAAAAAAGAAACCATGAAAACATGTTTTAATGGAATCCCTTCAAAGTATTTATGCAAATGGAAATGTTGGCAGACACTTTCTAAAGATGCTTTTCTCAGTGGAAATACATATTTAAAAGTGTCTATGATTTTTGTTTCTTGTGGATCAAGTTGCTGAACCAGTTTTTGGGACATTTTGTGCAGGAACATCTTATCGGAAGTACTTTCCTGAGGGTATATCCTTTCGGTCTCCCCCCGGGACATGAGGGCAGACTGGGGATCCCAGGGTGTGGAAGGACGCATCACCACCAGTAAGTCTGTCTGAGTCCAAAATTGGTTTGGTGGAGTGGGCCTGAGAAGCATACTTAGGGAGTAGGATGCTTTCATATATACATGCAGAATTTATTTGATGCTTGATAATACTATGGAATTACTTATACACATTTTATTTATTTGTTCTAAAAAATATGTCATCTTTTTTGAGTTTGGGATCAATGATTTTCAAAATAATTACTTCCAAAGTAAACCCCTAGAGAGATCCCATCCTGTAAACATCTACAAAACATCTACACCTTTTGAATGGAGAGGCCGTGAACATGGTGATGTATATCTGGACTTTACTGTGAATCCCCTTCATCTAGGGTGGGTTTTGAAAATAGAAAAGTAGAAAGTAAAAGTTGAAAAGGAAAGTTTTGAGTGAGGAACAGAAGCGTTCAATTTGCAGTGGTCTCTTAAATTTAACCCAAGAGACCACTGCAAATTGAACGCTTCTTTTCCTCACTCAAAACCTTCCTTTTCAACTTTCTTGGAAAGGAAAGAAAAAGGTGCAGTGGTCTCTTAATTTTTTCCGGAGCTGTATTTATTTAGGTTTAAGTGTAGTTGTAAAAGTAAATGTGCTTTTTTTATATGAGAATATTTGTTTACATGTTTGTTTTACTATTTAGAAATGACAACTTTATGCATGTCAGGGAACCAAATTTAGATCTTATGTTTAGTATTTAATTACAAATCCTTTGTATGCACTAACTGTCATAAGTCTGCAAACCATTGACCCCTCCAGATGCTGACTATCTTGTCTGTTGATATTCTGCAAGGCCTGTACTGCAGCCATCAGTTGTTGCTATCTTTTTGCGTTAAGTCACATTTTCAATGAACAAAAAGCCTGTTAGTAAGTCTTGAAGTCTAGAAGTGGGCCTTAAATATTTGCGCTGGTTGGGTGTTTATGGTCATTGTCATGAAATATGATGAAGCACCATAAAAAACGTTTGTTGGCATTTGCTTGTCCTTTAGCAGACAAGGTGTCTGTATGCTTCAGTTATGTCATCAGCTATACAGACCCAAGGCATAATACCACTTTTTAAAACATTACATAAGGTGGTGTGCTTGGAACCCTTTTCCCTTACACTTTCTGAAATGTCCATCTTTGCATTATCTGTGCACAATACCTTGTTGATGTTGAAGTACTACAACACAAGGTTGGCCACTACAGTCTCTTTCTTTTGTATTTGCAAATTCTATTCTTTATTGACAAAACTAAATGTTGTTCTTTTTTAAATTTATTGAAAATCAAATTAGTACTTGTGTCTTTTTCACTTAGCAATACATGGCATCTTGTTTGTCTTTTTCTTCTGTCATTGACACTGAATTTCCTGTCTGGGTGAAACATTGGACCTTATTGAACCTCCTTCAGACCTCCAGCTCTGCCAGCTGAACACCACTGATACGGACCTTATGAAGACTGGGGGAGCGGCAAACCGGGCTCCCCCTCCCTTTAACCAGGACAGGCTGTCTCCACCAGCCCCCAGGGTGGAGCTCCTCGCCCCAGTCAAGGTGAAGGAACGTACACAGAACGTCAAAGAGAGGGTCACACAGGTAGGGTGGTAGAGGAACCCTACTTATAAATATAGTATATACACTTGTTTAAGTATATATAGTATATATTATAAGTATACCTCAGGGTTTGGTCTCGCTGTGTTGTGATTCTAGAAAGCAACCGTTGAGTGGGCTTATCAGAGTTTGTTGTTGACAGAAAGCAGAGTTTTCATTAATATCTTTATTATGATTCCATACAACGTTACACAGAAATCTGTCTAGTTTGTCATTTTACATCCTAATTTGCATAGTGATATTTTACAGTAGGGGTAATTTCCTGTAGGGACAGGGAGGATTACTGTAGAACTGACAGTAATTGGCATAGAATGTCAAAACATTCTATGGAAGGTTTCCCCGTCCCCACATACATTTCTAATCCAAGTCATACAACTTACAAGGAGAAAAAAAGCACCCTATAATTGCTCCCAGTATTTACTTGCTTTTGCACCATCTGCCTTCTAACTCTGGCATCATACTAATTGCCACTGTACAGAGAAATCATTAATGCCTGGTATCAGCATTAAGGCACGTGGGTGCCAATGTGGTTTACTTGCTAGTGGAAAAATCACTATGCCTGTTGAATAGATGTTATATCTCCTGGGTGTGGAGAATTCCTGTCCAATCTATGCCTGCTGGTGCCCCAGGCAGAGTATCCTGGACCAAAGCGGTGGTAGAATGTGTACCTAATATATGTGAAGGACAACATAGTGTTGTTTTGTTCTGCACAGTAGTTTTCAAAGCATGACATGTACTTATGAAGGATTTCTGAAGCATACAGTTGTGCTCAAAAGTTTGCATACCCTAGGAGAATTGGTAATATATGTACCATATGTAAAGAAAACATTCTTATGGGATTCATATTCAACTGTAGGTTATAACAGAATGGTACAATCATAAAACAAATCATGGCAACAAAGAAAAAAAGGATTTGACCCCTTTTCAAAAGTCTGCATTCCCTTAGTTCTTAATACTGTGTATTGCCCTCTTTAGCATCAATGCAGTCTTTTGTAATAGTTGTTCGTCTTGGTAAAATGCCTACAGGTCATGCAAAGTCTTTGGTAGTCTAGCATGAACCGTATGTTTGAGATCTCTCCAGAGTGGCTCGATGATATTAATGTCAGGAGACTGTGAGGGCCACTCCAGAACCTTCACGTTTTTCTGCTTTAACCACTGGAGGGTCAACTTGGCCTTGTGCTTAGGGTCATTGTCGTGCTGGAAAGTCCAAGAGTGTCCCATGTGCATCTTTCATGCAGAAGAATGCAAATTGTCTGTCAGTATTTTCTGAAAACATGCTGCGTTCATCTTGCCATCAATTTTCCCAAGATTTCCTGTGCCTTTAGAGCTCACACCCCCCCTAAACATCAGTGAGCCACGACCATGCTTCACAGTGGGGATGGTATTCTGTTCACTATAGGCCTTGTTGACCCCTCTCCAAAGATAGCGCTTATGGTTGTGACATCACTCCAAATTACAGTGTGCCAAAAGCTGTGAGGTGTGTCAATGTGTTGTCAGGCATATTGTAACCAGGCTTTTTTGTGGCATTGGCACAGTAAAGGCTTCTTTATGGTAACTCGAACATGTAGCTCATTTTTGTTCAAGTATTGTTGTATTGTGCTCCTTGAAACAACCACACCGTCTTTTTCCAGAGCAGCCTGTATTTCACCTGAGGTTACCGGTGGGTTTTTCTTTGTATCCCGAACACTTCAAGTGCTTTGGATATCCTTTCTCCATGTTTGTGAAGTTCCAATACCTTGTTACGCACGTCTTTTGACAGCTCTATTCTGCTCCCCATGGTTCAGTATCTAGCCCGCTCAGTGCAACCCTGTGAGCGCTAACAAACACATTGTCTATTTATACACAGGCACTAATAGCAATTTCAAAAGCCACAGGTGTGGGAAATTAAGCTTTAATTGCCATTTTATCCTACGTGTGTCACCTTTTGCATCTATAACAAGGGTATGTTTACTTTTGATCAGGGCCATTTGGGTGATATCTGTTATCATTATGATTTAAAAAGGAGCCAAACAACTATGAGATCCATCTTTTTTATAAATAATGTTTTTGCATGATCAGTGATATTTTCCAAATCAATGCCAACATTTTACAATTGTATATGGCATGCAATGGTTTATCAAGGCTTCCTTTGTCTCATTCCGTGGCCCCTTAAGATGCTGCTTTCTCTTACTGTATCCTACTCTTTTACCTTCTCTTTCCCACACAAAATAGCTTCTTCTCTGTTCCACTCATCAAAATGGGGATATCTAGTTTGTCAAAACACCACAAGCTGTTTTGAACACTATTGAATGTAACTAGAGCCAGTTCACAGACAACCACCAGACAGGACAGGACTAGAGTCAGACTGTAAACCAAGGTGTTCCCACTGTCCTATGTGATCCATGTTGACAGTATTAGTATGCTGGGTTTTTGACACAAAGAACCTCTGCTCTCATTTTTTTTTCTCAAACAAAAACAAATCTTGAAAAAATATATTTTTTTAAATATTTAATTATAATTTTTAATTTTGATATGTAAAGGGGTCTATGGATTATTTTAAAACCAAGTTTTATTCAAGTTTCTTGGTTTATTTGTCAAATGCACCAAACAACACAGCGTCATCCTTTACAATGAAATTCTACTTTTATTGATACATTTACTATTGGTTGAAAGTTTTAGAACATCATGGCAGAGTTCTTCTGTCCAGTGTCTGTGTTCTGTAGGAAGTAGCAATACACAGTACAATACAATACTGTCTAAATAATGCTTTAGTGGGTGTAATAACACAGTCTGTTTCTACACTGCATTTTTACAGACATTATTTATAAGGAATTGTTAAAATCAAATGTAAGGCTTAATTTTCTTCCATTGCTGCAGAACAGCTGTAAGTTGTCATCCCATTATTTGTTCCCTGAAAAAGGCCTTTTTTATAACTCTGAAATGTACTTAATATTCTGTTTTTGGTCATCCAAACCTTTTTAAATATCTAACAGTTTAACGTTTACCTTTTACCATTTCAGGATATTCACTGAACGTGAACTGCTTACATTTCTATAAAAACTGCAAAAATGGGGGTGTTCAAAAACATTTGACCAGTAGGGTATATTTTGTCAGGATCGGATACTGGCCACTTTACGCTTAGTCTCCTAACTGTGGTTCATTGCATTATACAATGCTTATCTTTTGTCCCAGTTGAATGTGTAGACTTTATGGTTACGGAGGAGGGGATGGGAATCCTATTGTGGGGAAATGTGGGGGATATTTTCCTTTAGTAGTTTTGTTTGTGTATCGTTTCTGCAAGGTATTTGTTGTGACCAGGCAAGAACAAAACCAAATAATTTTAAGTGGAAAAATGTTTGATTAGATTAGATTCAACTTTATTGTCATTGAACAGTACAAGTACAGCACAATGAAATGCAGTCAGCATTTAACCAGAACTGCAAATATAAGAGGGCAGAAAATGTACAAGTATGAATGTATAAGTATACAGTGGGGAGAACAAATATTTGATACACTGCCGATTTTGCAGGTTTTCCTACTTACAAAGCATGTGTAGAGGTCTGTAATTTTTATCATAGGTACACTTCAACTGTATACTTAAAAAATCCAGAAAATCCCATTGTATGATTTTTTTATAATTAATTTGCATTTTATTGCATGACATAAGTATTTGATCACCTACCAACCAGTAAGAATTCCGGCTCTCACAGACATGTTAGTTTCTCTTTAAGCCCTCCTGTTCTCCACTCATTACCTGTATTAACTGCACCTGTTTGAACTCGTTACCTGTATAAAAGACACCTGTCCACACACTCAGTCAAATAGACTCCAACCTCTCCACAATGGCCAAGACCAGAGAGCTGTGTAAGGACATCAGGGATAAAATTGTAGACCTGCATAAGGCTGGGATGGGCTACAGGACAATAGGCACGCAGTTTGGTGTTGGCGCAATTATTAGAAAATGGAAGAAATTCAAGATGATGGTCAATCTCCCTCTGTCTGGGACTCCATGCAAGATCTCACTTCGTGGGGCATCAATGATCATGAGGAAGGTGAGGGATCAGCCCAGAACTACACGGCAGGACCTGGTCAATGACCTGAAGAGAGCTGGGACCACAGTCTCAAAGAAAACCATTAGTAACACACTACGCCGTCATGGATTAAAATCCTGCAGCGCACGCAAGGTCCCCCTGCTCAGGCCAGTGCATGTCCAGGCCCGTCTGAAGTTTGCCAATGACCATCTGGATGATCCAGAGGAGGAACAGGAGAAGGTCATGTGGTCTGATGAGACAAAAATAGAGCTTTTTGGTCTAAACTCCACTCAACGTGTTTGGAGGAAGAAGAAGAATGAGTACAACCCCAAGAACACCATCCCAACCGTGGAGGTGGAAACATCATTCTTTGTGGATGCTTTTCTGCAAAGGGGACAGGACGACTGCACCGTATTGAGGGGAGGATGGATGGGGCCATGTATCGCGAGATCTTGGCCAACAACCTCCTTCCCTCAGTAAGAGCATTGAAGATGGGTCGTGGCTGGGTCTTCCAGCATGACAACGGCCCTAAACACACGGCCAGGGCAACTAAGGAGTGGCTCCGTAAGAAGCATCCCAAGGTTCTGGAGGGGCCTGGCTAGTCTCCAGACCTGAACCCAATAGAAAATATTTGGAGGGAGCTGAAAGTCAATAAGTCAAGAACTTCAGGAAACGTATGATGTCTGTAATTGCAAACAAAGGTTTCTGTACCAAATATTAAGTTCTGCTTTTCTGATGTATCAAATACTTATGGCACGCAATAAAATGCTAATTAATTACTTATACAATGTGATTTTCTGGATTTTTTTTAATTACATCACTCACAGTTGAAGTGTACCTATGATAAAAAAGACTTCTACATACTTTGTAAGTGGGAAAATCGGCAGTGTATCAAATACTTGTTCTCCCCACTGTATACACTCACCTAAAGGATTATTAGGAACGCCATACTAATACTGTGTTTGACCCCCTTTCGCCTTCAGAACTGCCTTAATTCTAAGTGGCATTGATTCAACAAGGTGCTGAAAGCATTCTTTAGAAATGTTGGCCCATATCGATAGGATAGCATCTTGCAGTTGATGGAGATTTGTGGGATGCACATCCAGAGCACGAAGCTCCTGTTCCACCACATCCCAAAGATGCTCTATTGGGTTGAGATCTGGTGACTGTGGGGGCCATTTCAGTACAGTGAACTCATTGTCATTTTTTAAGAAACCAATTTGAAATGATTCGAGCACATGGTGCATTATCCTGCTGGAAGTAGCCATCAGAGGATGGGTACATGGTGGTCATAAAGGGATGGACATGGTTAGAAACAATGCTCAGGTAGGCCGTGGCATTTAAACAATGCCCAATTGACACTAAGGGGTTTAAAGTGTGCTAAGAAAACATCCCCCACACCATTACACCACTACCACCAGCCTGCACAGTGGTAACAAGGCATGATGGATCCATGTTCTCATTCTGTTTTTCACCAAATTCTGACTATACCATCTGAATGTCTCAACAGAAATCGAGACTCATCAGACCAGGCAACATTCTTCCAGTCTTCAACTGTCCAATTTCGTTGAGCTCGTGCAAATTGTAGCCTCTTTTTCCTATTTGTAGTGGAGATGAGTGGTACCCGGTGGGGTCTTCTGCTGTTGTAGCCCATCCGCCTCAAGGTTGTGCGTGTTGTGGCTTCACGAATGCTTTGCTGCATACCTCGGTTGTAATGAGTGGTTATTTCAGTCAAAGTTGCTCTTCTATCAGCTTGAATCAGTCGGCCCATTCTCCTCTGACCTCTCGCATACAAAAGGCATTTTCGCCCACAGGACTGCCGCATACTGGATGTTTTTCCCTTGTCACACCATTCTTTGTAAACCCTAGAAATGGTTGTGCGTGAAAATCCCAGTAACTGAGCAGATTGTGAAATACTCAGACCGGCCCGCCTGGCACCAACAACCATCAAAATTGCTTAAATCACCTTTTTTCCCATTCTGACATTCAGTTTGGAGTTCAGGAGATTGTCTTTACCAGGACCACACCCCTAAATGCATTGAAGCAACTGCCATGTGATTGGTTGATTAGATAATTGCATTAATGAGAAATTGTTCCTAATAATCCTTTAGGTGAGTGTATATGTTACAAGTAGAATGTATTGATGTGTAATGAAGGCAAATGCAATACAAATGGCAATACTAAATGTGCACTTAAGGCAAATAGAGAAGGGCAGAAAAGTAAGTATAGTGTATGTTACAAGTGGGATAATAGTTGTGTGGGTACAAATGGCAATTCTAAATGGCATTCTAAATGTTCAATCGAAGAAAGTTGAAGGAGTAAGGTAGCATGTGCAAATGGGATGCAGAGATCGCAGCAATGAGGACCTTGAGGTTGACACGTAACAACTTAAAACTTTAATTATCAGACTTTGCAAGGTAGTGTCAGAGTAGTACAAAGGGAGTAGTGCAACAAGGTCCCTGAGAGTCAGGAGGGGTATGTTTATTGATGGGTCATAGAGTTCACAGAGTTCTCTGGGTCACAGAGTTAAGCAGGGTTACAGCAGATGGAAAGAAACTGTTCCTGTGCCTGCTGGTGTGGGAACGAAAAGACCTGTAACGCCTGCCTGATGGTAGGAGGGCAAACAGTTTGTAGCATGGATGTGAAGGGTCCCTGATGATCCTGCACGCCCTGCGCAGACACTGCTTGTGCTGGAGGTTTACGATGGCAGGAAGCTGGGCACCAGTGATGTGCTGGGTGGTTTTCACCAAACGTTGCAGGGCCTTCCAAATGGCTACGGAGCAACCGCTAAACCACACTGTGGTGCAGTTAGTCAGAATGCTCTCGATTGTGCAGCGGTAAATGTTCTCAAGGATTTTGGAGGAAAGGCAGGCTTTCTTCAACCTCCTCAATCAATCAATCAATCAAATCAATCAATATAAAGCCCTTTTTACAACAGCAGTTGTCACAAAGTACTTTACAGAGACACCCAGCCTTAAACCCCAAGGAGCAAACAACAGTAGTGTTGGATTTCAGTGGCTAGGTAAAACTCCCTCAAAAAGTACACGCTCTGCTGCACCTTGGACTGAAATACAGTGCCTTTGACCAGGACTGAGGTGTTGAGGGTCCAGGAGAGGTCCTCGGAGATGTGGACACATTTTGAAGCGTGACACAGGCTCCACCTCAGTGCCATCAATGAGAACTGGGGCATGACTGCAGCCTTTAGACTTTCTGTAATCCACAATGTGCTCCTTGGTTTTCTTTGTCTTGAGGGCCTGGTTTTTGTCAGCGCACCATGTCTCCAGGCACACAACCTCCTCCCTGTAGGTTGACTCATCATTGTCATTGATCAGGCCTACCACCGTGGTGTCGTCTGCGCACTTGACAATGGTGTTGAAACTGTGTACAGGAACGCAGTTGTAGATGAAGAGGGAGCACAGGAGGGGGCTCAGCACAAAGCCTTGTGGAACACCAGTGTTTAGGAACAGAGTGGAGGAGGTGAAGTTGGAGTTCAGCTTAATTGGCTGGCTCTTTGTTGTCCTTGTTGAAGTGTGAGTAGAACCTGTTTGACTCGTCGGTGAAGGACGTCGCTGGCTGTGGGGGTAGGGTTCTTGGGCCTGTAGTCAGTGATGGCTTGGATGCCCTGCCATCGGGGTTCGGAGTTGTTGTTGAAGTGGTCCTAAATCCACAGTTTGTGGTCATTATTACCCATCTTGGCAGTCTGTGTGTTGAAACTGGTGCTGTAGCAGTGAGTTTGACCCTCCTGGCCCCACTTTGACTGTCCTCACTGATGGTTTCACATGTTTAATGAGGGGTAAATACTTTGGAAGTAGGAACAGTGAAAGATGGTCAGATTTACCCAGGTGGGGGTGGGGAATGGCTTTGCAAGCCTCTGGAATGTTTGTGTACACATGGTTTAGTGTATTGTCTCATCTGGTGCAACAGGAGACATTTTGGTGGAAAACTGTTTTCAGATTTGAATGGTTGATGCCCCTTACAATCACACAAACACTGTCCGGGTGTTCTGTCTGCTGCTTGATAATGGCAGCTTGCAGTTCTTTCATTGCTAGTTTGGCATTAGCATCCAGGGGTATGTAGACTGCCATAACAACAATACATGTAAACTCCTGAGGTAAATTAAAAGGCCTACATCTAATCATCAGGTACTCCAGATAGGTTGAGCAATGACTCCCGGTTAAGTAAGTGTTTGTACACCATATTTTGTTTACATAAATGCACAGCCCACCTCCTCTGGTCTTGCCAGAGTCCTCCTCCGTTCGATCTGCTCTGAAGACATCGCGCCCCTTCCAGCTCCATTACGTTGTTGGGTATGTTGTTGTTAAGCCACGTTTGTGAGAAAATCATGACGCTGCAATCCATTATGCATTTTTGTGAGATGATTCTCAGTCTTATTTTGTTCATTTTGTTCGCCAGTGACCGTAAATTAGCGAGGAAAAGGCTTGGTAGTGAAGGCCGATGGGGTGCTAGCATTAGCTAGTCCAGATGCCTCCACGCTTCCTACGCCTTTGTTTACGGTTACGACCCCGCCTCCGCGCACTTCCAGTCAGCGATGTGAATAGCGTCTCCCGGGGCGTCTTCCTAATCTCCGGTGGAAGTTGTCAAAAACTCTTCCTGTGCTCCAATATCCAGTTTGCTGTATAGAGTGTGTGCTAGGCTTTACTGAATCAAAAAACTAAGAACTATTTAGTAAATTACTGCTAATTGGCAAAAACTAGGTAGACGCTGAGTCTCACAATGTACATGTGCCGTCATCTTGGTATTTATTAAAAAACAAAATGCACATACTGTATTGGAAAAAGGTCTCCACCCCTTTGTAAAATAAAAAATGTAGTTAATTGGTCTGCAGCTGTGATTGCCATGATTTTATGATGTTATGCAGTTTCCCAAAGTTGGACAGTGAATTTAACGCTCAACAAGAGCACCAAGTAAAGCTATACTGCTGCAGGATGCGTTTAAATCAAGCGTGCCGCACAAGCCCTGAAAAGTGAAGCCAAAACGTCTGGATCGCCCCCTGGTGAGTGGTCCCAGTATAGGTCATAAACCCCGCCCTGTTATTCAATGGGACGCGAGACCAACTAAACAATTAAATTACCCTTCAAATATATTTTTTCCGAAGCTGGTTTCTGTCATTTACTGTAGTTTGTATCACGCTAATGTAAATTCAAGAGTTTGTTTTTAAAATACGTTTGTTTTTAGTTAGTTATTTAATGCTCTAAAAACGGTGGTGTGACGTCGTGATTCACAGCTGTGATTGACAGCTATCTGAGCCGAGGAGCCACTGAATCTTCGGAGGACTGAGGAGATTGGAACTTTACATTTAATCTCTAAATTTCTATAATTTCACACGGACATAATGGGTTGTTCTGCAGTACATTGTGCTAACCGATCTGGCATTTCCAATCGATCTTTGAATTTTTTTCGGTAAGTTACATTTATAAGCTATTTAATTAGTAAATACATGTAATGGGCTAGCTAACGTTAGCTAAAAGACAACAAGCCTCGTTAATAGCCATGTTAATAGCTAGCAGGTGATCGTTAGCTAGAAGTTACCAATTATTTTTGTATTAGGCCTATTCTAAATTAAGGTTAAACATGATGTAAGTTAGGCTATAACATATCGTCTAGGTTTAACAAGCAAAGGTTGTACTGTACTTGGACTTGCGATTGATTACGGTATGCGCATTCTGCGAGGGAGAGTGAGGGCGGGGCACAGGGGTGGGGCCGTTGATTTCGCGGCTTTAGGGCTTTACTTCCTTCTCGCTACTGCGCATAACTACTGCGCAGAACTGGTCCCAAGATCGCTATCTGCGCAGACGCAAGTCCAAGATGTCAGCGTCGTATCAGGACACTGGTGGCTTCATTTTTCACCAATGGAAAAGAGCGAAAGGGCGTCGTCCATTATATATACAGTCTATGGTTTAAATCTGACCTGCTCTTTCAGCAAAAACTCTGTCCTTTAGCTTTCACTAGATTTTCACCACATACCTGTCCAATAAAGTATACCTGAAAAATATATCTTAATAAAAGATCTACCAGACAAAGTTGTGGAAAGGTACAGGCCTTGTCTCTTTGAGCACAGTCTATATAATTATCAGAAAGAGGAATTTGGATGGTCCCAACAAATCAGACTGTCTCTCCAAATTGATGACCAAGGATGTAGAATATAGATCTTTGATAGAGCTACTAGCTTTAATTGCCAAGAAAGTGTGCCTGTGACAAGAATATCCCAAGCCCTCAAGAAAAATTGGCATGTAAGGTTACAAGAAGAATGCCATTACTCAAGAAAGCCCAGCTTAAATCCTGTCTGGAGTGTGCCAAAACGTCATCAGGACACTCTATTCATGTGGTAAAACCTTTTGTGGTTTGACAAATCCAAATTTAAACTTTTTGGCCTCAATGGCAAAATGTTACATTTGGCACCATCCCAACACAATCTCCAAAAGAACACCATCCCTACTGTGAAGAATGCTGATGGCAGAATTGTGTTATGAGAAAGTTTCCCATCATCAAGGACTGACAATAAAATAAATAAAAAGAAACAATGAATGTAGCAATGTACAGAAAAGGAAAATCTGCGACCCTTTGCAAGAAAGACATATCTAGGGCGAGAATAACCCAAATCACGGAGCCAAAGATACAGTTGAGTGGCTAGGAAATACAGTGCCTTTGAAGAGTATTAAGAAACCTTAAATTCTACACAAAATCCCATAACGAAAAAATTAAGCAAAAATAACTTTTTTTAAATTTACCAGCTTTAAACAATAGAATTTGGCCAATTATTCCCATTATTCCTTGTAGATCCTATCAGGACTGCCTGTTTTCAGGTCTCCACACAGATGTTTAATGGGGTTTAAGTTTAGGGTTTGGCTGGGTCTATGAACAGTGAAGGCGTTCCGTGGCCTCCGTCTAGCCTGATTAACAAAGTGCTGCAGAAATGGTGGTTCTCTGACAGGTTTTCCCTTCTCTGCAGGGAAACTCTGAAGCTTTGAGTGGCGATTGGGTGCTTTGTCACGTTTCTGAACCAGGCCCTTCTTAACCGGTTGCTTGAGTTTGACCAGATGGTCAGCTCAAAGGTGGGTCTTGGTGGGTCCAAACTTCTTCCATTTTACAACAGCGGAGCCCACTGTTCTCCTGGGAACGTTTAATACTTTAGCAATGCATTGAAACATGCACTGTGAATTGTGGGACCTAATATAAACTAATGTGAGCCTTTGTAAGTCATGTCAAATCAATTGAATATGCCACCGGTAGGGCTGTCGCCATTATATAATTGCATGATCACGATTATTTGGGCCAGATTGCAATAATTTTTATGACAACGATCTTTTTGCACAACATTTTAATTCCAAAATAATGATTCTAATCTAAATAAGGATTTTTTTACATCAATGTTAGAAACGCCAAAAATACCATGCAAATTATGTCCGTTTTCATCAGTCAAGATGTCCAGCACACGGATGCAGAAGAGCATTTGACAGCTCTGCGGAAAGTTATAGGCGCAGATCATTTACCGAAACTTGTTTGCTTCTTATTTTCAGTATTTTTAAATCTAGTTTAGAAATGTTTTGCACCAGTGCACCGTTTTGTAATTTAGCAACATTATTATTCAGGAGACAAACACCTTTCAGCCGCTTGTTGCATCAACTCCGATTGACAAAACAAAAACAAACACTCAAGCGTGTAGTTCCAAAACCAAACACAACTGCACTGCCCTGGGCGCATTTAGGTTCTAAGCTAAATGAACGAGGTCAGCCCAATAATTTAGAGGAGGCGAATTGCCAGATTTGCACCAGAAAGGTGGAACACGAACGTAAAAATACCACAAATCTGAAGGACCATCTCCAGATGCATGTGTATTTTTAGGCCTACAATATTATTTGGCTTGCACTATAACAGTGGCATAGAGTATAAACAATTAAATCGTTAATCACAACTATTTGTGCGACAATAAATCGTCAATTAAAATGTCATAATCGTGAAAGCCCTAGCCACAGGTATAACCAATCACGTTTTAGAGACATATCAAGGATGAGGATAGAACATGGGATGGATGTAAGCTCAATTTGGAGTGTCATGGAGGTTCTGAATACTTCTGTACATGAGGTATTTCAGTTTTTCATTTGCAATAAATTGGCACACATTTCTAAAAACTTTTTGTGTAGATTGCACTTCTCTTTGATATTTAATCAATTATAAATTAGTTCTATCACACAACACAATGTTGAGAAAGTGAAGGGTTCTGAATACTTTTCGAAGGTACTTGAGTAGTCCAGTCCTGAAATAAATCCAATCAAAGTTTCGGGGCAGGACTTGAAGACTGCTGTCAACTGAAAGCTCCCTAAGGAATTTGACAGAACTTGACCCTTTTTGGAAGAAGAATGATGAAATGTTGGGAGAGACCTATCCAAACAGACTCTCAGCTGTAATGACTGAAAAGGCCACAAAGTGTTTAAATCCCATTAAAAGGTTTCCACAAAGTGTTTAAATCCCATTAAAAGTGTGGGGTATGGTGTTTAGATAAGTGGAAAGAAAATACTAATTAAAATGCATTAAAACCATTTTTTGTAAAGTTCAATAGGATGGAGACATTTCTATGGGCTCGGTAAATAAGATCTTGCCTATGAATATGTCTATTTCCGTCTTGCCCTGTATGCATTATGTCATGTATCTGTTTAATGAGAAAAGCAATTAATTTACAGAGAAGTCAATACACTACAGCAGTTTGCATACTGGCTTTCAATTCTAATTAGCAAATTAATAAGTAGTGATTAGTTATTCGTTTGTGAACAGATGCTGGATGCCTTGGGCAAATGCCCCCACTCTATGCTGATTATTCACTCCAATGTCACTTGTATCCCTGCTAGGTTCTGTCTTTGAGTGCTGACGTCCTACCTGAGTACAAAATTGAGGTCCCTGTCACCCAGGCCTGGACCATGCTGCACTACAGCCCTGTCAAAGCGGCGTGGGACTGGGTCATCCTCCTGCTGGTCCTCTACACGGCAGTCTTTACCCCCTACTCAGCAGCCTTCCTGTTGGACGAACATGGGGACGCGTTGCAACGTCGTTGTGGCTACACCTGCAGCCCACTCAACGTTGTGGACCTCATGGTGGATGTGTTGTTCATCGTGGATATTGTGATCAATTTCCGCACAACATTTGTCAATGCTAATGACGAGGTAGTGACTCAGTCCGGGAAGATCGCTGTGCACTACATCAAGGGATGGTTTGCCATCGACCTGGTGGCCGCCATACCCTTTGACTTACTTATCTTCCGCTCGGGATCAGACGAGGTGAGAAATATGCATGTTGATGATTATTACCCTTTATGGTGGGCTTTACTTGAATCTGATCAATGTAACACATATTGGTTCTCTTTAATAAATTAGAAAGTATACAGCCTTAACCATGGTGTATTAGCCATATACCATAAAGTCCCAAGGACCATTATTACTATTATAAACTGATTACCAACACAGAACAGTAAAAGTGTCATACCAGTGGTGTATGGTCTTGTTTTTCAGCCAATCAGCATTCAGGGATCAAACCACCCCATTTATATTGCCTTATAAAGCATTATTATCTACAAATGATTCTGTGTAATTACACTAACTAACTTTTTAATCTGTAAAAATATTGACACAGAGACAACATATTCCAAAAGAAGACAATAATGTTAATAACATTAACATCATATTACTTTGAAATTAGTTTCACCCTCAGTCTTAGAAATAATTTATTCTTGTTTAATGGTGACATTTATAGTTTCTCCCATGGAAGAACATGGTTCAAATCTCAAACTGGTGGCTAGAGACACTTACAATATAGTTTGGTGTTGCCTGTATCTTTCTAACATAAATGTGCCTTGGACCTATAGCTGTTTTTCCATCAATTCGTTCAAAATATTGCCCCTGCCATCTCACGCTTTCTTTCTTTTCCCATCTCTTTGCTACTTCTTGATACATTAAACCCAACTTAAGATGGCCACCTTGATTAGTCTGCTGAAAACTGCACGGCTGCTGCGGTTGGTTCGCGTTGCAAGGAAGCTGGACCGCTACTCGGAGTACGGCGCTGCTGTTCTCTTCCTGCTCATGTGTACTTTTGTGCTCATTGCTCACTGGCTGGCCTGTATTTGGTATGCCGTCGGCTATGTGGAGAGGCCTTACACTCAGACCGGTTGGCTGGATAACTTGGCTGAGCAGCTTGGCAAGGTGTACAACGCCAGTGAACCAGGATCGGGTCCATCCGCCAATGACTATTACATCACAGCGCTTTACTTTACCTTCAGTAGCTTGACCAGTGTGGGCTTCGGAAATGTCTCCCCCAACACCAACTCTGAGAAGCTCTTCTCCATTTGTGTCATGGTCATTGGCTGTAAGTTGCTAATTATATTCTTTGTAATACCACCGTGTATGTCTCTCCAACTGCTTTATCCTTGTGCAATTTTTGACGTATGTCTTTTAAAAAAATGGTATGGCTCATCTGCATTGTCCCATAGCCCTCATGTATGCCAGCATCTTCGGGAATGTGTCAGCCATCATTCAGCGCTTGTACTCCGGGACGACACGCTACCACACCCAGATGCTGAGGGTCAAGGAGTTCATCCGCTTCCACCAGATCCCCAACGGGCTTCGCAACCGCCTAGAGGAATACTTTCAGCATGCTTGGTCCTACACCAATGGAATTGACATGAACGCAGTGAGTTAACTGTCCGGCACGCTAGTAAAAAAACCACCAGCACTCTAGTATTTATTTTTTTGAAGAAGACGTCTTACACACACATACCTGTTTGAGACAGTTTTGAGCCCGATGCTTAAAGTTGTCATATTAAAGCCACCAAACATTATTCTTCTGCATGTTTAACCAAACACCAAACATTGACGAAGCAGAGTCTTTGTTCACTATTCTACCTTGTGGACAATATTTGAAACATGAAACATGTAGGAATGATTTTTCATGATTATACATCCTCGTTGCTAATTCGGTATATAGTTTGAATGAACCATACACAGACCGTATAGCCTAGTCTTTAGATAGGTCTAGTTAAAATGGCAATTGATTTGAGTCTAGCGTTTTGATAACTTTGGCTATGGAAAGGAATTCTTGAGTCACTAGCAATCTACTGTACATTGTCTAATCTTTTTACATTAATCAATCAAATGTATTTTATAAAGCCCTTTTATATCAGCAGATGTCACAAAGTGCTTATACAGATACCCAGCCTGAAACCTCAAAGAGCAAGGAACAACTGGGTTGATGCACAGTGGCTAAAAAAAACCTTCCTAATAGGTCAGATATTAAGAAAAAACCTAGAGAGGAACCAGACTCTAAGGACTGGCCAGTCCTCCTCTGGCTGTGCTGGGCAAAGATTAGGCAGGAATTACTCCACCCACTTTTCCAATACATCTGACCAAAGGCACACCAACCAAATGCAACCATGCTGAAAGAGGGCAGCATATCGCCCACAGAGTTCACTCCCATTGTATGAGGACAGCAGCGGAGAACAACAGTAAGCCAATGTTAACCTGAATGGCATTGGAGAGAGGACATCCCAGTGGAGATGAGAGCCCATCTGGCAAAGACAGCAAGGGTGGCTTTTAAATCCAATATCTTTCTGTTCACCGTCACACCACTGGGTCAGACTACACTTAATCATAGACCTTGCTAAATAGATAAGTCTTTAGTAGACATTTAAAAGTTTAGACCAAGTCTGCCTCACCTTAATCGGCAGATCACTAAATGGTCACAGACCCTGTTTGAAAAACTGTGAAAAGGTATAAGAATAGAATTATCCCCCTGCAGTATAAAATATGACATTACTGTGCAATGTTCTGTTAGATTTAAGTGTATACACTTAACAACTCAACTGCAACACATTCAAAATAATCTACATTACCCCTCCATCCCGATTAAAAGGTATAAATAATTGCATTATTAACTTGCTGGCTATAATACCGCATGGACTGACTCAAGGGTAGCCTACTGAACACAAGCCAGCATTTACCCTTAGTAGCAAGGAAGCACGCGTGAGCTGGTAGTTAACTTTTGTCTTACATGGCAGATCATTGCAGGGATCTGATGGGGATAATCTTGATTTCCACACCAGTGCATAGGTCCAAACCAAAAGGAATTTGGTAGAATACGATCGCTTAAATTACGAGACATAAAATTATATTTAAATAAATAAATACAGAAATAAATATATACAGAAATATATGATAATGGAAATGAAAAAATATATATATGATCAAAGGATTAAATAAATCGGGAAATAATATTTGATTAATACATTTATTATTATATTTTTATGCATAAATATATTTATTGATACATGTATTTATTTATTCATTTATTTCTAATTTTGGCATGTTTGGTCCTCCATATTTTGCTGCAACTTTTGGTATGCAACCAAAGGATTGGGAGCAATTTATTATGTGGACCAAGCAGTAGCTTGGAGGAAGTAGCTCCTTAAGTAGTTTAGTTGGAATTGGGTCCAGTTGACAATTTGTGGGTTTAGAACTCATTATTATTTTAGTGAACATGCCGAGTGTTATAGGATAAAAAAATTCAAGTGTGTCTGTTACCTGTCCAGGGCAATTCTGTGTGTTCTCTGGACAGCTGAGTTTTTGAGGACTATACTTATTTAGTCTGTTATTTGTTTTGTAATGATGAGGATCTTTTCATCAAAGAAGTTAATGTATTCATCACTGTTCAACTGAAGACTCAATTCACTTGTTGAACATTGCTCTTTTGTTAACTCTAAATATTGAATAAATTATTAAATACTTTTTGTTTACCTCAGTCAGGTTGGAAAAAAGACTGATCAAACAGATGTGAGTGCTTTTCAATGTGGAACTGTACCGTCTTTTCAGGCTTGAGTGCCACTTTATCTCTCTGGAGGCTTACTTGAGTTCTCTAGTATTGTCTTTGTACTAGGGAACACGTTTTATGATGTGTATTTCTTTGGTTTTTAGTTGAGTGACTGTATCTAAGATGTTACACAGTGTTCCTTTTAGATTCTCCAGTAGATCATCATTGGGTAGGTGGAGTCTGGAAGAGCGTAAAAACATCTTTGGGTAGTCTGTAAATGTATATTACGGCTATAGAACATCCTTGTTTGTGGTACATGGCTACCAGTAGAAAATGCCTGCCAATTATTCCCCTCAAAAGACAGACCTTGATTCTGATTCCAATGGGGAAAAACGGTTGAAAATCTATGTCAACCCAAGAGCGACACAAAACCATTTTTAAACATGGTTGCTTTGTTCTTATTGCAACAAAAGGTGGCAGATGACCAGATTTATTGGAGATTTTAGCCACTTCTACCAGTAACTGTGTGTTTACTTACGTTCACAAGTAACCGCAAAGGTACAAAATTAGCTTGTTAAAAGGAAATTATCAGTGGAAACAGTGATTTCTACTGGTAAATGTGTGAATGTAGTTTTTTGTTTGTATGTTAAATAAGTAAATGTGAACATGGTGTTTACTAGTGAAATATGTTGTAGTTACTTAATGGGTGCATTACTTGCAACAGGACCATGCAAACAAAATACAAAAGAGCAATTTTCAGCATTGGCTTGTTAAAACTACAGACAGGCCCATTGGTGTTAAAAGTACATTTTTTGTCTAAAAAATGGTTGTTTGGTTTCAGATGGCCGTTTTCTGGGGAGGCGGGATCTACGTTTAATTAATTCAGGAACTTGTTGTATTTTGTGGACTGACTAATACAGAGAGAGAAGATTCTACTGCGAATTTCAAATTTGCTTGTTATAGATTGTGTTGAGGATATCTTGACACAAATGCACATTATCCTTGCTACCATTAGTAACTGGTAGAATGACTAGTTCTATGGTGAAATGTCCCTTTAAGACATACAGGCTGAAGGCACTAAATTATGTTTGTGCAAAGTTAACATACCGATTGTTTAAAGATTTATTATGCATAGATCTTTTTGTATTTTTATATGGAGTCGTAGGACCTATGAAGCTTTCCCAAAGACGTGAGATTTTATTTTTTTTATGACAATGAAAGAGTCTTTAGTAAGAGTCTTTTTACTGTGCATAAAAGCAGATTCTACAGAAACGCTTTGTTTAATTATTTACTTTGCCTATTTTGTATCCAAAAGATGGCAAAATAAATATTCATTTTTATTTTATTTTCATACAGTGTACTGTGCTTACCTTTACCATTATAGATCAACCTGTGGGTGTCCTAGAGCAAAACCAACACCACCTTCCAGTGACTCTGAATACTGAATATAGCACGTTTCTATTATCCTTTACTTTGTCATTTTTAAGCAGCATATTTGTAAGTGCACCTGATGAGGATAATTTTCCTCTGTTTCCTCAACTTAGCTTTTGGTTCATGGCATTGCTTATGGGCATCTTACAGCAAAACGAAACACTTTCACGTGTTCCAGAGACTCTCCCGATTCGAACATTTGAGTTACTAATACATTTGTAGGTCTAACCATTTGGTCATGTCGATTGTCTGTATCAAGACAACTGTCACTGACGACTCCGGAGGGATTTAGTCTTTTAAAGCTCTATGAGTCGGAGCAGAAAATTAGCAGTATGATGATGACCATGAGCATGTTCCCCTGGCTCTCCCATTTTGATTGATGTATACTGTACCATGTTTTTGTGTTCGATTTTTCCAGACGTGTTAGTGACGGCTATCTTGTTACGACAACCCTCCTTCACAAATGACACATTATGGTAATGCATTCACCGTAATGGATTCGCAAGATTCTGATGAATAAAGTCAAAGGAAAATGCAGCAAGCACAATCAATAAGGAATCAGGCGACATAATGACATGACCAAATTCAAACACCTCTTTGTGATGGTCAAATTTTTACCTGTTGACCACCGTAACATACTGTAGCGCAAAAAAAAGTTACTTTGAAGCACTTTAAATAACTTACTGAATTTGTTTACTATCCTGTAGCATGATTCCAAATATTGAAATTGATACGTACTTTCCCTCTGCGTCTTCCTCCCAAGGTGCTGAAAGGGTTTCCAGAGTGCTTGCAGGCGGACATCTGTCTACACCTGAACCGCAGTCTGTTGCAGAACTGCAAGGCCTTTCGGGGGGGCAGCAAAGCCTGTCTGCGGGCTTTAGCCATGCGCTTCAAGACAGTACATGCCCCGCCGGGTGATACCCTCATCCACTGTGGAGACATCCTAAATTCTCTCTACTTCATTGCTCGTGGTACCATCCAGATCAACCACAATGACATTGTGGTGGCCATACTAGGTAACGAAGGCTATACCATTTCTACACGTCTATGGTCTGCAGCCTTGACCGTAGCTATGTTACTGAGCTCTTTACTTAAGTAAAAATATTGACCTTATGTCCGATGCACACATTTGGCTGATGCATGTTGGTTCAGTGTAGACCAGTTTGTCTAGCCACTATCTGGTAAGTGTAGCCCTGACTTTGAATGGAATAAGCCTGTCTTTTCTATAGGCTGTCCATATGGCGTCTTGGCTCCAGCCCTCTCTGAGAAATACAATATACAGAATAGTACATAAGTATTTGGACATTGAGACATGTTTTGTTGTTTTGCCTCCAGCACTTTGGATTTGAAAGTATACAATTACAGTTGGGTCATCTTTAATTTGACAATATTTTAATCAATATAGGATGAACCATTTACAACCCTGTTGCCAACAAAGTTGAGACGGTGCATAAAATGCAAATAAAAACATAATGCAATGATATGCAAATAATTTCCCCTATATTTAATTGAAAGTAGTACAAAGACAACATATCAATTGCTGAAACTGAGAAATGTTATTGTTTTTGGAAAAAAACATGCCCATTTTGGATTTATTTCTGAAAGACTCATCTGCTCTCGGATGCTCTTTTTATATCCAGTCTGCCCTGTTGCCAATCAACCCAATTAGTTATGAGATTTTCCACCATATTTCTTTTAGCATTACACAACTCTTCCTGTCTTTTGTTGCCTCTGTCCCAGCTTTTTAGAAATGTGTTGCTGGCATCAAATTCAAAGTGGAAATATTATTTTCAAAAAACTTACATTTACATTTGACACAGTGTCCCAACTTTGTTGGAAACAGGGTTGTAGAAATAACAGGATGTTTTTTATATAATCCTCCAGTTTAAGGTTACTCACTTTGCACAGTTGTCTTCACAACCTTTTCTTATAACTCAGGTGTGGCATCATCATTTTTGGCATCATTAATGCATGTGCAAAAGAGCAGTCAATGTCCAGTTTTGATTCTGCTGTATGCTTTGCATTTGGAGCCAGATACATCAGAATAGAATAAAACTGTCACCGAGACACAGGCCGAAACTGTTTGGTACATTACAAAGAAAATAGATATACAAAGAAGAATACTCACCATAATGAAAAAAGCTAAGAAATTGAAGAAGATGGACTGCAAGTTGCAAAAATACAATCACCTAACCTGAATCATACTGAGCATGAGTTTCACTTGTTGAATAAAACACTAAAAGCAAAAATGCCCTGAAACAAATAGGAACTGAAGAT
Source organism: Esox lucius (assembly GCF_011004845.1). Classification (NCBI taxonomy): domain Eukaryota; kingdom Metazoa; phylum Chordata; class Actinopteri; order Esociformes; family Esocidae; genus Esox; species Esox lucius. The sequence continues at coordinate 32,625,416 of NC_047573.1, read as the reverse complement.
GGCTGCAGTACAGTGCCTGGCAGAAAACCACCGGGGAAGATACAGGGCTGAAACAAATAGGAACTGAAGATGGCTGCAGTACAGTGCCTGGCAGAAAACCACCGGGGAAGATACAGGGCTGAAACAACAAAACTTATGTCACTACCCAATACGTGTGGACTGCGTTGGAGTATTGCATAATAAAAAAAAAATCTACAGGAGAAATGTAGTTCTTGTACAATGCGCTTATCTCAGTCTTTAAGGGTTGTACGCATACATGCGCTATTAATTGCACCCAGAGAAATTAGAAACTCACTCAGATGAGTCCTGATTAGCAACTATAGCCATTCACAGCAGCAAGCACTATGTAGAATGAACCGGCTTCACGGAGGGCCGGGTAGCTGCATGTTTTAGTTTTTTCCTTTAAATTGGTTCCCAGTTCAGACCTAAACCACCAGGTGAGGGTAGAACGTTACCAATTAGTGACCTAATTAATCAATCAAGTACAAGGTGAGAGCGAAACCCTCTAGACACTCAGCCCTCCGTGGAACCAGTTTGATGTAGAAGATAAGTTCTGCACACATGCAAAAATTACAAAGTCACCCTCCCTCTTTGATTTTTACTAGTGGTTTCATGCCTGTCTTCTGATTGGCTCAGGATTCATGATTAGCATCTAGCCATTGATCAAGACCAATTGCTAAAGGCTCAGCGTTGGATGGTTAACATTAGCACAGCATGTGTGGGAGGTACAGTAAGACAAACAAGGCATACAATCAATTTACAGCCCACCTTAACAGACTTGAATATGAATATTGATGAATATTCAAAAAAAAAATCTTTAAACAATTTTAAATAAAAATTTGAATTTAATGATCGAGTCATTAATATTTGTATATCATTTTCATACATCGCTTTAGTAAGCAAACAACAATCTTAAAATAAATGGCTTCAAACTCCTTTTGCAGGTGGCCTAGGCCTTTTGCACAGTACAGTACATCCTATAGTTCATTTTAAATAACAGCAATTTAAGTGATTTCAATCCTCTCAATGTTCACTTACTATTCCCCTTACTTTCTACCCTTTAGAAAAGAATGACATCTTTGGGGAGTCTATCCAAATGTATGCAGAGCCAGGCAAGTCCAACTCTGACGTGCGTGCCATCACTTACTGTGACCTGCACCGGATTCAGAGGGACGACCTGCTTGAGGTTCTGGATATTTACCCAAGCTTTGCTGACAACTTCTGGGATAACTTGGAGTTGACCTTTGACCTTAGAGATGTAAGAAGAGACACTCACAGATTTGATGTGTGGCTAAACCATTTACATTGGGTTTTTACAGTATACCGTCAAACACATTCCTTTTGGTTTACAGCGTCCAATGAGAGGGAATTGTGGGCACTGTGTCAGTGTATTGGGATTGATTCAGTTTGTTTATTAAAGTGGGCAAATTAAAGTTTTTACTACTACTAGCATAAATTATAGCATTACTGACCAGAAGACATCTGCATTAAATATTTATATTTTTTAATGCTTCAAATATATTTTTTGACAAAATCGTAGTAAGTGCCTGAGATATTACCCATTTAAAATGTCTAGCTGGTCTGTCTATCATTTTGCACAATATTGATGTCCCCTAATAATCACTATAGACACTTGAATTAATATCTCCCCCACCATATGTCACCCTGGACTAGCTAATACTATTCCACTTTAATTCAGAAAAAAAGGAAAAATAAAGTAAATATTAAAGGCAGGATTCTACACATTGCACTGTTAAGGAATCGCTGTGTTGTCTCTGTCAGGTTAATCATGGCCCACCTCTACTGTTGGCTGACGATTCTGGTGATGAGTGTGGCTACAGTCGTAGCAAGCCACGACACAGGGGACACTCTCTGGACTGTCGAAACGGACCTGGTAAGCCTTTGACCATAGTATGCAATTTGTTTTAAGCTAACAGAAACTTGTTTTAAGATATACATGCTTGAAAAGATTCCATGTAATTTTGTTGATTATTATTTAAAAGTACTTATAATATCTACTGTTTAAATACAACCCAATGTCTTAAACCGCTAGCCTGGAAGAAAACCCTGCACTCCAAGTAGCTTTCTACATACAATGTATTCCAATCACAGGTTACTTTTCTATCTAGCTTGCTTTTAAGGCTGCCAGTAGACCTACTTTTATCATTTGTATGCTGCTTGGCAGATGGCATGGACCAGGATGACCCGTACCCCTACCGCCACCGCCACTCGGCCCCACAGCCCCACTGGGAAGAACACTGTAGCTGTGAGTCGCCCTGCTCCGAATCCAGTGAAGACCTAAACAAGCCCCTCACCCACGGGGGAAAGATGGAGTTGTACACTTCAGATGGGGTAGACTACTCTCCCTCAGTGGTGCGGCTGATGGCCCCCAGCAGTGCCACAGTAGGCCAGGAGGCCCCCATCGATAGGGCTCACCCAGGTAAACCATAAGCTGCAACATTTTAAAACAGTTTGTTGTATTAGTATGTTACGTAGAGTTACTGTTTTGAGTTCCATGGAAGGCAACTATTCATTTAAAATGGACAGTAAAGGGATGTTTTTCCACCTTGTAAATGTTTTCAGCCTCCTCTCAAATCTCCCCCACCATGTCTGGCTATGTTCGATACTGGCCAGAAAAGCAGTCGACCCAGTATTCCAACAGGCAGTGGCGCTCCTCTTCAGTTCGGGCGTCTTACCATCCATCACAGTTCACAGAGGACCAGCCTACTGAGCTGGAATCCCGATTGGAACTACTACAGTCACAGCTCAACAGGTGAGCAGAACAACATGGTTACTATTGCCTGACCGAGAGTTGGTTTGAATGCGAACAGTTTTTGCTGCACATTTCTCTTCTAAAATACATGTGAGAATGTATACAAAATTTTACTTTTATATGTCATGTCAATCAATAAATTAAATAAATATTATGAAGGCCGTTTACATTAGGTAGCTTTCCCAGTGTGTATACAGATATATAGCATATAATCCCAAAGAAAGGACTATTATTAGAAACATCCCAATACAATACCCAATAATGACAAAGCGAAAAATATTAGAGCTGGTCATCTGGAAAAACTATGTAACCAAGCATGACAGGTCTTGGTCAGGGAGAGGACCAAGAACCCAATGGCTTACAGAGTTTCAGAGTTTCTCTAAAGAGTGGGTAAACAGAGCCCACTCCTGAGTAATAGGTACATTACATGCTGCCTGGAGGAACATTCTCTAATCTTAAAACATTCTCAAAATCTAACTATTAGGCCTGAATGCCAAGTGCTATGTCTGGCTAAGACAAGGTACTGCTCATCACCTGGCTATAACCATCCATTTGGTGAATAATAATGGTAGGAACATGGTGTTAAGGGGATGCTTAAGGGAGGGACTGACAGACTGGTTAGGATTCCGGGATGGATGAATGGAACTAAATAAGTAGTTCCTTAGAGAGTATCAGATTCACAGTGCACAGAACCTCCTTATATGCAAAATATAATATATAGGAATATACACTGCTCAAAAAAATTAAGGTAACATGTCATCACAGTTCAATACCAAGTTAATTAAACTTCAGGGATATCAATCTGTCCAGTTAGCAAGCATAGGCGATTGTGAATCAGTGTCACCTGTTTCCGTGCAAATGAAAGGTGCACTGGAGAGGCAACAGCAAGACAACCCCCCAAAAGGGAATGGTTTTGCAGGTGTTGGCCATAGACAATTGCTCCTTCCTTGTCCTTCATGACTGATTCTTCTCTAATTTTGGGTTTTGCTAGTGTCATTGTCACTACTGATAGCCAGAGGCAGTACCTGCAGCTCATTCAGTTTGCACAGTTAGTTCAGCTCCTCCAGGATGGCACATCCATACCTGCCATCGCAAGGTTTGCTGTGTCTCCCAGTACAGTCTGAAGAGCATGGAGGAGATACCAGGAGACAGGCCGTTACACAAGGAGAGCTGGACACGGCCGTAGAAGGGCATCAACCCAGCAGCAGGAACGGTATCTGCTTATTTATGCAAGGAGGAACAGGCGTAGCACAGCCAGAGCCCTACAAAATGACATCCAGCAGGCTACTAATGTGCATGTTTCTGACCAAACTGTCAGAAACAGACTCCATGAGGGTGGCATGAGGGCCCGTTGTTCTCTAGTGGGACCTGTGCTCACAGCCCAACACTGTGCAGCTCGTTTGGCATTCAGCAGAGAAAACCACAATTGGCAGGTCTGCCATTGGCCCCCTGTTCCCTTCACAGATGATAGCAGGTTCACACTGAGCATGTGCCAGATTGAAAGAGTGTGGAGACGCCATGGTGAACGTTATGCTGCCTGCAACATCATCCAGCATGACAGGTTTGGCAGTGGGTCAGTGATGGTCTGGGGAGGCATATCCTTGAAGGGTCACACAGACTTCCATGTGCTAGCCAACGGTACCCTGACTGCTTTTAAGTACTGGGATAAAATCCTCAAACCCATTGTCAGAGTGTGTAGGAAGTTCCTGGATGACGAAGGCATTGATGCCATTGACTGGCCCTCACGTTCCCCAGACCTGAATCCAATTGAGAACATCTGGGTTTGAGGATGCAACATTATGTATTGGTGCATCCGACGCCGATACATAATGCTACATCAGCAATCATCAGTCCTGTGTTCCAACGGCACGTTGTGTTTGCTAATCCAAGTTTATCATTTTAAAAGGCTAATTGATCATTAGAAAACTCTTGTGATTGTTAGCACTGCTGAAAACGTTTGTGCTGATTAAAGAAGCAATAAAACTAGCCTTCATTAGACTAGTTGAGTATCTTCAGCATCAGCATTTGAGGTATGATTACAGGCTCAAGAAACTGCCATGAAACTGAAAATATTGTACAAATGTGTGTACTGCACCCTTCACAGAGCAGCACAAACTGTCTCTAACCAGAATAGAAAGAGGATTGGGAGGCCCCAGTGAAGAACTGAGCAAGAAGGCAAATACATTAGTAAAAAACTGGCAATTTCATTAAATAGTACCAGCAAAAAAACAGTCTCAAAGTCAGCAGTGAAGGGGCAACTCTGGGATGCTGGCCTTCTAGAAAGAGTTGCAAAGAGAGAGCCATATCTCAGACTGGCCAATAAAAAGAAAAGATTAAGATGGTGAACTGACCCATATATATTATATTACTTTTGCATATGGGTCAGGTTGGGGACAAGATTAATCTTTCAACCTATGACCCAAAGCACAAAGGCAATACAAGGCTGGAGTGGCTTCAGGACAGGTCTGTGGCTTAACCCAAGACCACAATTGAAACCCATTAAACATCAAGGGGTAGACCTGATTATCGAAGGAATTATTATTTGTTTTAATTACATCACAAAGTATGATTATTATCATTTTCATTAAGATTTTTTACGAGTTATATAAACAATATAGTACTTGATGTCAAGGTCAAAGACAATTTTACCACATTTTGTAGACAATATTTTAAATGCAAGTATTCACACATTGTTTAGGCAAGCCTGAATTAATTCAAGAGTAAAATGTAGCACAACAAATAAGCATACACTGAACAAAATTATAAACGCAACACTTTTGTGTTTGCCCCCATTTATCATGAGCTGAACTCAAAGATCTAAGACTTTGTCTATGTACACAAAATGCCTATTGTTCTCTAATATTGCTCACAAATGTGTTAGTGAGCACTTCTCCTTTGCCGAGATAATCCATCCACCTCACAGGTGTGGCATATCAAGATGCTTCCCTGAGACGGTTTCTGACAGTTTCTGCAGAAATTCTTTGGTTATGCAAACTGCATGTTGCAGCAGCTGTCCGGGTGGCTGGTCTCAGATGATCTTGGAGGTGAAGATGCTGGATGTGGAGGTCCTGGGCTGATGTGGTTTCACGTGGTCTGCAGTTGTGAGGCCGGTTGGATGTACTGCCAAATTCTCTGAAACGCCTTTGGAGATGGCTTATGGTAGAGAAATGAACATTCAATGCATGGGCAACAGCTCTGGTGGACATTCCTGGAGTCAGCATGCCAATTGCACGCTCCCTCAGAACTTGCAACATCTGTGGCATTGTGCTGTGTGATGGAACTGCACATTTTAGAGTGGCCTTTTATTGTGGCCAGCCTAAGGCACACCTGTGCAATAATCATGCTGTCAAATCAGCATCTTGATATGCCACACCTGTGAGGTGGATGGATTATCTCGGCAAAGGAGAAGTGCTCACTAACACAGATTTAGGCAGATTTGTGAACATTATTTGATAGAAATAGGCCTTTTGTGTACATAGACAAAGTCTTAGATTTTTGAGTTTTTGTTTTAAAACCCTGTTTGAACTGCGCATGTTATTATAAAACATCAGGCATCGCTGAAATATGGACATTGCTAAGTTTCTGTACAGTTAGTCAGTTCATAATAAAATCAATTTTATTTATAAAGCCCTTTTTACAACAGCAGTTGTCACAAAGTGCTTTACAGAGACGCCCGGCCTTAAACCCCAAGGAGCAAACAACAGTAGTATCTATGTAACATGGAACTTTGTGATATTTTACCATTGACCAACTTAAAAGTTACCCATCCAGTTGTTAAGTGTCTTAGTCTGTTGTCAGAAAGCCGTCTGGCAGAATATAATTTTCCCCGGCTGGAAACATTTTTAATAGGAAACTGTTTTAATGTAGATATTCAAATTTTATTCTAAATAATTTGACAGTTCAAGGCCATTATTATAGTCATTATATTCCCCTCATAACAGTTTCTGGCATTCAAGTAGTTTTGTGGAATGTGACTTGGACGAATACATAAAAGCCCTTTACCTTTTGATTTCCAACCCTTCCATTCCTCTGTCAACAGACTGGAGACGCGAATGACTGCTGATATCAATGTCATCCTGCAGCTGCTCCAGAGACAGATGGCGCCAGTACCACCAGCTTACAGCACGGTGTCTGCCACAGATTCCCCGGGGATATATGGGACGGGAGCGCCAGTGTTACACACACTATATCCCATCTCACCCATACAGATGGACAGCCGAGCATCCATGCAGGTAGGAGCTCTATGATACATGGTTACCTTTTGACTACCTGGAACAGCTGTGCTCTTTAACCTCCAATATGTTATTCAATACACATAACTAATTGTATTGTTTTAGACCTCAGACCAGGTCAAGTTACCCCTGAAATCTCAAGAGTCGCTGTCCAGCGGTATACATCTGACTGTAGAATCTGACGACACCATGTCCATCACTCCGGATGGGGAGCAGAAAACCTCACTCGTCCCTATGCCGGCCCAGGTCATTCTCAAGCCGCCGCTGTCTTTAATGGATTTCCCTGGACTGAGTAGGAGCCTCCGCTTCCCCTCATTACCCGGGAACCTGGAATCCTCCTCTGGGCAGGTGGAGCTCCAGCAACACCTCTCAGATCCTGTACTTCCAGCAACCTGAAGTTCTCAGCCCTAGCTCCTACCTGGGATTCATTCTCAGCCATGCCTCCTACCTGGGATTCATTCTCAGCCCTGGCTCCTACCTGGGATTCATTCTCAGCCCTGGCTCCTACCTGGGATTCATTCTCAGCCATGGCTCCTACCTGGGATTCATTCTCAGCCCTGGCTCCTACCTGGGATTCATTCTCAGCCCTGGCTCCTACCTGGGATTCATTCTCAGCCCTGGCTCCTACCTGGGATTCATTCTCAGCCCTGGCTCCTACCTGGGATTCATTCTCAGCCCTGGCTCCTACCTGGGATTCATTCTCAGCCCTGGCTCCTACCTGGGATTCAACTGACTGCTTCTATGTGGCGGGCAGGATAGTAGCAAAACACATCCTTCTCTGGGCCCTATCCAGAAACAGCCCTATGCAGTGAAATCTAAAAATGGGTGCGATTAAACAGCTATTCAAGTTTTTTTCAGACGCTTTGGTACTATTCACACAAATATGTGGTAAAAATGCCCCTTTTTCACAACCCTAAGTACATCTGACATTGACTGAGTACAATAAAAACACCTAGAAAGTTTCACATTGAAATACATTATGTTCATACAAAGTACATGCTATAACTTTTTATAAGGTTTTCTTCTCTATTGTTAAAATACCTTTTCCTATAATTATGCTCATGGTTCCTAATTGATCATCACTCAACCATTTGGTGAATATACTGTATGTATTTTACATAGTTTTGGCTACTGTGTTCAGATTGAAAAGGACAGAATCACCACCCTAAAGCCATAGATTTGTATGTGATCTCTGTGGGATTCCAACCCACAACATTGGTGTTGGTAGTGTGAGCAATAAAAGACCACTGCATTGACTATGGACTTTACAATACTGTCATAAACAGGACATGATTGCTATCCACATGGTAGTAACTACAACTGGTAACCATATAACCATGTGAACACTGGCAGTGTCATCCATCATGGGGCAGGATAGACAGCAAGGCAAAGGAATACGAGAGACCCTGAACAGGGTCAAAACTACAAACTGAACTGCTTTGTGGATTAAAAAAAACTACAAACTGAACATCTTTGTTGATAAAGCAGGCTTCTACCAAGCCAAAACTTGACAGTGACGGCGCAATATCATTGGCCAATGAGCAACTGCCCATGTGCCTGGACAATGTGGGGGAAACGTATTCACGTGTGTTGCCATATCTGAAAATGGGCTGGTAAGACATAAGCCACTTCTTGGGTCTTACAGTGCTGTGGCTGCATACCTCCTTGAGTTCCTCAATAATATTGTGTGTGATAATGTTAGGTTCCACCATTCAGAGGTAATTCAGGAATGGTTTTGGGCCAATCCCTGTTTTCTGACCGTAGACCTGCCCCATGATCTCCTTTCATTATTGAGGTGGAAGGTCTGCCATCCCCATGTCACCCTCCTACAGCTCATGGATAAGCCATGCCATGACATCACTAGTGACCAATGTTAGGTTTGAATTTGCCATGCCAAAGAAATATTCCTGCATTGGATGAAAATTCAAGACATTAATTGTGATGTGGACAAGATATCAGGGCCAAATGCCAAAGACAGAATTGGTGCAAATTAGTGTAGTATGTGCAAAACATTGACATTTCTGTTATTTATTTCTGATAGTATTTGTTAAAATTGACTAGACAAAAAAACATGTTGCAATAAAGGTTACTTTTTTGCATCAATAATTGTAGATGTCTTCACTGATCACACTTGATTATGGGATAGAAATTATGGAGGTAATGTACAGTTAAAATTTCTGGTACTGTGGAAACGGTGAAATAAACAGATTACCATTAGCACTTCACAGAGTCAGAGTTTGAAACACTTGTCTTACTAACTGGTCTTGGACTAACTAACTTGGTCTAACTGATTTTTAGAATGCAATTCTTTCAGTTAAGTCACTCTCTTATGTTTTGATGACATTTGATCACCAAAAATGTATTGACTGAATGACTGATCTTGGGGTGAAAGATGTTTACAAACCAAATGAAAGGAAGATCAGTTGTTTTGAATGCAAGATTTACGGATTTACGAGTATGAGCTGTCTGGAGTCTTGTACTAAGAGTTTTGAAACATTGCACCATACAATTGATAATAGTACCAAAGCGACTGAGAAAAATGGTAAAAGAATTGGCTAACTTCAGCCCAAAGTTTTTACTGCATGTTTTGTTGTATAAAAAACAAAATGTGTGATGAAAACTGAAACTGTCTGGAAAATACTCTTAATGTCAATTAACCAGGTGGCAAAGCTGTCTACAGTGCTTTTTCATAGCACCAAGCTAAAACAATCTAGAGCCTTGACTTTGCCACTAGCACTGGAAAGGGGAAGGTACCGTAAGCAGGGATTTCTTTGTCTCTTCATGCTCTAGTACACATTTAGGAGCTCAGGCACCTGAGTTTGTTAGGTGAGTGTGCACTCATGTTGACCAGCGGGACATGCTGGTCTCCCTGGTTAATAAGCAGCATACATAAAATACAGGTAAAGAGCTTTGGTTTCATTTTCCAACATGACCAGATATTGAACATTGTTGAAAACTCATTCATACTCACGGGGCAAGATTGATAGGCCTAAAGTCAGTGGTGTAGTGGTACCCGGAGAAGTAGGTATACTGTAATCCAGTGGTATAGTGCTGCCCGGAGAAGTAGGTATACTGTAATCAGGGGCATAGAATTAGGGGGGATGGGGGGTCATGACCCCCCCAAAATTACAGATTGCTAATGACTCATAATTGTATCCTAATTTAGTTACTTGGTGTTTGGTAATGAAGGACCTACTTTGCATCAGCAACACTGACTCAATGTCAAACAAGTCATTCATAAGAATACAACTGATGGCACCTTTATTCATATCAACTAGTTTCTAAGTAATTAACCATTTGATTGTTATTCATAAATATAATAATATGTGTCAGGCAGTCCCCATAGCAAGTGAATTGAAACGAACCTTCGTTCAGCCTCTTCAACCTGAATGAAGCTTAAAATTCCATAGCCTCAAAAAAGCACCAAAACAGGTCTCCTCTTTTATTTTACTACTGTAACCTCATTTCACAACGAAACTGAAAAATAACAACTGGCATAGGAAGTAAACGTCTGGTCCTATATGGTATTAACTGCGGTTAAACCTGCATTACGTGGAAGTATATTTAAAAAAAAAACGCCTTTTCTGACTATTTCTAGTCTAGCGTTTGAAGTCACTGAATGGCGCAAGCCATATTTTATTAAAAAGAGGACATTCTCCTGATTAAAATGATGCCCCACTTGTACCTTGAAACTTAAACGAGTCACGTACATTATATTTCTTTTTTTCCGTACAACAGCATCACTCATCTTGTGAGTTTAGGTGTTTACTAATGCGGATGAGTATTAGTAAGTAAACCGGAAACTGCAATGCAGACTTCTAGACAAAAGCGGAAGTTCCTCACTATGCTGGTGCACAGAGTCTATTCTGTTTAAGTTCTTTTAATTGTACGGAGAGCATTTCACAACCACCTACGCATAATGCCGTGATTGGTCAGTCCCCAGCGATAGGCGTGGGTGATTTGCATAAAGTTAGAAATTCTAAATTTTTCCTTCGCCTCTCACGGACCATGCATCGCCCCACAAGCCACTCGTTCGCCACGCTTCCTTTCATTGAAATGAATTGAGATATCGCCCCCCATCGCGAATAGTGTGAATGCACCGTAATGGTGAGAATTACATCTAGGAATATTCATTGAGTAGAGTATGTATAAAATGTACAAATGTATAAAAATATAAAATATTCAAATTTTATTCATTGTAATAATCTGACGTTCATTCTTACAAATGTGCTATTCTCAAACCTTAATACACAGCTTACCTGCTGTTATGATGCTAGTTTGCCTAAAGACACACCCACAAGTATGCTACAGGCGAAGGAGACGATGAAAAATAGAGCCACGGGCTATATTATGCAAATGTGAGACGATTTTCGCTTGCCAGTGGTGGGCAACAGCCCTGGGCGTCCGGGGCTATAGGCCCGGATTTTTATGAATAGCCCCGGATCTCAAATCGAACAATAATAATAATAATAATAATAAAGTAGCCCCTGATCTATTCATCTGTAATTTCGATCGCGCATTATGACAATGTAGACATGTAGGCCGCAAGCGTGTATATTGAAAATGTCCGCATGTACATTCAAAACCCTGTCATTTCTGTACCAGGCGGGGCGGGAGGGTGTATGTATTGTGTTCCCAGCGACGCCTCTGTACAACAGCCAATCAGAAAAGGTATGTCTGGTACACTTTTCCTCTGTTTCCCTTCACAATAGTTTCTACCGTACAATCTTTCCTATAGCAAAATTAATCGTTCTTATCATTGGATGGAAATACTACTAACAAGCGGAAAGACATTTCATTTGGTATTATATAAAGCTACGTCCTCATCAAATACACAAAAATGTGCTACATAGCCAGCTCTTATGATACTTACTATAGTAGCTACAGCAGCTGCTATCTCTCCTATATATATATATTTAGATTTTCATTAACCTAATAATCTGATATCCTACATGTGTGGATTGACATATTATTACAACTACCTATTACAACTTGCCCACCGCGGGCAAGTGTTAAGAATTTTACGTGTACCAGAATTTCTGAAGAAGGACGAGGCTCCGGTCCAAATGGAAATTTAGCACTAAGATTTATTAGTATGAATTGATAAGTCAAAATACATGAATTACACTGCAGCGGTCAAATATTTGCTCAACCCTCGAGCTTCCACAAAATATTCGCCCCGAATAAAGATCGAACATTGGTTTTAATACTCCCGCCACAGGGGCGGTTACTTTTCACTCTTGTGAGTAAAACCCATCCTTATTGGCTCTTCGTTGGCATGGTGACATGTTGGACGAATCTGTTGGTTTTCGCCATCCAATGAGGAAGGACGTGCTCTCACTCTCGGTCATAGATCAACAGGTTCTTTGCATACAGGTGTGAAATCTTAATCAGGTTACAGTAATTTACATTCTATTGTCCTAACCTAGACTAGATCATCAGGGGGCTGGAGACAGAAGGTCTCTTTGTGCTGTATAGGCGGCAGTTTCATTTGTATGTTAATTGTGGGGTTTTAATCCTGTCTCTCTATCTGAGCCAGGTGTGAAGTCTGAGTGAGTGTGGCTGAGTGTAATGTAAACTTTTGATGGTTATTGTATTCAATCATATTTCCCTAACCTGGCTGCAGCATACAATTTAATAAAACAAAAACATAAGAATACATGGTTATTAAATCAGCATTATTTAAACTACATTTATCTCAACACAAGCAAAATTTGTCTCACATTTGCATAATATAGCCCGTGGCTCTATTTTTCATCACTTCCTACACTTGCTTCGCGCCGCTCGGTTTCCCACACTGCCCGGAGCACATGGTCATGTGACTCAATTGAAAATGAATTGGAAGCGAAATTGTCGCCTAGCCACATTGCCTAGTGTACATCCGCCGAAGGGACACCAAAAGATAGATGACGGCCAGTGGCGTCATTCGGTTTAACAAGCAGATGACAGAGGCTTAGATAATAGACAGACGAAGGGGTCCAAATTATTGCACTTATCTGATTTGTAAGGTCCAGATTAAGTAACTCTTCCTAACCTCATATACCAGTACTGGGGTGATCTGCGAAAGAAATATAGAGGGGGTAGGGACAGCAGGGCAGGCAGCAGAAGTAGGACAGGCAGATTTAAAAGCATGGCCGACTCGGATAAACTGACTGTTATAGCAGAAATTTGCTTGAAGGTTGTACAAAAAGCTTGGTTTTTAGAGGGGACACTAAAATATAAATTTTGTAACGCTAATTCTAGGCCTAGCACTAACCTTAACAGTAAATGGAAACCTTGACTAAACTTAACCAGTTGTAACACCATGTGTATTTAGTAGCAAAATGCATGTTGTGACCAATGTAATAAAATATGGGGGGTTTAGTTTGTGTTGTCTCCTCTTAAATTGAGCTTTTTATTTGACATGAAACGGCATGATCTTTTCATCATGTTGTTTTGAATTTGTGCATTTTACTGTCGTTTTGACTCACAAAGGGCCCTCCATCGATCTCTTTGATTGGATTTTCCTAAGACTTAATTAAGATTATTTTTTTTATATAAGAATCCTTAGGGGTCCCAATCATTTTGATACCTATCATTGAGAAAAAAAAAAAACTATTTTACTTTGAAATGTGTTTTCTCTGAGTACTACTATATTAAAAAAATATATTGATTAGTAATTCATTACTTGTGGTATTTCATACATCCTTTTTGCTTATCCAGGGTGCTAATCATTTTTTAAATGACATTTTATGTAAACAATTTGTGAATTCAACATGGCAAGATCTTTTTGTCTGTAAAATTAATAAGTGGCGGTGGAAATGCTTTTATGTGCAAATATTGAGAAAAAAATCCATCATATCGAAGTAAACCTGGAAGTCATGCAGTTACCTTCCAATGTCTCAAAGTATGCATTTCACTAGGCTACTAGTTGTGTTCATCACACAGTGATGAAATTGATTCTTCTTAAATATCAAGGGTCTTATTCTGGTGACATGTTGATTGTTTCATGACGGTTGACAAATAAAAATAATCTCTTAGATTGATCAGTGAGTTTGTAAGGGTCATTCTTTGGCGCTTTGTCTTGTTCCTTGTGATGGTTTCATTTTTGTCAGTAGTCATTTTTGGGTGATGGCCTGGAGAAATTTTGACTTTTTTGTTCTCTTACTAATTTGTAAATTAATCTAAACAGGTGGACATTATTGAGAACATGATAATTTCTTAGAATCCTGCCTGGTACTGTTAGTTCCCTTTTTCACAGGTTTCTGTTTGTTTTGACAAAGTTCTTTGACTAGCACATTGTGCAAAAGGAGGGTTCTATTGATTGAGGGATTTCTTAGATGACTTCTTCAGTTTGTGAACTCCATAGAAGTCAGCTCCGTCAGACAAAATATGTGACGAATCGACCTCTTACAGTTACTATACTGACATTAAAGCCTAATTAAAAGTTTAAAATTTAAACCATAACTATAGTTCCATCTTAATCTATATGCAAAATGAATTTGACAGATTATGGTTGTGACCATCATGGTATGAATATGGTTTGTTTAATTTGATCAAAATAGAGAATTTACCAGACCACATCTAGTCTTTCAACATAATACACAATCAGGAAGTTGAAATGGTGTTCTCGTGCCATAGCTGTCACTGCATACCTGATTAATTAAGGATTTGGAAACAAATATGAAGGTTGACCAAATCTCCGGAAAACATTTTTAGGACTCAGTTTTAAGATAAATGCTCCCAAAATCAGTGAGCTATTGCAATAAACTACATAAGATCCTTTGACAGTTAATATATTTTTTGCCAGTTTTTAAAGGTTTAAACGTTTGAAATTGTAATCCTGAGCTCAGGACAAGGCGGTTTTCTGGAATAGACTCAACATGGAAATTAATAATATTGAAAACATTTTGTAAATTTATAAAAACAAATATTCTCTCTTAAAAAGTCAACTCAATGTAACTTTTCAGAACAATCAATTGAACAAAATCTAAATGTTCAAATTATTAAAATAAAATCTCCTTGGTGGACAAGGATTATCCTGACTCTCATGAATCCCTGACAATATATACACATACCAACGTAAAATCAATACCAAATGTTCAAGATGATACCTCACATGTCTTTTTCTACTGTTGTTTATAACCTTATAAGGGGTGCAGCTTGTATTGTTAGCAGGAGTTACATTTGGATTTAGGAGTTAAGGGAGCCCAGGAAACAAGGCATTTAGGATGATAAAATGGTCCCAAAATAATCAGCATACGATTCAGAGAGCTAAGGCAATAGTAAGGTCCATTTAGACTGTTAATGTAGATTGTATATATTTTATTTTTTTTACAAATGTTACAGTAAAACATTTTCATGGGCCGGGGTTGGGGCTCGAATGTGAACGCCTGGTGGCCGGGCCTTTCCCCACGGGGTCTGGCCGGGCTCAGCCTGAAGGAGTGACGTGGGGCCGCCTGCAGGAGGGACCATAAGGGGTAGGTGCGTAGAGTATTGGGCGGCAGTCGAAGGCGGGGGCCTCGACAACCCAATCCCTGGACACGGAAACTAGTTCTAGAGACGTGGAACGTCACCTCGCTGGCGGGGAAGGAGCCTGAGATTGTGCGTGAGGTTGAGAGGTTCCAACTTTTCACCACTCTGGAGCTGCCCATGGTGAGAGGCGGTGGGCTGGTGTGGGTTTGCTTATTTATTGGACTTCTGTGCTAGTCACAGTTTGTCCATAACGAACACCATGTTCAAGCATAAGGGTGTCCATCAGTGCATGTGGCACCAGGACACCCTAGGCCGTAGGTCGATGATCGACTTTGTTGTCGTTTCATCTGACCTGCGGCCGTATGTCTTGGACACTCGGGAGAAGAGAGGGGCGGAGCTGTCAACTGATCACCACCTGGTGGTGAGTTGAATCCAATGGCGGAGGGGGAGGAAGCTGGACAGACTCAGCAGACCCAAGCGTACTGTAAGGGTCTGCTGGGAACGTCTGGCCGAGTCTCCTGTCAGAGAGATCTTTAACTCCCACCTCCAGCAGAGCTTTGATTGGATTCCGAGGGAGGCTGGAGATATTGAGTCCGAGTGGACCATGTTCTCCACCTCCATTGTCGAAGCGGTTGCTCGGAGCTGTGGCCGTAAGGTCTCCAGTGCCTGTCGAGGCGGCAATCCCCGAACCCGGTGGTGGACACCGGAAGTAAGGGATGCTGTCAAGCTGCAGAAGGAGTCCTATCAGGCCTGGTTGGCTTGTGGGACTCCTGAGGCAACTGACGGGTACCGGCAGGCCAAGCGGACTGCAGCCCGGGTGGGAGGAGTTCGTTGAGGCCATGGAGAAGGACTATTGGCTGGCCTCGAAGAGATTCTGGCAAACCGTCTGGCGTCTCAGGAGAGGAAAACAGTGCCCTTGCAACGTGGTTTACAGTGGAGGTGGGCGGCTGTTGACCTCAACTGGGGATGTCGTCGGGCGGTGGAAGGAGTACTTCAAGGATCTCCTCAATCCCTCCGTCACATCTTCCATTGAGGAAGCAGAGGATGAGGGCTCAGAGGTGGACTCGTCCATCACCCAGATGAAGTCACTGAGGTAGTCAAGAAACTCCTCGGTGGCAAGGCACCGAGGGTGGATGAGATCCGCCCTGAGTACCTCAAGTCTCTGGATGTTGTGGGGCTGTCTTGGTTGACACGCCTCTGCAGCATCGCGTGGCGGTCGGGTACAGTGCCTCTGGGATGGCAGACCGGGGTGGTGGTCCCTCCTTTTAAGAAGTAGGACCGGAGGGTGTGTTCCAACTACAGGGGGATCACACTTCTCAGTCTCCCCGGGATCTGGGCGATCCCTTAGAGATAGGGTGAGAAGCTCGGTCACCCGGGGGGAGCTCAGAGTAGAGCTGCTGCTCCTCCACATTGAGAGGAGACCCCAGGGAAGCCCTAGGACACGCTGGAGGGACTATGTCTCCCGGCTGGCCTGGGAACGCCTCGGTGTCCCCCCGGAAGAGTAGAGAAAGTGTCTGGGGAGAGGGAAGTCTGGGCATCTCTGCTTAGACAGCTGCCCCGCGACCCGGCCCCGGATAAGCGGAAGTAGATGAATTAATGAATATCTAAATCTAAATGTTACATTTATATCATCATCATCATCATTTTCTTCCGCTTATTCGGAAGGACACTTTAATAAATGTATATCTAAATGTTAAATCAGCCCGATTTGAAGCCACTGCAGTGGGCGAGGTTTCCTTGGGGATTTGAATATTTTCTAAATATTTAGCTTTACACTTTTAGATATATATTTAAGATTTAGATATAATACTTAGATATATATTTAAGATTTAGATTTAACATTTAGATATAATATAATATATATAATTTCTCTCTCAAATGTGAGGAAAATGCGCTAAATGTGAGGAAAGTGAGCTAAATGTTGAAAATGTATCAGCTAAAATTTGTTTACCAAACTTGTACATTAGGCACCCCATACTTTTGGTCACTTTTGCGGTGGAGCTGCTCTTGATGAGTAAGGACGTAGACACACTGGCCCTTATTTATCAAAAGTGCGTACACCAAATTTCCAGCGTACACCTGGCGTACACCCAAAACCACGGTGACTTTGAGATTTATCAATATGGACATTGGCGTACGGCACTCTCAAATCCTACGCCAGCTCAGGAGGTGGTGTACGCACGTTTTGAGTTAGTGCGGAAATGCGCAGGAAAAAATTCCTAACGTACTGACAAACTAAAAGATATGATATATTATGACCCACTGTAAAAAAACCACAACATAATTACAAACTTCAGTGTTTATTTTTGTGCAACATGGACTTCAAGGTTTAATTTGTGTGACTTTACCAAAGCATTTGATTTATATGTATTCCTTCAGATGCGAGCCAGTGCGATTTACATGACGTTTCAGGGTTAGGCCCGGCAGTTGCGCACGGACTGGGTTCCGTAATAAAAGGCTTTTAATGACCAAAATATAATTCAGACTGACAAAATAATAAAAATGACATTCTTGTTCTTTTAAATAATAATAGAAATAATAATAATAACGACATTCTTCTTCTAAATAACAATAAACGTCATTAATAATAAATATCATGAAATAATAAGACGAATATTACAAATTGTCATGCAATTATTAATGTGAATGAATGGTACTCCACATCACATCATCATCTTTTATTCCGCTTTTTAAACTGCAAAATGAAACAATTTTATTTATTTCTACCTCCCCGTCTCAATCTCCACGTCAGAGAAGTTTCTCTTTTTTGCCGTCTTCCGTGTGTCCATGGCGTAAAATGAGGGTGTGGGGGAAGCGGAGACTTGAATATATAGGGGCGTGTTATTCTAATGACGATCGTTTTCAGCCGCGGCATTTATCAAGGGCAGGTATTGCGTACACCTGGATTTTAAAGGTACGCACAGATTCATAAATCAGGCGGTGAGAGTAGTGTAAGCAAAATCTTACGCCAACATATACGCCCGTTTCTACGCAAGAATGATAAATGAGGGCCATTGAGAAGACTGAAGCTTGCAGTCATCTAATGGAAGTGGTAATGTAGAAGGGGCATCAGGTATCTTCACACTATCATGGGTTTTTGGCTGTGGAGGTTGATAAGACAATACATTGCCAGCTTGCATTGGCCCAAAGGCAGACTAAACCAGGGGAATGTTGGCTGGCATGTCCACGGTTGTCACATGAGGGGCAGTAAGTGGAATAAAGTTAGCATATGTTTCTGAGACCTGGAGAAGGTCCTAGTCAGGCATTTTTCCGTGGAGAGCTTTGTAGAGGGAATTTCTTCGGCATTATTGATGGCTTAAAGGGGTAAAAGCTCAGTGAACATCAAATAACATGGATTATAACATACAGATTTACAAACTCCAAATATCAAACATTCATTTGAGGTGCCTCTAACCTTACCTTATTCCATCAGCACACAAGTTAATTGGTTTCCGCTATCAATCGGACCAGGCTTCACACCCGAAAGAACAAGGAGTAACAATCTTTTGCAACAGACTTACTATTACATAGAATAACTAATGTATGGGCATTGTTTTGGGCACTGTTAAGACTCACAAGTGTTCTTGGCTTGTGCCAACGTTGTTCTGTCTCTGTGTAGCTGTGAACAGGTGGTGCAGCAAGAGTGTTGAATAGTGAGCAGTCTGGTAAAGCTGACCAAACAGATGGTTGCACATAGCACTTCCTGCAACTCAGGAGCAGTGGCTTTGAACCACTATCACTGGTACAGAGTGCTTTAACATCTATGAAGTGAACAAAAATGTTATGAAGTGCAGAAATGAAAAGCAAATGTAATTTACGACAATGTATCCAGGTTACTGATGAGGTGCACAACTCAGGCCCTCAAGGTAGGCCATAAAAACAAATTAAGCAGGTTAAAGGTTTTGTTCCTTGTTCAACAACCCTCAGTTATGTATACTCATGAGTGATACAATAAACTAATGATAAGATTAAATGTAAACACTGTCTCCTACATATGTTGACCAGAATTAAAGTGTCCTACAGAATAAGTGTTCTTAGCAATGTTGCTAGTATCTACAGTATCTATCATCTTTCCCTACTTGCTTGCTGTGCGGCTTTACACTCTTCCTCAGGAACCTGTGACAGGGAGCCTTCCCTGTCAGTGTTAGATACTGTGCAGAATATATGAAATAAATCATATTGTTAGGCATTATAGCTCGCTAGCAGAATTAAATTGCAAGCTAACACAAATACACTTTCAGCTAGATTCCCTTTAAGATAGTTAACATGAACTAGCTAAAGTCAATGTTACATTCGCTGAGTAGCTAAGTAGTTGAATGTATGATTGCAAATCTGTCATATTGCTTTGGCACTTACCTTCATAGTTGTCTAGCTTCCTATATACATCTTGTACCCGTTTTCCTTCTTGCTAGCTGGAGTCTCGGAGGTGGATTTAACTATTTGATGTACATCATTAATGTTAAGTTTAGGCAAGTCCTGGAGACACCTTGTAAAAAAGCAGCGACAGAGCTGGACATAACACTAGCAATATTTTTACTGGTTTGTAATATGCGGAACTGGAAACTGGCAGGAAGTGGGCGTGGAACGTTCGGTCATGGAACGTGCATAAGGACTATTTGAAATAATTCCAACCAAAAATAACGCAATTTAAATTCACTGATGTACGTTTTTAGGGGTACAAGCAGCAAAGCTGCGGAACCCTATTGTAATTGTTATTTTTTAAATTATTATTATTATTGTTGTTATTCCACCGTTTTTTTCAAGTTCACATACTTCCTGCTGCCGGAGGAAGTTCAAGAACTACAACCTGGTGAGGGGAACTGTTGTTCAACTCACACTTGAGGTCTGGATAGTCAGTGCAATGACTTTTTTATTTGTCCACTTTTGTGTAAGGTTTTGCATGTGGAAACAAGTGAATAGTGTAATTACAGTTCTGGGAAAGGTGTGTGTTTTTTGGGAATGACGTAAGGGTTTGGGTTTTTGTGCTACGTGACCCATCTGGATAACAAGTAGTTCGCTATTTATGATAGTTAGCACTGCATTACATCATGTGCATTATAATAATGATGTAAAAATGTTGTTCTGTTGACATATTTTGGTCTCTAACTGATTTTATAACAAGAAGTGAATACAAACTGCGCTACCAGTCCTCTGCTGCCATCTAGTGGCCGTTTGGTGTGATTACAACTATAAGAGTATTCATGAAAAAAAAATCCATATAAATTTTAATGAAACAACAAGTTTAGAATAAAACATACACATATTTATGAAAACTCAGGGTCCTATAGGTACATGTGTTTCATTTCCATTAAGTTATTTCCTACGGTCAAAATGACTGGCTTGGTTGTTCTAGTGTACAAACAACACAGCTACTCCATTATGACATGGTGTTTCTGCAACGAAGCAAAGACTCATTATCTTTGGCACCTTGTGCTTTACTTAATCTGGGATTAAAACAAGCAAAACAATCAGACATAAAAAAAGGAACAAATGCTGTATATCAAGACAGACAAGACAGTCCCAAAAGCAAACCCTGGCCCAATGGATTTGACTCTAGGTTGCCTAATACTGCTTCATCACTTTGAAGTTGACCCAAACTTGCAACAATCAATTTCTCACATCCGCTCAAACATTAGTTTATCTATTGGCCTAATTTCTTTTACGAACATGCATGAATTTATTTAAAGTGTCCATCATCCAAATTCAACCACATTTTATAACTGGAGAGAAAAACAAAACACTCAACCCCAAGAAAATAGGCTATATAAATGCCAGCATTGAATCAGCATGGTGAACCTAAACATGAAAAACTTTTAGGCTTTTGGCCTGCTTAAACACTGAACAGCCGTAACAGTCTGACCACCTGCCTAATATCGTGTAGGCCCCCTTTTGCCACCAAAACAGCCCTGGCCCATCGAAGCATGGACTCCTCTAGAATTCTGAAGGCTCTTGTCAATGTTGCTCAGATCCTTACACTTGCCCATTATTTCTGCATCTAACACATCAACTTTGAGGATAGAATGTTGCTGCCTAATATATCCCACTCACTGACAGGTGCCATAAAAACGAGATCAGATCAGTGTTATTCAGTTCACCTGCCAGTGGTCATTATTTTACGGCTGATCGGTGTGTATAGCACTTGTTAAGGGACCGAACACAAACGTATCCTTCTCAAACAATTACTTCAATAGTAATGGACCATTAGCATAGCCCCGGGAAAGAATCAGAAGCCTATTGATTTTGAAGCAGTGTCATCAGCTCGTTAACCTGTCGGGGATGCAATAATATCAGGGAAGAAGGGAAGCGCATGAAAAAATAAACCCATGCACATTGCCCACTCTACAAGCCTCTGGAGGCAGTATTGTGGTCTGGGGTTACTTCATTTGGGTAGGTCTAACTCAGCAACTTTATGTGGCAATAAAATGAAATCAGCTGAGTACCTGAATATACTGAATGACCAGGTTATCAAATCAATTAGTTTTTTTAGGAATCATTTTAGCACATGAATTGGCCACCACAGAGTCCTGACCTTAGCCACATTGAAAGTCTTTGGTTTGTGCAGGAGAAGACTTTACACAGTGGTTTGCCTCTCCAGTTGTCAATACAAGATCTCAGCCAAAAATGAATAAAAACTCTGGACGGAAATAAATGATTTGACATTGCATAATGTAGTTGAAAAAATGTCACTATGAATTCATGATGTAATCAAAGCTAAAGGCGGTCCAAAGAAATATTAGTGTGCAACTTTTTTGGGGCCAGTCAGTGTATTTCTCAAGTCCGCTCATGAAAGACATGTGAATGGCACACACCCAATCTGGTCAATTGACATAAAAGTTCCAATAAGTGCTAACAGCTGTGCGTTTAACACGATCAGATCAAGTTGCCACAGTGACTCTGGACTGCTTCGCCCCGCCCATAGGCCAATGCTTCTAGTGCAACCTACCGGCCAAAGATTAGATTTTCAAATGCTCACAACTTTTGCACAGATTGTGGTACAGACCTAAAACTGGTGTAATGTGATATGGAAATAGGTGCTGTACAACTTGAAAAGGCTGTTTTCATTTCTGCCTGATTACATTTTCCACAGTTTAGAATTTTCTGAAAAACCTACCTTTGAGAAGTGGTTCATCCTATTTCCAACAAACTTCACAAATAGCATCTGTGGATAGTGCCCATCAATAACTATGAACAATATTAGACATTTCAAACACAGCAGATGTCATATGTCAACAACTTCCCAAGTCCTACAATTTCACAGGAAGTGAAAGCATATCTCCACAACAGTTTGTCCAATTCTCACCAAATTTGATATGCATCATTGGAATGAGAAGGTAAGGACATGTGCAGTGTGTGGTGCCAATTGGACATTTGGGAGCGCTTTTCCAGAAAATCACACACTCATTAATCCTGAGCACAAACAGGCCTATACAACCTATCAGGCCTATCCTCGAATGGCGTTCTTATAACTTGGACCCTTAATTGCTGCTTGCAGCTATATTTTTTATAATAATTTATTTTTAATAATTTACGTAAAGTGTCTTCACTTGATTTTTTGACCAAAGTTAAAACCCCCAAAACACCCCCTTGCACTGCCCCTACTGGTCTGGAGCACTTCCGTTTTGCGTAACTTGAAATGTTGCTGTGTTTTGGGCTTTACTCTTTCAAATTGCCCTGATTGCACTTTTAGAATGCCATTTAGAACTGCCATTCGTACCTGCACAACAATGTATCCCACTTGTAACATACACTATACTTAATACTTGTACATTTTCTGCCCTCTGTTTGCCTTCATTGCACATTTAGTATTACCATTTGTACTGCATTAGCCTTCATTGCACATCTATACATTCTGCTTGCAATACATATACTTAATACTTTTAATACATTTTCTGCCCTCTTCTATTTACACTTCTGGTTAGATGCTAACTGCATTTCGTTGTACTGTATTTGTTCATTGATAATAACGTTTAATCTAATCTAACCTAAGAACAGACAAGGAGTATTATGAGATCTTTCAGTGTTTGTCTATGGTGAGACAAATGGGGATATTTGTAATGTTCCTCTGGATACCGGCATGTTGGGGTGTTGGGGTAGAGGGTAATTAGGAGTCAGATGGTCTCGCCAAGCAGGCTCTCAAACATAATGTTGTTGAATTAGAATTAAAAATGTGTAACTCAGAAGCAAAGTATTGGGTAAGATCAGTGGTTAAATGCAAATGGCAATAGTTGTGGGATCACCTGTGATGACACCTGTAAGATCCAGGGAAAGTTCAGGACATGAAGGTCCTCATATCTAGTGATGATGATATTGAGAGACAAGGCTTAATAGTACCTTGAAATTGATGGAGAAGCTTTAAAATTGGGGGTGTAATTACTATCAGGTGGAGATGTAAACAGTGGAACACATTTTATTTTAATGGCAGAGCTATGGGAGTGAAACGGAACGATTTATGTTGAAGTTAAGGAATAATGAGGTTGGAGAACCAAGTTTAAGTAAGGTGTAAATCTTCGTTTGATTCAGTATTTAGTTCCCTGTCTCGGTCGAAACTCCAGTCCAGTTGGTGCTTGTAATGCACGTTAAAAGTTGGCTGCCAACCGACATGTAAAACCCACAGAAGAAGGGGAAGATCGTGGCTGGAAGAAGACTATGCACAAGTAAATTAATCTATTTAGCGGAAAACATATTCATTAATTCAATTCAACCACAGTATACTTTATTTATATACATTTTTAAATAGATATTACACTAAATGCCAATGTCTTAACCAAGTCGTGGAAACGTACTCTGTAAATGTCGATGACATCATGGAACATCCGGTTGACATATTAACTATTTATCATCGCAGTTCTACAGACTCTTTTTTTTTTTAAACACGTTTGTTGATAGTAAGGGACACATTCAAACCCTGTAGCATGTAGTATAGTCTAGGGCTTGCAACTATTATTTAAATCGACTTACTAAACTAATAAAATCTGCGGACAACGGCTCAGTGAAAAATCCAATGGTTAAACGAACTTTTGGCCATTAGAGAACTCTATCCTACTCTATGCCAACAACATTCCATTGTATAAAGACGAAAAACTGTTGCGCCTTTGAAAAGTTACAATGGACTTAGTAAAAGTGTTGAGAACTGCGTTTACCTTTATATATAAGAAAGCCCAGCTGTGGGCTGTAGGTGGATGCCTTAGTGTTGTTGCACTTGGACTTGGATATCGTTTTTTCCTAAAATCGAAGAGAGTTACCCGCGTAGGCGTTGTGTCACAGCTCCTAATTCATCCATTGAAGTCGGGTAAAGCTGTTTCCGTTGCCCTAGCAGAATGTCAGCAGATTGGTTTGAAATACGGTGAACTTCGAGATAGGTTAGTGACATTTTATGCTTAATCCGAATATACTCATTGCAGTATTTTCTATGTATTGCACAGAATTGGTCTAAAAAGTTCCCTAGTTGTTGCAATAATTATTTCTCACAATTAGCTTATCATATTAAATAAACCCTGTTTTCTAACCCAAAAATAAGAAATTATATAGCAAGTTAATTTGAGGTTTGGAACATATCAGGAACATAACGTGACAGGTGTTAAATCAGTGTTTAGATTCCAATCATATTTTCAGTTCAAAATTGTCCAAAAAACATTAATTTAAAAAATAAACAATGCAACTGTGCACAAGTTAAAGTAAAATCTCCATTATTTTCCAAGAACCGTTAAATATATAGGAAATGGAAATTTTACCCAAAATATTATGTGTATTTCTTGTCATCATGCACAGTTCAGAAAATTCACGATTTAATATTTGCATCATACTGCTAAATTATCGATAATGTGAAAGAAATTCTGTTCACGAGTCACCTAGCCAAAACAAGAACTTTGCTCTTTGACCCTGGTCTTTAAAGCCATTGAATCCCTTGAGGCACCAAGCACTAGCCAACTCCACCTTTCCCACTGTTCATCTTAAAATGTCATTCAAAGAGCTTTCTGTGGCAAAATCAACATGTTTACACAATTTTTTTCTAATGTTTTGCCTTCTATACAAATGTAGGCTACAAGCCAAGCACTGCCCACTCCACCTAGAGGGGGATTTTGGGAGTTGTAGGAACTGACTCAATGTGCTTTTGGGAAAATCAGGACTGATCATAACATTCAAAACTTGATATCTACACTACTAGTCAAAAGTTTTAGAACGCCTACACTTTTTTTGTTTTTATTGAAATTCTCACAGTTTAAGGTCTTAAATGGGTGCAACAATAACACAACTTGTCGCCTTGTGGTCTTCACTGACGGAACAAGGTGCAGAATAGTATTGCCTAATCCAGGATGGTTTAGGTTGGGATGGATAGTACTGGCACTGTAAAAAGCGATTATGAGGAGATTACAAGTCATGCTAACTAAAAGACGGACTGGTGAGAAAGCTTAAAAGGGGGGAATATCTCATGTAGATACATTTCATAGAAATATATCATTTGAAACATTAACTGCAGATGTCTACTAGTCTTTTTTGCTTGTGTTTGTGCAAGTATTACAGTAAAAACATACATACATATTACTTGCTTTACATTTTGCCCAAGAAAAGTCCATAAGACCTACACTTTAAGGGTCATAATGGACCATCAGTCTTCCTTTGTAAATTGCCTTTTTCTCACCATTATAATAACAATATACTACTGTTCCAACACTGCTTTTATGCAGAGGGTTTGTACCGTAATTGCCCGTTTATAACCCGCACCTTGTATACATCGCACCATTAATTTTATTGTGTTTTGTGTTTATACAAACCTGAATATTAACTGCACACACATATAAACCACATTTGACCGGATAATTATGACTCGTACATACACTGTACATTAATAGTAAACATCTGTCGTAGGGCGCTACTAAAAATAATTAGTTGAAAAATTTTATATATTTTTGAAAACCCTGTAATGCCAATTGTATCATGTTTTCTACATGAGTTTCTGAGACCTCTCGTCGTTAAGCAATCATCGGTGAAAAAGTTTGCCAGTGGAAACTTTTAAAAAAAAGAGAAGAACCAGGCTCGGAGGGGTGACCAGTCCTCTTCTGGCTGTGCCGGGTGAACATTTTAAGATTAAGTTAGTCATAATTAGTAAATGCATTTGGTCTCTGTCCAGAGTCTATAAAAATCCAGGTCTATAAATCCAGGTCAGAAGCATGACCAGATGGACAAGGACAGGGATAACCGGGTGGAGCGGGCGGGGGGGTAGTTATCAGACTAGCAACTGGAATCGCCAGGTACCGTCTTGATCTGCAACACAGCCAGGATGACTTTGGACAGTGGCAGCAAAGAGTCTTTAGAGCCTGGTACTCGGGAGGTGTGGGCCCAGAGGTGTATCAGCCATGTATTAACCACTGTGGTTGAAAATGTTTTCAAAATCATAACAGGCAATTATGGTATATAATCAACAGAATTGGGGCACTTGTAAGAATTCCCTGCTTAATTTATTTAAATTGCTGCTGAACAACTGTATGTTTTTAGCTTATAATTTTTTTTCCCTGAAAAAGGCCCTTTTTTATAACTCAAAAATTTACATAATTTTCCAGTTTTTAGTAACCAACACTTTTTTTCTACCACTGGCAATTTACAGCTGATCTTTGTACCATTTAATTTACTTCTGACCTTTGTACCATAAATACAAAGGACTTGGAACTGCTTAAATTTGGGGGTGTTCTAAAACTATTGACCGGTAGTTAACATATACATGCTTAATAAAGAGACATCTGTTACAAAAAACAAAGTCTACTGACATTCAAGTAACTAAGCTATAGGCTAACTATTTGTCGCATTGGTGGACAAAGATCTATTTTTGTCCATTGGTGACAGAGTTCAGTTATTGTCAACACATTTTGAGAGTGAGGATGTTTGTGAACATGACTTGAAAGAACTAAAAAGCATTGATTGAAAAAAGTAGTCACTGGAACACAAGACAAGACAAACCTGTCACATTTACAGTAAAAAAAAAACATCTGAAAAAAACATTTAAATTAATGATTTCCCAAACAATATTTTTTTTGTAGCATACATATTCAGTGTTTGTAAGTATAATAACCAGCAATGTTGTAGAAATTTCTTTGGGATACATTAGCGGCCAATTAATTTATCTGGCTTTTCTGTGAACCTAAATATGCTTCTGTAGATTTTACTTCTTGGGTGTTAATGATAAACAGTGTTTGAACTTTAACCTCTGTTTTGATCCAGGCACAGTGTTTGAACTTTAACCTCTGTTTTGATCCAGGCACTGGATGGTAATAACTGAGGATGGCCACATGGTGACAGGGAGGCAGGAGCCTCGTCTGGTACTTGTGTCATTGACCAGTGAGGGGGGACAGATGTGTTTGAATGGACCTGACATGGAGAAGCTCAGGTTCCCCCTAATTCAGCCCGAGAACCCCATTATCGATTGCAGGGTGTTTAGCAGCGACATCCAAGGCAGGGACTGTGGTGACGAAGTGTCTAGATGGCTAACCCGTTGCCTAGTTTCGGAGAAAACCTTTCGAATGGTGCACTATGAGCCCCACATGAAGCCCAGAAAGCCGGCAGAGACAGAGTTTCTCTATCCTCAAAGTGAAAAGGTTGCATATCCCGACAGTGGTGCAGTGATGTTGCTGTCTGAAGCGTCTGTGAAAGACCTGAGCAGCAGGTTGGAAAACGATGTCACGGTTGCACGATTCCGACCAAACATTGTTGTTAGCGGTTGCGACGCATTCGATGAGGATTCCTGGGACGACATCCAGATTGGCAACGTGCAGATGCGCCGCGTGATGGCGTGTGGAAGGTGCATCTTCACCACAGTCGACCCTGAAACAGGAGTCATGAGCAGGAAACAGCCACTGGAAATGCTGAAAAGCTACAGAATGTGTGACGAAGCCGAGAAACATATCTATAAGACAGCGCCGCTGTTTGGACAGATGTTTTCCATCAGCAAGGACGGTATCCTCCAGGTCGGTGATGTAGTGTACAAGATAAGCCACTGAGATGGATGGAAGATGCCAGAGTCTCAGCATGTTTGTGCCAATTTATGTTAATGTTTTTTTGGGTCAGGGAAGTGGTTTAAAATAAAGACCTTTTGCTGTTAGACCACTAGGTTGCATGCTGCAGCAGAACATGTCCACTAGACCGCCAGTCCTCCCTAGGCGACACATTGGTCAATTTATTGTCATATTCAGCATTACAAAGACAATGTGGTGGGCCCAAGCAGATCTGGAACCAGGCTATGGAAGAAATGCTTAAGTGAATCAGTTCATAGCCTTTCTTGTAACCAGATTAAGATGAATACATGTTGTATAATTTCAAATTCACACTGACAATGTAACCATATGTCTACACTTTTCTGAGCATCAAGAACAGATGAAAAAAATTAAAATAAAGCTTTATTTGAACATGAAGATTTTATATGTACATCCTTATTTGTTGTTATTTGTTGTTTTTCTTGGCACAAAAAAAGGCAGTATTTTCTCTTTAAATAACTGCAACCATTATTTTTGATGCCCATATGGAAGATGGGTGAATTACAATAACAATGCTCAATTTAAAACAAATCTCCCTTCACCAGCTCCATGCTGGACTTGGTACCTTTGGTTTTATAAATTGTTTTAATGAAAATATATTTGAGCGTGATTTAGATGATACAATTTATCCCTGCAATATTTAGTCCACGGCAAATATCACAGCCAATCACAACACTGGTGGGTTAGTAATCCTTCCACTTTTACTAAAGATACAATATATTATGGACATCTTTTATTAAAATGCACATCCAGAAATATGATGCCTATCACCTTTAAATTCCAAATATCAAATGCGGAATATAACCTTAATTATTACATAGTAGTAACATATCTGTCAAGAACAAGAACTCAGTCTATTTAGCTCTGGCTCTGGATGTTATCCCAGACCCGCAGAACATCTGTGTAATCATTTAAGGCCTCTATCAAGGAGAAGGCTGCCTCCAGCTGGTCTTGTGGAAGCTGTGTGGGGGCAGTGGGCACAAACTCCAGGCTGGCGGACACAGTGCGCACCCCTAGTTCTTCAAGCGACATCCTCACCTTCTTCTGCTCCGACATTCCACACAAAAACTGATAACGGAGAAAGTGTGGTTTAGTGATGCTGGAAAGCTAATGTCAGTTCCAGGATGTACTATCTCAGATCCTAATGTTTAGTGTTTACTTAGTCCCTGGGAGAATTCGTTTCAACTCGTGTTAGAGATTGGGTAGAGAGAAAACACCTATGTTGTGTTCGTGTGTGTATGAAAATATTTTGAAAAAGAAACATCCAGGTAGACCTTATGTCAATCATTTTAGTTCCGGTTTGGCCACGGTTTTCCATTTAGAAACCCGTCCCCAGACCACAGGCCTACAGTGGCCCCGTGGTCTGGCTGGCTTCCTCCGGTGCAGCGTCTGAATTTGGCCAACAGCTTATTCAGCAAAACCACTCATCACTAAAACCCCCATGAGAAGCAGAGCAGTCCATGAATGGACCCGGCACGCGCCTCACCCGTAGTATGGGCTTCTCATCCTCGTCATCCATCTCCTGGACATCCTCTGCACCGGCCTCTATTGCAAGCTCTAGGGCTCGTTCAGACGACACACCCTCCCCCAGGGCCACCACCACACCCTTCCTCATGAAGCTGTGACGTGCTCCCTCACACAATGCCGCACTGTGAACAAATGCCGATTTAAGCAACAAAAACAAACAACGGTTCTGAAAAGAAAACAACAAACATGCACAGACTGGCAGTTTGAATTACTTGACGTCATTGCAATATTGAAACACCTGCATGTGTGCCCTAACGAAATTCACCCTGACACTATTTAACCCCCACTCTTGGCCCCGTCTCGGTTCTGACCCATGCTTGTTGAGTAGGTGTCGGACTTCCTGAAGACTTCGAGTATTGTTGTCAGT
The DNA here is from genome assembly GCF_011004845.1 of Esox lucius. NCBI lineage: Eukaryota > Metazoa > Chordata > Actinopteri > Esociformes > Esocidae > Esox > Esox lucius. Next base: position 32,595,041 of record NC_047573.1, on the reverse strand, counting down.
CAGAATATCGATGAGCAGCATGCAGCCACCAGGCCCCCGAGCTTCATAGGTGTGCTGGGTTCCTGCCTTGGACTTTTCCTGAGAAGACACATGCATTTTACATCCTCTAAGTATGTAATAGGCGAGAGAAAACAAGCAGATTCAAATTAACAGACGTGTGTAATAGTGGGTTGACTCATAACCTACAGGCCTTTTGGATATATCATTTTGTGGACGGGTAGCAGGCGGGTTGAAAGCTGAATAAAATTAAGAGACGCTATTCCTCTTCTCTATTTCACAGACAGACACACAGGCTTGGCTCCAGTCCTATCCCTTACACATCTCATGGCACAACTCTGATCTTCTGTCTCCAGACATACCATAATATATAAATTGTTAGACATTGTTGAAGAAGCCAGCAATGTTGATTTTTGTTTTACATATACAGTGGATATAAAAAGTCTTCTCACCCCTGTTAAAATGCCAGGCTCTTGTGATGTAAAAGAATGAGACAAAGATAAATCATGTCAGAACTTTTTACACCTTTAATGTGACCTATAACATGAACAATTCAATTGAAAAACAAACTGAAATATTTGAGGGGTGAAAATAAAAAATACAAATCTTACAATAACCTGGTTGCATAAGTGTGCACCTTCTATAATTGGGGATGTGGCTGTGTTCAGAATTAACCAATCACATTCAAACTCATGTAAAATAGAAGTCATTACACACCTGTCATCATTTAAAGTGACTCTGATTAATCACAAAGTTCAGCTGTTCTAGGGGTGAAAATAAAAAATACAAATCTTACAATAACCTGGTTGCATACGTGTGGACACCCTTAAAATAATTCTTTGTTGAAGCACCTTTTGATTTTATTACAGCCCTCAGTCTTTTTGGGTAGGAGGCTATTAGCATGGCACATCTTGACGTTGCAATATTTGCTTGCCCACTCTTTGCAAAAGCTCTCCAAATCTGTCAGATTGCGAGGACATCTCCTGTGCACAGCCCTCTTCAGATCACCCCACAGATGTTCAATTGGATTCAGGTCTGGGCTCTGGCTGGGCCATTCCAAAATGTTAATCTTCTTCTGGTGAAGCCATGCTTTTGTGGATTTGGATGTGTGCTTTGTGTCGTTGTCGTGCTGAAAGGTGAACTTCCTGTCATGCCCCAAAGCATGATGCTGCCACCAACATGCTTCAGTGTGGGTATGGTGTTCTTTGGGTGATGTGCAGTGTTGTTTTTGCGCTAAACATACCTTTTGGAATTATGGCGAAAGAGTTCAACCTTGGTTTCATCAGACCATAACACATTTTCCCATGTGCTTTTGGGAGACTTGATGTTTGTGTTTGCAAACTTCAGCCAGGCTTGGATGTTTTTCTTTGTAAGAAAAGGCATCCGTCTTGCCACTCTACCCCATAGGCCATTCATATGAAGAATACACAAGACTGTTGTCATATGTAGCACAAAGCCATTACTTGCAAGAAATTCCTGCAGTTCCTTTAATGTTGCTGTAGGCCGCTTGGAAGCCTCCCTGACCAGTTTTCTTCTCGTCTTTCCATCAATTTTGGAGGGACGTCCAGTTCTTGGTAATGTCTCTGTCGGGCCATATTTTCTCCACTTGATGATGACTGTCTTCACTGTGTTCTATGGTATATCTAATGCTTTGGAAATTATTTTGTACCCTTCTCCGGACTGATATCTTTCAACAATGAAATCCCTCTGATGCTTTGGAAGCTCTCTACAGACCATGGCTTTTCCTCTGAGATGCAACTAAGAAAATGTCAGGAAAATCCTACTAGAACACCTGAACTTTATTTGTGATTAATCAGAGTCACTTTAAATGATGGCAGGTGTATAATGACTTCTATTTAAAGTGAGTTTGAATGGTTAATTCTGAACACAGCCACATCCCCAAGTATAGAAGGTGCACACTTATGCAAACAGGTTATTGTAAGGTTTTTATTTTCCCCCTTGAAGATCTCAGTTTGTTTTTCAATTGAATTGTTCACATTATAGGTCACATTAAAAGTGGTTAAAGTTCTGACATGATTTATCTTTTACATCATTAAAACCTGGCATTTTAACAGGGGTGTGTAGACTTATTTCCACGGTACTTATTAATTAAATTTTTTCCCGATTCCATTTTGTGGTGTCCAATTTGTTATTATTGCCTTAAAGCGTTACAACTTCACAGCAAGATAGGGAGAATATTCAGAGGAAAATTCGTATGACAATACTAGCTCAAACAATAAATAATTTGAAGGAGCACAACCTACCACAAAGGGGTTGCTAGAACGAGATTTGACAAGGCAAACCTATCTGACTTTGATCATGGGTGATGTGGAGTAAATTTACTCTGTCCTATGCTGGACACCAGGGGAATTGTCGGTATCCTGCGACCTCAATTCATATTCCTGGCCTCAAAGAAATTGTGAAGCGAGGCTGTGACTTTGACCCCTGCGCTGCTCCTTTCCCCCAATCTCATTAGATAGCCCTGCATTCAACTTAAAGTATGGTTATTATACATGCTCATAATAAGTCTTACATTGCATTTTGACTCAATTTTAATTCATTCAATCAGTGTGAGATGGGTGTTAATACAATTTAACTTTGATCAAGCAGTCAACTTACCGCCCCCTTGATGGCAGCTTCTATGGATGCTTTAGGCATGTTCTTTCCTCTGCATTGCTCCACTACGTTCGCTAATGCTATGTTGAATTCTGGATTACTAGATCCACCTTCTGTATAGGAAAAAAATAAACAGTTAATGCTTCACTGGTCAAAACATTCAACTCATAATTCTCAAGTTTGAATTTGAGCAAATGCAGTAGTCAGTCAACCTTACCTTTGACTGCAATTCGTATCATCATTGCAAGCTTCATAAACATTCGACTCCGGGCTGCATCTTTAGGACCTTTAATATGTTTAACCTTTGACCACTTATTATGCCCGGCACAGAAGTTAGGACATAGATGTAGTGTTCGTACAGGAACGGTTTTCCAAAAAAAGTCGTGACACAGCCCTGTGCAGTCTGTCTGTACTGGACGTATCCTTGCACTCATGCATGTCGTGATGGTCATGCAGTCAAGCAGACGTGAATGCCGAGTCAAGAAACCCCTCAACGCCACTGCCCCTGCCATTGCCCTTGAGTCAGAAACGAACAATGTGGCATTGACAAGACATTATTGTATGTATGCTGTACACGTGAGAACCAGAACAGACCGGTCAACATATATGCGAGTGTATAACAGTTTATTTATTTATTATTTATTTTATATTATAGCACCTGGCTTCAGATGACCGTGCATGCAGTAACTAGCTAACGTTAGCAAGTTAGCTAATTTAGGTAGCTACTTGCTAAAATAATCTGTCGACTATCTTATTAATGACTGGACTGGACTGGTCTGCAAAATACATTTATGGTGGTCCTAAACGAAATTGTAGATTGAAAGAAGACCAGAAGACTTACGCTTTATAGTAAGACCATGCACAGAGTCATGCAACTGTCCTTTCAGGTGAAATTGACACTTCCGTTTTGTCTTTTGATCAAAAAAAGCGTCCCTTTCAAAATAAAAGTCCGTCAGTTAAAATGTTATTGTTACCACAAGAGGGCAACATATAAAAACACTTACTACAGTTAAATATAATAATTTGAATAGACTATCATTTCAAGGGTGTATTTTGCTTGGTTTAGTTGAATCATATCAAAAACAAGATTTCCAGAAATAAATATGTTTTTACTTTTAGTGAAAAAATCCTTTAACATTGTTCTAAACAAATGTATTTTTGACCATGGTTTGTGTTTTAGTGAAAAGAGAGACAGACAGACAGACAGACACACAGAGGGTGGCATAGATACATAGTTAAGTAAATGCACAGATAGATACAGGGGGGACATTAATAGTTGCACCAGACAGCAAAGAGTTACTGAGGTGGAAAGCTAAGCCAGCCCATCCCTTATAGTCAACAGTAAAAGGAGCTGCATCTGATGAGCAGCTTTCCTTCTCTTCGTTCCTCCCCTTACTAACATCATGCTCACACAAAGAAATATGCTAGACATACAGTAGTAGGTACTTATCCATGAGCTACACAAGGATCTCCACAGTTAGTCACCGGGACCATACCAATGCCCACTGTTCTCAAGAGAATCACTTCATACAGAATATTGAAATAAGAGGACAATTGGAAAGGCTGGACGTTTTGATTCAACTACAACTTTCCGTCCTACTACACCATGGTTAATGTGTTGCCATTCATTGGAAGGGTAGAAGGATGACCTTCTACCTAAGCTTTAGCTCTTTTTTCTTCTGAGTTATGGCATCATGTTCATTCTCTGTGAGATGTGTTCAGACAGCTGGGTAACAGGAGCTGTAATGGGACACAGTTTCACGGACTCTCATTCTACGTGTTTCAGCGGGAAGTTTCCTTTGCTGTACCCCAAAGAGGATAAGTTGTGAGATGGGGGATAGGGGGGGGTTTGGTGAGTAAAATATAGATTTAGCTTGAAGATCAAAAGAACAATGATATCTATTGGAGTCAATGCTTTTGTTCTCTGCTTTTTCTTGATGACTGCCAATGCACTGGTAAGTATCTTTTACATTTAACTACTAAAATAAATAATGATTTATTTAATGGATTGATTGATTTCTGCATCCATTAATTAATCTCATGTATTAGCACATTTTTAAGATATGTTTTAAGTATTTTTACACTTTATTAGATGGAGACAATTTTCTGTTGAAAGAGTTGTGCGTTGGATTTGAACCCATGCTTCAGCAGTACATGTGCACTATAGGTTGTGGTGTAGCTTAATGGACAACCTAAGGCAATGGCGTAGATTTGTATTGTATATTGGGGGGGTCAGAGTCAATAAATCCCAGAATGTTCACACTTTTCCCCCCTGTCTCACCCTAATTCTATGCCCCTGACCTAAGAAATTACATTAGTAATTTCTAATCAAGCTTTCAATGTATTTTGGTAATGTTTATTTATAATGAGCAACATATTATAAAGGCTTTGTGTGTTTAGGTTTACTATCAACAAAATGTATAAAGTTCCTTGGAAACGTTTTCAGACCGCTAAGCAATCACACATTTTACTGAATTACAAACACATTGACATTCCATTCAGTTTCATATTTTATTAAACATTAACACTGAATATGAATTAATGTAAAGTAAAATAGGTTTTATGTTGTCAAATACTTTACTAAAAAAAACACTGAATTATGCTGTTTGCAAATATTGAACTCATACACAACTTTATGACTTTTAGTAAGTGTGTACCAACATTGGATTTAACTAATTCTTCTTGAGAGATGAACCTCAGGTTGGTAGGACAATGCTTGTGGAGGGCAATTTTCAAATAGTGCCACAAATTCTCCTGGGATTGAGGCGAGGACCTTGCCTGGGCTACTGGAGGATATTCACTGTTTTATTCTTGAGCCACTCCACTGTTGCTTTAGCCGTGTGCTTGGGATCATTGTCCTGCTGAATGGTGAATTTCCAACCAAGCCACAGTTCTTTAGCCAACTGAAAAGGGTTCTCTTGCAGTATTTCCTGGTATTTTACATCTATTCTTTCTAATTCTAACCACAATTCTAACCACAATTCTAGTCCCTGCTGATGAGAAGCATCCCCACAGAATGATGCTGCCACCACCACACTCCACTGTAGGGATAGGTCTATCTTTAGGCATTGGCTGACTCAATTTTGCGCCACACATACAGCTGTGAGTTTTGAAAATAACAAAATACTTTATCTTAGTCTCATCTGAACTTCAAGCAAGCTCCAGACTTGCTTTCAGATCATACTTCTTGAGAAACAGCTCTTTTCATGTCACTCTCTTATACAGTCAGAGATCTTAATAAGGTCAATTGGTCTACCTGTACTCTACTCCCTGCAACTGAATCTGCAGCCCTTTGAAAGTTATTGTTGAACTCTATATGGCTTCTCGCACAATTATCCTTCTGTTTGAGCGTTAGAAATAAAAATTAACAAAAAATGTAGCTTGTAGGCATACGTCCCAATGGTTGTAGTCACCAAAGTACAACTTGGCAAAGGCAACAGTGTCAGACCATCCATCCTCCACCCCAGACCCTGGTAAGCCAGTTTGCACCGGCATGGCTCTGGGATTCCCGGGATGATTGGTATGCAGCAACCAGGATAAGATTAAGCTTACACCCCTAAAGCACTCATGAGCCCACTGCCCCAACCACCTATTTAAACCCTACATAATCTCTCTGCTCTGTGATTCAATTTAGCACATTATTAGACCACCTTGCAATTTTTCATAACGAGTCCTCTATCTTCATTTTTAGTTTTGACTCGTTTTGACTAGTGTACTCTCGTTACAAAAACCTTTCCCAGATAGCTATCTATATCCCCCAAATCTCCTGAGGTCTGGCTTACTTCAAAATCACAACCACAAAGCAGGTCTGAAATGACCTTTCACCTCGGACCACTATCCCAGGGCTCTAAGGAAAAGAATGTACTGGTACTTTCAACTTTAAAAGTAAGGAGCACCACCATTTTTTTTTTTTAAATATTTGTAAATGAGTAAATGTTGAGAAATAAATGTAACTATGTATTTTTAGCCATAAACCACCCCTCCTACCTTATTCGTTAAACAAACCACATCCAACAACCAAAATACATTTATAATACATTTGTAAGAATATTTTTGCCTAAATTAAAACACTAAGAATGTATTGCTGATGTTAATGTCTGTAGCCAAACATCAATCTCTGCTTCATCATTTCTTCATTTCCTAGAATCAATAACTGTTGGCCCTGAGGTAGATCTACAGCTGTACGCTGCTCAGCCAACCTTAAAATCACTTAGGTTGGAAGAAAACCTAATTAACAGACAATACTAGGGAGATGTCCTGCAATGATTGTTTTTCAAACATATCATCCCAGGCTGTCTGCCACACAACAAAAAAGACAACACAGACCATGAATCTCAAACCAGCCTCCATCCCCAGAGTGCCCTATGGTCACAGTGACTACGTCTTTAATAAACACATAAATTCTGGACACACTAATGACTCGAATGAGCAATTTATGTTTCAACTTCAATTAAAAAAGCAAGCATGAAATTCATCATCATCATCATCATCATCATTTTCTTCCGATTATCTGGGGCCGGGTCGTGGGGGCAGCAGTCTAAGCAGAGATGCCCAGACTTCCCTCTCCCCAGGCACTTCCTCTAGCTCTTCTGGGGGGACACCGAGGCGTTCCCAGGCCAGTCGGGAGACATAGTCCCTCCAGCGTGTCCTAGGTCTTTTCAATTCAAATTGAGAAATTGTTTCGAAGTCTGTAATTCACAACTGAATATTTAATTTAATAGGTACTTTGCAAATGTATCAAGTCTCCCTTCTTTTGGGTGATTTTGGTCAAAAATAAAGTGGTGCCTTATGGGATTCCACTTCACTTTTGGAGGCTACAATGTTGCACACCTGCTTCAAGAAAACACTGGAAGGTCCAATTAGCCTCAGAAATGAAGCAGACAAGGCAGTTTCCTGAACCCATAATGAGGTTATTTAGGCTTCTTTCAGTCTTGATAAGAGCAGAGTGGGTTTCAACTTAGACTATACTGACAAACCAAAAGCCAGTACTGATGAAAAGGCAAATAATCCCACAGCCACAATGTACCTATATTATGTCTTTCCTCAGTAGCAGCCTACTTGTTAGAAATCAATACTTTTTCCAATAAAAATGAATCATGTACCACAAACACCAAACATTTCTATTACTCCTAAGGGGTACTTCAAAATGAATTATTCATATCAATGAAGTATTTTACCTGCTTCTCTGGAACTTGAAGATACAACAACTTTGTTAAGTTCAAAATAGTTTTGTGTGCCCATGCATGAGCACAATGATAAATAGACTTTTAGTCACTGCGCTAGTGCTAGTTAGCAAATGCACCAGCGATAGTTATCTACTTCCAACTACATGTGAAGACAAGAAAATGGTATTCACAACTGTCTGACACAGGCTGATCCCAATGTGGACTAGGGTGATCAAGCAGTCATTGCCGCTGCCTAATGGCAGATGAACCGCAACAGCATGGATTTGAATCTGGCCCACTGCCGATATCAAACAATGCTTGAAAATTCCAGAAAATTCTAAAAAATAATAAATAAATAAATAAATCCTCATCATGGAGTCAGTACGCTTTTACACTTTCCATTAAATAACGAGTAAAGACAGAACGCTTTCACACTTTCCATTAAATAACTAGTAAAGACAATACGCTTTTACACTTCCCATTAAATAACAAGTAAAGACTGTAAATTTTTACACTTTCCATTTGTTCAAAAAAATTGTCATAATCCATTGGTTAATTTCTCATCTTACACATTTTAAACCAAGTTTGTTTTCAACTGTAAATAAATATTTCACCTTTTGAGAAATTATATAATAATTACCAGATGACACTGCACAACACCACTTCTGCTAAGATAAATAGTTTTTAACCACTAAAGTTTTGCTTTGTACAAAGGATATGAATACTTTGGTTGAGTGTAGCTGGAAAATATTACTTAGTGCAGGTCACATCTTACGGTAAAAAGGCACTAACAAATGCATTTTTTTAAATCTGTTTTGTGGTCTGTTTCTTACGTTGGAATTTATGTTTTATATCTGATCTGAGTTCAGGGTGTCACCAATTTGAGCTGTAAAAAAGTAACTGTTGCTTATCATTTTACTTGTCATGACTGGCAGTTTTGAACTAGTTTCCCTTTCATCGTGTGTGAACATCCATCTAAATTTATAAATTCCGTACAACTCATATTTGTGTTTAAGAATTAACTGTGCTAAATATGACGTTTCTATTTAATTTAGGATAGTGTAAAAAAATGTGGCTGTAACACAGCTCAACATTAAGACAGATTGGAGAAAAAAAACTGAACATTTTGATAATAATTATTTAGGCTTGTTTGACATGTGGCCCTCCTCTACCTGCTTTCCGTTTCTGGTCACTAAAAGCTATAAAAGTTCCAGTACACAAAATGCCCGCACCCTGGCTATCATTCAAGGAGGCAACATTTAGTGAGCTTAGCACACACTACCATTCCTTGAGTCCACCTCAACATCAATTATGTTGTTTTTATCAGCATCCTGTCAGTCCATGCACTTAACAGATTGTCCATCAAAACATAACTTTCCACAAATCTAAATATAAATCCACTTGTTTTAATTTGTGCTGAGTGAGCAAAATACACATATAAATAGAAAGAGGAAGATGCAAAAATAATATACTATTATGTATTATGGAAAACAAGCGGATATATATTTGGTTGATAAATTGCAATGATGGTAACTTTCCGTAACTTTTTGGTAAAACACAAATAAAATGTGTTTTAACAGTACCTAGGATCAAGCAATGTATGGGCTATAACTCAATCAATATGAAAAATGAACGAATGTATGTGGTGCTTCTAACTATTTTAGGTTAATAGCACAAATTCTACCAACAAAACATGTTAACTGATTTAATATGCATAAGCAGTGACCAATTCAAAACTGATGTATATTTTACATTTCAATAATGCATAGAAAAGTAATTAGTTATTTGTGGTTATTATTTGGTTCTTGAATACACTCTTGGAGATAATAAAAAAAATCCTATTTGAGTTGTTGTTCTTAATCTTGCTCATCTGAGAACTGTCTGTTTTATTTTCCCCACCTCTAATACAATCTTAGTAAATGCAATAAACAATATTAGAAAAATATATACCGGATGACACATATTTCAGTCCAAGTCGATAACAAACTAAACTCACAAAGTCAATTTTTTTGTCTGAACATGAAGCGAAATTTGGGTTTGGTCTTTCAATCAATGACTGTGGATGTTTATGAGGTAGAGTTTAAGAGCTTTAAGAGCTGTAAATAAATTACAGTGTGACTTTTAGGGAAGGTGGTCAATATGTAATCTAATCAGAAAAGCACTTCTAATTGAATTTATTTTGTCTATAACCTACGAACAATGTATTTTATCAAGTTAACAAAGATTCTCCTCGTTAAGGACTTCCAAGGCTTCCAATGTGGTGCAGCATGCTAAGGAGTTGCCCTTAACTCCTTAACTGTGCCACTAGCTGACAAGGAGCTGGTAAACCCCATGGGTGATACAAATTGCGTGGAAGAGGGATAGAAAGTTACAGGAGTCATTATTTTTGGTTACTGCCTACGCGGCTTGATTGCCTTCTAAGCAAACTAAAGTTATCCTTGACTTATTGGTCAGACAAGCAATGGGGGGAAAACAGAACAGATTGGCACAGAGACAGAGGAAGGCTTGCCTCAATCTTCAACTCTACCGAGTCGGTTGGGAGTTGTTGCAATTAGACAAGCTTGGCGATACAACCAGATATGACTGAATTTGAGAAAATTGTAAAATGTGTGAAAAGTAGGTAAAATAAAAAACTTCTATATACACAAAATTCTAATTCCCCCCAACAGTTGACACAATTGCTGAAAATATTAGCTCTGGTGTATCTATGTCATGTCTCTGGACTCTGTCTCTCCATCTACCTTTCTCCCCTTTTTTACACTTGTGACAACCTCTCACATACATTCTCTCTTGCTCCCTCTCTGTCTGGCTATTCATCACCTGATGAGTGGCCTAGCTGACTCACTGCTAGTTTTTCTTGTCTTGCTAATGCTTTATGGACAGGCACAAAAAGCGACTTTGTGCTGTGCTTGCCCCTCACTTGCAAGGCAAAGGTCCTGAGGACAAGGCACCCATGTGGACGGTGTTGGACATACCACAGACAAAAAGTGTTCAAGAGGGATTGACACATACTGCATACCAGTGCAACTATTTCACAACACCCCGAGGCAGCATATCGGCTCCATGGGATGTTGGCTACAGGTGACAAAGAGCCCTGATGAGGACACAGAGGGACTCTTGCGATCAGAACACCTTTCAACAAACCCCATGAAATCTATTGTAGTGACTACTTCCAGGGCACTGTGATATCCTGGGGATCAAACTGAATTATTTCAGCTTCCATTTCAATTCTCGGATTTGTTTGTCTTTTCCATGAGAGACAGCTGCAGACTGGTTTAGCTTGAAAACCTAAAAGCAGAGCTACTTTTATTCGCCATTCACTGTTATTGTCGAAAACAACTGCTCTTTCTGGGTTCCAAAAGATTTGGCTTGGATTGTCTTCAAATTTGTTAAAAGATATTTTTGATTTGTTTTCAGAAAAGTTATTTTTGGACACAGCTGGCAAAATTACAGACTAAAAAAATATATACACTGCATTCGGGAAAGTATTCAGAGACATTAACTTTTTCCACATTCATTATTTTGAAATGGATGAAATAGACTTTTCCCTTAATCTACATACATAGCCCATAATGATCAAGGAAAAGCAAGATTTTAGAAATGTTTTGCAAATATATAAAAAAAATATATACATGTAATCAATTGGACATGATTTGGAAAGGCACACATCTGTGTATATAAGGCCCCACAGTTGTCAGTGCACGTTAGAACAAAAAACATACAATAATGTTGAAGGAATGATCCATAGAGCACAGAGACAGAATTGTATCAAGGTGCAGATCTGTGAAAGGCTACCAAAAAATGCTGCAGCATTGAAGATACACAAAAACACTGATGGCGTCCATCCATCCATCTTCTTCCGCTTATCCGGGGCCGGGTCGCGGGTGCAGCAGTCTAAGCAGAGATGCCCAGACTTCCCTCTCCCTAGACACTTCCTCTAGCTCTTCCCGGGGGTCTCCTCCTGATGGCGTCCATCATTCTTATTTGAAACATGTTTGGAAAAAACAGCACTCTTTCTAGAGCTAACTGCACAGCCAAACTGAGCAATCGATGGAGAAGGGCCTTAGTTAGGGAGGTGACCACGTACCCAATTGCCACTCTCCATAGTTCCTGTGTGGAGATGGCAGAACCTTCCAGAAAAAAAACCATCTTTGCAGAACTCCACCAGTCAGGCCTTTATGGTAGACTGGCCAGAACAAAGACACTCCCCAGTAAAGGCAGATGCCAGCCCTCTTGGTGTTTGGACCTGGAGGAAACCAGGTATCACTCATCATCTAGCCAGTTGGGATGTTTTTCAGTGGCAGGGACTGGGAGACTAGTCAGGATCAAGGAAAATATGAATGGAGAAAAATAAAGACAGATCCTTGATGAAAACCTGCTCTAGAGTGCTCAGAACATCAGACTGGGGAAAAGGTTCACCACAGCAATGTTTCCCATCCAACTTGACAGTGCTTGAGAAGGGTTTAATCTTTGCCAAAGGTGATTAAACAAGGTGCTGAGTAATGGGTTTGAAAACCATTGTAGGTACATTTGCTAAAAGTTCAAAACAAATGTTTTGGGGTACTATTGATTGATGAGGGAAAAAAAATATTATTCCATTTTAGAATAAGGCTGTAACGTAACAGCATGAGGAAAATGTGAAGATGTCTGAATACTTACTGAATGCACTGTAAAAATAAACGGAATCATTGAAGGTGAAACAGAGGGATTAAGTTTGGGTTTCCAGGTCAGAATATGTGGAGGTTTTTGATGCAAGGTCAGTATAATAAGTATACATACATTGATAAGCCAAAACATTATGACCACTCACAGGTGAAGCGAATAAAGTTGATCATCTCCTAACATGGGCACATGTCAAGGTCTGGGTAGATTAGATGGTACGCGAACAATCAGTTCTCATAGTCAATGTGTTGGATGCAGGAGAAATGGACAGGAGTTAAGACCTGAGCAACTTTGTCAAGGGCCAAATTGTTATGGCCAGAAAACTGGATGAGAGCATGTCTGAAACGACAAGGCTTGTGGGCTGCTTCCGGTCAGCAGTGATCAGTACCTACTGACAGTGGTCCGTGGACGGACAAACCACAACCCGGTGTCAGAGTGTTGGGCGCCCAAAGCTCATTGATACACAAGGGCAATGAAGGCTATTCCATCTGGTCTGAACCAACAGAAGGTCTACTGTGGCACAAGTCACTGAAGATTTTAATGTTGGTTACGGGAGGAATTTATCACAACATTAAGGTCATTGTGCCCATTATGACCTGTCCACCATTACCTGGAGAACACGTGGCACCAGGATGCACTGTGGGAAGATGAAAAGCCGGGAGGCCCTGGGTCCAGGCATTCATGTGGACATCAGTTTGACACGGGCCACCTAACATTGTTGTAAACCAGGTACACCCCTTCATGGCAACGGTATTCCCTGGTGGCAGTGGCCTCTTCCAGCAGGATGATGCGCCCTGTGACACATTGTTCAGGAATGGTTTGAGGAACATAATAAAGAATTCAAGTTGTTGCCCCACTGCCAGATACCCCAGGACACCTTCAGGGGTCTTGTAGAGTCCGTGCCTCAGCGGGTAGGTGCTGTTTTGGCGGCACACGGAGGACCAACAACATATTAGGCAGGTGGTCATAATGTTTGCTCATCAGTGTGTATACATGTAGCTTCACACCTGAAGAGTCAAATAATTGTTGCCATACCTGCACACACCTCTAAAGGTTTCACAGACTTGATATGAAACAACAATTTATAAACCCCTCTGAGAAATAGGTCACGTCGGGTTAACTTATTTTAATCTGACATGTAAAGTGGAAAGGCACAGGGGATGGACACAGAGGATGTGCTCAGGTCACTTGTGGGCATTTTATAAATTTAAAGGGTGAGGGGAGCAGAAAGAAATGTCAACTGAAAAGCAGCATCTTATTCGTGGCTTCCCGGAGGAATATTCGGGTGGTCATATCTTTGGTGGCTGTTCCACCTGTTTCTCCCATTGGTCCTTCTCCCTCCTTGGCCTCTGTGCAGCTGGAGCCGAGCCACGGTGAGCAGCTGCCTCATTTTGACTGCAATTGCTTCCTCTCTAGCTCCTATATCTTCCCCACATGCTTGGCCTTTTTTGCTCCTTCTGACTCCTCTTCATTCCCTGAGCAGTGTGTGGGGAGTGTCTTAATACCTCCCCAGGCGAGGTCCTGATGGGGTGCAGCTGCACATGGAAGGGGCTGGTCCTGGTAACTGCTTCTGGAAGGTTCTGGAATTGATTTGGGCGAGTTGGTGGTAATCTTTTCTCCTCTGTCTTATTCCTATGTTCCTCTACCTACATAGATAGACTCAGATGATGTCATCACGCGAGACGAGCAGATCTACCTCCTGATTGGGGCCCGTGCCAAATGTGAGAGGATTATCCGCTCCCAGCTAGCCATAATTAAAGGTGTGTGGAGTCTGTGGATTACTCTTACCAAAGTGTCAAAGGACAGTGTTTCCCAAACCTAAAACTTTATACAGACACTTAAACTAATAGTGGTTCTAGAATACATCAAATATATCTAATTTCTGAATGTCCTGGAGGCAAGGTTTCAGAAGTGTCTAAACCTCTGGAATGTCTGATTTAATTGAGATATTACTGAAGTTCTACGCTGAAAATCAAGGTCCAGAAAAGGCCACTGGTGCAGTGGTTGTCTTAATCATGAATTATTTGCTGGAGGCTAAGATCAGCTTATCTTGAGGCTACCATTGTCAGTCCACTGTAGGATAGCGTATCTTACTGAATACAATAAAATAAATGTCACTTCCCCATTGAAGAAGAGTCAAAAGCCATATCAATGCAATATCCTTGAGTCAAAATGAATTACAAGAAGACACGCCATGCTCACCGTCCTCTGACGTAGAGCTATGATGGTGTGTCTTGATATGGATTTTTATTTTGGTTAGGAATTTAATTACAAATGTGCTGTATTGTTTAACAGAGATAAGGGGATGAGTTGTTTTGTTAACCTGTTAATGTTAAAAATACTTGAATCAAATTTCTGTTTTTCATGTTATTTATCCATTATTACACCTGCAAAGTCACGTTAAGGATTTTTTTTTATGTATGCTGTAATGACAGACTCCTACTAAATGTCATGAATTGAAATTCTGGGGGAATGTTTAACTGTGTAAGAGCACAAACAACTCGTAAAATTACTGTTTGTGCTGTTGTTATGTTTGCAGAAGGTGAATGCGTACCAGAGTGGGATGGGATTATTTGCTGGCCCAGGGGGAGGCCTAGTCAGCTGGTTCCTGTGCTGTGTCCGGAGTACATCTACGACTTCAACCACAAAGGTGGGCTGAATAATGATTAGATCACTGACCAAAACCTTGACAGCTTCTGTGGTCATTTTACATTACACTAATGGACAAACCCCATTCAGTAGAACAACATATATTGGCCACGTACATCGACCCCTTAAGTAGTCATGACAGGTCAGTGATAGACTGTTTACCAGTAGACTCCTATCTTCGGGCGTTTAAATATCGAGTATTGGACTGAATGTTTAAGCTGCTGTGACCTTACTCAGTATACTGTTAACATAGTTCATTAATGGCATTCAATGTAATAACAGCTGATCTCTGGTGAGTGGGCATTGCGAAATGTAAATTCAGTTTAGGCAGTCTGCTGGTCCCAATGTCAGGTCCTGGCTGGGGGCCTCCAGACATCTCTATGTGGCTGGGGGTCACAGCCAGGGCCTGCCCACAGAGGTGCCTCTAAGCATATCTGTGCGGCTGTTTTGATTTTCCCCAATTAGAGACTGCTGCCCTGTGAAGAGTTGCCCTTGTTTGCCTAAGTTCTCGGTTCATTGTTTGGAGTTTGTGTTTTGTGCTTCAGTTCACAGTTTCGCTCTTTTTTTTTCTTTTTTTTATAAAGAACATTAAAACAATGTTGCCATTAACTCGGTGCCTGTGTCCTGCCTCCTAAACCATGACACTCAAATCAACTACTTCTTTTGCAGACACCTGCTCCAGTTTGTTCATGTGTTAAAGGGATAGTGTGTCAAAAATTCCTGCCTACCCCTTGTTAAATAGCATAGTGGTTAGAGACAAGGCATTTCATGCAAGTGATTGGTGTCTCGTCAGACTTAACAAATTACACATTAGAATTTGTTCAGGATATACAAAAACTTAGCTGGCTACAACCTTCAGTAGCTACATTATAGTAAGCCTAAAATAATACTGTTTACGGTTATATTGCGACTGCTTTTGGTGGATTTTTGGGGTACGCATCCATGCATGCTTTTTGGGGTAGCCTATCGATCACAACCCCTTGCATAAGACTATTATGACTATTCAAAGTAATTAGTAGATACTAGTAGGCCTATTACTTGCTAATAAAAGTCATACATTTCATATATGCTATTTGTGGTGGAAGTAAACTAAATAAGAAACATTAGTCAGTTTAATACAATGATTAATGGTGTCTAGCTAAATATTCAAACTTGGCGTGATGGTAATGCGTGACAAAATTATCCAATGTTGAGACGCAATTTTCTAATGAGGTAGTATGTCCCCTCGTAATTCGTCCCCTTGTAGTTCACATAGCTTAGTGGTTAGCTATTCATCTGTTACTGTATGGATGACCATCTATAGTAATCTTTGTACAAGAGTACACTTTAGTGTACCTATGTTATTTCAGCAAATATGTTACGGCTGGGATAAAAGTGGCATTTGGAGACTATATGGAGATGGTCTGTCTACCAACAAGCCCTGTGGTTTTGTGGGATTATCCCTGACCTACTATGTTTCGATTCTGCTCTTAGACGTTCCAATTTCTCTCAGAAGTAGTTTTCTACTTGCAATGCAGCTTTGCGATAGGGGTATGTACGGTTTCCATTCATGAATTTGGACAATGCTAATAATGCTAATTACAGACTGAGACAGCTTAATAATGGATTGTTTTAAAAAATTATTATGTGCCTTCAGGAATATCTCTTGGGAAATGGACTTCCAGAAATATATTCTTCCTTTAAAAAAAAAATACTATTCCTTTAAAAATTATCCAAAGACATACATCATAAGGCAATTGTATGTAGGGATTGCATCAGATGTATTAGCTGTGCAACATATAGTTCACATTTTTGTCATTTAGCTGACTCCCAAAACAGTGACTTAATTGGTGCCTTGTGGCAATCAAACACACAACCTCTGGCATTTCAAGTGCCATGCTCTACCAAATGATCTACACTGGACCTACATACCATTTGTAATGTATTCATAGTGTATACATACCATACACTACATACCGTATGATATAACATGAGGACACAATCCCTAGTTTTGGCCGAAATAAAAAAAATACCTGTGTGCGAATGTCAGTGTGTTTAAAATTTCTGGGCCAATATATAGAGAACCTTTTTAGCTCAATAGTATGCCCTTAGGCAAAGGCTCTGTGTATATTGTTTAGGTTTATGCCCTTAGGCAAAGGCTCTGTGTATATTGTTTAGGTTTATGCCCTTAGGCAAAGGCTCTGTGTATATTGTTTAGGTTTATGCCCTTAGGCAAAGGCTCTGTGTATATTGTTTAGGTTTATGCCCTTAGGCAAAGGCTCTGTGTATATTGTTTAGGTTTATGCCCTTAGGCAAAGGCTCTGTGTATATTGTTTAGGCCAAGGTTTGAGTACATATGTTATAGGTATTCTCTCGAACCCACAGGTCATGCATACCGTCAGTGTGGCACCTCAGGGAACTGGGAACAGGTGCCGAGCATCAACCGCACCTGGGCCAACTACAGCGAGTGTACCACCTACTTGTTGCCCAGCCATAGAAGCCAGGAGGAGGTGCGTGTCCACATGCGTTTTAGGTTTTTATATACTTGTGACGACAAAACTCCTCACAAGAATGGTATAAGCAGCACAATTTGGATATTTTGCCAGTCGTCATAATAACATTTTGTAATTTAGACTTGTTATGTTTGGGATCCCTTTCGTTCTGTCACCCTGGACAACACTGGAAGGAACACAGACTTGCGCACAGAACCTGAACACAATGTCAATCGCGGCCAGTAGTGACCCCCACCTAACTGGCTATAAAAGCACCACAGGCCACAAAGTTTATCCACTCTGCACTGAAAATCAAAGCCGGATTCTCAAGTTTTTTATTTTTCCTAAAAAGAAATATATTTTTTTTAATTATCTTTTTAACAATGCAATTTTTCTGCCTTCTACAAACAATTTAACCATCCACCTAGAGATACTTATTTTTTCTCTATTAGTTGGCATTGCAAGGCTGGCGTTGTCCTTTGTGCCTACAGTTTTTACGAGTAAAAATCTGAATGGTTCGGCAAAGACATTCAGACCACCCTTGAGTTCCAAGCTATGCTCTTGCTCATGTGGCTTCTACATCACTCTAAATTACTTCCATGGGTTGTGCCTTGGTGTGTGGTTCACCTCTGTGCTGTCCTACATCTTAGGCTGTGTGTCCGCTGCCACCGGCTATGCTTTGACACTCTCGTCATGCAAGTCTTTTTCTTATGAGGGTTAAAGTTTGGCCTGCTTCCCACAGAATTTAATTTGTCAATTTCCCTGCAAGACCCTATGGGAGTCACCCGCCAATTTCTCCTGATCAACTCAGCTAGATGTGTTTTATCCAAGGCAATGCAGTACACTCATGTTCCAGGCTTGCCATCCCGGATTGGTTGTTGCTTAGATTGTTCTGTTTGGAGACTGTGGAAGATTTCATTGTTCCTTTAGGACCTCCGAAAGTATTGCCAGTCCTTCTACACTGTGAAGTTTTCACATGCTGTTATTCATCACCAGCTCTGTGCCTGGAACTGCTGGCACAGCATAACACCTGTTTGGCCTTAAAAAGGATGATTCAATTTGTGTTCAGGATCTATGCGTGTGCATGTGCACACCACCTAGTGTTGTACCTAATTCACTCCCTTATACATCAGTGACAGTTTGAGTATTTTATGGTATGGATAAATGCTAGTTTTCAGTTTTAGGAAAATTATGCTTTTTGATGTGAATAACTTTTCTGATTAATCATACCCACTTAATATGAGCTTTGGTGCTATAAAGAACCATTTCTCTGACAAGCATGTCTTCAACGTAGTTGCTGTTTACAGTGAAACACAGACACACAATAACATACTCACACACATTTATTTAGTGTATTTGCTTTCTGTGTTTAGGACGTTTTTGTACGCCTGCACTTGATGTACACCATTGGTTACTCCATCTCTCTAGTGTCCCTACTGGTGGCTGTCTCCATCCTCTTCTACTTCAAGTAAGATCCCAGTAACGCTCTTCTTCACTAGGAATACTATGGTAATATCAATACTGTAACGCTCTTCTTCACTAGGAATACTATGGTAATACAGATACAGTAACGCTCTTCTTCAGTAGGAATACTATGGTAATACCGATACTGTAACACTCTTCTTCACTAGGAATACTATGGTAATACTGATACTGTAACACTCTTCTTCAGTAGGAATACTATGATAATACCGATACAGTAACGCTCTTCAATAGGAATTCTATGGTAATACCGATACATTGTGGTAGTCCACCATTTCCAAAAATCTTACAATATCAACTGAGACACAGATGTAATAACAAAAGAATCTGAAAGAATGTATATTAAAAGAATAGCCCAATACTTACAAAACAGTTTATTTAATTTTGATGTGGTTATAATACATTTAAGTCTTGAAATAGGTGCTTCTATGATAAAGGTGGTGCTGGTATTCACAACAGAGACCCCAAAATGAGGCAGACAAAGACCAGCTGTTTCGTCAATTGCCTGACCCTCTTATAATGACTGGTATTTCAAGGGTGTTATCAGATCCTTCGACCAGATTGGTACTGCATGTATTGATGACGCATGTTGCAGTTAGACAATAATGCAGTTTTATGTTTCCCCTGAGTACAGATCAGAAGCTCCCGCACTCTTGATCCATTAGTTGTTGTGACCTAAGTTCAGTCCACACTTCACCAATAATTTATTGACCAACATGTATTTATTTTTACATTTTAAAAGAGAATGTTTTTGAAT
Source organism: Esox lucius (assembly GCF_011004845.1). NCBI lineage: Eukaryota > Metazoa > Chordata > Actinopteri > Esociformes > Esocidae > Esox > Esox lucius. Next base: position 32,575,242 of record NC_047573.1, on the reverse strand, counting down.
TTTAAAAAGGTATCTTGAATAATGAATACAATGGAATGGAATACAATCTTAAAGCTTGCAGGCTCACAGAAAAGAACACATGGAAACATGACAGGCAATGATAATAGGAATCAGCAGGAGCTAAATACAAATAATGATTTAGGAATAATACATGTAATGTGCCTAATAGTGACAAGACACGTCCAGGAGTGATCGTGGTGTCTAATAGGCCAGCAGCACCATTGCCAACGCAAAGGCAAAGTCTTTGATGAGGGCGGGGTCCAGGATGGCCTACACTGGGACCCAGCCCCATTCCCCTGGGAACATAAACCTCCCAGTGTGACCAGGTACTACAGCCGACACTTGGAGTCCAGGAGGAACGGATTGATTAGTCAGGGTCACCCCTATCCAACGGCGGAGGCGGTTTGTCATGGGGACCAGCTCCAGCAAGAGGACCAGTCCAGAAGTGGGTGCCTTATGTGCCCAGGCAAGCAGGCAGTCCTGCACTCCAGTGGGAATGTAAGTGTGATCAGTTGGACAACAAGGAGGTGACGGGTCATGCACTTGACCCTGATGGATATCAGCATTGACATCCCACGGAACCAGAGCCACAATGAGAGAGGAGGGGATGATGGGAACATCTGCCTCTGGATTCTCTTCCGTGTCGTGGATGCAGACAGTGCATTAGCCTTGGTGTTCTTTGACCCTAGGCGTTACAACAGAGTGAAATCAAATCTTGTCACAAACATAGCCCATCTAGCTTGACACGGGTTGAGTCCCTTTGCGGCTCAGATGTCCTCAAATCAAAGAATGGGTGTTTTGAGCTCCTTCAGGGCCCACTCCACAGCCAGGAGGTTAGCAGTGCACACATCATGATATTCTCTCAGCGGATGACAGCTTCCTGGAATGGAAGGTACAAGGGTGTAGTTTAGGTGGGTTACATGAGGACAGCTCAGATGCCCACCTCCGACACGTCTACCTCCATTACAAAGGGCAGAATGGGATCAGGATGCTTTAAGATGGGACTGGTGGTGAAGCACTTCTTGAGGCCCACGTAAACTGTCACTGCTGCAGGACTCCAGGAGAGCTGCAGGACTCCAGGAGAGTATTTGTCAGGCAATACGGCATAACCAGGTAGTTTGTAGTCACCTGATGTTGTGGAGAGGGACATTTCCCACTCGCCCCCCTCTCTAATTCGGGTTGTACTGTATATAGTCTAAATTACTCTATTTTATTTGGAATTTGGGAGTAATGCTGTCAGTTGTTTATACTGACAGCATTATTACAAAACTGTTCATTTTGCTCCAACACACAGGGGCGACTGGTCAACAGAAAGAACTGCAACAAAATTGGTATTTTTATAATGTATTATCTATGAATATAGCATCTTCTTAAATTGCATATAATTTGTGTTAGGATTCTATTTAATGTACATTGGTCCCTGCCTTGCTGCTTCAGACTGCCTATTTCTGCCAATTCGAGTTCACAGTAGTAGACCATAGGCTAAGCATGAATGTGGGGCTCGCCCGTCTCTCACAATGCAATGTACATTGTATGTGTGAAAATAAATACACATGCTCAGAATGTTAGTGTGATCAATACAGATCACACGAATTTGATGCCAAGTGGGGCTGACAGCTGGTAGCCCCACTACAGCGCAGTTTTGTATTTCAGACCTGATTGGCTGCCTATCTGTCTGGTGCCAACATTAGTCGGCAAGAAGAGTGAGGAGGGTAGATTGACTTAGCTAGCTTGTTAGCTTCACAAACGCCAGATAACTTGAGAAAATGAATAAAGTGGATTTTATACTTGAGCACCTTAATTTGGAGGAGAAACTTTAAGTAAAGCCACTTGGTGCCCATCAGCCACGGGATATTGTCATTACTCAAACTGCTGGGAAAAGTAACCGTGGGTTTAACATGGATTGGTTTTTGAAGAAAAAGTGGCTAAATGTTAGCATACAAAAGAAGGCACTATTCTGTTTTCCATGTCTGCTATTTGGTGGAGATGGTACTTGGTCGAGGACGGGTTACAAAGATTTGCAACATCTTTCTGAGAGGATTGCAAAACATGAGAGCAGCGGGAGTCATCTGGACAATGCTGTGAAATTGGGTTTACTTGGAAGGGTAAATGTTGCAGCCCAAATTAAACAGTGCATACAGGCGCTCCATTGAGCAGCATAACAAACAGGTGGAGGAAAACAGGTACGTTCTCAGTCAGATCATAACATGTATTAAACTGTGTGGAAAATGATACACTGCCGATTTTGCAGGTTTTCCCACTTAGAAAGCATGTAGAAGTCTGTAATTTTTTTCATAGGGAATCTAAAACAGAAATCCAGAAAATCATATTGTATGATTTTTAAGTAATTAATTTGCATTTTATTGCATGACATAAGTATTTGATACATCAGAAAAGCAGAACTTAATATTTGGTACACAAACCTTTGTTTGCAATTACAGAGATAATATGTTTCCTGTAGTTCTTGACCAGGTTTCCACTCACTGCAGCTGGGACTTTGGCCCACTCCTCCATACAGACCTTTTGCCGCTGGGCAATACGGACTTTCAGCTCCCTCCAAAGACTTTCTATTGGGTTCAGGTATGGATACTGGCTAGGCCACTCCAGGACCTTGAGATGCTTCTTACGGAGCCACTCCTTAGTTGCCTTGGCTGTGTGTTTCGGGTCGTTGTCATGCTGGAAGACCCAGCCACGACCCATCTTCAATGCTCTTACTGAGGGAAGGAGGCTGTTGGCCAAGATCTCATGATACACGGCCCCATCCATCCTCCCCTCAATACGGTGCAGTCCCCTTTGCAGAAAAGCATCCCCAAAGAATGATGTTTCCACCTCCATGCTTCACCGTTGGGATGGTGTTCTTGGGGTTGTACTCATCCTTCTTCTTCCTCCAAACATGGCGAGTGGAGTTTAGACCAAAATGCTCTATTTTTGTCTCATCAGACCACATGACCTTCTCCCATTCCTCCTCTGGATCATCCAGATGTTCATTGGCAAACTTCAGACGGGCCTGGACATGAGACGGGGCTGGCTTGAGCAGAGGGACCTTGCGTGCGCTGCAGGATTTTAATCCATGACGTGTAGCGTGTTACTAATGGTTTTCTTTGAGACTGTGATCCCAGCTCTCTTCAGGTCATTGACCAGGTCCTGCCGTGTAGTTCTGGGCTGATCCCTCACCTTACTCATGTTAAATAGCGTAGTTAGAGGAGGGGACGTGCAAGCTATAGGTTCCGCGATCAAATCTCCTCCCTGTCAAAATGGAGTATGATTTTAGATTTGTTCCAGATAGACAAAAACTTTGCTGGCTATAACCTTCAGTATCTACATTATACTAATACTGTGTTTGACCCCCTTTCGCCTACAGAACTGCCTTAATTCTACGTGGCATTGATTCAACAAGGTGCTGAAAGCATTCTTTACAAATGTTGGCCCATATTGATAGGATAGCATCTTGCAGTTGATGGAGATTTGTGGGATGCACATCCAGGGCACGAAGCTCCCTGTTCCACCACATCCCAAAGATGCTCTATTGGGTTGAGATCTGGTGACTGTGGGGGCCATTTCAATACAGTGAACTCATTGTCATGTTCAAGAAACCAATTTGAAATGATTTGAGCTTTGTGACATGGTGCATTATCCAGCTGGAAGTAGCCATCAGAGGATGGGTACATGGTGGTCATAAAGGGAAACAATGCTCAGGTAGGCTGTGGCATTTAAACAATGCCCAATTGGCACTAAGGGGCCTAAAGTGTGCCAAGAAAACATCCCCCACACCATTACACCACCACCACTAGCCTGCACAGTGGTAACAAGGCATGATGGATCCATGTTCTCATTCTGTTTACGCCAAATTCTGACTCTACCATCTGAATGTCTCAACAGAAATCGAGACTCGTCAGACCAGGCAACATTCTTCCAGTCTTCAACTGTCCAATTTTGGTGAGCTCGTGCAAATTGTAGCCTATTTTTCCTATTTGTAGTGGAGTGGTACCCGGTGGGGTCTTCTGCTGTTGTAGCCCATCCACCACAAGGTTGTGCGTGTTGTGGCTTCACAAATGATTTGCTGCATACTTCGGTTGTAACAAGTGGTTATTTCAGTCAAAGTTGCTTTTCTATCAGCTTGAATCAGTCGGCCCATTCTCCTCTGACCTCTAGCATCAACAAGGCATTTTCGCCCACAGGACTGCCGCATACTGGATGTTTTTCCCTTTTCGCACCATTCTTTGTAAACCCTAGAAATGGTTGTGCATGAAAATCCCAGTTACTGAGCAGATTGTGAAATACTCTGACCGGCCCATCTGGCACCAACAACCATGCCACGCTCAAAATTGCTTAAATCACCTTTCTTTCCCATTCTGACATTCAGTTTGGAGTTCAGGAGATTGTCTTGACCAGGACCACACCCCTAAATGCATTGAAGCAACTGTCAGGGGCCGGAGGGTGTCAGGTTAGGGGACCACACAATTTCGTCTCTGCTCTTTGCGGATGATGTTGTCGTGTTGGCCCTTTCAAACCAGGACCTTCAGCATGCACTGGGATGTTTTGCAGCCTAGTGTGAAGCGGTGGGGATGAAAATCAGTACCTCCAAATCCGAGGCCATGGTCCTCAGTCGGAAAAGGGTGGCTTGCCCACTTCAGGTTGGTGGAGAGTGCCTGCCTCAAGTGGAGGAGTATCTAGGGTTCTTGTTCACAAGTGAGGGAAGGATGGAACGGGAGATTGACAGACGGATCGGTGCAGCTTCTGCAGTAATGCGGTCGATGTATCGGTCTGTCGTGGTGGAGAAAGAGCTGAGCCGCAAGGCAAAGCTCTCGATTTACCGGTCAATCTACGTTCCTACTCTCACCTATGGTCATGAGCTTTGGGTCATGACCGAAAGGACAAGATCCCGGATACAGGCGGCCGAAATGAGCTTTCTCCGCAGGGTGGCTGGGCGATCCCTTAGAGATGAGAAGCTCGGTCACCCGGGAGGAGTTCAGAGTAGAGCCACTGCTCCTCCACATCGAGAGGGGTCAGCTGAGGTGGCTTGGGCATCTGTTTCGGATGCCTCCGGAACGCTTTCCTGGGAAGGTGTTCCGGTCCCGTCCCACCGGGAGGAGACCCCGGGGAAGACCTAGGACACGCTGGAGGGACTATGTCTCCCGGCTGGCCTGGGAACGCCTCGGTGTCCCCCCGGAAGAGCTGGAGGAAGTGTCTGGGGAGAGGGAAGTCTGGGCATCCCTGCTTAGACTGCTGCCCCTGCGACCCGGCCCCGGATAAAGCGGAAGATGATGGATGGAAGTTTGGAGTTCAGGAGATTGTCTTGACCAGGACCACACCCCTAAATGCATTGAAGCAACTGCCATGCGATTGGTTGATTAGATAATTGCATTAATGAGAAATTGAACAGGTGTTCCTAATAATCCTTTAGGTGAGTGTATATTGATAGATACCATATCAATGTCATTCACGAATGGCTAATTAGCTGTTAAAACGGCCAGTGGCAAAAGAGGATTTGTTCAGAATAGACAAAAACTTCAGTAGCTATGTTATAAGCCTAAAATGAAACTTTTTACTGTTATATTGCGACTATTTCGGTCATTTATGAATGGCTAATAAGATGTTTAAACGATAAGTGGCAAAAGCCATACAGTTCATAGATGCTATTTGTGATCGAGGAAAACTTAATAAGAAATGTTACTCAGTTTAACACAATGGTTAATGGTGTCTAAATAAATATTCAAACTTGAAGTAATGTTAATGCATGATAGCATTATATTATGTCAAGAGACTATACTGTCACGTGCTAGATGTATAGCTTTGTGGTGTAGTAGCCTTTCACGTGGGTGATCCGGGTCGAATCTCGGGAGGGCAACAACGATCAATGCTTTTCATTGCGGGACGGCTGAACTAGGCATCAATGGTTTCTTATTGTAGACTGTAGACTAGTTGTTAAATGATAAGGTGATAGAGCCTCAGTCAGTAGAATTAAAAAAATTCTATGTTCACCCCCACCCGCAGCATCAAGAACGAGAGGAGACAGTGGGGTAGGCAAGCATGCCTGGCTCAACATGGCAATGGCATTTATGATGGCAAATACGGTTGTTTCTGTCCAGGTACCACCTATTAATGTCTCATTCCGGAAGCTATCAGTAGATTGATCCAAATTTTGGGCACACTCCTCTTCTTCTAGATGTTTATTTTTAAGACCTAGCGTTCAACATCTGGTTTACCATTGCTAGAACTACTAAATTACCTTAGCTGGTAAGTCTGTTCGAGTAAGCTATAGCGTGGTAGAGCTTGCTAGCTTATGTGCTGCAAAATTTAGCCACATGATGTTGCCAGATTGTTGAGGTAAACCACGGTAGGTAAAACATTAAAATGTAACCAATAATCAGAGGCTAACTTCATTATCGTGGACGTTTACTTTGTTATATTATAATAAAATTACCCATAGAACAGAAATCTCACATGCATTTCTTAGAAAAATGCATTAATTATTAAAATAAAACAATTGGTAGGCCTGAAATCAAACTGGGTAGGCCAAAGCCTACCCAGTGGCATACAAAATCCCTGTGCGATGAACCGAAGATTTCAAATATCGGTCCATAAGACCTTCCAGTCTTCAGTAGTCCACTGGCGGCGCTTCATAACCAGAAAAGCCTCATTTTTTATATTTTGCTGTCTTAGCAATGGCTTTCTTACTGCCACTCGACCTTTCAAACCTGCTTCTCACTTTGTTGTGGCTTTGGGTTTGCCAGACCTCTTCCTGTCAGAGTTTCCAAGGGCTTTTGATCGTGTAGGAAACTGTATTCACTGACACCTTGGCTTTACTTGTAAATTCTCTAAGGGAAAGACCTACAATTTTAAGGGTTATAATGGTCTGTCTTCCTTTGTTAATTTACTCTAAAACATTTTTTGGTAACCTTAACGTTTTTTTTTTACCTCTGGCAGTTTACCTCATACCATTATACCATTTCAGGTTATTCACTGGATTTAAACCGCTTAAATGTCAATAAAAAATTACAAAGAATTACAGGTAGTTTATACTATTATATTGAGTTAGCCCATTTTTTTAATGTGATCTCTAGATTGGGAAGAAACATGAGTTAAAAGCCAGAATAGATCATACTAAGTAACTTGGAACTTTCAAGAAATCAATCACACTTTCAGGGCTATGTACAGGAGACTAGGCCCAAGCCAGAGTATTGCCGTCTGTAACACACGTGAAGACCATGTGGCAGGTGAAGCCTCATAGATAACTGTTAGCAACTCTTGACCTATTGTAATTTTTCAACAAGCTAAAATCTTGACATATTATCAGACAGCTAGGGCCCATGGTGTCTTAAAAAAGCAGAACATTTTGTTTTGTTTCTTTCCCAGAATTTGTGGATGGATACTATTACAGAAGATTCCCGAGTGTGGTATTTTCAAGAGCGATTACAAGATATTATAATATCCCTTATCTCCACCCCCCAATATTTCTGGCTCCCTCCCTTCCTCCCACTCTGTCTCATTATCTCTCCCTTTTACCTCCAGGCGACTCCACTGCACACGAAATTATATCCACATTCATCTCTTTACCTCCTTTGTGTGTCGGGCCATCAGTATCTTTGTTAAAGATGCTGTCCTCTATGCCATGTCTGACGATGAAAAGGCTGAAGTGGAGAACATGTCAGAGAGGCCCCATATGGTATTATGCACATCTGAACTGCCTGGGGTTGGGGTCAATTGCATTTGAATTTCATTCAAAAACAATTTCCAATTCAAAAATGTCCTCATTGATAAGCATGAAATAGAATTACTATTGAAATTGTGAATGTCCTGTACATAGTTTTAACCCAATCCTGGTACAGTATTGATTAAATGTATGTTTGTTGTCTGACCAGAGCAATATCTTCACACCACTCAGACATGTCAAATAAACATAACAATATTCATTTAGGAAATGGAAACAAACATTAAAGTTGCTTTCAAAACTGTCAATATTCACAATAACATACAAATTCATTATATATGACACAGGTGGGATTCGAACCAACAACTCAATGTAGTTTATACTAGGTGTTCTCAACTTGGTGACCGCTAGACAGCTTATGTATTTGAACTACTCCAGAACACCTGATTCAATTTGTCAAATTATCACACCTTTGGTTAGGTGGATCAAATGAGCTAGTTCAGGCTGCAAACAAATTGTGAAACATCTGGCAGTCCCTGAGGACATTTTTGAGAAACAATAGATTATGCCATGTTCAAACCCATTCACCCTTCTAAACCATTATCTGATGGTTATATAAGGATTTAAACATGACACCGCTCTTCTCTCTTGCGCCCTATAGGTGGGTTGTAAGTTGGCAGTTACTCTCTTTCTGTATTTCCTGGCGACCAATCACTACTGGATTCTGGTGGAGGGGCTGTACCTGCACAGCCTAATCTTTATGGCCTTCCTATCTGACAAGAGCTACCTGTGGGCGCTCACAATCATTGGCTGGGGTGAGTATTTCTACAGTCCAAAAATGTTTTAAAATTTTTTTTTCTTTGTTTTTCCGTGACAGAGGGGTCTTATTTGCTGCAGGTGCAACCGTTTTAACTAAAACATTTCCCTGGAAGAACCTTTTAAGAACCCAGTGTTAAAAAGATTCTCAGGTTGTATAGAAGCTAAACATTGTTGTTCAGGGCCAATTTGTTTTATGGTAGCGTTTGTTTCGGAATGAAGACCTGTTATCAAGGCTGTTAAAGTTTAAGGTTATCTTATTTTGCAGCAATTTCTGTAACATTGATACTGTATATCATAGTAGAATTTTATTTCTGAGATTTTATCAGAGTAGCACACAAATACTACAAATACTAGAATAATAACAATAAAAAACAATAAAACATAATAATAAAAATAAAAAAAACAGTGTGGTTAAGTTCAAGCCCTCAGTCACAGGCACGTGAAAAGAGAAGTGTTTTTAACATGGATTTAAAAATGTATACGTTTGGGGCACGTCTAAGATCTTCTGGTAGTTTATTCCAGTTGTGTGCAGCATAACTGCTAAATGCAGCTTCACCATGTTTAGTTTGGACTCTAGGCTATATTAACTGAGCCTTGCTCGGTTTATACTCTTCAAACATATTATAAGGAAAGTTACATTAGTAAACATTATCCCATTTTGAACTACTACCTTTTGCCCTCCCCCTTTTCACAGGTGTCCCAGCGGTGTTTGTATCTATTTGGGTCAGTGCACGAGCATCACTGGCAGACACTCAGTAAGTTCCTTTATACAGTACATTATTGACTGTGACAGTGAATTTCATTATTGAACACTCAACACTAGCTATTCTACAAACAATCACAACTTCTCAACATTTGCAGGTGCTGGGACATTAGTGCAGGAAATCTAAAGTGGATCTATCAAGTCCCGATTCTTGCAGCCATTGTGGTAACTAATATTTCATTTTCCTCCTTCCTTAATGGATCACCTCAAGCACTGTACACGCGTTTATCAGCCATCCCTTTTTAAAATTTGTGGATAGAAATCTTAAATGACGGTGACTTTTATTATGAACACTTTACACTCACCTAAAGGATTATTAGGAAAACCTGTTCAATTTCTCATTAATGCAATTATCTAAATCAACCAATCACATGGCAGTTGCTTCAATGCATTTAGGGGTGTGGTCCTGGTCAAGACAATCTCCTGAACTCCAAACTGAATGTCAGAATGGGAAAGAAAGGTGATTTAAGCAATTTTGAGCGTGGCATGGTTGTTGGTGCCAGACGGGCCGGTCTGGGTATTTCACAATCTGCTCAGTTACTGGGATTTTCACGCACAACCATTTCTAGGGTTTACAAAGAATGGTGGGAAAAGGGAAAAACATCCAGTATGCGGCAGTCCTGTGGGCGAAAATGCCTTGTTGATGCTAGAGGTCAGAGGAGAATGGACCGACTGATTCAAGCTGATAGAAGAGCAACTTTGACTGAAATAACCACTCGTTACAACCGAGGTATGCACCAAAGCATTAGTGAAGCCACAACACGCACAACCTTGAGGCGGATGGGCTACAACAGCAGAAGACCCCACCGGGTACCACTCATCTCCACTACAAATAGGAAAAATAGGCTACAATTTGCACGAGCTCACCAAAATTGGACAGTTGAAGACTGGAAGAATGTTGCCTGGTCTGACGAGTCTCGATTTCTGTTGAGACATTCAGATGGTAGAGTCAGAATTTGGCGTAAACAGAATGAGAACATGGATCCATCATGCCTTGTTACCACTGTGCAGGCTGGTGGTGGTGGTGTAATGGTGTGGGGGATGTTTTCTTGACACACTTTAGGCCCCTTAGTGCCAATTGGGCATTGTTTAAATGCCACGGCCTACCTGAGCATTGTTTCTGACCATGTCCATCCCTTTATGACCACCATGTACCCATCCTCTGATGGCTACTTCCAGCAGGATAATGCACCATGTCACAAAGCTCGAATCATTTCAAATTGGTTTCTTGAACATGACAATGAGTTTGCTGTATTGAAATGGCCCCCACAGTCACCAGATCTCAACCCAATAGAGCATCTTTGGGATGTGGTGAAACTGGAGCTTCGTGCCCTGGATGTGCATCCCACAAATCTCCATCATCTGCAAGATGCTATCCTATCAATATGGGCCAACATTTCTAAAGAATGCTTTCAGCACCTTGTTGAATCAATGCCACATAGAATTAAGGCAGTTCTGAAGGCGAAAGGGGGTCAAACACAGTATTAGTATGGTGTTCCTAATAATCCTTTAGGTGAGTGTATATTCATTATTCACTCCTCCTACAGGTTAACTTCTTCCTGTTCCTTAACATCATACGTGTTTTGGCCTCTAAGTTGTGGGAGACCAACACAGGCAAACTGGACCCCCGCCAGCAGTACAGGTGAGGAACTGTAGTAGTGGTGGTAGTAGTAACAAACCAGAGAATAATACACTGATGGAACTTTTGACATTTTGTTTCTTACTGTTTACAGGAAGCTGTTGAAATCCACTCTGGTTCTGATGCCCTTGTTTGGAGTGCACTACATGGTGTTTATGGCTCTACCATACACTGAGGTTACAGGCCTGCTGTGGCAGGTGCAGATGCACTACGAAATGTTCTTCAACTCCTCCCAGGTCAAATACCCGAAAGTTAAAATTATCTCAGAGAGAGAGATTTTTTTTCTATGTATCAGCAAAAGGCATTGTTGGTACAGTCTACTGTTAATTATTATTGACTATAAATAAAGCGTTTTTAGAGTATGACCAGTGTCTGAACAGCTGCTAGTTTGAGTCCACAAGCTGAGAAAGAAAATGTTATTCTGTCCTTGGTCAAGACAATTACCCCATTTGATCCTGTAGGTCGCTCTAGATAAGAGTGTCTACTACATAATTTAAGTGTAAAATGTATTGATGAAAGATTAATGTTAATTGATTTAAGACTAAAATTGGTCCTCTCACCTGTTTCTAAAGGTCAAAAAGCACTAAATGTATTCCCTTAATCTTAGTGTGTTTTCCCCTTTTGCACACATTCAGGGATTTTTTGTGGCATTCATCTACTGTTTCTGCAATGGGGAGGTAAATACGGAAACAATTCACATAATTTCGAATATCTCATTATCAGAGTATCTTTTTGAGGAAGATTCCCTCAAAGATAGTTTTACAGACATTCTCACATTTTAGAAGTGCGTTTTCCACACATTGTGTCTACATTATATTAACAATTAGCCAAACAAATGATGCCATTATGTTCAGTGGGTTGTGGTTTTGGTCTTTCCAGGTGCAGGCAGAGGTGAAGAAGGCCTGGCTACGTCGGAGCCTAGCCCTGGACCTCAAACAGAAGGCCCGGGTGACTAGTAGCGGGGGCGGGGGCAGCTGCTACTATGGCGGCAGTGGCATGATGTCCCACACTACGTCCCAAAGCATGAGCCTGACCGTGGTCAATACCAGAGTAGTGTCCCTGACTGGGGTAGGAGTCCCAGCGATGGGAGGGGGTGGGGAAAACAATGGGGGAGGGGGAAGCAGGCAACCACGCCTCCACACTTCCCCCCTCCACCCTCACACAAATCTGCCAGGTTACAGGCCCAGTGACACAGAGACCCAAAGTCCCCAGCAGGAACCTGTCTTGAGGAAGCCCAGGGTGGGGGCCAAGGCCTGTGTGGAAGCTTTTAGCAAGCACATCAGGGCAGCTAGCGGGGGGATCAAAGGGGCTGGTGGAGTAGCCAAGGTTGAGACTGCAGTAGCTGCTTCTCAGTGCTCGGGAGACAATGGCCCCTGCTGTTCTTTGTCTCTAAAGGAACTGGAGACAATCTTGTGAGCTGGAAATGTTATATCTTACTGTTGGTTTTACTTAGCCATACCCACTGCCATGGATCAATATTAATGAGGCATTCCAAGGACTGTCCAAGGACCAATAATCCATACTGTATAACTGATCTCCAAAGGACCCCCTGTTATTGATTAATGTCTGAAGAAACAGTTATTGTATTTAGATTGGATGAGAAGACTCACTGGTCTGATGACACAGGTATCGATAGACATTGATTAACCATGAATAAAAAACATTTGTTATTGGTGTATCAGTGATTTTAATGATGAAACCAGTGATATGTGAGTTGCTGCATACTTTACGGAATATGTTGTCTTGCAAGCCTTTGAAACATAATTTTTCTCATATTGCCTTTGATATCTCATGCAACTGTATGATACATCGTTAGACTGATTTGTGTCTGCCTGTCCTCTCTCTGATCTCTTCTGCATACTGTACCAATCAATGCGCTATTTGTATTTTTTTGTCAGATATTGTAATTTTGTAATAAGCAGCAGTAAATGTAAACAGTGGGGAGAACATGTATTGGATACACTGCCGATTTTGCAGGTTTTCCCACTTACAAGCAAGTAGAAGTCTGTAATTTTTATCATAGGCACTCTTCAACTGTGAGTGAAGGAATCTAAAACAGAAATCCAGAAAATCACGTTGTATGATTTTTAGGTAATTAATTAGCATTTTACTGCATGACATAAGTATTTGATACATCAGAAAAGCAGAACTTAATATTTGGTACACAAACCTTTGTTTGCAATTACAAAGATCATACATTTCCTGTAGTTCTTGACCAGGTTTGCACACACTGCAGCAGGGATTTTGGCCCACTGGTTTCGGGGCTGCCGCTGGGCAATACAGACTTTCAGCTCCCTCCAAAGATTTTCTATTGGGTTCAGGTCTGGAGACTGGCTGGGCCACTCCAGGACCTTGAGATGCTTCTTACGGAGCCACTCCTTAGTTGCCTTGGCTGTGTGTTTCAGGTCGTTGTCATGCAGTAAGACCCAGCCACGACCCATCTTCAATGCTCTTACTGAGGGAAGGAGGTTGTTGGCCAAGATCTCGCGATACATGGCCCCATCCATCCTCCCCTCAATACGGTGCAGTCGTCCTGTCCCCTTTGCAGAAAAGCATCCCCAAAGAATGATGTTTCCACCTCCATGCTTCACGGTTGAGATGGTGTTCTTGGGATTGTACTCATCCTTCTTCTTCCTCCAAACACAGAGAGTGGAGTTTAGACCAAAAAGCAAAATTTTTGTCTCATCAGACCACATGACCTTCTCCCATTCCTCCTCTGGATCATCCAGATGGTCATTGGCAAACTTCAGACGGGCCTGGACATGCGCTGGCTTGAGCAGGGGGACCTTGCGTGCGCTGCAGGATTTTAATCCATGACATGTAGCGTGTAACTAATGGTTTTCTTTGAGACTGTGGTCCCAGCTCTCTTCAGGTCATTGACCAGGTCCTGCTGTGTAGTTCTGGGCTGATCCCTCACCTTCCTCATGATCATTGATGCCCCACGAGGTGAGATCTTGCATGGAGCCCCAGACCGAGGGTGATTGACCATCTTGAACTTCTTCCATTTTCTAATAATTGCGCCAACAGTTGTTGCCTTCTCACCAAGCTGCTTAATGTCCTGTAGCCCATCCCAGCCTTGTGCAGGTCTACAATTTTGTCCCTGATGTCCTTACACAGCTCTCTGGTCTTGGTCATTGTGTCAAGGTTGGAGTCTGTTTGAGTGTGTGGACAGGTGTCTTTTATTCAGGTAATGAGTTCAAACAGGTGCAGTTAATAAAGGTAATGAGAGCCGGAATTCTTACTGGCTGGTAGGTGATCAAATACTTATGTCATGCAATAAAATGCTAATTAATTATTAAAATATCATACATGTGATTACTATCATACAATGTGATTTTCTGGATTTTTGTTTTAGATTCTGTCTCTCATAGTTGAAGTGTACCTATGATAAAAAATTACAGACCTCTACATGCTTTGTAAGTAGGAAAACCTGAAAAATCGGCAGTGTATCAAATAATTGTTCTCCCCACTGTACATACCTGGGGCCTTAAAATCCTAACACACAGTAAATAAATATAAATAAAAAACGGATCAAAATAAGTAAAAAATATATAACTTTAAAATACACTATCTTTAGAATAGTTAAATATCAGCTCAGGACTTACCCTAGTTTCAAGCAGAAAGTAATGTTTATATGGTAGATTGTAATTGTACTCTTGGCATGTATGTAATTTGGGATATGGATTATTTATATTCTGCAGTAGATTTGTATATTAAAAAAGTGAATGAAGAATTTGTTGTTTTCACCCTGAGTGGTGAAGTATTCTAAAGGTGTCTGCAAGCTTACAACGCAGATTAATTCACATTGTTTTTTGCAAGGGCAGTACAGAGGTGGGTTCTGGTTTTTCGTTACGTTTCAACAGGAGACAAAATCTGCCTTGTGTAGGCTATACATCTACTAGACAGGCCAGAGACCGTCTCTAGTAGTGGTAGCTACTAGGCTAGAAGTTTTGAGGTGCTATTTGACTGTAACTAGCAACAACCTTTGAACTTTTGTATTTACAGTCTTGCATCATAACTAGTTAGCTACACTACAGGTCTGGTTCTGTTCTTTTTTGCTGTTTTGTTGCAGAAGCAAACATGTTTAAGAAACGCAATAGCTAAAGCTTGAACAGCGAATGCTTGAACTGCTATTACTGCTTAGGTGTAGAAAAGACAGAAAATTGGACATCCATAAATTGCAGTTGTTATTTCCTAATATCATGGGAGCAGTACTGGAGAAGCATATCTTACATGCTTATCAGACACTCATACTACAATAATATCACATTCATTGATTGCACCTCTTTCACTCCGTCACGTTCTGCCACCATAATGAGGGTCAAAGGTTAACTGTTTTGGCTAGATTACAATAGCGGCTTAAAATCATGACTGAAAATATTTGGTAGAAAACAACTCTGCCATCATAATCAATTAATCAAATGTATTTAGACAGATGGCAAGGATCAAATCTTCATCAGTGCCCATTGAAGATGCATTGAGCGCAATTCATTACTCACCATTGTGTGTTTTCAGATGTTTCATCTAGGCATGCAAATGCTATAATCACATTAACAGTCATTGAATGTTCCACATAATATCTACCATCCAGAAATAGTGGATTTCACACAACTAGCTAGGTCTTTTAGACAAGATCACAAACATGCTACAAAATAAATCAGCTTAATGAGATGTGCCTGGCATAATGATGTCTCTAAGGGATGTTTCACTTGTCAGTAACCAAACAATCAGCAGGGTAGACACCAACAGATGCCCTCTCCTTATGAATTTATGTCTTAAAAAATGTAATTCGTATAACGATTTATAACTAACGGTAACATGATTTGTAAAAAACTTCTTCCATGCTCTCATTAGCATCAGTGTCTATAATTTGCTGTTTTTGCTGCGTTGTTAGGCCGACCTCTGTTGTAAAATTACTTGTGTAGTGTTCCTCAAGGCAACACAAGTTAACCCACAGGTCGTGATATGCGAATCATGAATGATTCATTCCTTTTGAACAAATCTTTTCAGTGAACTGGGTGTACTGAATCACTGCTCTAGAAGTCGTTCAATCAATCACTTTTACGCAAGAAAAGTTGAAATGGAAACACTTTCATCACCAATGCTTAACACTTGTCTGATGTCACAATCCATTGAATAACTTAAATGTCAAAAATAATTGTGGAAGCCAATATGTTAGCCTCATCTTAGAGGTCATTTTTGGATCTGAAATGTAGCCTACTGGCCTATCCAAGCCAACCTGTATCCCTGAACTTCCTATCCAAATCTCCCCACGGGATCTGACAGTTAATGTTTACTTTTCACATGATTTTGTTTTAGTTCTTCCGGTGAAATACATGGTTTAGCCTGTATTTGCCAGTGAGTTTTGTTTTTAAATAAATGTTTTGTTCTCAAAATATTTTCTGGCGCTCAAATACTAAATACTTGATTGCAAAAATATTTTCTTTTACTTTGAAACCTTGTTTTTGCTTTTAGAACAATTATTTTTGATTGAAAAAAGACGCATGTACAGTGGATATAAAAAGTCTACACACCCCTTTAAAAATGCCAGGTTCTTGTGATGTAAAAGAATGAGACAAAGATAAATCATGTCAGAACTTTTTCCACCTTTTATGTGACCTATAACGTGAACAATTCAATTGAAAAACAAACAGAAATATTTGAGGGGGAAAAATAAAAAACTCACAATAACCTGGTTGCACAAGGTTAAGCAACCTGGTTGCATACTTTGTTGATGCACCTTTTGATTTTTTTTACAGCACTCTTTTTGGGTAGGAGTCTATTAGCATGGCACAGCTTTGCAAAAGCACTCCAAATCTGTCAGATTGCGAGGACATATCCTGGGCACAGCCCTCTTCAGATCACCCCACAGATGTTCAATTGGATTCAGGTCTGGGCTCAGGCTGGGCCTTTCCAAAACATTACTCTTCTTCTGGTGAAGCCATGCTTTTGTGGATTTGGATGTGTGCTTTGGGTCATTGTCGTGCTGAAAGGTGAACTTCCTCTTCATCTTCAGCTTTCTAACGGACGCCTGAAGGTTTTGTGCCAACTTTTTGTGCCAAGTTTTTGCAAACTTCAGCCGGGCTTTGATGTTTTTCTTTGTAGGAAAATACTTCCATCTTGCCACCCTACCCCATAGCCCATTCATATGAAGAATACAGGAGATTGTTGTCACATGTAGCACACAGCCAGTACTTGCCAGAAATTCCTGCAGTTCCTTTAATGTTGCTGTAGGCCTCTTGGAAGCCTCCCTGACCAGTTTTCTCGTCTTTCCATCAATTTTGGAGGGACGTCCAGTTCTTGGTAATGTCTCTGTCGGGCCATATTTTCTCCACTTGATGATGACTGTCTTCACTGTGTTCCATGGTATATCAAATGCTTTTGAAATTATTTTGTACCTTTCTCCTGATTGATATCTTTCAACAATGAGATCCCTCTGATGCTTTGGAAGCTCTCTGTGGACCATGGCTTTTGCTCTGAGATGCAACTTAGAAAATGTCAGGAATATCCTACTAGAACAGCTGAACTTTGTGATTAATCAGAGTCACTTTAAATGATGGCAGGTGTATAATAACTTCTATTTAACATGAGTTTGAATGTGATTGGTTCATTCTGAACACAGTCACATCCCCAGTTATAAGAGGGTGTGCACACTTATGCAACCAGGTTATTATAAGGTTTTTATTTTCCATTTTTCCCCCTCGAAGATTTCAGTTTGTTTCACTGGCATTTTAACAGGGGTGTGTAGACTTTTTATATACACTGTACCTCCATATAGCGGACCCTTCTGAGCTTTGTTAACAAAGAAATGACTATGGAGGGCATCAGGGACACCAACAGGAATGACAGGGCCCAGGACAAAATTAGGACCCAAACCACAGGCCAAAAGTGTATTAATAGAAATGATATTACTGTCCAAAAAACAGGTCAAAAACGTTTTATTGTTTAATGTTTTAATTCTTAACTAGGCCACATTCAAATCCCTTTGTGTTCAAGACACGTTATTAATGATGTCACATCTTTTCAATTCATTACCTACTCAGTCCCAATCAGCCATTACTTAACTGCTACACATATTTAGGCGTTCTCTTTTAGACATGCTCCTAGTTTTGGTGCCTATGTTTTAGCCAGATAGCTACAGTACTGTAGTTAGATCAAATTATTAGTTAAATGTGAAAATGTTTTAAGCTGCACTAGTACAATTATTTTTCAGTAGAAAAATCTATTACAGCATTTTCCAATTTTTCACCCGTGAGAAGGTAGTTCCGCACCAATGCCAAATAGAGAATCATGTTTTGAATAAAAATATGAAAAATGGAATTATCTTTTCCAAAAAAAGCGCTAACTCAGAGTTTGAAGACATTCTTCTTAGCCCTGCTAACGTTAGCTTAGGGTTCCTGGTAGCTAGCTACAGAGAGTTGGTTTAAGTCTTCTTTCGCTTTGTGGTTTTTTATCAAAAATGATAAAATGACATTCCACTGTATGTCACTTAATTTAGTTTTTACTGAATAAATTCTACTGCAGCTTTAACAAAGTTATTTTGGCGCTGGTGTTTAGGGTATCACTAATTGGCTAAAGGTGTTACGGTATCATTGATTAGCTGTTGGTAGAACAAACAATTTTTACAGAAAAAGGTTTAATCATAATGCTGTATAAAAAAACAGCAAAGAGTAAAAAAAAACATGAATCCCTTCATCAAAGCAATTCTTCTGTTTAATAACTTACTCATGTTCCCCTTGCTGTCCTCGTGCGATGGGAGTGAACTCTATATGCCAGGGGTATTCAAACCTTAACCTATGAGGGCCAGAGCCTGCTGGTTTACTGATCTTCCTCATCATTAATGACCCAACTGGTGTCTTAAGTCTAAATAAGTCCCTGATCAGAGGGTTGCAATGAAAAAATGGAGTGGACCTAGCTTCAAGGGCCAGATTTGAATACCCCTGCTATATGCTATAGTCAGCCCCCTCTTAGGGTGGTTGCGGTTGATTGGTGTCCCTTTGGTCTGGTGCTTGGCAAAGTGGGATGAGTTGCTTCCTGCGTGGTTGGCCCTGTCCAGGGTTACATTCAGATGGGGCCACTGTATCTCTGGACCCCAACTGTCCAGGTCCCTAGTTGTATGCTGCTATAGTATTGTGCTGGGAGGCTAGGGTCAGTCTGTCCAGTCTTAGTCCCAATTGTTTACATTTTATGTTTATGTCACATGTAGGCTCCTGATTACACCCCCCTAGGGTTTATATAGAGGACGAAAACATGGACTAATAAACTGACGCTACAAGACACCCAGCTGGTTCTAGTCCCGATAAATCAAAGTTCCTCAAAAAAGTTGGTGAGCAGAGTCTATCAAAAATAGTTTAAATATATTAAAACTGACATCTGGGATTCCAGGGTTGAGGAAGCAGTGCTGTAGAAGTCGGTACTGTCTCTTTAGAGGTAGGTACAACCTGGTAGAGGGCAGCAGGGCTAGCGTGTTTGAAGTCGCCATCTTTCGTCGACAGTTCCTCTTGAGGGGGGGAAAGAGAGAGAGCAGCCAAGTTCTGTTTTTAACCAGACTTAGTTTAAAGGAGCGCATAGACCAGGTACTCGCCTTTTTGTGCTCTCCAGCGATCTAGCGGCTGCACACCGCAGGCAGGGCTTTCCTCAATTCTGGGCCGGCCTGTTCCCTCCGTCTTTCGTTGGCCCGTTCCCTCAGTCTTTCGTAGGCCCGTTCCCTCAGTCTTTCGTTGGCCCGTTCCCTCCGTCTTTCGCTGGCCCGTTCCCTCCGTCTTTCGTTGGCCCGTTCCCTCCGTCTTTCGTTGGCCTGTTCCCTCTGTCTTTCGTTGGCCCGTTCCCTCAGTCTTTCGTTGGCCCGTTCCCTCAGTCTTTCGTTGGCCCGTTCCCTCCGTCTTTCGTTGGCCCGTTCCCTCCGTCTTTCGTTGGCCCGTTCCCTCCGTCTTTCGTTGGCCCGTTCCCTCCGTCTTTCGTTGGCCCGTTCCCTCCGTCTTTCGTTGGCCCCTTCCCCCATACTGGGATTTCAGAAAACCTTTTATTTGCTGCTTGTCCAATCGTTTCAGCAATCTCGTTAGCTGCGTTAGTTGAGAGCACATGAGGATCAGGTGGCGTGGGTGGGTCAGACATAGAGAGCTGTCAAAATTGCAACAAAAAGTATACCACCAAAACAAAGCACACGCGTACGCACCCAAAACAACTCATGCAGGTTACATGTTAAAACACTGCAAATTCCTATAGCTACAAACGCTAACTCATAAATACTGGACAAAAATATAATAATTAATTGATGGGAACTGTATCAAAGTGCAGTCTTAGTTGCCTTCCGTGACATGTATATCTCGAAATCATATGCTGAGGTATGCTTTTGGATAAAATGAATGCTCTCACCCATTTTTCTAGTGTCCTATTTAACCTGCCTCAGTACCTGGCTTGTTGACTCATAGCTGTGTTTGTCCAAAGTCATCCTGATTTTGTTACAGATCACGTTGCTGCCTGACAGTTCCTGCTGTCATTGCCCACAGCCCACCTTGTTGTCCCTGTATTAGTCCTGTCTTGGCTTTTGCAGCTGATCTGGATTTTAAAGGAGAAAAACCATGAATATCTACAATTTGTCTAAGTTTATAAATCACTTAAAGTAATTATTGGACTGCCTCTCTATGCACACAGCTCTCTCTTTCAGGGAGAGCGGGGGTCAAGCCATTGCGATAATGCAGCATCATCTGGTTATATTGCTTATTGCTCTTCACCCACTAATGTGATTTGATAGAACTTTGTTAAATAACGATTTTCTGCGTAGAAAACAAATGTTCTGTCTAAGCGAATATACAAAATTGGGGAACACCAATTGATTGTGGTACATGCCAAATATATTATATGTGATAAATGTCAATGGCAGTATTTAAAGTTTACCTTTTCTAACATCTCCAAATATGGCTCATTGGCCTGTGCAGTAAGCCCACGAGGCCATGAGTAGAGTTGCTGCAAGGAGGCAGGGCCCTAATCAAGATTTGGGCCTCACAATATTAGATACAAATAAATATTAATAGAATGTATTATTTAATTCCCTTAAATCTATATTTTGTAACAGCTTTTTTATGTACTATTGATAACATTAACTGTGCATTGTGTGACAGTTCCACTGTGATCCAGGACTTGGAGCCCAGTGGCACTGGTGCTGTTTCTTAGTCCATGGGCGCAAATTGAGCTGATCCAGAGATTTCAAAGCTATTGCCACAAGTTGCCAGACATTGCAATTAGTATTCAAGATGGTGGTGGCACATTCAAAGGCTCTGTTACCAACTCCCAGACAATTTTGGTATTTTTTATTTTTGTGTGTTTTTTCAGTCCTTCTTTGTTATTCTACTTTTATGGGTTGTTCACATCCTACTGCATTATTAGAGCTGGTATCTCAAGAATTTCACCACGCATCAAATCAACCTTTCATCTATATGTGACTAATAAACTTTAATTTTATTGGATTTTGGTTGACACTGAAACTTTACAATGTACACTGAGTGGTTAGGAAAGCAAAATTTTCTATTCATTCATGATTGAAAAGTGTGTCTCCTTAACATTTGCACTGATGTGCAAAAAATATAAAAAAGCCCATGTCATCTCACCTTATACTGTATATTGACTGTGTCTTTTTCAGTCTGGACTCAGCTTTGTAGTGTACAGGAGGACAAGTGTGTGGCATTTGGCTGAGGAAAGCTCACCCTTCCAGGTTGTCTCTCAAATTATTATTATTAGTATAAGTATTTTTATTTTATTTTAGCAGGTAGTCCCATTTAGACCATTTATCCTTTCTTTTCTCATTGTAAGTCTCAAAAGGCATTCCGTAGCACTGACAGTCTTTCTGCTGTGCCTGTTTAAGTGATAATCCTTTTTTTGACTCTGGCAAATATTAACTTGTACAATTCAGGGAACGTTTATCCAAGCTGATGACGGAAAATTAGAATTTTTCATGTCTGTCCCTGTCACAGTTGAACGGTTAATCTCTTCTAACTTCATTCTAATCTCTGAACTTAACTATTTGATTTCTTTCCTAATCTTAACCTGATAAAGAAACATATTGGACATACAGCACTTTTTATACTACTGTCATTTTCAGCAAGACCAGTTCCATTGGATTAACATATATTGTTGTTAGTCATGGCACATTGGTAAAATCACGTGGGTGTTTGTAATATATTGGCAACCACCACAAGCACCCAAGATGTCTTTATTCCTATTAAAACCTGCTAGTAACATAACCTGTTACAAATGTAAAAACTGTATTGACATGCATACCCTTAATACAGTACTATATGATGTTATATACCACAGCTTTCAACCAATCACTACTGGTTTATATAAAAACATAAACGCCTTACAAATGTATGTATATGCACAGTACATGTATATACATACACACAATAATTGTATAATTGTAGCTTTTTGGTGGGGAATGTCCTCCAACGTGTGTGCAGGCAAAACTTGAGCTAGGAGTGTGATAAAAAGCTGTAAATGTTTGGCGACATGTGCTTCGGAGGATGTGTGCTGTGGAGTTGTTGGAATGAGATAAAGCCGTTTTATCAAATCCAATCACAAAATCTGGAGGGGAGAAAAACTCAAATGTAAGAACAATTGTCCAATCCAGAAGTATTCCTTTATTTATTTTTAATGTTATGCATTACTTGATTAATTCTTACTTTATTATTATTATTTTTTAAATTGTCTGGTGGACAGTCCTAAATCACTAGTCGTCTATTATCAGCCAATAGCATCTGTTTCTCCTGCCTCCGCTACACACACACTGCTGCAGCACTGACCTGGCAAACAGCGTGTTTAGCAAAGAAAATCTGCCTTCCCACCATGTCTATTAATAGCGCATAATTGCCAGAAAATTATTTATCTTTAACATTTGTTTCTGCCAACAAGACAGAGCTGCCCTGAGAACGTAAAAAAAGGTCCAGTGTGAGTAAAAGCTGGGTTAAAAGACAAGAGGACCAAATGTTCTTTCCTGAACCCTTCACTGCCCCAAATGCCCTCACGACTGGGTCTGGAATTTCGCAGCTTGCCATTAGGTCCTGTCATGGAAGAAGAAGCAGTCAGGCTGCGTCTGTAAGATTTGAGACTGAGTGGCACAATCTGACTCATAGCCCACCATTGTCTCTCATACACATATCATTAGAAATATAAATACCAACAAACAGGAGGATTCTCCTGCAATTTGGTCAGCCAAGAAAGACATATCAGTTCACGCCAGTATGATTGACTGAATTTGGCAAAGGACTGAATTCTCTGAAATAATACAAAAACTGTTTATTGGTTAATATTTGGATACTCCTTTACATTCAACAATTTCCCAGACCATAATGAACACAGGAAAAGGTACTGTTAAAGTAAAATGAAAGTTCAGGTGAAATTGACCTTGGTTGTGAAACATTTGTCCAAACATGATAGTTGGTAGACATAGTGGCTCTATCCTTTGTAGTTTCTGGCCTAGTCTTGTTCTGTTTGCTTAGAGCAGACACACCAGTCTCAACATCAACAGTGAAGAGGCAACTCCGGGATGGTCTTTTTTCCAATCGTCCTGTCCAGTTTCTATCTTCTTTTGCCCATCTTAATCTTTTCTTTTAATTGACCAGTCTGAGATACAGCTTTTTCTTTGCAACTTTTTTACCTAGAATGCCAGCATCCCGGAGTCGCCTCTTCAATGATGACATTAAGACTGGTGTTTTATGAGTAGTATTTAATGAAGCTGCCAGTTGAGAATCTTCTGGGGTGCCTGTTTCTCAAATTAGACACACTAATGTATTTGTCCTCGCTCAGTTGTGCAATGGGACATCCCACTTCTCTTTCTATTCTATTTTGCGTTGTTCTGTGAAGGGAGTACACAACAAGCCTGTAATCGAACCCATAATTGATGATGCTTCAGATATACATTGCTTCTTTCATCATTCATTCATAAAAAATGTAAACAATTACCTGAATTAACTGTCTTTAGTTAGAATTACCATAATCATGATTGCTATAGTGGGATAGAACAAAACTCTGTTTTACCAGGAATTCAGCTCAAAAACATTATTTACATATCAAAATGCAAAGCATACTTATGGGCTTAAAAATAACATTTCAAGCTGAAATATTCCAGCTGGATCCAGAATGAAATTCAATTTTCAGCTACTTTAAAGAAGAAAGTGTACTTTATAGTATATAGTGTACTACAGTATTATTAAAGAATCTGAAGAAATCTAGAAACGTCTTCCAATTCTTCCTCTCCCAATGTACTAGTTCTAGACAGTGCAACCTGAAGGATAAAATATAGTCGACATACACCGCCTTGTGGCCAACTATGAAACATACAACACCTTGTGGCCAACTATGAAACATACACCACCTTGTGGCCAACTATGAAACATACTCCACCTTGTGGCCAACTATGAAACATACACCACCTTGTGGCCAACTATGAAACATACACCATCTTGTGGCAAACTATGAAACATACATTATCTTGTGACCAACTGTAAGACCAATTATCCCATCTACAAAAGCTTGAAATACGTCATAGGGATAAATGGTTCAAATACTTCTAGGTTAAATAATGGTGTGCAGGTGGAGGTTTAGAGAGACTGTCACTCAATTCAAAGGCTCCAATATAACATTCAAATACAATATCTTTGCAAATATTTTGTACCTACAGTATGTTGTTTATATCTTTTCTGTCTACGAATGAATGGGCATTTTTAATGTGGCAGTCTATGAATTCCTCTGGTTTCTGTGGAACTGGAGCGGATCATTGTTCTGCCAATGGTTTTGTCCAGGCTAAACCTGTTTGATGGTGTTGCCATTTATGTTATACAGTTGTACAATCGCCCTGACACTGGACTATGGATTTTCAAAGATCACACAGATCAGCCTTATTTTATCATATATCTATAGATTTTTGATTCCCTAGTGTTCAATAAAATTGCTGTCAAAGAGAGCAATATCTTTCTGCTATGAGTTGGGTAAATACATTTGAATGCTATGTGAATGTTGTTAGGATTGTACCAACATTCACGTTGCAAGGATGGTAATGATGTTGATGATAACGATGTTGATGACTGACTGAGCATGGGGTGTTGACGACGATAATGAAATCATTGCTGTCATGACAGTGGCATTCTGTCGTTCAGTTGCTTTCTGTGCTGATTCGTCATCAATTTTTGTGATGTATACTGAGATCACCATAACGTCAATGAGAGGGGGGAGCACGAGCGCAGACAACGGAGAAGAGAGGAGGAGAAAACAGAAGAGAATTAAGCGGCGTTATAAATTAGTCGGCTCTCAATCATTGTCAAAGCATGTATTACAGCTTCCAGACTTAAATGTGGAGGGCATGCTGTGCATTGGTGACTTTAAAAAGAGCGTCACTTGTTTCTAACCCAAGTAGATTACTGGGAAGTAGATGAGGAGCGTCGCCGGTGCAGGGAGGGGTCCTCTGTTCCAGGATTCGTAATAGCGGGCTGTGCGGCGCCGCCGTCTCCTAATGGAGCCGGGTTGTGTGCAGGCAACTATGGCTATGTTTGATGTCTCGAAGAAAGCGTCTTTTTTCTCTCGAAATGTGGCGGTGGAACGCAAGAACCTCATCACCGTTTGCAGGTAGGCCTAAAGTCGCACAATTTAGTATAGAGGCCATAGCCTATATTGATTTTTGCTAAATTCGTGAAACGGTTTGGTTTAGTTCTAAAATAGCTTATTGTGAGGCTCTGATTTTCTTGTAAAATAAGAATCAACACTTCCCACCCTTCAATCTGAGCACTAATAAAGCAGCCAGCGTGTGAACGGTTACGTCATCATAGCCCTATAATAAATGAAACTTGTTCAGTCTCTACCTTAAGATGAATTGGATGTTGATATATATATATATATATATATATATATATATATATATATATATATATATATGACAGGATTGCTATACGCATTGCTGTAGGATATAATTTGAACGATGTTATTGAAGGTTTTAACTGAGCATCATGTCATCATGTGCATTTTGGGATGGTGTCGATATGACGACAACCTTCTCCGGGCAAGGACATTGCATAGAAGGTTCCCAGTATCTCAGAGAGTCTGGACACACAGGCCAGGATACCACACAGGCTCACGAGGCCTTTAAAATGGCTCAAATGTGCTTATAGTTGTCCAGGCAGGTTCATAATTATTGGCACTCTTGGAAGACATTATATAAAATAAAATACACAATACAAATACATAGCTATATGCTCAAATATATATTTTCCAAAACAACTCTTAAGCCAAACACAACAGGTTACCGGTACCACAAAGTCTACAAGGAATTTGTTTATAGATTTTTTTACTGAAAATTTTATAATTGGAGTCTCTGGACTTAAATTCCATTGAAAAGCTGTGGTTTTAATTGAAAACGGTATAGTGCAGGTTCTGATGAAGGATCTCCAGTATCTGTGAACATTTGGTACTATAGGAATGGTCTATGAACCCTCCCCTCTAACCCGCCTTTTAGAAAAAGGGTCAGTTTTGTTAAGGTCGCTGCTTGGTTCTAGAGTACAGTGTTACCAAAACAATTGACCCTTACCTTATTTCTTTTTATTACTCATTGGTTTCTTTTTTTAAGAATGTAGCTCGTTTTTTATTTATCTGAATTAAACATGGATTTCCATCCTCCGGTGTTGCTGTTTCTCGCTGTAAGTACAGTGAAAGCACCAGGAAATACGCACTGTTGGCATTTCATGATAATCAGCCAATGATTCCCTTGTGTCTGGCATGCCCCAAGTGTAACTGAAGGAGACATTGTTAGCCTCTGAACAATGGAGAGTGAAATCACTAGCTTCTAAGTCTGGCCTTGTTTCCAAATGATCATTAGGATAAGCATTGTGATGTGTTACTCACCAACTGTTTGAGTGTGTATAACCCTAAAAAAAAAGAAATTATCTTTTTTATTTGTTTGAGTGAGGTGTGATGTAATCTGTGGGTTTAATATCAAAAGTATCTAAAATAAAGTGTGTTGGTGTTTGGGGCCTGTCTGACTCGGACCATCCCTGATAGTACCAATAATTGACCAGTTCCATTTATGGACACATTGATACTATGGTGTGATAATCCCCAATAGTATTTTCTACAACTATCGCTACGGAATTACGACATGTTCAATTTAATCCAAATCAAAGCCTTCCTTTGAGACATGCAGTTAAAGGAAAGCAAAAAAAAAGCATGTATAGTTAAAGTAGGCAGGTCTTGCACTGTTTACTTTTACATTATACTGTTATTACTTCTTCATGTCTCGTCAGTGTCACTTGACATCATACAGTTGACATCACACTAAGTAGACCTATCATGCAGCAATATGTTATAGCTGTCTGCAAGGAGTCATACAGAATGTCTTCAAAAACACAGGAAAACATGTCTCTTTGTCTCATTCTTTACAACCCTATGAAACCATAAATCATTTAAATCATTTTAACACTCCTTGCTCTACAAGTATATATTCTTATTGGCTTCACTATTTGGTTTTCTGAGTTTGTAATAATATAAGAGTTTTGGAAGTTACAATAGCAAGTGCTTCAAGTGTAGTTGGCAATTGTTGATCCTTAGCATTCAGATGAAACAAACCCTATGTTGATTTGTAAAAATAACTTTTTCTTACTGACAGGTTTTCAGTGAAAACTCTGTTGGAGAAGTACACCGCCGAACCCATCGATGACTCTTCAGAGGAGTTCATAAACTTTGCCGCTGTCCTCGAGCACATCCTCAGCCATGGCTTCAAAGGTAAAACGAGCATTAACTGTAGTACTGTACATTAAAGATGCTTGCACTGTGGATATTTTGAATAATTTCCACCAGTATGTAGTTGTGCTCATTACCCAAAAAAAGTTCCTGCTTTTTGTGTCCCATATCCCATTTCGTTTATGTTCCTATAAAAAAGTGTTTAAAAAAATCTAAGCTGGCATATTTAACGTACTACTAAGAACATCTGAATAGTTGCTAGAAAACAGAGGAGAATGTTAAAGTCACATAACGGCAGAGTGATGAATTCCAAAAAGCTGTGTTTGTTTTGAGAGTGACATTTCCTTTGGGTGTGGTCAGGGTCAGGCAGCTGGTTTGATGGACAGCGAAGCTATTGGGACTTCATCCGTCTGGCCTGCGGGAAGGTCCAGAACAGCTGCATCAGCAGCATCGAGAGCATGGAGAATATCAGCACCTCGAGGGCCAAGGCAAGAGATTAATATCCTTACTGACTGGACTGACTGGACTGACTGAAGGACTGGCTTACTGACTGGGTGACTGACTAGCTTAAGGACTGACTAAAGAACTGACACTTACTGAAGGACAGACTAACTAATGGACTGATTAACTGGAAGACTGACTGACTTGTTTCATGGACTGACTGTTTAAATGAAGGACTGGCCATATGACTGACTGACTGAATGCTTGACTGATGGACACATTTTCTGGCTGACTTTCTTACTTAGAATTTAGTAGGCCTAATTTTTGTCTTATAAATATTAGCTAATGGTGTTGTTTTGCTCTGCCTGTCCGTCTGTCTTGCAGGGGCGAGCCTGGATTCGAGTAGCCCTGATGGAGAAGAGACTTTCGGAATACTTAGCTACTGCTCTGAGGGACATTCGGACAACCAGGTCAGCAGTGTACCTCGGCTTCATTGCAACAATTTCTCAACCATGACATAATTATGCAATGTTTACCAAAGGCCAACTACTTGATTCACGACAATTAACAATCCCAACGGCAAGGCCTGGGGTGCCTGACTTTCCTATCTTTGTTTGTGCGTGGCGTGTGTGTTTGTGCGTGGCGTGTGTGTTTGTGCGTGGCGTGTGTGTTTGTGCGTGGCGTGTGTGTTTGTGCGTGGCGTGTGTGTTTGTGCGTGGCGTTTGTGTGTGGTGTGTGTGTTTGTGTGTGGTGTGTGTGTTTGTGCTTGGTGTGTGTGGTGTGTGTGTTTGTGCTTGGTGTGTGTGTTTGTGCTTGGTGTGTGTGTTTGTGCTTGGTGTGTGTGGTGTGTGTGTTTGTGCTTGGTGTGTGTGGTGTGTGTGTTTGTGCATGCATTACAGGAGGTTCTATTGTGAGGGAGCCATCGTACTAAGAGAAGAAGCCACAGTCCTAACAGGGATGCTTATTGGTCTTGGAGCTATAGACTTCAGGTGAGTGACACACTGGCTGAAATAAGAGAAATACTTTATTTAGCCTTTTTATTTTTTAGAAGAGCATACAGCTCTGGAAAATATTAAGTAACCACTGCACCCTTTTCTTTCCTTTCCAAAAGTAGTTGAAAAGGAAAGTTTTGAGTGAGGAACAGAAGCGTTCAGTTTGTAGTGGTCTCTTTATTTTAACCATTCTGTTCCTCACACAACACCTACCTTTTTGACTTTTTGGAAAGGAAAGATAAAGGTGCAGTGGTCATTTAATTTTTTCCAGAGCTCTATGTCACACAAATTAATTTTTAAAACAAGTCCTGAAACCAGTTTGAGAAAGTTACAGAAATGATAGCGAGAAACCATAAGCAAGAACAATAAGAGGGCCATTGTATTCCGTGATAAACTAGTCATTAAACAAGGTTACTCTCCGTACTTAGATTACACAATCTGGTCCATAATTGGATGATGACTTTCTGTCTACAGTTTCTGTCTAAAGGGAGAGGTCCTGGATGGAAAATGTTCTGCTGTCATTGACTACACCCCATACCTAAAGTTCACACAGAGGTAATGTAGAGCACAATCATAAAGATATATTTTTAAAGATATGTAATTTTTTCCAGACATTTAATGCTAATTTGTACAGGAAAGTGGTTGAAAACCAAAAGACCCATATTGCTGCAATACATTTGCAACAGAAGCACTGGCTTAGAACTTTGGACCATCCTAGGCTTCACAATAATGGTTAAATTACTTAGGGATTTGTAACAAATAACAAATAAACTAATAGAATAAGATAATAATTACTGGAATTCTTTCAAACAAGTAACCATTTCAATAAGATTTCACTGAAGATTCAAATATTGCCTTTATTATGGGCATCTCACCAATACATCACAGGTAAAGATATACCAGCTCCTTGTGATGTGTATTCATGTGCTTTTGTTGATGACGGTTGAAAGGAACATACACCTACAGTATGTTTCTAAGCATAGCAAGTTTTTAAGCTTAGGCAACCACTCTCAATGGTGAATCTCAATTGAGAATAATTTTTATTCCAGGACTAGGCTAAATCGAGGTCAGGAAAACTATCCCAATCTTTTCACTTCTCTATTTTTGTCTGCATAGCTATGATTATCTAAGTGATGACGATGACCGCCGAAGCATCGACAGCAGCACCAGTGATGACAGCGTGCCCGAGCACCCTTATATCCCACTGGTCACTGACGAGGAAAGCTGGGCCAACAAGTGCCGCAAGATGGAGCAAAGGTTCAAGATTGTCTATGCTCAGAAGGTGGGCAGCCATTTTGTGTCTTCATTGATCCCTGCAGTTGGCCTATGAGTGGCCAAGCTCAGTGCATCCCCTGGGATGGTTAAATTCTTTAAAGAAAATATTTTTTTAATGTGAACACAAAACAAAATCTGGGTCCTTGACATGTGCTTCAACACTAAGCTCTGTGAGTATACTCTCATACGCTAAGCATAGGTATATTGTTGGGTTTACACAAAAGCCCAGACATGCTCCAAAAACTGATACCTCATAGAGAATGTCATTCAAGAACAGTGGTTTTGAAATCTTATCCTACAAGGTCTGGGGGCTATACTACGAAGGGAGTTCAATCTACTCAGACTTAACTCAGGGTTATCAAGGAAAGTCAGGGTTGACAAACTCTGATTGCCTAAAGTGGTTGTTACACGGTACTACGACGATGATTTAGATGTTTGTTAATTGACTCAGTGTTAACTTAACTGGAGTTTGTGCGCATTCGCCTAAAAGGATTGCGTTTGGCAACGCAAGCTGGGTTTTTGCACAATGGCTCATGCTTTCCTGGGAGAATGCACTGCATGACAGTAGTTACGGCACAGAACCCTCCTGATCATTTCAGAAGTTATCCTTGACTAAAACTCTAACACTGTGGTGGCCAACCAAGACAGGGTGGCTTGTTGGCAACGTATTCCCAACAGAGTAAATTCGTGAGAGCAGTGTTCTTGTTATATGTTCTCTATTTTGAGACTCTTTTATTTGTAGTATGATTGAGATGTAAGGACAAGTAAAATAGTTTATCTAGATATCTGAAAACAATTAAGATAATTCAGTTATGGTTTACTCAGGGGCTACCTCTCTGAAATTGACCTCACTGTTAATTAAGATCTACTCTTTAAAACATCTAGGTTGTAGGGCTACCTGTATGAATTTAATGATCAAATACCTGAAAATTAGTGCTGAAAAATGACTTCCTATTCACATAGACCTAAACCCCTCATGTTCTCCCAGGGGGCGCTCTAATGGGGATATGCGTACAGTCCATCACACCAATCGCCCTCGGTATTCCTGTGGAAAAATGTCTTCTGTATATAGCCTAGACCCAGCTTATGCATATTTAAAAAAAAGTATTTTTTGATAATTACTTGCGATTGCATAAAAAGCCTACTTGATCTTAAGAATGCTTAAATGGCCAGGGAACATAACAAAATGTTTAACCCTTATTGTCTATATTCCCATTGTACTGAACTTACCCATACCATTGTTGATCAGACTGTGTGGGTGTCATAGAGCAAAATCAAAACCCCCTCCTTGATTACTGAAAATACATTTGTATTTATTTGGCTGCAACTGGTAATTTTTAAGGAATGTATTTCTTAGTGCACCTGATGAGGGTGACTATCTACTGACTCAATTGACTTGCTTAGCTTTTGGTTGATAGCATGGCTTGTGGACATCAGAGAAAACATTTACCATTTCTAAAAAAACTTGAAATTAAAGTGAGGTGCTTTATTTCTAAATAGTATTTGTTCTAACTAAAAATAACTAATATTTCACACATTTCCTTCTGCATAAGAATTGTCCAGAGGACATGAAAGATTTCCCTAAAAGTATATTTTAATGGACAACACTCAAATATAGATACAGTTTGGACATTACACTTTCAGAAGTTTATTTTCTAAATAACATATGTTGTTGTAAAACGTCTTCCTTTGGTGTGATCTCCACATTAATAGCACTATGTTGGACTGAGTAGGACGGTGACACTGTTCCCTATGAGCCTGTGTTTCCCTGCTCTACATTTTCCTTCTCTTGGAACCATTCTCCCAGGGAGGGCTGCTGCTTCTCACTTTGTCACCATGTCTCTTAGTGCAGGTTGCTGATTGGCTGTTGGAGACTGCTGTTCGGGTTAAGGATGATTGTGTCATGGCTCCCTGGCTGGTAGATGCTTGGCTGGTTGCTGTCTTGCTGGATGGCCCAGATTGTGCAGCATTCCATTGGCTAAATGACCTGAATGTAGCAGCTTCTGATTTCCTGGGCAAGACTGTGGTGTTCCTAGGATCTTCTGGTCAATTAAACTGGACAGTTTTCTCTGAGGTTGCTGATTGACGAGGCAAGAAGGTTTTAGCAGCTGCTGAGTGGCTGGGACAGACAGTTGCAAGGCTTGTACCTGCTAATTTGTTGGTTGGTTTCACATCAGCAACATCAACATCCATTGGCAGCTCATTCTGTTGACAGGGGCATTGCCCAATGTTGTTGGGCCTAGAACCTGATTGGCTAGGTCTGACTGTTTTCTTGGTACTAACAGTGGATTGGCTAGGCCTGACTGTTTTCTTGGGATAGCTGATTGCCTATCCCAAATTATCTTCTCAGTAGTCGCTACTGATTTGCTGGGCAAGACTGTTGTCTTGGTAGCAGCTTCTGGTTCCTTAAACTGGAATGTTTTCATGGAGGTTACTGATTGAAGAGGCAATACTGATTTGTCAGTAGCTGAGTGGCTGGGACAGAATGTTGCAAAGCTAGTACCTGCTGATTTGTTGGTGTGTTTCACTTCCTCAACATCCATTGGCTGCTCATCCTGTTGAGAGGGGACTTGATTTTGCCATAGATCATAGCCGAATAATAGAATTGCAAGTACACATTCATTCTAGTCTTTTATAATTATACCTGTACCAGTAGTTCAATATGTGGTAAATAATTCTACCAGTGGATCATACATTACATTACCTTCACGCCATACTCATGTTATAGCATATTATTTCCCATACCTTGTGTACTTTACTTTACCATGTATGTACTTACTATTTCCATCATAGGCAGTGAGTGAAGAAAGTATTTGATCCCCTGCTGATTTTGTACATTTGCCCTCTGACAAAAAAATTCTCAGTCTATAATTTAATTGTAGGTTTATTTTAACAGTGGT
The DNA here is from genome assembly GCF_011004845.1 of Esox lucius. Taxonomy (NCBI): domain Eukaryota; kingdom Metazoa; phylum Chordata; class Actinopteri; order Esociformes; family Esocidae; genus Esox; species Esox lucius. The sequence continues at coordinate 32,542,043 of NC_047573.1, read as the reverse complement.
AGGTTTATCCAAACGTGCATGCCTTTTTGTGGATTGAGTTAACCTTGAAGATAACTTGCTCGGAGCAGTTGGAGATGGAGCGTAAGTTTCCATGACAGCATACCTCGGGAAAAATGTATTCACCTTTTGTAGTATGGGTTAATCGGGAAGTTACACCCGACGTCACCAAGTAACTCCAGAAGTTACCTCTGTAAGCCAGTTACCTCGTTTCGTAGTAAACCACTCTGGTGCCTGCTGGTTTTCTGTTCCACCTCATCACTAACTGCACCCACCTGATCCCAGGTTTAAATAAGTCCCTGATTAGAGGGTTGCAATGATCAAATTAAGTGGAACTGGCTTCCAGGTCCAGATATGCATATTACTGTTCTTGTAGATTGTCCTTGTGAAGACACTGTGCCAGTCCTGTACAGACAAGACGTAATAAAGCCTGTCCTGTCAGAGACAAAGTGGCTTACAATAATTTGCACTCTCTGGTCTACCACTGAACTCACTCTAAAAACAGAAGTGAACTGAATTGTACTGTATAACTGGGTCATGTACCGTATGCCACATAGTAGCAAATCATTTCACAACAGCATATGAAAATTTGATTTTCTTGTTTGAAACGTTCAAATGATTCCTCCCATGTTCCTACTTTTTTGGGTGGGTTTTCAGCCATTTCTTGATGGCTGTACAATACCACATTGTGTGCCTGTCTTCAGGGCTATTTGGAGGAACTTGTGCGTCTACGTGAGTCCCAGCTGAAGAATGTGGAAACAGAAAACAAGAAGCTTACCTCGAGGCTGACGGAGATGGAGGAGCAGTACACGCAGGAGAAGAGAGAGCTCGAGGCCATTGTGCTGGAACTGCAGGAGCAGCTGTTAGTAAATACACACACATGCACATACTCACACACACACACGACACATTGGACATCAAAACATATCCATTTGAACGTTAAAGAGATTCACGCTAATGAATGGTGCGCCGCGCTGCTTCGATGGCAACATGACCAAGCGAGACTGAATGTTGTTAGATTTAAGAAGTGGGCCCCAGAAAACATTTCCCCCCGCCCTGTTACTTATGGACCATTGATTGACCTGCCTCCTTGTGTATTGTAGGACAAGCCTGATTCCATGTGACTCCAACCATTTGGCCAAAAACCTGTCAATCCCCCTCATCAATCAATGGCAGCAGCCCTACAACAACCACGACAATGGCAAGCTGTTTCGCAGGTGTGACCCTGCTCCCATCCTCCTGTCCAAATGCTTGAATTTAAAATAACATAACATCTAGGTAGCTGTGTATGTTTTCTATAAGTTGTTCATATAGTGGTATTGAATCCATTATTCTACTTAAATAAGTGAGAAACAATTTTAAGTATTATTTAACATTTTGGCTGGTTGGAGGTTGCAATATTATTGAACATTTAAATGAATATTAATAGTATGTGGTAGATATGAGTGCATGTCATTTTCAGTTTAAGACAGTGCCACTGGGGTTTAGTTGACAATATTACATATTTTATAATTGTAGATATATTGTTTATTTTTGAGCATGAGAGAAAAACAGAAATACACTATAATACTGAATGTATGCCTCTAGGAGGAGCTTCCCCAGCACAGAGCTGCTGTCAGTGGAAGTCAGCCTTGACTCCGACTCCCAGAATACTGCGGGGCAACGGAACGGAGAAGCCTGGTGCAGAGCAGGTGCTGTAGTTAAACACACATCCCACATAAGTACACATGAATATGATCTGAACAGAAGGTCACACATGTGTAGATCCACAAACACACACCCAGATAAGGGTCTAATAAAAACATCTCATTGCACATTCAGCTAACACATTTCTCTTTTCATTAACCCAATGTGTCCCACTGTGATACTGACATGTTGAGGACTTTTAGCCCCTTTTACACATTGTCTGTTTGAGCTACAGACTTTTTGGTTATACCCTTAAAAATGTCTACTTCTTATGGATCGGTCAATACCAGTTTTGATACTGGGCTAGAGCTCTCTTTGTCAGACACTTAACCAAAACGTCTGTAAAGACAATTTGTTTTACCTAAAAACATGGAAGGCTCAGACTCTGTATTGCCTAAGAAGTTACTATACAATATGACACTCTATTGCCTAAGGGGCTAAAGGCATATGGTTGTACAAATACATATAATGGCTGGACATGCAGATAAAATACATTTGAAAATGCCAAGGGTCGTTGCAAGGGTCTTCTAAGGGTTCATCTGTAAATGTTGGTTGAGGTTTTCACCACATTATGTATTTCTTTCCCTCAGATAAAGATTACACGCCTTCTATGATGGGTCTATGCGGGTCTCTGAACTCCTTGCCCAGCTGCAAGTCCCTGGCCAGCCTCAAGTCCAGCGAGTGCCTGGTCCACATCAGCACAGACAACAGCCCTGCCCTTTCTCCCAGCTAGTGGGCACCAAAGCACAACTGCCATTCACAGACACTGGAGGAAACAGCTTCACCCCAAAGTGAGAAAACCTGGGTCATGTTCATTAAGCAACAAATGGGGGAGAAACAATTAAAATTGAGGGACTGCCTACACTTGTTAAATTAGAGACATTAATATAATTTTTTTATGTTTTAAAACCAGAATGTGTTCCATAATGAACACGACCCAGCAGACACTGTAAGATGGGGGGGCCCTGTACTACTCCTCAATAAACCTTTAAAATTCCCTTCATTCCACCTGAAATTCCTCATGTCCTACACAACCTTGTCATAAAATACATTTTTGACTAAATAGCCAATTCCATGCATCTTCTCTAGCGTCAAAAAAGAAAAGCAACCAGAAGAGCTGCAGTACTGCCTGAACAATAAATTCAACTGTCTTTCAATGTCTTTCCTTGGCTGAACTGATGACCACCTACTATAGATATGGGAAATATGGTTGCTTACTTGAAAACAAAGCCATTATACAAATACCGACTGTAATTACAGCAACCTTAAACCTGTAGCTCTCCTACTGACCAAAACATTTGGTCGACCCACACCTGTCCTACCTTGTTCGTCTGACTGTTGGTAGTAATGTTTGTACTAGTTTCCACACTGCCTAATGTGTATTCTTGCAGTGCAGGACATGTTGAACTGCTCAGTGACACAGCTCAAAAGTGAAACAACCACTTGTATGCCATGTTACTCTTGACGTTGCATTATTACAAGTCTGTTAGTACAAGCAGAAAGAGAGGGTTTGTACTTTATCATTGCTGAACATTCAGTAGTGGCTACTGCTACTGAAGAACAAATACTGAAAGAAGTGCTTTGTATATACAGTCTATGGTATTAACACGTATTAGTGAAGTTTGGGCTCGAGTGTGTCACTGTGTGAGAGCAGGAGAAAAAAAAGCCAATGTGTGGTGTTACTGTATGAGCATTGGTGTTACAAGTTTGTAATTTTTAGTAAGCTACATTTATTTTGTATTATTATTTAATCCTTTCACTCATTTTATTGAAATCTAGATTGCTGTCTCATCTTAGCTTTTGGAAGTTCAGACATATAATTTAAAACTGCAATAAAACTGCCTTTTTTTGTTAAACATTATGTTGCTATGCTTGTTACTGCAGTAGGCATACATGGTATGTTGACTTATGGTATTTGCTATGTCACAATATAACGTTATGGCTTACTTTACAATTGTGCATGACCTGAGTTCATTCTTGTCCTGTGTCTTCTGGTCAGGTATATTCATTCAAGTATTTCTAGTTCTGCAAGACAAAGATGATTTCAAATGCATTGTCTTTTTTGTACACTTTTTTTTACTGAAGTACCTAATTCTATTCACAATTCAAAAAATTATTGGGGCTGGTGGAGTGCCTGTAGTAAAAGCATCTGACCAGTGTGGTTAAATATCCACCATTTTACACAGAAATGTACCCTTTAGATGGAAGACAACCAAGTCATACTTTTGTGTACTTCACAAAATCCACCAAATCTTTCTTCATTGTCTTCATCCTCATTTTGTATTCAATTTTTTTGCAAAGCCACAGCCAAATGGCACAAAGACTGGGGTCAAAGGTTAGAGTCATTCATTAATTAGCACAGTCCAACAGACACACAAATATGTTTGACTAAAGCAAACAAAGGCTGTAGATCCCTGTAAGAAATGGTAAAATAAGTTAGAAAGGCTTGAGCACACATTTCTGTTGAAATACTTTCCTACTAGCTCCCATTACAGGGGAATGTAATTCATACACACACACACACACACACACACACAGTCACACACATAATAACATAATGTGGGTTATGATAAGGCTCTGTTGTTTTTAAGATAGATTTTTTAAGCATTGGAATGTTTGTTTGACTTGAGGAAAGGTAGGAAAGACAGTACAGTAGTTTTTTTCAAACCCATGCTGTAGTAGTACATGTATGGCCTTGCAGTGGCTTAGAAAGCTGGACCACCCTGGGCAAACAACCTCAAAGTTTTGGGAGGTCTCTTATATGTTGTACTAATTTCCTGTCACAACACATTTTAAGAGTTTTAAGAGCAAAAACACAGAACATGTAATATAGTGACCATGACCATTCTGTGATAATGCTCATTCACACCCTCCGATTGCAGGGAGACCAATTTGACAGCCTTTTATCTCTAAAGTTGGTTGAAATGCCAGTTGAACCACTGCTCCAGGGTCAGCTTTGCTTACTTCCCTGTAGATTACCCTTTCATTTGAGATGAGTAAATCTGATTTAGAGTCTGTGGTTAGAGGCTGCTTGGTTGGAGTGTTATCTGTATCCACTTTTTGGTCCCACCATTGGCACTCCCTCTCTAACAGGCATAGGGGCAGTTATCTCCCACAATGCACAATGTCACACACCACCCATGTTCCACAATCGCTCTTCGGCGTCGGTACATGCAGAAGAGCGACACAGACAGACACTGTGGTGTTATTACAAAAAAGTTAACTTATTGAGGTTAATGAATGGATGAGTAGATAGATCAATGGATGAGTAGAAAGATGGGTGAAAGGATGGATGTAATATGAAGACTTGCACATAGTGAAATCTGAATATATTTTGGTTGAAAGTTATATTAAACAACAATATTGAAATGAAACAAGAGTGAGTAGCAGATGCTGAATGATAGTCCAGCATGATTAGTACAACAAAAACACGTTCGTCAGAATGAATTGGTTGGCAACAAATAATATTTTCTGTCAAAGTGATAGATTGATTGTGAATTGCCCAATGGACTTATGGTAATACATTTTGTTAACCAACCAAATGTAAGATTGAATTCTGGACCCACCCAGTATAATTAAATGCACAGGAGCGTGAAAGTTGTCTGAGTATGCGTGAATCAAGAACGCAAGGAACTCATCGGAGGGCACATCAACTTGGTGACCAAACTAAGTTCCACTGCTTATTATTATGATGTTGTAGATATTGTTTATGGATTACATACACTAATGATATGTCGTTTAATAACCTACTGAGGTTGGAAAGCTTTCTTGGTGGTTAAACGGACTCAAATAAGTAAATATCGTCACAAAGGAACTACACTGTTTTGGCTGGCTAGCTAACTCGCACGAGCAAGGCAGCAATTAAAGATTTATCACCGGTTAACTTCAGCTAACGACATATTTCCAAGCTGTAGATATAGCCTTTTAGCTTGCACTTTAGTCGTTAAAGACTTTACTTATTTACCTAGTAAATGGGGGAAAAAAGTGAAGTAGCTTAAAACTGAGAAGGAAGAGGTAGCCACTGCTGTAGCTAGAGTGAAACCTCCCACTAGAAGTTCTAGAAATTAGGAATCAAAGACTTAAAAGTTTAAAGAACTTGCCAACTAGCTAGGTACTGTAAACCTTGATTTACCTTCGTCTTGGGAAGATGTCTTGCCGTAGCGGAGTCGGACTGACCCGGGGAGCCACTTCTGGTCCACAGCCCCTGAGAGCAACAGTTCCCTTTCAACTGCACAAACCACAGACCAGCTTGAGAAATGGCAAGTCAGGTATGGTACACACAACTGATATTAAATATACAAGTAGCTTACTACATGTATTTAAGTGTTATATATAAATCCCCATTAATATGGAACATTTCTTCCCAACTCAAGGTAATGTAAATGAATAGTTGATGTCTTAAAATACCAGCTCCTGTCTCTTTTATTATGGTAACTGCATTCAAAAACCATGCTTTTATCCAACAGAACAATTTGTCAAATGCCTGTGGAATTGGATAAAAGCCTGACCATTTGTAGGAATGGAGATTGTTGAAACAACTGAGCTAGTTATCCTCCTGAATAGGTAAAAAAAAAAAAAAACACTGATCTGTATTAAGATTCTCCTAATCTCTTGTTGTTATCAGAGAAGACCAAAGCACGACAGGTGACCCCTGGGATGCGACGGACAATGTCTCTGGATGCCATTGTGGGTCCCTACCTACAGGGCCACTGGCCCAAAGAGCCAGAAGTCCAGGCAAGCCTCTGCAGGAAGGACCAATCCACCCAGGTGATTAACCTTACATTAAATTCTCTGACAATATATTTTGAATATTTTCTCCAGTTCAAGTACTGGGATGGGGAGACATCATGTTGTTTGGTTGTGCATGCCCTCTGTCCAAGGGAAGTTACAGATCTCCTTCAACTTGAGCTTTGTTAAGAGTGTTTATGTATATGTAGGTAGAGTAATAACACAAGGCACCTGAACAGACTACACCTATATGATTTCACTCACATTTTAGGGTTACTAATAACAAGCGTAAGTTACCTGTCAAAGTTTATGTCCGGCCTTTGGTGTGGTTGCATTAAGGGGGGGTGTGGGGTTGTAGCAGGGAACCAAGTGAGTGAAAAGGCTGGTGGTGAGAAAGGAGGGGAGTGTTGGGTGGTTCTGCTCTATTACGGAGTGAGAAAACCGCAGCAGCTTTAACAGGCTAGGAGTCAGCTGACACATCCTTTTTCCGTCACACATCAGGCTGCACCCATCCTCTGCTTGTTGTCTGCAGGGACGAGCCTCTTGCCCACATCCTCTCCCTCTTTGTTTCTATAGCTGTCTGGGCTATGAGTCAGAATCACCTTTAATCGTTTAAATGTACATGCTGCAATTTCAGTTGGTTTAAAGACAACTTGTATGGACAGAATACACAGTCTGTAATGTTAACCAACAGTCATTCAGTGATGGGAATAGGGCTGGGTGATAAAACCATATAAATGTTTATGGTTAAAAAGAGGTTGATGATAAACTTGAGTTAAAAAGTGTAGTTTTGTCTATTTTTCCTCAAGCTAGAACTTTGAAAATACAACTTGTGAAAGGTTGAACAGCCATTTTGGAGAAATGGAAGCCAGGCATGAAGAAATTATTATTGCCCTGCATAGGATACAGTATGTTGCCATCAAGGGGATCAGGTGGCAGTGTTTTGGGCATGTTCTAAAAGAGAGAATTTGGAGGGTTGATTGCTGTATTTTTGTGTGTGTGTGTGTGTGTGTGTGGGGGGGGGGGGGGATCACTGAACTGATTTTGCTAGGCTTTCTTAATGTTCCTGTTAAGTTTTTTTTAAACACATTGTGATGCAATACTGCACTATTAATGTGAAACCTAGACCAGCTGTCTTCTCACTTGTCATGTATGCGTATATTTCAGCATCACTGCGGGTGAAATAGAGACTCTAGGTGCCAAATATTTAGGTAGTTTGCATTATACAGTTGTATGGCATGATTGAGGAATAAAATTATCAAATTCAAATCATGTAAATTGATTGTTATATGTTGTGAAATGATATGCTTTTAAAATGAAAATGTCGATCAGGTTTTTTTGGAAAGCTAGGCGTCTAAAGCTGTTGTTAACAAAGCATGAGACAAATACAAATGGGGTTGTTTGACACTTCTTCTCTTAATCCTCCAGACCCCTGACTCGTGGTCAGACAAGGCTGAGAGAAGGAGAGGCCGCGGGGTGCACAAACGCTCAGCGTCATGGGGCAGTGCAGAGCACCTACGAGAGGCATGTACAGAACTGACACCTACTCACATCACATTAAACAGCCAGTGTTTGTGTATGTATGTAACAGTAAGAATGCAAAGCTTTTTATTATCAAAAGGCCCGATGTAGTGCGGCGAGACACCTTGTAATTCGCAAGTTATTTTCACACATTGCTTTTCTGTGGTCCTCTATGACTCGGAAAGCATCCCATTTATTAGGCTACCCAAGAAGTAAATTAGGATGACAGGGGACACATGGTCTTATCCCTAGTATTCCTAGCAGTTGGCCATGTAACACTATTATTTGTTTATGCTGCTGAAACAATTTTATGACCAAACTATTGGTCAGTTTAGAGATGAAATAGAATGTTTGAAAGCACGTTATTTCTTATTCTGATTAGGAAGAAGTGACAAGGTATTTTTTTGTCTATTGTCTAATTCACAATTATGGCGGAGCCAGGATGTGTGTTGTAGCAACTCCACAGCAAGTGCATGAAGTTTGCCTTTTTACACTATCACACTGCTTTCTCAGGAAATGTATACCAGCATACATGCAAAAGGTGAATACATTCCCCAGCCTGCAACCTCATTTGTGTTGGCTGGTGTTCAACATACTAGAAGTAGTCGCTAAGATGAGTCAAAGCAGTCTGCTAGTCAAAGATGAGTCTGCTATTTAATTTCATCGCACGATTTATTGGAACAATTGGCACTGTCTGTATTCCTGCCACGCTGGTTTTCATCTGCAAAATGTCTATTTGGTGAGAACACTGCTGGGGAATAGAAACTGTTCTGTCACATATGTCTCCACTTGGATGAAATATTAGCTGCAGTCATGAATCATTCTTACATTTATGACATTCTAGGGCTGACCCCATTCAATCGACTAATCGATTGTTTGATCAGTAGACTGTTGGTCAACTAAGATTTTTTTTTTTTTAGTTGAGCAGTCGCTTAGCCACATAAAATCAGAGTTACACCTGTACAAGTCCTTTGCTGAGGGCATTGGGATGGCTTAATCCGTCCCTCAAAATAATGAATATGCTAGTGAAATTATTGTATATGGTTATAGTGTGTAAGAAAACAGTGCAACATTAATGAAAAGTAATGTTATTTTCTAACAAGCGTGTTTCCGGTATTATTATCGTGTGTTAAACCTATCCTAACATCAAACATCCCTTTTAATTTCTGCTGTCCTTTTTGTACACATCACATGAGGGCAGTTGTATCCAAACATTTCTCTTTTGCACAGATTCCCACTTGTCTAGCAGTTGTGGTACAGAGGCGTTCTCCAACACTTGAGCAGTACGCGCATTTGTCCACGGTGGCTATCGGTTGAGGTCTTTGGCTCTTAAATTATAGTCTCCTGTGTGTCATTTAATTGACACACTCTGCTGTTATTCAAGTTAAACAATACTTTTAATTTATTGTTGGATTTCACTTCTCATGATTACAACATGGTAGTAACATTCAACAACATCAGGATAAACATGAAAAGTAACGTTATAGCTGCTGAATCTGGGGAAGCCCAGCTGCTGCGTGAGTCATGTTTAAATACTTTTGGTAAACTTGTCAATGCCCCACTACTTTTTGGTTCCATCTATTTTAATCTAACAGTGCCTTGAAGCACTGCGGGAACAACTTGGTTTTATTAAAAGGGAATAACATTTGTCTAAGTTCATAAATCGCTTGAAGTAATTGTTGGACTGTCTCTATGCGTGCAACTCTTTCACTCAGGGAGCATCATATGGTTAATGCTCTCCCCATCTAATGTGATAAAACTTATTCACTTTGACAATCATCATATCACAAAGGTTCTTTCACAACAAAAATTTAAAATTTTGGAACCCTAGTTGATTGTGGTTTGTACCATACACATTTAATGTGATATCAGTTTTTAATTTGGCATTTCTACCCACCTCCATAAATGGCTCATGGGCTTACAATGTTTTATTTTGATTAGTCAGAGCTCGGTGGTGTTTCTGCAACCATGATGCATGTGTATTGCCCTCTGTTTGTGTTAGGTAGCAGGAAAACCATGTTATCTTTTTTGTCCATTTGCCATGTCATTGTGACCTAATTTGTTGTTCCTCACTAAAAAGGGTCAATATGTACGATTTTGACTGTACTACTAGCATTGAAATTAGCAAAAGTTACCAGTAGATATCTGCAGTTAATGTTTTAGATTAATGTTTAATTTTTTTTCTTTCTACCAAATCAATCAGTGACTGAAATATTCCCCATTGTAACTTTCTCGCTGGTCCGCCTGTCAGTTTACATTGACTTGTAATCTCCTTATACTGGCTTTAGACACTTGGTGTACTATCCTTAGAACCCTAAACCAGCCTGGACTAGCTTGTACTAGACTTGTCTGGTTCAGTAAGGGAAAACGAGGAGACAAGTCGTGTTATTGTTTAAAAGCAGGATTCTACACAGTGCCCTTTCCATTAATTTCATTTGTTAAATGTCCATCCTTTTCAAACCTGCAGAAAATGTGCTAGGTCATGTAGTTGGCCAATTGTCTTTGCAAGCTATCGATAGCTGGAGTCGGCTAAGCGTAGATGTTTTGACCTTCTCTAACCAACTAACCTTGGTTAATCACATGTTACTGACACATTATAGGCTACATTTAATTGATGGACCATGTCCAGTGTTTCCCCTACTTTATTCCAAACAGTGGGGGGGTGAGTTGCAGGCTGACACCGGCATCAACGACACAAGGCACAATGCATGAAATGCTAAAAGGTCCTCCCTGTACACCAGTCTACCTTGCTTGATCTTCATTTTTGTATTGTAGATGTTCGCTCAATAACTTAAGCTCTAACCATTTTGCAGTGTGCTACACCTTTTAATATTATTTAACGTATATAAATTATTATTTAAAATGCGGTACTGTTGCTGTCGAATCTGTTTTCCAGCATGACTGTAATCCATTGTAGCTATTGTGTTGTGACAGTTGATTAGCTTGCTTGCTCAGACAATGGCTACCTTCTTCATATCAAAGTCACAGCCCCTTACAGAAAGATCAACACGAACGTGCACAGACACAGCAAGTTAGGATTCCTCTGACCTCTCACTAGCTTGCTACTCCAAATGTCAGGTGCAGGATGTTGTTCTGCTCTGATGCATGGTGCAATGGTAGCGGCGCCTCACATTTTATTAGCAGCGGGCCACCGCTGTTATAATTAGAGGGAAACACTGATGTCATTAGCCTGTTAAGTTAATCTGATTACTTCAGTTAGTCTTGTTAACAGGCTAACTTTCAGGGGATTAAGTAGATTTCTCAACATTAGTGTTTCACTTTATTTTTCATTTGTAGTGGTTGGGAGAGTAGTAAGAGAATTTTTCCTGGATAAGTTTTGACTGAAATGCCAACATAAAGCTCTCCCAACCACAAATACCAACATAAACATAAAGTGCTTAATCCTTGCAAGATTCTAAAATAAGTATTGGTACATTAAGAAATGTACATGCAAATGACGGCAATGAAACTGTTACACATTTTTTCCCTTACAAATTTTTATTCACTTGCACAGCCATGTGTGTTTAACTAATCTCTTCCCCTCACAGATGGCCAAACTGAAACATCAGCTGCAGCATCAGTGTCTGAAATCTGGGGTCTCAGGGGGCCACGAAAGGGTCTGCCACCACAACTACCTCTTGGAGAACTACTCCCCCGTCATCACACAGGTATCACACCCGCTCCATCACAGGTGGTCTCTGTCTGGCGTCTGTTGACTGTTCTGGATTGTCTGACTCACTGTAGTCATGTTTAAAGAAAAATAGCACCGATAAGCAGCACACAAAAAACATTTATTGTCATTGTTAGGGTTGTTTCAATCATTAAAATAAGTGACTATAATAAATATTATTCAAAATGTAATTATTCAGCATGTTTAGTCAATTGGTTAATTGTTGGCAAATTGTTTTCATTTCTTAAATGCTGCACTGGGGTCCTGTCTGATTTGCTCTTGCAAGACTAATTGTGTGTTTGGGAATGAAATTGGGTTGCATTCTAAAAACTCTAAGGCCATGACATACATTTTCATATTTAAATAGACTTGCTGCATTTACCCGAAACATCTCCATCTTCCAAAACCACACACTTTCTCTATACCTATCTGCTGCAGTGCAGCTTGAGTAGCCAAACAAGCCAACAATCTGTCACATTTTTGCAGTTGACAGTCTTCAGTTGAATTGCAGGTGAATGGGTAAAGCAGAGATAGTAACGTTTGTAATTAAGGAAAATGCATTTTGATGGAACCGAAACAAACCTGCACTTCCTGCAGAAGTTGAATTAAAACAACTGTACTTCATAATGGGGTGAAGAAAGGAAGGTTTTGTAAGGTATCACCAGCCCAATTTCCTGCATTCTAGAGTACTTTAAGGCAGTCTGTGTTCTGAAAATGTTGCTATCCAGACCCTGGCTGTTGATTAAAATGTGCAGGGCGTGCAACAATACACCCCCTAAATCGTCAACCAGTTGATTGGTTGAATTAAGTCAGCTATAGTCAGACCGTGTTTTGTTGTCTGGGACGGCCTGATTTTATGTGAAGTGAACATGTTCTAACAGTTAAGTTGTTATATGTTTGATCTTAGTCTCTTAAAACCACACCCCCATCACTTTGTGGTGGACCACACATACAGTTAATAAGCAAAGCAACATATCACAGGAAGTGAATCAAATTGCTGACTAGTGAGGTAACAGTAATGTGACGATATCATTATGCACTTCTGCTTTCTGCACAGCTGTAGAACATTGTGATGCCGGTGTCAGTCTGAATTGGGTTGGCATCCATTGCAGCTGAGCTTGTTTTAAAGGTCTTGCAAATGTAAAGGATAATAAGCTTTGGTTAATGCTTAAGTCCTGGTATACCCATTTTTTTTTTTTTTTTTTATTTTTTTTTTTACTGTTTGGTACATATTGAAATTCTATAGACCGTAACCCATTTATGCTGCATGGCTGTCCTTGAGCAAGGAGAGAAGGAAGTGTGAGCTGGTTCAGAAGCAAGCATCTTAAATCTTTTGATGTGAAGACATCACATAAGCACACGAAGTGAAGTGAAAATAGGCCAAACCTTGGTTTGAAGAGTCATTATGAAATCTGTGAGCACATGCTGTAGTCTTCACTGATTGTCCAGGCTCTCATTGTTTTGTGCTACAGGAAGTTACTCTTAATCAGCTTTTGAAGTACATGACCGTTCAAAGTTTGGGACTCCCTTTTTCCAGTTTTTATTGAAATTTAAGCAGTTGAAATCCCTTAAAATCTGAAATGGTACATTTGCCTCTTACTTTTGTACAGCTCTAAAAATGTGCATTTCAAAGTTGAACCCTTGAAAGTTGATGCTAACATTCCAATAGGTGTCCCATCTTTTGTTGATTATTTACAAATCCTTAGTCTGTATAGAAGCAGTTTTGGAACAGACTGTTTCAGCACTCTCATAAGCATTATTTTGCAGTATTGTACTGCAGGGAGTAGTATATTGATATCATAATGGCAAGACAAAGGCAAATTAAATGGGAAGACCGAGATCATTATAACCCTTATATGTAGGTATTTATTTTTAGAGAAATTGCAAAGAAAGCCAAGGTGTCAGTTTCCTACACCACGCCAGGCTGGGTGTCTGTAAAAGCACTGTAACAACTGCTGATGTAAATGGGGGGCTTTATAAAATGCATTTGATTGATAGTGGACTACTGAGGCCTGGAAGTAGGAGAAATCTTCAGTTCATCATGCAGGCTTTTTGTATGAGTAGGTGAAAGAATGAGTCCAGTGTGTGACACCAACATTCAAACATTGAGGAAGCGTGATGGTCTGGGGCTCTTTTGCTGGACCCAGAGGTGGTGACTTGCACAGAGGGAGTGGCAACCTGAGCAAAAATGGCTACTGCAATATTTTGCAGCACCATTCAAGACCCTCTGGTGTACGCCTAGTTGGTTAGGGGTTCATCCTACATCAAGATAATGACTCAAAACATACCTCTAGGCATTGTCAGAACTAGCTTAGAAGAAAAGAACAAGATGGTAGGCTTAATGACCTGGGCAATAACGGCACTGAAGGATGCAGGCAAAGCAACCAACAAGTGCAACATGTGTGGAAACATCTGCAACAGTGTTAGGAAGAACCTCTAAACAATATTAGATTTCCATTGTAGAAAGAATGCCACCAGTGTGCTTGGCTATTATAAACAAAACGATGCCATGATTTGTAATTTCAGAGTACATTCAGACCTGAAACTGTGTGAATTGATATAAAAACTGGAAAAATGTAGGTGTTCTGAAACTTGACCGGCGGTGTATGAATTCACTGATGCTACTGTTTCTCTCTTTCAGACCCAGCCTGTGACTAATTCACTCATGCCACTGTACAAGTTGACCCCACCTCTGCACCGAAGTGTGGAGGGCCTCAATCAGGAGCTGGAGGGCATGTTTGTGTGCCAGCTGCCCCACCACCAGCGCAGAGTGAGACATTACATGTTTACATTGGGCTCATTTACAGTGGAGCCCTACAATGCACACATCAAACATTTTCTATTTGTATTGAGACTCCCTCTGGTGACCAAACCTGTTTTCTGACATAGTTCCTGGATTTTCACTGATAGCAGCTGAAGAGACAGCCATGCTTGTGTCCATACAGGCCTAAACAGGCCTTGCAGATTAAACTGCTACTCCGCGTTATGACCTGCCGTACAACTCCTGCTTGCAATGATTCATCTTTTACTGTGAGGCAGTGACATGTTTTTAATATGGCTGATTCTAATATATAAAAGTTCGACTTGTTGCTTTTTTGATTGAAATTACAAAATCTGAAGACCATGTCTTCCAGGACACGTTAAATCAGTGTAATTGTTTTATCTGGGGATCCTTTTTGGTGGAGTAGAAATTTTCATTGTGCCCCCACCCCAAATCAAATCAAGCTTTAACATGGGTAAATTAAGATTTGTGTGATATCCCTGCCTGAGAAAGTCAGTGTGGTGGGACAAGGAAACCCTGCAGACTTCCCCAGTGTAACTGGCGACTATAATTTCTTTCTTCGTAGATTCTGGAGGTTCCAGATGGCCACAGGGCTCCAGTTCCACTACAGAGTTGCATCAGTGGTTCCCAGAGCGAACCTTCCGCCATGCCTCCCTCCTCTACGCCGTCACCCTCCACATCCCCTGATTCTGGAGAAGATCTACCTTTGAATCTTGACCCAGGTCAGTTTCCCTTGTATAGCTCTGTAATATGGTAAAATCAATGAAAGTACTGTAGTGAAGAAACCCCTTGGAAAATGTTTCTGGACTTATGTACCTGGGAAATCTTTAGTCTTTGAACTACTTTGCACTGCTTCATAGTGGGATATAAGAACATTTGTAGTTCTGTCTTTAGATTGCATTGTAAAGCTCTGTGTTGTTAAGATAAACATATAACCGCATCAGAGAGGCCAGTGAGCATTTGGAGTAATTAACATATTAACCTGTTTTATATTGGTTGATTACAATGGTGGAAATTGTTCAGCTTTCCAAAATCAAAGTACATTGTTTGTTATAAACTTGAATCCTGAATGCTTTTTAACTGAAAGCCTGGGTTTGAGATTTGATAATCAATAAGTCTGTCAACTTATTAATAAGTCTGTCAACCGCTTGATAGCCGTAATAAAACAAATACAAAGCATGTGCAAAAAATTAATGGTTTTATGAAGTGCATGTAGCAGCAGATGTTTTACAATGCTGTTTTACTCAAGTTTGGAAGTTACTATTCTAACCCTAACTGTTGATAAATAATGAACAAAATAGAAAATGATGTAAAATAGTATGTAGTAACACAAAATGGTATACTTACGTGAAGTCCGCCAGAATTGCTATAAGGGAATCAGGAAGCCCGCTCTATTTTTAACCAACTCCATGCGCATAAATTGCCCAACAGTTTGGTTATGCTGCAAATTCAGTGTTTCTCTTTTCTCTCACAAGAGTGGTGCTCCACCGCTGCAAAATTCTAACGAACCACCACAGAAAAACGATAGCTGCAGTTTTGAGTGGAGAAGAGCCCCATAGGTGGAGCTCTGCTCCTATTGGTTCACCCTAGCTGCTAGCCTGAAAAATGTGAATGTACGCACTCTGCGTCAGACAGTGAGTGCAGCAGCACGTATATTAGGAGAGCAATCCCACCATTCGTCCTCCCGCAAAAAACTTAATGCAACTCTGGGGGTCTGCTCAGGGCCTTAAGCCCTATGGGGCTCTGCTCCACTCATAGAACTGGAGTTACAAAACATGGTAACTTTTTTCCATTTTTGTGGAGCCACGTAGTGCCGAAATGTACTCCCTGACATACCTACCATACCCAAATTCAGGTAAAGTCCAGCTAACACCGAGCACTGCACATCCCACTGAAAATGCACAGCAGTGGCATCAGTTGTGTCCACGGCACCACCACGGATGTTATATGACAAGAGGGCAGCCATACAGGGTACCGCTGTAACTTTTGCAGGAGTCTCAGGGGATCCATGTAATGTGCCGCCGACATGAGACCCAACAGGGACATGACCGAGTGCACTGTGACTGAAACGACAGAGGGCTGTCAAAAGCTCTGTTCTCATGCGTCCAATACTCACGCCCTCATGGGGACTGTTTACCTAGAGACCCAGATGTACGATCTGCTGGCTTGGGCACGGAGCACTGTTTTTCCAATTCACTACAAATGCTAACCACAACAGGTATTCTTAAATAATTAAAACATTTTTCTCAAGCTGCGTGTAGTTTACCATCACACACACATCAGAGCAGAGCAATGTCCTGCACCTGACGTTTGGAGAATCACGCATTTGCTGAGTGAGGTCAGAGAAACAGCCAAGTGCGTGTGTGGCTGTCTGTGTGCACGCGTGTCTGTGTGGATCTGCCTGTAAAATCAATTTAAAACCTCATCTGAGAGACAACCAAAGGGTGAGTAGATACTGTAGTATTGTCACATCAGCAGATCAGCTTGCACTCAGACTGTCTGAATGTCCTTTATAACTATAGGAGATAAGCCTCATGGAGGCAACATTACAGATTCGGCAGCAACAATACATGACTTCAGTTTGCCTACGAGACTGTTTAGAAAAACGCTGAAATGTAAGCAATACAATGAGTACATTATGAATACAATGAGTACATTATGAATACAATGAGTACATTATGAATACAATGAGTACATTATGAATACAATGAGTACATTATGAATACAATGAGTACATTATGAATACAATGAGTACATTAGAAGGAAAAACATTATTTTGGAAATCTACCAAACCGCATAAGATTTTACTATTATAACCAGTTTAAATTATACCTAGAATATTTTCCTTGAATAGGCCATTTGTAATGTCATCTGAAGTTGTGCGTGCACACATACAAATTTAGGTCTGGAAATAATTTGACACTGACTTTTATTTAGACTTTTTACCAAAATATATTCAGGTTACAGTTAAATAATGAATACGGCCTTAAAGTCCACTCTCTGCTTTAATTTGAGGGTATTCACATCCTAATTGGAGGAAGGGTTTAGGAATTACAGCAGTTGTCCAAAAGTAATTGGACAATTGACTCAAAAGCTGTTTCATGGACCGATGTGGCCTATTTCTTTGTTAGTTCTTCAATTAAACAGGTAAAAGGTCTGGAGTAGATTCCAGGTGTGGCATTCACATTTGGGAGCTGTTGCTGTGAACCCACAACATGAGGCAGTGTGATGGCATGGGCATGCATGGCTTCCAATGGCACTGGGTCACTAGTGTGACCGAAGAGAGAAGCAGACAAATTAATTCTGCAGTGTATAGGGATATATTGTCTGCTCAGATTCAGCCAAATTCAGCAAAGTTGATTGGATGGCGCTTCTTTACAGATGGACAATGACCCAAAACATACTTTAAAAGCAACCCATGAGTCTTTTAAGCTAAAGAAATTGAATATACTGCAATGGCCAAGTCAATCACTGGATATCAACCCGATGGAGCATGCATCTTGCTGAAGATGAAACTTAAGGCAGAAAGACCCACGAACAAACAACTGAAGACAACTGCAGTAAAGGCGTGGCAAAGCATCACAAAGGGAGGAAACCCATGTCCATACATCCCAGACTTCAAGCGTCATTGCCTGCAAAAGATTCTCAACAAGCATTTAAAAATGAAAATTGTATTTATGACTGTGTTGATTTGTCCAATTACATTTGAGACTGTGTATGAAAATGGTTGCAATTCCTAAACGTTTCATACAATTTTTGTTCAACCCCTAGAATTAAAGCTGAAAGTCTGCATTTCAATTGCATCTTGGTTGTTTCATTTCAAATCCATGTACAGAGCCAAAATTATGAAAATTGTGTCCAAATATTTCCGGACTTAACTGTATATGTATTGTCACCGACTTCAGTGGGCAAATGCTCAACTTTAATGGCCGCAGGCACGCTGGATAAGTATATCTTCAAGGATCAATTAATCAAATGTGTCTATAAAGCCCAGCAGTTGTCACAGTGCTTTTACAAAACACCCAGCCTGAGGATGAATCCTGGTTTCAACTGTATCAGGCAGATGGCAGACTGTGGGTGAACGTTGATGGAGTTGGGGTTATGTCACCAACAGACACATGCCAAGACAATGGCCCTTTGAATGTGCTGAGATACCGTGACAAGATCTTAGGCCCTTCGGTTTCTGCCATTGCCTCATGTTTCAACAGGATCTAGCACGATCTCCAGGATCTACACAAATCCTGGAAGCTGAAAATGTCTCTGTTCATCCATGGGCTGCATACTCTCCAGACATGTCATGCATTGTGCCTGTTTGGGATGCTCTGGATCATGGCACAACAGCGTGTTTAGATTTCTGCCAGGAACCGAACACAAGGAGTGGGACAATATTCCAATGGGCTGAATTCTTCTGTAACAGCTATGTGGGCAGGACTGAAGTTCGTTACTAGGCAATGTGTGGAGAATTGTCATTGAAATATTCTTAACCTGCCTGTGCTCAATTCACTCATCAAATTCACTAGCTGCAGTTTTTTTGCGTGAATGAAAGTGTTATTGATAGGTCCAAGTTCTAGATTCCTATTTATTAATGTAAGATATGTTTTTCACCTCTTCAGCTGTGACAGACGGTATGGAGCGGTGTCTCCTGTCTCTGACTTCCTCCCAGGGTGGTTGGGAGGCTCCCCCCTTGCTGATCTCCTCTTCTCCCCGGCCCAACAAGAGCTACTGCTTCCAGAGGGAGCCCCCGGAGGGCTGTGAGAAGATTCGAGTGTGTGAGGAGGCCAGGTAAGCAAACAATTTTATGTGCATTAAGTGCTTAAACAGGTAAATTTACAGAATTCTACTTAAGGGTAGAAATTTGCTTAACACTTACTGTTACACATGGCTTCATACATTCTGTCTGCACCTGCTTATCCAGTTGTTGGAGACTGCGGAGTACAATATCAAGTTTATAAACACATTTGCACAGCTTGGTATCCAGCTCCTATATCAGCCTTTCTGTTTCACAGCATTCCACGCCAAGCCAAGTCCTCACTCTCCTCCTGCCCCGACCCGAACAAGGTGAACTTCACTCCACACGGCGGTTCTGCCTTCTGCCCTGTCAGCCTGCTCAAGCCCCTGCTTCCATCGATGGACCTGCTCTTCCGCAGCCTTGCAGTGTCTCCAGCCAATGGCTGCTTTGGCCAAGGCACAGCCCACCACCAATCCCCCTCGCCTGGTTTCCTTGGCCCTCAACCTGATTCTTCCACCACTGCCATGTAAAAAAATAAAAATAAAAAGGGTTTCCTATAAGAGGAGATTGTCAAGGAAGTGGTATGCTTTGAAAAATGCATTCGTATGTATCATGAGGATATCTTGGGTACCCTGCCCCTCCAGCCTCATCAGTTGTTACAAGAAAAGAAAAGTCTGAAGAGGTTTCATAGATGGCCTTTTACCAACCATGGTCCAGTTATGTAAGCGATTGCAAACTGGTTACTATTGACCAAAAGTGGAAGGGAATTCTTTTTTTTTCTTTTTTTACAGTTTTCATGACTACTTCCTGGTTTCCCACCCTAAAAGAGTGGTCCATTTCAGTTTAGATTTATTTTTTCAACATGGTGTCTTTGCTCTGACTGACTTTTACTACATACTTGTTTTGAAGAACCACAACACCAGCTGTCCTTAGGCCTTAAACAATGTTTACCTACCACGGTTGCTGCCTGTCTGAAAAATCTCTACTGAGGCAAGCCTACTTTTATAGAAAGGACAATTTTATTTTGGGTTCAATGAGTTTTGAATAGCAACATAATTTGGCTTTGTGTTAGTTGGTACGTAGTGCAGTGTCATTGGATTGTCAATCACTATAGTAGTTTTTGCAGCAATTGCTGACCTTGCAGTGGAGACTAACCTCCACTATCTTATGATGCTTAAAAGACAATGTATTCTTTTCAGCATTTGGCACAATGAAGGTGTTCTAAGGCTGTTATTTGAGCAAATTACTAATCGTCTTTTAATCTCAGGATGTGGAATTACTTTGATTCTTATGGTTTTTCTAGGTCAGTGCTTCACCGCTCGTGTTCAGCACATTGAACTTTCATTTTGGATTTTAAGAGCCTGTGTTGGTCCCTTTTTAAAGGTTAATTTCATGTGTTCTCTGTCTTGGAATGAAAGTTGTCTTCAGATCTTTGATTTTCTGTTCCAAATAGAAAAAGGCTGCTGTCAAAAAAATTATTTAAGTTACAAAAAATAGAGGCAAACAACATTTTCGGCGATTGGGTGGCTTTTAGTATTTAAATATATTTATAAAGACTTTTCAATTAAATGTATTTTTAACATTAACTTCCATGACACACAGAGGATCTTTCTTTTGTAGCCCCTCTTACAATCTTATTTTCTGATACAAAGCTTGACAAATCAGTTTGCCACATTTCTGTTAAATGGAATATAGTATTTTACAAATTACCCTTTTCTTGCATGCTTTAAATTATTTTTCTGAAAGCCTTGTTTGTGTAGGTAAAAAGATTGGTCAGTAAGACCAGACAATGTACCGTTTAGCTCTACTTTTCCTTATGACTTATTCCTATATTTAATGAAATGTTTGTAATATTTTGGTGCCATGTTTACTGCCTTTTTCTACAGTTTGTACATATGATAATCAGAGCGTAACTATTGTAGGTTTGTGTTAATATGTTCATAGTTCTGTGATAAATCTCAACGCTGACTACCTAAGCAGGCATAGTGTATAGTATCTTGTTGGTAGCAACATGTTAATATTCTTGGATTTGTTTCTTCAACCAAGCTTGAATATTTTTATTTCATTAAGAATGTTTGCACAAAGTTGATCGCTATGTTTCTATTAGCAAATTCTATTTTTCTATGTTTTTGTTTGTAACAGTATTTTTTGTGAATGAATGTATTTTGGTACTTCAGTTATCTGCAACATAAGCTAAAGAAAAAAAAAAGTATGTTTAGATTGACTTCCCTTACCCATCTGTCTGTGTTAATGTTCGGGACTGATGAGCAAAATCTATGGGGGATTCTAATGCACTTGAAGCAGTAGGCTTTTAGCGGTAGCAGTATTTTGTTTTTTGTATAGTTGCCATTGAATGTCTACACACCCCTTGCACAGTCACCTTTTGTCTGCCTTACCATTTAAATAAAGGTGTATTGTTTCTAAACAACCTATTGTAAAGACAAATTAAGGTGTTTTGTCACCAATAGTTAGTACTTGGTGGAAGCACCATTCAAAGTAATTAAACCTGTAAATAATGCTGTATACAAGTTTATACCACCTTGTCAGCAATCAATATTTGAAGCTATGTATGCTTGGCTGGGAGGCATTGATTGACTGCAGTATTTAAACCTTGTCTGATTTGGGTCTGGACCATTTAGGAAATACTTGTATTTGAGCATTGTTTTCAGAGGACTACTATAGGATTTACTCAACTTTTTACCTGGACTTTGATCCTTCTATAATTCCATTCATCCATATATACTTTCCCTGGTGGGATCAAGTGTATCCATAGCATGATGCTAACACCTTAAATAATGATTTGGCCTGAATCGAGAACTGTTGGTTCTATACATGAACAATAAAGTGGATGTCAGGATAAAAATAAGTGACTGGGGCAAGGCCTAGGAAAAAGGTACATACATATCATATGATTTAATGTTAAGGCAAAAGATGCATCGGAAGGGCATTGTGAGGGAAAGGCATCAAAATGTAAAGACAGTAAGGGGTGTGTATACTTTCAAAATGCACTGAAACTACACAGAATTGATTGATATGGTTGTTATTGAAGGTGTTTCCCTTATATTGCGCCTTGCATTTTTTCTATATGAATGCACATGCATTTCCATATAGGTCATGCTATTCAATTGAAACTCAATTCTTTCCCAGGGAAGCTAGAATTTGGCAAACAAGGCCAGTGGTAATATGAATCTGAGGGGAAATTAAGGGGAGCTGTCAGCTCAGGTTCTTCTATGTAATTTTTTTTGTCTGCATAAATATATATTGTAGAAAAAACCCACTGGTCTCATAGAATTCATTTTTAAGTTTGGGTGTTATTTTGGTCTTGTACCTCAGTCTCTCAATCTTGTAAGCTGTACCTCAATCTCACCATGCCGCATGGTCTAGGCTAACAGGCTATTTTGGTCTTGAACTGGTTTTATTGAGCCAAATCAATTGCTCAACTAGGAACTATATGCTGTTTTCATAAATGAGTGGAGGAACATAATGATTGCAGATGCTTCCATATGGGTCTACTGCATGATCCAATTGAGCAATTGGCATCTTATCATACTGTGGCATGTATGAAAATGCTGAGCAACCCCAGTTGACCTTGATTTTGGTGACTTTGAAATAGGTTTCATTATTGGGGTACAGGTGGCAGGAGCATCAATCACAACGACTGCTCAACTGGACATTGTTTCAGTAGGAATTTGACACGCCTCTAAGCATGTCAATGAAAAATATTTGTATTCACTGCTCCGAAAAACGTTAATATGGATATTCTGCTGCAAATAATCTCGTTTGTGTACTTTCGTCAACCAGAAGCCCCGCAGTCGTGATCACAAATATTGATCACCTATAGTCCTTCAGGATTTCAGCAGCAGCCCTAACTAATTATACTTGATCTTTTTCTGTTGTTTACAAGTCTACAACACATAAACCAATCCAGTTCGAAGTCTATCCATGTCACTCCCCTCCCCAAGAGAGAGAGAGCGAGCGAGCCCGGGAGAGAGGCGCCGGTTGCACTTACCATGCTCCCAATAAAGTCATTATGCACTTGGATTGCATTGAAGACGCATTCAGTTGCTACCAGCAATTGTTTTGAGAAAAAAGAAATGGCCAAATGGCAAAAGAAGTGGAATAAATGATTATGGAGAGCGAGGATGGTGAAAATGGGTCTGAACATTCAGGCGATGAAAAGTATCAGGATGGAATCGACCCATTTGTAAAATAGGGTAAGTTTAGCTGTTGTTTATTATTTTGCATTGTTTTAGTGGAATTACTAGGCCTATTTAATAACTTGATACAACAGTAAGGTAGCCAGTGGTCAAATGTGCGCCTATGCTGTGTTGTGTAGAGTGTCACTGTGGATACAACCATCCAAAGAAGGACTGGACACAACCCTGTTCTAATCTCCACCACTTCCAGATATGGCACATGTAGGGAATTACAAAGGAAATAAAGGCACCCCATTAAACAAAAATCCTCAGAGGTAAAAAAAAAAAAAAAAAAAGGGACTGCCATCTAGTGGTGGATTCTGGTAGTACAATATGACAGATTAAGTTCAGTGGCCCCATATGGGCATTTTCAATGATTATCAGGATTTGTGAGAGAAAAATGAATGTGGATGAGAGTAGACAATATGCCATGTTCATTTTCTTTATAAATTCAAAACCATTCAACCTGTAGTTATTCTGAACCCCTGGGGGATATCCGAATGTAATGTAAAACAGGCTACCTATTATATTTTACTATTTTATTTCAATATAAAACCAAAATATGTGCACTTGCGTTTTTATATTTTTATGACTATTTCACATTATTACTGAGAACTACACTTGAGAACTACACAGAGAGGGATATTATAGTAGGGTGACAGTGCATAAACCAGTGTGTGGTGAGATAAGTGTCAGGTGGGAAAGCTATGATGCTAAATTAATCAACAATTGTTAAACGGTTTACTCTTTAGAGATAATTCATAAACATTTCTGAAGAGTTTTACAATATTGGTGGGCTAATAATGGGTAACTAAAAGAAATCAGACCCAATTAATCCCTCTAGCTTTCACATCCATTAGGTTGTGAGAAGGATACTAGGAGAGCAAACTACAACTGTAAAAGAACTAAGGGAAATTGTCTCAAATGCTGTAAAGGCATTTATAGTACTTAATCGTCCTCTGTTGTGCGATTGGTTGACAGTAAAATAGGTGGACTCTGTCGTAGACCAGCCCGTCTTGACAGCACATTTTGCTTCCTGGAGCGCGTTTGGTTATCCATTATTATTATCATTATAAAAGCCGATTTTTTAAGCAAAAGGGATCATCTACCGCAACGATGGTGATTGCTTTCGTGACAAAGACACTGAAAAACCATCCAGCAGTAAGTGTCCCCAATGTGGATTTTATGTTTTTTGATAACCTAGGATGACATTGAAACGTGTCTTTCGGACTTCTACGGGCTGTGGGCTATTGGCACTGATCAGTAAAAGAGGAAATTAAGTTGACTTCACAATTTTATGAGATTACTGTAGGCTATAAGTCGCTGAAGCATTCGGGCACACGTTTTGTTAGTTTTTATCAGCTACAATAAAAAAATATCGATTAGGTTATCATGATTACATGTATTTTTTTATTAAAGTAAAATGTACTCATAGCATACAGAAAACATGGGTAGCTTCAGTTTTATTTTTTGACTCACATTCGCTAATTTAGTGTTGAGCCTGGTTTATACAGACGTGCGCGTTATACAGGTTTGTTGTAGTATATGTTATCCAAAAACGATTTTAAGGTTTTTATAGGATCAACATTTCTAGTAAATCTATTACATACTATTGCTTCTATGTTTTCCGTATATTGGGTTATAGAGCCTAGGAGAGGCGGAAAGATGAACTAAATATCTTATTTAGGCAAAAATTCACCTATAATGTGTACACTTTTTTTAACCAAAATATCAACAATATCGAGGTATTGATTAGACTAAATTGGGGCAGAAGCAATGTAACATCAAAGAAAGGCTATATTCATACGACCAGCCATGTGTGATTGTCCCATGTGCACGTATGCACTTGTAGCCGATATCATTTCGTGAAGACTAGAGACATTATTTTCGCTTTGGTTGTTTAATACCTGTGTCGTTCTATTGGCATTTTAGCGTAGTCTATAACGTGTTGTGTGATTGGTTGGCAGTAAAAGAGGGGAATTTAGACAGACCAATCTTGACTAAAAACAACCATACTTACGCACTGTCTTGTTTCATGGAACGTGTCCACACCCAAACGGTTGGTTGTATTAATAAAACCGGTATTTTGTGGCCGAACGGATCATCTAGCTACAGCTACAATGTTGGTTTCTATTATGTCCGAGATTCGGAAAACACACGAATCTTTAAGTCTTCCCATCATTAGTATGGTTTTTAAAATTCGTATAACCTTCTAATGACTTTGACGCGTGATTTTCGGTTTCAGAGCAGTGGTGGTGGCTCAGAAATCAATCACTCTTTTTATAGATATCAGTCAACAATGATAAATTGTAGAATAACTAGAATATTTTGGGAGATACTGTAGGTGGCTACGATTGTGGATCCTTGCCCATTTAGGTACATTCAATAGATGTCTTCTGCCCAATGTCATCAGGCACTTGCTTTTAAACTGACATTTCCTGGACTACTACAGTATGATGGTGATTTTATATATACAGTGGAGAGAACAAGTATTTGATACACTGACGATTTTGCAGGTTTTCCTACTTACAAAGCATGTAAAAGTCGGTCATTTTTATCATAGGTACTTTTCAACTGTGAGTGACCGAATCTAAAACAAAAATCCAGAAAATCACATTGTATGATTTAAGTAATTAATTAGCATTTTATTGCATGACATAAGTATTTGGTACATCAGAAAAGCAGAACTTAATATTTGGTACTGAAACCTTTGTTTGCAATTACAGAGATCATACGTTTCCTGTAGTTCTTGACCAGGTTTGCACACACTGCAGCAGGGATTTTGGCGCACTCCTTCATACAGACCTTCTCCAGATCCTTCAGGTTTCAGGGCTGTCGCTGTGCAATACGGACTTTCAGCTCCCTCCAAAGGTTTTCTATTGGGTTCAGGTCTGGAGACTGGCTAGGCCACTCCAGGACCTTGAAATGCTTCTTACGGAGCCACTCCTTAGTTGCCCTGGCTGTGTGTTTCGGGTCATTGTCATGCTGGAAGACCCAGCCAAGATCCATCTTCAATGCTCTAACTGAGGGAAGGAGGTTGTTGGCCAAGATCTTGCGAAACATGGCCCCATCCATTACAATGCAGTCGTCCTGTCCCCTTTGCAGAAAAGCATCCCTAAAGAATGATGTTTCCACCTCCATGCTTCACAGTTGGGATGGTGTTCTTGGGATTGTACTCATCCTTCTTTTTCCTCCAAACAAGGCAAGTGGAGTTTAGACCAAAAAGCTCTATTTTTGTCTCATCAGACCACATTACCTTCTCCCATTCCTCCTTTGGATCATCCAGATGGTCATTGGCAAACCTGAGACAGACCTGGACATGCGCTGGCTTGAGCAGGGGGACCTTGCGTGCGCTGCAGGATTGTAATCCATGACGGCGTAGGGTGTTACTAATGGTTTTCTTTGAGACTGTGGTCCCAGCTCTCTTCAGGTCATTGACCAGGTCCTGCCGTGTAGTCCTGGGCTGATCCCTCACCTTCCTCATGATCATTGATGCCCCACGAGGTGAGATCTTGCATGGAGCCCCAAACAGAGGGAGATTGGCCATCATCTTGAACTTCTTTCATTTTCTAATATTTGCGCCAACAGTTGTTGTCTTCTCACCAAACTGCGTGCCTATTGTCCTGTAGCCCATCCCAGCCTTGTGCAGGTCTACAATTTTATCCCTGATGTCCTTACACAGCTCTCTGGTCTTGGCCATTGTGGAGAGGTTGGAGTCTGTTTGACTGAGTGTGTGGACAGGTGTCTTTTATACAGGTAATGAGTGGAGAACAGAAGGGCTTCTTAAAGAAAAACTAACAGGTCCGTGAGAGCCGGAATTCTTACTGGTTGGTAGGTGATCAAATACTTATGTCATTCAAATAAAATGCAAATTTATTATTTAAAAATCATAAAATGTAAAATTTTTGATTCTGTCTCTCACAGTTGAAGTGTACCTATGATCAAAATTACAGACCTCTACATGCTTTGTAAGTAGGAAAACCTGCAAAATTGGCAGTGTATCAAATACTTGTTCTCCCCACTGTATGTACATTACAGGCCAAAAGTCTGGACACACCTTCTCATTCAATGTGTTTTCTTTATTTTCATGACTATTTACATTGTAGATTCTCACTGAAGGCATCAAAACTATGAATGAACACATATGGAATTATGTACTTAACAAAAAAGTGTGAAATAACAGAAAACCACCACCCTTAGTGTTCTCTCAATGAGCTTCATGAGGTAGTCACCTGAAATGGTTTTCACTTCACAGGTGTGCCTTGTCAGGGTTAAGTAGTGGAATTCTTTCCCTTATTAATGGGGTTGGGACCATCAGTTGTGTTGTGCAGAAGTCACGTTGATACACAGCCGACAGCCCTATTAGACAACTGTTAGAATTCATATTATGGCAAGAACCAATCAGCTAAGTAAAGAGAAACGAGTGGCCATCATTACTTTAACAAATTAAGGTCAGTCAGTCCGGAAAATTGCGAGAACTTTGAATGTGTCCCCAAGTGCAGTCGCAAAAACAATAAAGCGCTACAACGAAACTAGCTCACATGAGGACCGCCCCAGGAAAGGAAGACCAAGAGTCACCTCTGCTGCTGAGGATAAGTTCCTCCGAGTCACCAGCCTCAGAAATCGCAGGTTAACAGCAGCTCAGATTAGAGACCAGCTGAATGCCACGCAGAGTTCTAGCAGCAGACAGATCTCTAGAACAACTGTTAAGAGGAGACTGCGCGAATCAGGCTTTCATGGTCAAGTAGCTGCTAGGAAACCACTGCTAAGGAGAGGCAACAAGCTGAAGAGATTTGTTTGGGCCAAGAAACACAAGGAATGGACATTAGACCAGGAAATCTGTGCTTTGGTCTGATGAGTCCAAATTTGAGGTGAACGGATGGATTCTACATGCCTGGTTCCCCCCGTGAAGCATGGAGGAGGAGGTGTGATGGTGTGGGGGTGCTTTGCTGGTGACACTGTTGGGGATTTACTCAAAATTGAAGGCATACTGAACCAGCATGGCTACCACAGCATCCTGCAGCGACATGCCATCCCATCCGGTTTGCGTTAAGTTGGACCATCATTTATTTTTCAACAGGACAATGACCCCAAACACACCTCCAGGCTGTGTATGGCTATTTGACCGAGAAGGAGAGTGATGGAGTGCTGCGCCATATGACCTGGCCTCCACAGTCACCGGACCTGAAACCAATCGAGATGGTTTGGGGTGAGCTGGACCACAGAGTGAAGACAAAAGGGCCAACAAGTGCTACGCATCTCTGGGAACTCCTTCAAGACTGTTGGAAAACCATTTCAGGTGATTACCTCTTGAAGCTCATCAAGAGAATGCCAAGAGTGTGCAAAGCAGTAATCAGAGCAAAGGGTGGCTACTTTGAAGAAACTAGAATATAAGACATGTTTTCAGTTATTTCACACTTTTTTGTTAAGTACATAATTCCACATTTGTTCATTCATAGTTTTGATGCCTTCAGTGAGAATCTACAATGTAAATAGTCATGAAAATAAAGGAAAGGCATTGAATGAGAAGGTGTGTCCAAACTTTTGGTCTGTATTCGATATGTATTGTAATGGGGAG
This sequence comes from Esox lucius, assembly GCF_011004845.1. NCBI lineage: Eukaryota > Metazoa > Chordata > Actinopteri > Esociformes > Esocidae > Esox > Esox lucius. The sequence goes on along the minus strand of NC_047573.1, from coordinate 32,513,156 downwards.
AGACACTGGGAATGGACACAGGCTGTGTTTAGGGCCCTGGCTGGCATTTTACTATCAAAAGATTGCAAGGGGAGGAGGTGAGGGAGAAATCAAACCCCCTTTTTGGGGTGGGCATGTTAGTTAACCGTTGTCATGCAGCCTTGCCTGCTTTATCTGCTCTTGTTTTGCTCTCTGCCTGGAGCTGTTCCCTGGGAAGCCTTAAATGCCTCCTCTGACAAGGTCCCAGGGGGAAGCATGTGTGTAGGGGAAGGCTGGCTCAGCTGGTAGCTTCCAGAATCTTCTAGATGATTTGACGCTGATTGGGGGGGTAGGACTGCCACATAGGCGTCAAACCACGCCCCTTTGAGAGCGCTTGATACTGCTGGGATGCGGCCTGTTCTCTCGCCTGCTTTGTTTGTGTGCTAGGAGGCTTGTCAGGCACTGCCAAGGTGCCCAACTTTTTCTCATTGGAATTCATAGACTATTTTAAGAAAATCCATGGCACCCGATTTCGTATTATATGTTATGTTACGTCAGGTTATATTACAATGCACTACCAACATGTAAAATACATTACAAATTGTCTAAAACATAACATGTTACGAACGCTATTAAATCAAATCATATTTTACTAACGCTAGACAAACATATCATGTTACGAGCGACATTCAGGTCTGCAGACGGGCATCCTACTCGCTGCTCCCCAACAGGTTTGGGGGAAGAGTAATGGCCCTACCGAGGTTGCTAAAATATGTAAAAAAATGCATTTTAACATTACAGTTAATGTTAAGTATCACAGCACTGGGGTTATGGTTTGGGGCAAGGTTAGAAAATGAAAATTGTTAGGTTATGGTTTGGTTAGGGTTAGGTATCACATCACTGGGATTATGGTTAAGGTTTGGGTTATGGTTAGAAAGAAAATCACTTGTAACATATTGACCTTGTAACACCACTACTCGCCACCTCTAACCAGAAGTTCCTATTCAAAGCAGCGGGTAGTGCACCTATCTGTGAAGCTGAAGGATGTGGGTTCGAAACACAGCCTGCCAATTATAATATTTTCTGGATTATTACTCTGACATTACTTCAACTGACGTAATATATCTTACAAACTTGGCTGTCAAAGATTTACGTACAATAGTCTACGTATTCCAATGAGACCAAGTTGTGTTGCTGGGAGGGCCTGACGAGCCTCCTAGCACCTTGGAATGTTCTGGAAATTAATTGAGTTCATCATTTGAGTATAGTTTTCTGTAGCATATGGTGTTGTTACAATGCTAACGTCGCCAATACACACGTGCATGAGTTGGATTGTTTTTGGAACAAACACTTTTTGCTAATTTATTATTATAATTTTTTTTGTAATGTCTTCCCCCACAGGGACAGGACTAAGTAGAATCACTGTCATACCTCAGTTAGCCATTCACTGCAAAATTTGAAAGGAGGTGGTGCTCATGATATGAGGCACAACTCCCAAAAATATAACTGTGCACAATTGTTGGGGACCAATGGGCATAAAAACATGGATTTTTATTTTGGTATATATTACATCTGCAGAACCATTCGTGTAGGCTTTCATTGTTTTCTGGTTAAATATATTTGCCTGATTCATATTTTATTTTTTCTTGTGCAATAGCTAATCCCGCTTTTGGTTTTCATCAGTGGAGGAACAATTATGTCTGGGACATACCTTGCTCGACTTGCCCTGCGCAACCCTGATGTCTCGTAAGTATTACTGCATCTGAGCAAATAAACTCATTTATCTGTACTTGTACTGTTTAATGACAATACATTTGAATCTAATCTAATCAATGCTTTCAGAATGTATCCACAATGATTGTAATGTGCTGATTGTTATAGATGTAGCATGTCTTATCTTTGCAGATGGGATCGAAAGAACAACCCAGAGCCTTGGAACAACATTGCTCCCAACGAGCAATACAAAGTTAGTATGTGACTATTGTTGGCTGAATGAGGCTTCATTAGTGTTATTTTTGCAGCAGGATATTATGCTGGCAGAACACAGATGTATTTTGGTGGCTTTTATTTTTAAAAATAAAATCAGAGTTAGCACTGCTAGCATAATATTCTGCTGCTAGAAGACCGTAATGAAGCCTCGAATAGTCATCACTACATATTACAGATGGCAAAAAATTATTTACAGCTTGGCTTGGACACACTCCTGTAGTTGTGGGCTTATACTGGACACAGCTAACCCCTTTCAAGATGGATAATGTCTACTCTTCTCTTTGTAGATATTACAATTCACCCTTCTCTATTTTGCCTATTAATGAATTACATTTGATTTAGAAAAGGCAGGTTTTACATCAGAAGCTGTTTCAATGTCTGTCACAGACACATACGTGCTCATTTCAAACACACGTTACAATCTACTTTGCGATGTATCTGTAGAATATCTTATCTGCATAGGTCATTCTTGTATCAAAGTTCATATTTGTTCATGTATTTTGCAGCTCTTTGCAGTCAACATGGACTACTCCAAGCTGAAGAAGGATAGGCCTGACTTCTAGTCTTTCTCACCGCTTTCTTGCTAACACTGACATTGTATTTCAGTTTAAGGGGTCAACACACTTTCATCAGATTCCCGAGTAAATGTGAAGCGTTTTGAATAAGACATGCACTTCACTTTTAGTCATACTGTAGGTTCATTTCCAGTTCAGGGAGGAAAAGAATCGAAGCCATGTAAGGCCTTAAGAATGTAATAATGGGATTAACATCTGCATGGGTGTTTATAATATTAAAACATGCAACCACTAGAAGATACATTTTGTGTTATGTATTGTAAATTATATGACAATAAAAAAAAAAAATCATCCATCCATAATCTTTTTTAGTTTCCTGTGTCCTTTTGGTTCTTTCTGTGCACTTTTTCTAAAGCTTTTTTTCATTTTATGGCAGATTGACTCCAATAACAGATTATGACTAGTTAGCCATCAAAGATGTGAATGCTTAACTGATAACTAATAATCACGCTTATATATGTATTGCTTAATGTCTGTATTTCTATCTGGAATAAGACAATGAGGGGTTGTCAAACATTTGGTTTGATAACTAACACACCATTGACTGATCAAGGTCACGGCGTTGCTCAATTACTTCAGCCTGGATCTGAATCAAGACTTTCACGTATTTGTAGTCGGCTTGAAATACGTGTTAGCTAGCTACACGCACTTAGCTTACTCCAGACGTCAAAACCAATCAGAAATAATTTTACACAGCTGGGAAGTCGGGTCGCGCCACTGCAATGTCATACAACACTGCTCAAGTTAAATATTCGCCATGAAAACGAGACCCTAGGAGACTCGTTGCGCCTGTTTTTTTTTATTCCGCACCAAACCATTGTTGCCAACTCCTCAGTAAGGAAAGTCGCTATTGCCTGTTCTAAAAGTCGCTAAATGACGTCATCGCCTAATTTGCATAATTGCCATTAGCATCATGAATGAATTATTTTTATAATTTTTTTACATACAAATCTCTCGTTGGGGAAAAGAATATACATGCGTATTTACAAATGTTGTCCATGTACAAGAAATAATCACCTGAGCAAAAAAACTAAGAACAAATTAAAAAAAGGGTCGCTATTTAAGTCAAAATCAAAAGCCTAGAAAAAAAAATAAACATTTAGAGCGACACACAAGGGGAGATATCATCATGGTCATGGATTAAGAGAACTGCAGTGATTTATTTTAGACAAAGAACATTTACATTTTACATTATGGGCGGGAAAAGCCAGCGGGGGCTTCCCGCATGTGCGATTAATTTTCAGTCTGGACGTGGAGGAGTGAACATCTCCTGCTCTGACTGCAGCTCGGAGGAACTGCTGTGCGAGGACTGGGCCTCCTGTGAGTGCTTTCAAATGGGGGAGGGGCCCACGGCGGCACTCGCTGCTCGTTGAGAAGAGTAGGAACAAGTCTCCAATAACACCACAAAAAGTTGCTAGATTCGTCGCTAGTCGCTTTTTTGAAAAAAAGTCAAGGGGGTCTGAAAAGTTGCTAAATCTAGCGTCAAAGTCGCTAAGTTGGCAACACTGCACCAAACATACCGGGAGAAACCCTGGAAAGTATGCGTCCGGTAACGACCCTGGTTCACAAAAAAACAGTGAATTGTAACTAAGGGTTTTTAGTATTAATGGGTTAAATACTGCCAATATTTTAAAGATTTTTTTTTTTTTGTCAAAACATTTTCTGCTTTACTGTTTATGTGTTGGTGACTTTTTAATTTCATATAGCTTGTCCTGCATGATATTAACTTGGGAGTACAGCAAATCCGTTTTTGTGTTTTGCCTTGTGAAAAGATGAGGGAAAACGTATTGGTGATCTTGGTGCCGATAACCCTGGCACAATTATCAGACCACGTTGATTCATTTCGATCATTCAAACATTTAATAAACAAAGACTTAATTATGTTTTGCCTTTCCGCCACCTTTATATAGTCTCAGCCACTTATTTTATAGGAATGACACATTTTTGTAAGCAGGATAGTCTACCTAATAACGTTGCCAGTGAGTGTATACACTGCTCAAAAATATGAAGGGAACACATAATCATCATAGTATAACACCAAGTCAATTAAACTTGAGGGATATCAATCTGTCCAGTTAGGAAGCTAAGCAATTGTGAATCAATGTCACCTGTTTTGGTGCAAATGAAAGTGACAACATGTGCACTGGAGAGGCAATAGCAAGACAACCCCCAAAATAGTAATGGTTTTGAAGGTGGTGGCCACAGACAACACCTCTCTCCTTATTCTTCCTGACAGATTCTTCTCTAGTTTTGCGTTTTGCTAGTGTCCTTGTCACTACTGATTCACCATCGCTTATGCTTCCTAACTGGGCAGATTGATATCCCTGAAGTTTAATTGACTTGGTGTTATACTGTCATGATTACATGTTCCCTTAACTTTTTTTGAGCAGTGTATTTGCTGAATGACATTATGTAAATGTATATTTTTTTAATATTTTAGTTGATAGTAACTTGATATAAAAGTTAATTATATAACTCACAACATTTAGGCTACAGTAAAGCTTCAGATTATTATGATTTGAAATAATTAATACATTTCCTAAAATTGTACAGAATAATTATGGAAAAGTATGGTATGCCACTGTTATATTTAAAGAAAAAAAAAGAAGTACGGGAGGTGATATCATAGAATAAGTCCCCTGATCTACCACTGGATCAAGGCCTCCTTAACTCAAGGGAAATGTGGAAATAAATTTGGCAAATGAAAGCTTGGGATAGGTAACCACAAGGTGGGACAGATTGGAAATGTAGCCAGGACACTGGGGTTACTCTTACAATAGTGCCAAGACTTCTGGAACCACTGAGTCAGGACAGCTGAAAAACGGCATATGATACATAGCAATGTCCCCACTCATTTACAACCACTTTGTAACATACAGAGGTGAGGGAGCTGGGAAGCAGATGCAGGCGGATGTTTTTTAATAACACAACACAGTAGGTAGTACACAATTTACACTAACAGATTTGACAGAATACCACTTGGCAATGAACAAACAGATAGGGTTGCGCTTAAGCTCTTGAGAATAGAAGAACTATCAGATGCCTGGCTAGATGACAGTCTATAATAACTGATAATGGATAAAACACTGTAGGTGGCATATATGAAGGTGAACGTGAAGGTGAATATGAACGTGAAGGTGACCAGTAGGCTTGATACTGTCCACCCTTGCTGTCTTGCAAGGTGGGCTCTCGTCGCCACTGGGATGCCCTCCCTCCAATGCCTTTCAGGGGAAGAGTCACTGGCTTGTTGTTGTCTCTCTGTTGCGCACTTGTGCAATTGGGCTGTACGCTGCTGGCAATACTTGGCCCTCTTTCAGGGGGGTTGCGGTTGGTGGGTGTCCCTTTGGTTGATGCCTGGCAATGTGGGTGGATTGATTTCCTGCCTGTTGGGCCCTGTCCGGGGCCTCCCCCGGGTAGGGCCACAGTGTCGCCGGACCCCCCCGTCTCAGTTCCAAGGTATTACGCTGCTATATTATTGTGCTGGGGGATATGAGGAATGCACTTTCTAACTTTTCTCAGTCTCCTCCAGTTATAAATTTTAGGAGGAGATGAGGTCCTGGTCCACACCTGCGGAGTACCTGTTTTGGGGGGCCCGTTGCTGTCCCTGTCCTTGTCCACCTGGTCATACTTTTGACCTAGTCTAGAATCAAATAGACTCTGGATTTAGCCCAGATAATTTTTTTTATTATTCTAATTGGACTCTTAATATCACACCCGGCACAGCCAGATAAGGACTGGTCACCCCTCTGAGCCTGGGTCCTCTCTAGGTTTCTTCCTAAAATTCTGCCTTCTTAGGGAGTTTTTCCTAGCCACTGAAATCCAACACTACTGTTGTTTGCTCCTTGGGGTTTAAGGCCGGGTGTCTCTGTAAAGCACTTTGTGACAACTGCTGTTGTAAAAAGGGCTTTATATATACATTTGATTGATTGATTGATATATAGGGTAGTTGATGAGCTGATGGAATCTGGCTGTGCATAACTGCAATGAGGAACAGGTGCAGGTGACTGGAGTGGTTGTATGTCCCACTCATAGAGAAGTTCAAATACTGTTTGGGCATGCCCAACCCTGTTCCTGAAGATGTACTGTACTGCAGGTTTTGTCTTCAACCCAACTTGTGACTAACCAGGTTAAGCTTTTCATCCTGCTATATATTAGAATCAGGTGTGCTAAGTTAGAGTTGGAGAGAAACCCTACTGGACAGTAGTGTCCAGGAACAGGGTAATACATACAATATTACCAAAGGGTCCTAGACTAGAACAATTCATAAGGCCCTTGTTCCACAATGTGGGCACAACAGAGATTTCCAAACGTGTCTACCCTCCCACGTGTTAATAAGGCATGCAAATGACAAACTGTGCACTCTAAACTCACTATAGTATAGTCTACACTGCAACCAAGCATTAAGGGGAAACACAAAAAAAATCTGTGGTTTTACACATAGTATGGGGTCCAACCCTTGCTTTACTCTATCCTGCTGACCAGTGCTTGACATTAATTTTTTGCTCACCAGCCACTGTGGCTAGTGGTTTTCCAAAGTTACTAGCCAATCAACATTTTCACTAGCCACCATTTTGTTGTTGGGGAATTTCTTTGATAAAATTTGACTATGATGTGCTACATCATAGCCTGTCTTGTTCACTGGTTCAGTCACTATTAGGCAAAGGTGGTACCCCACTCTACCAGACACCCCTCTGTGAAATACTTTATATAATTTGGCTACACACATAAAAAATACAACTATTGTAGTGTTAAATCTGCCCTGTTGTCCACTAATGCACGCTACAATGCCCTCCCTAATATCAACCAAAATATTCAAGCAATATATAAATATATATATATACACTCACCTAAAGGATTATTAGGAACACCATACTAATACTGTGTTTGACCCCCTTTTGCCTTCAGAACTGCCTTAATTCTACGTGGCATTGATTCAACAAGGTTCTGAAAGCATTCTTTAGAAATGTTGGCCCATATTGATAGGATAGCATCTTGCAGTTGATGGAGATTTGTGGGATGCACATCCAGGGCACGAAGCTCCCGTTCCACCACATCCCAAAGATGCTCTATTGGGTTAAGATCTGGTGACTGTGGGGGCCATTTCAGTACAGTGAACTCATTGTCATGTTCAAGAAACCAATTTGAAATGATTCGAGCTTTGTGACATGGTGCATTATCCTGCAGGAAGTAGCTATCAGAGGATGGGTACATGGTAGTCTTAAAGGGATGGACATAGTCAGAAACAATGCTCAGGTAGGCAGTGGCATTTAAACGATGCCCAATTGGCACTAAGGGGCCTAAAGTGGGCCAAGAAAACATCCCCACACCATTACACCACCACCACCAGCCTGCACAGTGGTAACAAGGCATAATGGATCCATGTTCTCATTCTGTTTACGCCAAATTCTGACTCTACCATCTGAATGTCTCAACAGAAATCGAGACTCATCAGACCAGGCAACATTCTTCCAGTCTTCAACTGTCCAATTTTGGTGAGCTTGTGTAAATTGTAGCCTCTTTTTCCTATTTGTAGTGGAGATGAGTGGTATCCGGTGGGGTCTTCTGCTGTTGTAGCCCATCCGCCTCAAGGTTGTGCGTGTTGTGGCTTCACAAATACTTTGCTGCATACCTCGGTTGTAACGAGTGGTTATTTCAGTCAAAGTTGCTCTTTTATCAGCTTGAATCAGTTGGCCCATTCTCCTCTGACCTCTAGCATCAACAAGGCATTTTCGCCCACAGGACTGCCGCATACTGGATGTTTTTCCCTTTTCGCACCATTCTTTGTAAACCCTAGAAATGGTTGTGCGTGAAAATCCCAGTAACTGAGAAGATTGTGAAATACTCAGACCGGCCCGTCTGGCACCAACAACCATGCCACGCTCAAAATTGCTTGAATCACCTTTCTTTCCCATTCTGACATTCAGTTTGGAGTTCAGGAGATTGTCTTGACCAGGACCACACCCCTAAATGCATTGAAGCAACTCCCATGTCATTGGTTGATTAGATAATTGCATTAATGAGAAATTGAACTGGTGTTCCTAATAATCCTTTAGGTGAGTGTATATATACTATATACTTAACATAACCTAGAACTATTGACATGTTATTTAAAAAGAAAAATGAAATCACCCATCAGCTTTATAATTAATCACAGTCAATATTATTGTTGTCGATTTTTGTTATGCTATGTTCTTGTTATTACAGATTTGCATGAAAAACAAAACAGCTTTGTCAAGTTATTTTCCCCATCCTTGCCTTGACACCACATGGTTAATCTCCCTCGACTTCCTTCAGCTTTACTTGGCTCTGCTGCTGTCGCTGATCCAGCGTCTTCACGTTCATATATTTATATTGTTGGTAACATAATTCAGTTAATTTTGTTTTTTTACACATATATTGCATATATAGCCTAACGTTTTTGGTGATAGTACATACCCTAATCCAGAGGCGTCGCTATGATCACAATACATTCGGGGCTTAGCCTAAAAATCCCCTATGCAAAAAATGAAGTAGGAAAATGACTGTGTAAAATGTCAAAAGAACCAGAGACTAGCCAGTGTAGCATTTTGCCTCTAGGTTTTATGGGCATTATGACTCATACTATTTAGATCCTTGGGGGAGTTAAGGTGCCTTACAGACTGAATGTGCTACCATATTCTTCCAGAATAATTTCTGCACAATTTCCCTGGGTCCAGGCCTCATTTGCCAGTTCCATAATCCAGCCCTGCATGCATCCTAATAAACTACTTGGGTAGTAATTGGCAATGGCATGATTTGGGGAGGTTTTGAAGTGTTCCAATGTCTCCTATTGTCAGGGCTGAGGCGAACATGAGGAACAGGAGACGTGGAGTCGTTTAGAAACACTGTTTAGTTCAGTATAAATTAGGAAGCACTGACTTGTGCTCACAAACGGTGAGACAATAACATACAAAGACGGGAAGCAGAGGGAACATATATACTGGGGGGAATGATTAGAATGAGGACCAGGTGCGCTAAACAAGACAACAGGTGAAATGAATAAATGAGGTGGGCGGTGGTGTTAGAAGACCTGTGACGTTGATAGCTGGAGCCTGCCTGCTGCAGGGGGAGGAGAGGCAGCAGAGGGCGCAGTCGTCACAGTACCCCCCCTCTGACGCGTGGTCCTAGCCACGCAACGACACCGGCCCTGGGGCCGACCCGAGGGACGTGGAGCAGGGCGATCCGGGCGACGGCATTGGAAGTTGCGCAGGAAGCCAGGACGTCCCTCACCGGAACCCAGCTCCGTTCCTCCGGGCCGTACCCTTCCCACTCCATGAGGTACTGGGGGCCCCCCACCCGGCGCCTCGAGTTGATGATGGACCTCACACCCCTGAAGGGTGAAACGAGGGACACATGAAACGAGGGGTTAATACGGTAGTCAGGGGGAAGGCATAATCAATATGTCACCTCGTTGACTCTCCTCAGGACTTTAAAAGGCCCCACAAACCGCGAGCCCAGCTTCCGGCAGGGCAGGCGGAGGGGCAGGCCCAGTCGAGTAGTGAGTAGTGAAGGGAGTTCAATGAGTGTTCCGCCCAGGGCAGGAACTCCGCCCACTCCCCCGGCCGGTCCTGGCAGTAGGACCGAAGGAACCTGCCCATCGCTTGATTAACGTTAGATTGGGGATGTTAGCCCGAGGTCAGGCTGACCGAGACCCCCAGGTGCTGCATGAACACCTTCCACACCCTGGACGTGAACTGGGGACCCTGGTCAGACACAATGTCCTCGGACACCCTCACGTCCTTAGCTAAAGTGGGCCACCAGTACTTACTGGCCAGGGCACGCACCGTTGACCGGAGGAGGGAGATGTATGCGCCCAGTAGATGAGTCGGTCACGGACAGACGCCGGCACATACGTGCAACCCTCAGGGCACACGGGCGGAGAGGGCTCGTCACGCTGCGCTCAAGTGATGTCCGCGTCCAATTCCCACACCACCGGCGCTACGAATCACGACGCTGGCAGCACGGGAGCATCATCCACTGGCCTCTCCTCCGTATCATGTTGTCGGGACAGCACGTCGGCCCCAACGTTCTTGCTCCCTGGCATGTATGTGAGAGTAAAAACAAACCGGGTGAAGAACATAGCCCAACTTGCCTGGCGAGGGGTCAGCCTCTTCGCTGCCGGCATGTTCTCCAGGTTTCAGTGGTCCGTCCAGACGAGGAAAGGGTGTTTTTAGCCCCCGCTAACCAGTGCCACCAAGCCGACAAGGCTCGAACCACGGCCAACAGCTCACGATTACCCACGTCGTAATTCCGCTCCGAGCTTCTGAGAGAAGAAGGCACAGGGACGGAGCATGTTACGACTACCCGTCCGTTGGGAGAGGATGGCACCGAGCCCACAGTTGGACGCGTCCACCTTCACGATGAACTGGAGGGTCGGGATGGGCCAGGACTGGAGTGGTGGTGAAACAATGTTTCAGTTCCACAAACGCCCGCTCCGCCTCTGCGGTCCATCACAACCGGGTCACCCCCCCTTCAGAAGGGAGGTGATTGGAGCCACGACCTGGCTAAAGCCCCGAATAAACCTCCGGTAGTAATTCAAGAAGCCTAAGAAGCCTAAGCCTGAGGCTCCTCCATAGCCACACCTGCGCTGGAAAAATGATACCCCAGGAAGGACACAGATAACTGGAAGAACAGACACTTTTTGGCTGTCACAGGTCATGCTCCAACAGTCTAACAAGCACTTTCAGGGGGAATTGGCACGGTGGGAGCACTGTCTGGACTTTCCACCGTGGTCGAGCCAATGGAAACACCCAAACACCTACCCTGACAATTCCGAGACCAACCCGAAAGACCCTGACTAGACCAAGAAATGACTGGGTCATGGAGAGACAACCAGGGGAAACCAACATAACAAGGAACTTGGGAGAGTCAATGACGTGGAACGAGAGGGTTTCACTACGCCGGCTGCCAGTGACCATGAGGAGAGGGATAGTGCATTGGGTGACCAAACCCGATCCTAGTGTCCGGTTGTCCAAAGCTCTTACAGGTAGTGGGGTGGTAAGGACCTGAAGGGGAATGTGCGAGTGTAGAGCGAAGGACTTATCAATGAAATTCCCAGCCGTGCCCGAGTCTACAAGCGCCTTACACTGGATTGGGCATGTGGTACCTGGGGTGACACGGAAGTGTTCGTGCCTGTCGCCTCTCGACTTGGGTTAGGAACAGTTGTGTGGTGCAGTGGGGCGGCCCCTTTTCCTCTTAGAGGCACCCCGCACCTGTCCTCCCCGACCTCTGCCCAGGAAAGCAGCCACCCCCAGGTCTATGGGGACGGCGGTGTCCAGTTGCTGGGGTGGAACGGGCGGGCCTCTTCCGGGACGTCCTCGGGCAGCCAGCAGATTGTCGATACGGAACGAGAGGTCCCCCAGTTGGTCCAGGGAGAGGGTCACGTCCTGACATGTCAACTCCCTCCGGACGTCCTTGCGAAGGTTGCATCTGTAGTGGTCGATGAGAGCCCACTCGTTCCACCCAGACCCCGCTGCCAGGGTCCTGAACTCCAGTGCGTATTCCTGCGCCGATCTTGTCCCCTGCCGCAGATGGAACAGCCTTAACCCGCCTATCTTCCCTCGTGTGGATGGTCAAACACGGCTCGGAAGCGGCGGATGAACTTGGCGTAACTGCCCTGGGTGGGACGGCAGTGGCCCACACCAGGGCATTCCCAGACAGGCAGGAGACGAGTGAAGAGATCTTCTGGGCATCGGTCGGCGCAGGATGGATCGCCTGGAGCGCAATGTCGACTTGCAACAGAAAACCCTGGCAGCGGTCTGCCGTCCCTTAGTAATCCTGTGGGAACGGGATGTGTATCGCCCCCATACTGGGTGGCGCAGCCTGGGGTGACGGCAGCACGGCAGGTGTTGTGGGGCTCCACTGGCTCAGCTCCAGGCGCTGCACAGCTTTGAGGACACTGTCCAGGCTGGAATGTTATTCCGAACAAAACTTGTATGGCTTCCTGTGTTCAAACGCTCTTCAGGATGTTTTAGACTTTAAAACCAATGTGTCCGAAATTGTTACTACACTTACAATGTTTTGTTATAAGTACTTCCTCCAATAAATTAAAATGATGCAATCTTTGCAAGATGCAAGGAATTGAGCTTATTACTTCAAGTTAGTTCTTTTTACACCAGGGCCTGTTTTACTTTAATCTGGTTACTAAGTTTGGCCGGACAGCCAGCTTTAGGACGATCATGTCCAGTTTGTTGAATTTGGCACAGGTTGACTTCAGTTAAGGTTTAAAATATCTCAAGCATGATCTGATTCCTTTGTCTTTATGGAGTGTTGTGTGGAGATACATGGCAAAAAATATATATTTAATCAATTATACTTAGTCTATATTCACAAATGCTCAAACCTTAGACAATAAAATGGATGAACTACACGCATGGACTAACGTGTTGTTTGTAGAGACCTGGCTGTATCCAACCGATACCAGACTTGTGCATCACCCCTGCTAGCTTTTCTATCAATTTGCATACAGTCCCAATAGATCTAGGGACGATGCCATCGCCCTGACGACCCACTGCCCTCTCCCACCCATCATCAAAGTCTCTGACTTCATGTTCTTATGTATGTTTATCAAAGATGACCTCACTTGGTCCAGGCAAGCAAACTACATTCAGTGAAAACTGCCCAAAAGTGACTATACTTCCTGAGGAGATTCATGAGATTATTTGGATTATCCTGATTTCAGAACAATGGTGGATTCCGGGTGGATTTCAATAACAAAATGTAATAAAACTTTAGAATTTGTCAAATAATATAACATTTGTCATTTGTATCATGTTGTATATTTACACTTACTAATATTTTGCACTAGTTATGTTTAACCGTTACAGTGATAAAGTAGATATTAGGCTACCTATAAAGCCTTTCAGTAAAGTAAAAATGTTTCATGTCCCCATGAAACAATCCTGCATGGGGGTTCTGATGGGCATAACGAGTTGATTTCAACACCAGTGCACAGGTCCAAGCCAAGAGGAGTTTTGGGAAAATACAATCGCTTAAATTACGAGTCTGGTTCTATGCACTGACACTGAAATTAACCCATTTCAATGCAAGGACTCCTGTGACAGACCCGCAAAGTTGTGCCGTTCTTGTAGCCTATTCACTTGGCGAAAATGACATTGTATTTTTCCTAAAACTCCTCTTGGTTTTTCCATACCTTATTCATGCCACCTATGCACAAATTATGCATGTGCTTAAAGTAGGAATAGTGATTGGCAACATGATGACAGAGCAAGGATTTAAAACAGCACTTGCCATCTTTACTGTCTGATTTTATCTGCTGCTCTGGGCTTATTTGCTATGTCTGACCATTAAAGTCCTGCCCTCTCATTAGCTTAAGGACAAGGAAATATAAAAATAAATGCAGAAATAAAAGAATATGGAATTAAATAAATACAAACTTAATTATATACAGAAATATAGGATTATGGAAATGAATATAAAAAATAAATAAATACAGAAACTAATGATCAAGGAATTAAATGAATAGGGAAATACTATTGATTAATACATTTATTATAATATTTTTTATGTATAAATATAATTATTGACATATTTTCTGTCTCTTCAAATACAAACACTTAAAGTGATCCCATGCTGGCTATATTCTACTTCTTGTTTGTTACATAGCTAGTAGCCTACACTGTGATATGTAATCCTATTTAGAACACCGGATTTGGTAATTCTGAAAAGTTTGTATCTGGTTCAGGCTTATCCAATCCAATGTTGATTTGAAAAACTAACACAAAAATAAGATGGATGATCTTGGATAGAAAAAATGGGATTTCCAAATTCTCATAATTCTGATCCAGATTAAACTTTTTGAACAACTGAGCCTAGATATTATGTTTGGGTAGTCATTTATGTGATTTATTATTTATCTTAGGGATATTTTTGGAAGGGTGTCCACTTATAGGCAGAGTTGCTATTATGATAAATGTTCTCCATTTGATAATTGTTTTGCCTCACAGTGGACTGACTGAGCTCAAATCTTTTTGAGATGGTTCTATAGCCTTCTGAAGACTGATCTGCTCAAACCTCCCTCTTCTGAAAGTCCTCTGGGATCTCCTTTCCTCTCGGCATGGTGTGTTCTGCATTCACCTGTATGGGTAACACCAAACTGACCAAGTTTCTTGTCTCTATTCATGACGGTCACACCCAAAGTTTTTCATAAATATTCTTCTTTTCATTGGTTCATTTGGTACCCAATTATTTACCCGCCTGATTCTACTCACTTGATTTAACAAATGCAACTTGGGGTTTACTTATTTTTGCACCAACACTAATTGCTTTTTATTTTTGTTTTTCTAGTACCCCCATGATTTCCTATAAACCGACACATGGAACTGGTAACTATAAACATGTTAAAAAGACTGATTAAATAAAGATGTCATGGTTAACACAACAGAAATCTATAATTGCTCAAGGGGTTTACATGCTTCCAAGGAGCACTCTATTCCACATTAGACAATTACTATGTAGCTCATTACCTGTGTCAATAATTCTTATTTTCTAATTTTTAACAATGGTGCCAATCATTTTGGACATTACTGTTTTTACGATTCAGAGAATTTGGACAGTGACACTTTTTCCCAACAGTTAGGACATGAAATCATAGAGTGACGATGGGGATAACATTCTGTAACAGACTGTAAGCTTTAATTTTAGGATTATTTTACCCATATCCGATGAAGGGTTTAGAAATAACACAGTACATACTCCCCCAGTGTTAGTGAAATTCACATTGTTATAGCTTAAGTTTGCATACCCTGGCAGTAATTGGGAAATGTTGGCATTCATTTTGAAAATATGACTGATCGTGCAGAAGAATCTGTCTTTTATTTAAGGATAGTGATCATATGAAGCCATTTATTATCACATAGGTGTTTGGCTCTGTTTGAAATCAAAATGATAACAGAAATAGCCCAAATGGCCCTGATCAAAAGTTTACATACCCTTGAATGTTTGGCCTTGTAACAGACACACAAGGTGATACACACAGGTGAAAATGGCAATTAAAGGTGAATTTGCCACACCTGTGGCTTTTAAAATTGCAATTAATGTCTGTGTTTAAATAGTCAATGAATTTATTAGCTCTCACGTGGATGCACTGAGCAGGCTAGATTCTGAGCTATGGGGAGCAGAAAAGAACTGTCAAAAGACCTGCGTAACAAGGTAATGACACTTTATAAAGATGGAAAAATATATAAAAAGATATCCAAAGCCTTGCAAATGCCAGTCAGTACTGTTCAATCACTTATTAATAAGTGGAAGATTCTGGGATATCTTGGTACCAAGCCAAGGTCAGGTTGATCAAGAAAGATTTCAGCCAAAACTGCCAGAAGAATTGTTCGGGGTACAAAGAAAAACCCACAGGTAACCTCTGGAGAAATACAGGCTGCTCTGGAAAAAGACGATGTGGTTGTTTCAAGGAGCACAATATGACAATAGTTGCCATAAAGAAGCCTTTACTGTGTCAATGCCACAAAAAATACAATTTGCATTGTTCTGCATGGAAGCTGAGCACGGGACGCTCTTGGACATTCCAGCATGACAATGACCCTAAGCACAAGGCCAAGATGACCCTCCAGTGGTTACAGCAGAAAAAGGTGAAGGTTAAGAAATAACAGACATGTCTTTTGCCTGCTCAATCATGTTTTCTTTACAAAGGGTATGCAAACTTTTGAGCACAACTGTATGTTTAGCGTAGTGGATGCCATTTGAATCAATACGATTAAAACAAGGTTACATCTGTTTTCGTAATGTGTGTGTAATTGACACCATCTGAAATAGCTGATACAGTATGGGCTGAGCCTATATTAACCAGGAAAACTCCTTAGTCTAGGCAAAGAACGTGTTGGATGATATCTGGCAAAATATACCTACTTATCCAGGCACCACAAGACCACTGTCCTGACATTTCTCAGATACCAGCATCTAGAGATTCACTCATTTTCAGAAAATGTAATTTAATGACCATTCTGTGTTTGAAAGCTCCGTATTGTGTATTGGCCTAGTTTTTTATTTGTTCTTAACGCTCAAATGTTATCCGATTTCCACTCCAGAGCAGTAGATGGCGCTGTGCAAGCAAATGTTTTGGCTTAAATCCAATGATGGAATCTTGTCGATGTAGCTTCTTAGCTAGGTAGCAGTAGCAGCAGTTAGCTAACAACAGAAGAGGTCCGGGGAAATAAATACAAGCCAGCTAAGAAGGTGAGTTTACGGAATATGTAACAGGATATATGTCAAGATTAAATGGTAAAGTAATTATGAATATAATTATTTTTCCTTTATGACCAACAATGTTGTCATTTCCATACCTAAGACATTTGTTGCAACCATAACGTTAGCGCCTACCAGCCTAGCATAGCTAACTAGCTTTACCCAGGTTAACTGGCCAGGAAACTGTAAAGGGCTTTCAGCTACAGTGCAGTTGTTCGGTAGTCGAATACGATTTAGACTTATCTTTTGGTACCGCAGCCAGTTTAGTTATGTAGTTACTGTTATCTTTACAGTAACTACAGTAATTGTAATAGAGAGTAAATTAAGGTTGCGTTAACTTTTTATATACAGGTTTTTGTTTAATTTAGTGAAATTAAGCTAATATATTCATGTTTCAGCTGTAACTAGTTTAGTTAGCCACATACAGTAACTTGCTATTCATGTTGTCGCGAGATAACGGCTTGCCATCAGGAGGTAGTTAGCTACTAATCTACCTATCTATCGTAAAAAAAGCTTTGGTGATGTGTCGTTAGGACTAGTAGGAGCCTACTGTAGTTTGTAAGAGTTTACCCTCAGGTTAATTACGAAAGACTGGGTAGGACAGGAGCTAGTTACACGGTGGTAAATAACTAAGTAATACATATATAGTTTTTGCGGTCTACAGTACTTTCGCTAGAAATGTTGGATTTACAATATATATCAATTAAGCAGACAACCACCCACCGTCCTTGTTTGGTGCGTAACACCTGTACAGATGTAGTTCATGTTGCATTGTAATCCAATGCCATTGTACCCCTGTTTGAAATTAGGGAACTGAAGGTAGTGATTGAACAAATGGAGTAATGCTGAGAAGCATCCTAGGAAATATATAAACTTTTACTACTGTACTGTTGCTTGCTTGCCAGCTAAGCAATGCATCAGCCTTCATCCATTGTGCAGGTAATGTTACTGCATTGCAGATCCTGCTGTTCCATTAGCTAATGCAATAGATTTATCATGATTCAAACATTCCATCTTAATGACATGTAGGCTGTCTGACCTATATTCTCCAATTACATCGTCTTCTCTCTTCAACTTTTATAGATTGAGTACACAATCTTAGTAAATTATAGAATATCTGCACCTCTGCCCCCATAGTTCTTAAATGAAATTACTCATTTGGCATATAAATTGCTTCTGAATTATTTTTTTTTGGTCAAAACCGCTTTTCTGTCAAGTATTGCCATATTTAATACTGTTTGTTCCCGTAAAGTTGTGCCTTGTCGACTTGCAGTAGAATATAATTGGCATTTTAACTGTCAATTTCAGATCGATAATGGTTTCATGTCTTATGAACGGACTTCATAATGAAAAACTGTACATCTGTCTTGAATCAACTGCATGAGATAATCAACTGTATTAGTTCTGGTGTGGGACAAATCCTCTATTTCCAAGGTTTCCATAGGGTGGGTGAGATTGGTCCCATACACTAGCTGATAATTTTCAAAGAGTATGTGGAGCTTTCTGTTTTCGTTCTCTTCTATTAGCCTAACACTTGGATCCGGAACATAATTTAGAATCTGACCAATTACAAATCACTTTATTTCTGGGTTAACAATGATTAACCCTCAGTGAACATGATAATTAAAGCTTTATTGGGTTGAACCCAGTCGCATATTGGCTTGGTATTAGCTCATGATATGACATGGCATTCTAGTGTTTGATAAATCTTTTCATTGTTGTATTGACCTTTTTTCACATCATTGTAAATCGTTGCTTAGGATTGTGAAATCCACATTTTCTTAAGCACACCTTGCTTGGGGAAGACAGATGAACACCGTAAATGTGGGGCGGGCGTAGTAGGTTGACTTCAGCATTGAAGGTTGCCTCACACAATACACACTTTCACTTTTGACTAAAGACAGACTGGTTCTATGTCAAATCTAGCCTAACATCTTGGTGCAGCTGCCCTGTTTGTAATACAGCATAAAATAGGTCTCCTGAGACATTAGGCATGCGTTGATGTCCTTACACCCCATTTATAATATTTCTCACAATGGTAAGCAATAATTTCAGAACTTTAAACTTATCCAACATCTAATTCTGCTCATTCCAAAACTTTATGGGATAATGGAATTTTCCCTCTTTAGTCCTGGCCATAGACACCGTCAAAGACAGCAGCTGGGAACAAGGCTGTACGTTAGTGATTAACTTAGCTGAAACGTTGGTACATCATCTGTACAAACCAATGTTAGGTATATTGTCTACCTATCTGTGTTCTACACTAAACTTGTACAATGGGCCACTTTACCATATTGTAAATATTGCAATGATGTGTCCTGCCTGGTCTAAACCTACAGAATGTCCACTCTGGCACAGGTTACAGAAAATGTTAATGATGGTTACGGGAGGAACTTCCGTCTTCAACTGTAGTCTAAGCAGTTTCCAAGGTAAGCCTAAAATGGACAAAAATACATTTATTATTCCCACTGCAGCTCATGATTGGAATTTATATATACATTGCAACTTCATCCATCAGTTCATTTTAAATTTATGATAAAGCTGTCTTGACTTGGCTAATGAAGTCACTTGTATACAGTTTTCTTGTTTGTGTATCACATCCGTTAGAAGTTTTTATCCATTAATTTTTATGTCTGTTAATAAAAGTGTGAATAATTTTTGTGGAGAACCCACCACTACAGCTATTAATTAATTAATTTTACCATACACTTAGGCTACTTTTTACATCTGGGTTGGTTTGTAATTACTGCAGACAAGCATAGAACACCATATGGGCATGATCAACATTGGTGTTTGGAATATATCTATTGTTTAAAGCTTATGGTAAGCATTGACTTATTGTTTCACTATGGTATAAATATGAGGTGACCCACATGCCAAATTCACATAGTCTCATTCATCGCTATAGAAAAGGCCTGAGAATACTGTATTGAAAATGCCAATTTCCACTACCAGGACAATAATTAAGAAGTTTAAAGCAAATGGAGATGTTAACAATTGACCTGGATGAGGACGATTCGATTCAACTTTGGCATTGAACAGTACAAATACAGTGCAACAAAATGCAGTTAGCATTTAACCAGAAGTGCAAATAGAGGGCAGAAAATGTATTTACAAGTATTTAGTATATTGCAAGTGGAATGTATAGATGTGCAATGAAGGCACATGCAGTACAAATGGCAATACTAAATGTGCAATGAAGGCAAATAGAAGAGGGCAGAAAATGTACAAGTATTAAGTATAGTGTATGTTACAAGTCAGATAACAGTTGTGCGGCTAAAATGGCAATTCTAAATGGCATTCTAGATGTGCAACCAAGGCAAATTTAAGGAATAAGGTAGCATGTGCAACCGGGATGCAGAGAGAGCAGCAATGAGGTCCCTGATTTAGAGGTGTATGTAACAACTGTAAAATTGCAAGCACGATGGCAATTCTAAATGTGCGATGAGGTAAATTGAATGTGCAAGATGCATGTGCAACTGAAATGCAGGGATAGCAGCAGTGAGGTTCCAGAGGTAGACACGTACCTGTAACAACTGAACTTCCATTATCGGACTTTGCAAGGCAATGTCAGAGTAGTACAAAGTAGTGCAACAAGGTCCCTGGGAGGTGTGGGTTATGGTTAGTGATGAATCACAGAGTTCTCTGGGTTACGAAGTTAAGCAGAGTTACAGTAGATGGGAAGAAACTGTTCCTGAGCCTGCTGGTGTGGGAACGAAGAGACCTGTACCGCCTGCCTGATGATAGGAGGGGAAACAGTTTGTGGCATGGATGTGAAGGGTCCCTGATGATCCCAGCGCCCTGCGCAGATACCGCTTGCGCTGGTTATCTATGATGGCAGGAAGCTGGGCACCAGTTATGTGCTGGGCGGTTTTCACCTCCCATTGTTGGGCCTTCCGGTCGGCTAAACCACACTGTGGTGCATTTTGTCCGAATGCTCTTGATTGTGGAGCACTAAAAGTTCACAAGGATCTTGGAGGACAGACAGGCTTTCTTCAGCCTCAAAAATTAACAGGAGCCGCTGCACCTTTTTGGCCAGGGTTGAGGGTCCAGGAGAGATCCTTGGAGATGTGTTCACCCAGGTATTTGATGCTGGACACACGATCCACCTCAGTGCCATTGATGGGAAGTGGGGCATGACTGCAGCCTTTAGACTTTCTGTAATCCAGGAACTGTGTACAGGAACACAGTTGTAGGTGAAGAGGGAGTACCGGAGAGGGCTCAGCACACAGCCTTGTAGAACACCGGCGTTCAGGATCAGGGTGGAGTAGGTGAAGTTGTCTAACCTGTGGTCTAGTGTATTGTCTCCTCAGGTGGCGCAGAAGACATTTGAGTGGAATTTGGGTAAAATCTGTTTTCAAATTTAAATGTTTGATTTCCCCTGCAATCACAAAAACACCATCCAGGTGTTCCTTCTGCTGTTTGCTAATGGCAGCCTGCAGTTCTTTTATTGCTAGTTTGGCGTTAGCATACTGGGTTATGTAGACTGCAGTAACAACTATAGATGTAAACTCCCGAGGCAAGTAAAAAGGCTTGCACCTAATCATCAGGTACTCCAGATTGGTTGAGCAGTGACACCTGGTTACGTTAGTGTTTGTACAGCATGTTTTGTTTACATAAATGCACATCCCACCTCCTGGTCTTGCCAGAGTCTTCCTCGTTCTGGTCTGCTCTGAAGACATTACGCCCTTCCAACTCTTATGTTTTCTGGTATGTTGTTGTTAGGCCACGTTTCCGAGAAAATCATGATGCTGCAATCCCAATCCGTTTTTGTAAGATGGCTGATGGGGGCCTAGCATTAGCCTTGCCCGAGGGCCTCCACGCTTCCCACGCCTTTGTTTCCGATCCGATCCGTGATGTGAATAGTGTCTCCTGGGGTGTCTTAATATCTCAGGTGGAAGTTGGAAGTTCTCTATATTGAAACCACGCGGGATGGTTTGAGAGGCCAAATCTCCAAGGATCACTGCTGGAGAATTGCAGACATTAGCTGGCTCTTGGGTTCACAAAGTCTCCAAAACTACGATCAGATGCCCACTGCATATTCAGACGTAGTTTGGGAGGGTTGCCATAAGAAAAAATCAAGCGCAGTGAAGAGAGACTGTGGGAAGAATTCAATCGCTAGTTTGGCCTAAATAAACTAATGTTATTGCTTAGAAACAAAGCTTAAGTTAGAACAAATTGCTGCGTTTAGGGTTCATTAAGGGTTATTCTGTACAAAAGGACCCTCCTTTATTTCAGAAGAGTAATTTAGGCTACGGCTAACAGAATCTGTGATAAAAAAAAAATTGCTTCAGTTTTGGTAAATACCTGGTGACAAAGGTGGTCAAGGATTTCACTTATGAACGAGAGCATATTGGAAACCATGAATTACTTTTCTAGCTGAAGGTTAAGGAGAATGGTAGTCTTGTTCTGAACCTTGAAAGGAACTTGTCTGTCAGGAGGAGGAAACGGATATATATTTAGTGAAATATATTGTCAGTCTTGGAGATTTCGCTATTCTCAAGTTTAATAATGAGAGAATGCTTCGAATCCATAGTGTTCATTTGTCAACAAAAATGTAATTGTTTCAGTTCTACCTACAAATATGTTAAAAATATATACATTACTGTTTACGTGTAACCACATCATGTAGGGGCCTATGAATCTGTTTTATTTTCATCCAAATGTGAATAAAAATTCATCAATTGAATATGATATAACAGTACATTTGTAATGATGCAACACGACATAGCATTTTTTTTTATCAAGGCAACTTATTTAAGCTTATTTAAATTAGACTTCCACGTACTAGCCAACGGTACCCTGACTGCTGTTAGTTATTGGGATGAAATCGTCAGACATTACTCTGGTGCAGTGGGCCCTGGGTGTTTAGGCCGTTACTGGAAGATGAAGGCATTGATGCCATTGACTGGCCCTCACGTTCCCCATACCTGAATTAAATTGAGACCCCTGACTGCAGTGTGCAGTTCATGGCGTGGATCAATGTTGGTGGGGTGAAACGTTTGACTTTGCCTACATTTGACCCCACCCACCATTTTTGTGCATCTGAGGTTTGAAAGTCACACACTGAATACAAACACATGTTTGTGCATGGCACCTGTTGAATACAAACATAGTAAATGTTTGAAGATAGAAGGAAATATTACATTGATACCAGAGTATGTAACCTCTGGAGCGAAGGTTACGCTGTGCTCCACCGCTCCATGTCTTTCCCATCGCTCTGCTCAAAACCGCTATTCAGTCACAGGAAATATAATTGCCACTCCAAATTAGCTTGTTTGAATTATGGCTAATCTGTCAATTTTGTGATTTATGTATGTTGAGTATTGGTTTTTATATAACCCAGCCATACAGTATTTTAATGAAGTCTGTCTTGTTTTTTTTTTATGGATTAGGATACAAAATAACCATGATTTCAATGAGTCTACAGATCTGTCTATCAGTCTTTTAGCCAAAATGTATACACCCAAAGTACCACTATATTATTAGTTTATTATTCATTTTATACAACAACACAATAGTAAAGCATTTCCGATACGCTATCGGCTGGAAAGAAAATCAGATGCTCAGCATTTTGAAACATTTTGCCTATAGAATGTACACTGCTTTCACAATAATGATCCTCAAGATTTATTGTTAAACAAACACGATGCTCTCAGTCGATCCAAAATATAATTGAATACATAAGTGTGCACAATTATTAGGCAACAATTAGTGTGCAGAATTTATGCAACTAAATTACAAAAATGATTTATCCAAGTCACTTGTTAATTCTAATCTTTTAGATTTAGTGCAACAAATAAGTAACACAAAATGAAAATTAAATAACATTTCTGGCCTTTCAAAAATATTCTGTGACCGATAAAGCCACCCTTCTTTTCAATAAATACCATGAGCTGGGAACCCTCCCTCATTACACCAATACATTTTACCTGAAAATGATTCAATCAAATGAGCATTCAAGTTTATATAGTTTGGAAAATATGCATAGAAATAATACGATCAGAATACTCACTTGCCTAATAATTGTGCACACAGTGTATAAACTAGTACATTTACTTGCTTTGAATTCATTTATATTGAATTGAAAAAAGCTGTATCAGCACGCAACCAAAATGGAACAAAAATATATTAAGTCAATGGGCTGCTTGTCAAGAAATCGCATGCTTTCAAATTTTAAGCTTATAAAAGCTTATAATTTGCGTATATTGGCTGTAAAATCAAATATCTAAAGCTGACTTGAAATGAAAATGTTTGCTTTAGAAAACATTTGAAATGATGTAATTCTTATCTTCTGTGTCCAGCGAAGAGCGTTGCAGCTGTGTAAAGTACGAGCCGTCGTGTTTGTCTCAACTGGTTACCAGCTGATCATCCCTTTATCACCCACTTGGTTTTAAATCTATCCTATATAGCAGTTGGGACAATATGCTTATCTTAATAAGAACCGCATGTAATGAGTGGAAACATTTCTCCTATAGTGTAGTTTTCCAATAATATTATAATGAAAAGATAATACACCTGCTGTCACATTTAATAATGTATATTCTATAGGTCTATCATTTAAGATGGATTATCATGTTAAAACGTAGATTTATTGTAAAAGTTAAGATTAGCTTTTGTTAACGTTAATACCTTCGTGAACCTCAGCTTGAGTGACCTTAAAGGAGACTAACGGGTCGGGTTAAACCCGTTTGACTCTGCCCACAATGAGCCCCGTCCCGAGCTGCACACTGCAGTCAGGAGCTTCTCTAGGTGGGATGTAATGTATTGGTGCATCTGCCACCGCACAGTAGCACCACAGACTGTCCAGTAACTTATTGATGCCCTGATCCTGGTCTGGGAGTTCCTCCAGGACACCATCCGCCATCTCATCAGGAGCATTCCCAGATGTTGTTGGGAGTTCACAGAGGCACGTGGGGGCCATACACACTACTGAGTCACATTATGATTTGGTGATAATGTGACTCCGTAGTGTTTGTTATTTGTTTTGAAACCATAATTTTAAAGTACAGTTTAACTTTGGGCTTTGATTTTGGCATTTGGCAAAATGTGTAGGTGGCAGTGATGGTAATTGCATGACTAAACTGGAACGCACTCGTGAAACCTGTTTGGACAAATAATAAACACTACACTAAATATAAACAATCAAAGATGTCAGTCTTAAACCTTACATGATCCAGTGCAGTGCACTGTAGCTAACTAGAGGAACAGTGAGCCTATTTCCACAATGGCTGTCTCCAGTATATACCATTGACTAAATGGAAAAGGACAGTTTTGGTTTCGGTAGACTCTGCCAACATGTTGTTTTGAAAGTCCTGCACCCTGTCCCTTGTCTTTTCAGGGCACACTTTTATGCCACCTATGGTTTATTAACACATCTTTGACTCTGGAGGAATATTGGACTTCTGAATAAACAGATTCTCCCAACCTGAACCACAACCTGCTGCCACCCTGGCGATGTCAAGAGTCCCGAGTCCCCCTCCCCCTGCGGAAATGTCCAGCGGGCCTGTGGCGGAGAGCTGGTGCTATACTCAGGTGAGGAGAAGATGTGGGTCATATTTTTAAGGAATTCTATTGTCTGGAGGTCAATGCTGGCGATCTGAGAGTCTGTATAGTATGTGGGTTCTTTATCTAAAATGTTCAATAACATATGGAAGGCATTCTTAAATAGGTCTAATCTTTTTAATCCCCAACTCTGACTGCATTCCTCCCCACAGATTAAAGTGGTTAAGTTCTCCTACATGTGGACCATCAACAACTTCAGTTTTTGTCGCGAGGAGATGGGCGAGGTCATTAAGAGCTCCACCTTCTCTTCAGGAGCCAATGATAAGCTTAAATGGTGTGTGGGATCAGGTTTTTGATTCCTCTTCATTTTCAGGATGTAATTAGTGATTTTCTATTTATTGCCCTTGCCACATTTTTGAAAATGCGTTTTTGGTTAAGTCAGATTCTGCATACTACAATTTTCAAGATTTTCTTTGTATGTAGTATTTCTACAAATAAATAAGCGACATATCATGCTTCATTGTTTTTGGGAATAGTTTTAGTCAATATCACAATATAAGTGAAATAAATATTTTTAATGTTCTTTCCCTTCTGACCCTCCGATTTGAATGTGTTGCTTACTGGTTTGTCATCACCTGGAGCATATTCATTTTGTAACAGAAAAAACTGAGTGACCTAACTGTATTTGTACAATTCATTGTTTGGCAAAACATTTTGTGACTAAGGTTTTATATTTGTCAGAATGAGTGCACCCCAGGTGTCGGCAACTTACTGACAATGGTTTCTTTCAGTTTTGCTTGTTCACTCATACTCATTATGCTGATAGGTGTCTGCGGGTGAACCCCAAAGGGCTGGATGAGGAGAGCAAAGACTACCTTTCCCTCTATCTGCTCCTGGTCAGTTGTCCAAAGGCTGAGGTGCGCGCCAAATTCAAGTTCTCCATCCTCAACGCCAAGGGAGAGGAGACCAAAGCCATGGGTGAGTATTGTTAGCCGTTGACTTTTTAGTATGGCTGTTGGAATGGCGTTGTCAGGTGATTGGATTCACAACTACTCTGATTAAGTTAAAATAGTACCAATAATGGCACTTAATATGTATTGTTTATTATCTGCAATATTAAAAAGTCTCCAGCTCTCATTTTTCTAATTTCACTCAGGGATTATAATAATAATAATAATAATACATGGGATTTATATAGCGCTTTTCAATGACCCAAAGACGCTTTACAAAAACAAGCAAAACAAAGAACACTAGATTATACATGCATTAGACCAGTGGTTCTCAACCAGTGGGGCGCAAGTAGGCTACAGGATGGGAGAAAAAAAGAAAATCAGAAAAAAGAAAATTCACAAAAATTCCCCCCATGTTGAAATGAAAGTGGTTGGACTATTATAACACACAAATCATCCTCCTGGCGACTTTTGTGTCAAAAGCGACTAGCGACAAATCTAGTGACATATATATATAGCATATTTGTCATAATTTAATGTATAGCATATAGCATATTTGTCATAATAAATCTCCCGAAGAGAAACGGTATCTCTCTCTCCCCCGTGTGTGTGTGTGTGTGTGTGTGTGTGTGTGTGTGTGTGTGTGTGTGTGTGTGTGTGTGTGTGTGTGTGTGTGTGTGTGTGTGTGTGTGTGTGTGTGTGTGTGTGTGTGTGTGTGTGTGTGTGTGTGTGTGTGTGTGTGTGTGTGTTAGGTCTTACTGAACGAATGGGGACCAAATGTCCCAATGAGTATAGTAAAACCAGAAAAAATTGACCTAATTGAGACCTTTTGCCGGTCCCCGTGAGGCAAAAGTAAATTTTCCGGCTCAGGGTTTAGGGTCAAACTTACAATTGATTTTATAGTTAGAATTGGGGTTTCTTTAAGGTCCAGGCGTTGTTGGTTATGTTTAGGGTTAAGGTTAGGCATAAATTTTACTTTATTGAGATTACGGTTAGGGTTAGGTTTAGGGCAAGGGAGCATGCAATTTATATTTTCTGGTCGCCATGAGGGTAGCTGTACAAACTTGTGTGTGTGTGTGCGAGGTTGTCAAGCCCGCAGGGCACTCTTTTGGAGTTTAACTCCGAAAAGACCAGTTAACCAAAGTTAACCACATTGATCTTATGATGGACATGTGTTGTGATATAAACAAACGAAACGTCAACGGCAAAATAAAAGCCTCTTATTAACGAGAGCGGTCTGAGAGAGCTCCAGCTTACAGTGAGGTCTCTGCGCAGGACTGTCTGACCGATGAGCTAGCTGCCAGGGCAGGCACTATCTGGCTGTCGCATCACTTCATGGAGCTTCTCAACTCTGAAAACTTTGAAGCAAATTGTCAATTGTCAATTTGAAGCACGTTGTCAGAAGTAAATTTAGTGATTAATAAGATGGCGAAAAATGTTTTGTGGTGTTTGGAGACTCGAAAGCACGTATCACTCTGCAGTTACTGTGCTCAACGAGCAGCAGGTTCTGCCGTGAGCCCCTCCCCCGTCCAAAAGCACTCACAGGCGGTCAGTCTCTCAGTAGCCTCGCGCAGCAGTGAGGACACTCACACCACTCCGCGTCCAGGCTGCAAATGAATCGCGCATTGAGTATGGCCGCCGCCGTTCCAGCCCTGGTTTACAGAGCGGAGTGTAAATGTAAATGTTTCTTCACTCACTCTCACACAAAAATAAATCGCTGCATTCCCTCCAGTCTAGTCTCTTGCCAAGTTCGCTTGTGCCATCTCTCGCTAGTCTAGTTGTTATCCATCGATATCAATTTACTTCAAAACCCAAACAAATCTTTACAGCATAGCCTAAACTTTATTGAAAACACAACCAATCCACATCCAAATTATTTCAAAACCCAAAAAAAATGGAGAGATTTCTAGTGAGAACCAACAAGGCAACCGATGCACACCAGCTGCAAAAAAGCTTTGAATGTACGATGAAGCATACCTGCAGTTTGGGTTTACAGTCACGGCTGATCTGAGACCTCAGTGTGTCGTGTGTGCCGAGGTGCAGGCAAACGACAGCATGAAGCCCTGCAAACTAAAAAGGGACCTCGAAACAAAGCATGCTGGCATTAAGGATAAACCGGCTGAATATTTTAAAAGAAAGCTTGATAGCCTCCATCAGCAACAGGCAACAATTTCAGTTCACAGCACTGTGCCTAAACAGTGTTTGGAGGCATCGTATGTAGTGGCCAAAAGAATAGCTAAACTGGGTACAATTGCAACAAGTGCAACATCGCGTGGCGGTCGGGGACAGTGCCTCTGGGATGGCAGACCGGGGTGGTGGTCCCTCTTTTTAAGAAGGGGGACCGGAGGGTGTGTTCCAACTATAGGGGGATCACACTTCTCAGCCTCCCCGGGAAAGTCTATGCCAGGGTTCTGGAGAGGAGAATACGGCCGATAGTAGAACCTCGGATTCAGGAGGAACAGTGTGGTTTTTGTCCGGGCCGTGGAACACTGGACCAGCTCTATACCCCCTACGGGGTGTTGGAGGGTTCATGGGAGTTTGCCCAACCAATCCACATGTGTTTTGTGGATTTGGAGAAGGCATTCGACTGTGTCCCTCGCGGTATCCTGTGGAGGGTGCTTCGGGAATATGGGGTCCTGGGTCCTTTGCTAAGGGCTGTCAGGTCCCTGTACAACCGAAGCAGGAGCTTGGTCCGCATTGCCGGCAGTAAGTCAGACTTGTTCCCAGTGCATGTTGGACTCCGGCTGCCCTTTGTCACCGGTTCTGTTCGTAATTTTTATGGACAGAATTTCTAGGCGCAGCCATGGGCCGGATGGTGTCAGGTTTGGGGACCACATAATTTCGTCTCTGCTCTTTGCAGATGATGTTGTCGTGTTGGCCCCTTCTAACCAGGACCTTCAGCATGCACTGGGACGGTTTGCAGCTGAGTGTGAAGCGGTGGGGATGAAAATCAGTACCTCCAAATCCGAGGCCATGGTCCTCAGTCGGAAAAGGGTGGCTTGCCCACTTCAGGTTGGTGGAGAGTGCCTGCCTCAAGTGGAGGAGTTTAAGTATCTAGGGGTCTTGTTCACGAGTGAGGGAAGGATGGAACGGGAGATTGACAGACGGATCGGTGCAGCTTCTGCAGTAATGCAGTCGATGTATCGGTCTGTCGTGGTGAAGAAAGAGCTGAGCCGCAAGGCGAAGCTCTCTATTTACTAGTCAATCTACGTTCCTACTCTCACCTATGGTCATGAGCTTTGGGTCATGACCGAAAGGACAAGATCCCGGATACAGGCGGCCGAAATGAGCTTTTTCCGCAGGGTGGCCGGGCGATCCCTTAGAGATAGGGTGAGAAGCTCGGTCACCCGGGAGGAGCTCAGAGTAGAGCCGCTGCTCCTCCACATCGAGAGGGGTCAGCTGAGGTGGCTTGGGCATCTGTTTCGGATGCCTCCGGAACGCCTTCCTGGGAAGGTGTTCCGGTCCCGTCCCACCGGGAGGAGACCCCGGGGAAGACCTAGGACACGCTGGAGGGACTATGTCTCCCGGCTGGCCTGGGAACGCCTCGGTGTCCCCCCGGAAGAGCTGGAGGAAGTGTCTGGGGAGTGGGAATTCTGGGCATCCCTGCTTAGACTGCTGCCCCCGCGACCCGGCCCCGGATAAGCGGAAGAAGATGGATGGATGGTACAATTGCGGAGACTCTCATTTTGCCGGCCGCGCAAGACGTGCAGAATAATGATAGGTGATAGTGCCGCAGCCAGGCTCAGTGCAGTACCACTGTCCAATGACACAGTCGCTAGGAGAATTTCAGACATGTCTAATGATGTCAGAGAGCAACTGATAGAGTTCATAAAAAAGAGTCCTTACTACGTGCTGCAGCTGGACGAATCCACTGATATTGCTGGGCAGGCACAGCTCCTCACCTATGTCAGGTATCTGCGGGACAAGGCGATTAAGGAGGATGTCCTGTTTTGCCGGCCTCTTCAGTCACACACTACAGGAGAAGCCATCTTCAATGTCCTTGATATTTTTCTCTGTGAAAATGGTTTGACTTGGGACCGATGCATTGGCTAATGCACGGATGGTGCGCAGGCAATGACGGGCCATGAGCATGGCCTAGCTGCTCGCGTTCAGCAAGTAGCTCCACTTGTGAAATGGACACATTGCATGGTCCATCGCGAAGCACTAACTGCTAAAAAAATGCCAGTTCTCCTTGCCTCCGTGCTGAACCAATCCGTGAAAATGATAAATCTCATCAAATCACGGCCGCTAAACTCTCGCTTGTTTGGGGTCCTCTGCCAGGAGATGGGGGCAGGGCACGAACAGCTGCTTCTGCACACTGAAGTTCGCTGGCTCTCCAGGGGGCGGGTGTTAGAGCGGTTGTATGAGCTACGAGAGGAGGTGAAGTGTTTTTTGACAGAAATCAGATCTGGTGAAGCACCTGGATGACATTATGTGGCTTGCGTCTCTGTCCTATTTGGTTGATATATTTGACCGCTGTCTTTGCAAGGCCGCGAAACTCATATTTTGCTCCTTGCAGACAGAGTGGACTCCTTCACACAAAAACTTGACCTCTGGAATGGCCGCATCAGTAGAGGGAACTGCGACATGTTCCCCAGCCTTGCAGACTTTATCACTGATGCAGGCACGTCACACGATTTCTCCTCTCTATTTCAGTCAGCGTCTGAGCACCTGTCAGCAATGAGAGAACAACTTGCGACGTACTTTAAAGAGGATTATCGCTCTTTTGAGTGGGTTCGAGATTAATTTGTGTGCACAGCAAACGAGCTGTCAATTGATATGCAGGAACAGCTTATTGAGCTGAAGAGTGACAGTAGGCTGAAGGAACTCTTTACCTCCTGCCCTCTTTCATCATTCTGGGCAGCTTTGATGCAGGAATACCCTCAACTCTGTGATTTCGCCTTGAAGATTCTCCTCCCTTTCGCATCGACATATTTGTGGGAGGCAGGATTCTCAAATGACTGCAATCAAAACGCAATACAGCAATCGGGCACAAATCGAGGATGATTTGAGGCTATGTTTATCAGACATTGCGCCAAGAATTGAGGATCTTTGCAAGGCAAACAGGCTCAGATCTCACATTAACATCACCTACCTGCAAGCTTCTGCATTTTTTACAGATGATATGCCTATTATTAAGCCTAGTAATAATAACAATAATAGAGCATTCATTCATATCAGAGGTCTGCTGCCAATTCCCAATTATAGCCATAGCCTAGTAATGATAATAGGCCTGATGGTGATGGTGATGATGATAATACCGACAATAAAGCATGTAACCTCATAATTATATAGCAATAGCCAAGTAATGATAATAGGCCTACTACTACTCCTAATAATAATAATAAAATATATAACAAAATAATAATAATAATAATGCCTGCAAGCTCACATTAGAAGTCTGGTGCTATTGCCAATTATAACAATAGCCTAGTAATGATAATAGGCCTACCTACCACTACTGATGAGTATAATCATAATGTGTGGGCCTAAAAATAATAGCCTAGGGGGCTATTTATCTATCTATCTATCTATCTATGCAAGGTTGTGTAGTGGGGGTGGTGCCGAGAAGGGGGGCCCCAATTGCAATGAACCAGCTTTGGGGGGGCCCAGCTTGCAAAAGGTTGAGAACCCCTGCATTAGACAACCGTTTGCGTGTTTTCCCACGCTCTGTCCTGAAGCCTCCCTCAAATACACCTTAAGGTTTATAGCCTAGCACTACACAACTGATTCAAATAATCAAAGTATAATGATGATTTGATTTGAGTCAGCTGTGCTCCTGGGGCAAAAAGTCAAACATGCATCCCAGGACAGAGTTTGGGAAACCCAGCTTTAGTCTATTTATAAATAGGTTTCTCTAACACATCTCTCTCCTTGGCTTTGCAGAAAGCCAGAGAGCATATCGGTTTGTTCAGGGGAAGGACTGGGGCTTCAAGAAGTTCATCCGCCGAGACTTCCTGTTGGACGAGGCCAACGGTCTTCTGCCAGACGATAAGCTTACCTTGTTCTGTGAGGTAAGACCCCGTTCCACTAAATGAGCACCACTTAAAAGCCGAGGTCTAGAATCAGTCATCTTCAGAAATGTGAACTGTTTTTGCCGGACTGCGTAAGCAGAGCCGGCCTAGAAGAGCGAATGTCTCTGACTGACTGAATGACTACCCCTTTTTAAATAGCGTCGTTGTTAGAGACGCTGGCTCCGGGAACAACAGGTCCTGCGTTCGCCTCCCGTAATAGTAAGAAGCGCATTACTTCACTGGCTACAAAACTTCGCTGGCCCTAACCCTACGTAGCTATGTAATAGGAAGCCTAAAATAAAACAGTTCTGGTGGATATTAGGATTTGTTCAGGATAGACAAACACTTTGCTGGCTACATGATTCTCTCGTCTTTTCACTTGTAAATGTGAAGCTCGGTGGCATAGTGGTTAACGACGCTACCTTTCCTGTGGGCAACGCAGGTTCGATTCTCGAGCGGCCAGACACCGTCAACCCTCTCAATTGTGGGCCGGCTGAACTAGGCTTGCCTGGTTTCTTGTTCAGGTGTCTACGTGGTGAAATTTCCACTACGTAGATTGTTTAACAAAACCATTTGTTAAACAATCAAATGGGAAGGTTAATAACCTACACAATTTGTGTATGTTA
Organism: Esox lucius; assembly: GCF_011004845.1. Lineage (NCBI taxonomy): Eukaryota > Metazoa > Chordata > Actinopteri > Esociformes > Esocidae > Esox > Esox lucius. The sequence goes on along the minus strand of NC_047573.1, from coordinate 32,480,304 downwards.
AATTCTAGTGGCCTGTTTTGGAATCCTCTGTATCACAGCTACTCATGTCTCTCTAAGGTTTATTGTGCTGCCGCAGTTGACATTGTTTGTCATTTATAAAAATAATTGCTGGGTTGATGTGGCTTTTTTCTTTGTGTCTTTGGTGCAAATTGGAAACTTTGCTCATGTACAGTACCTGTCAACAGTTTGGACTCTTTTGGATTTCTTCAGTTTTTCCATACTGTCGATTAACAGAAGACATCAAAACTATGAAATAACACATGGAATTCTGTAGCAACCCAAAAACCTCTGATATTGTAGATGGTTCAAAGTAACCACCTTTTGCCTTGATATCAGCTTTGCACAATCTTTGTGTTTTCTCAACCAGCTTCATGAGTTTGTCACCTGGAATGCATTTCTGTTAACCGTTGTGCCATGTTAACAGTTAATTTGTGAAATGTATTTCTTTCTTAATGGGTTTGAGCCAATCATTTATGTTGAGACAAGACTGTCTATTGTATTTGTCCTTGGCAAGAACAGCTCAAATAAGCAAAGAAAAACTACAGTCAGTCATTATTTTAAGACATGAAGGTTTGTCAATACGAATGTTTAAGAACTTAGAATGTTTCTTTATGCGCAGTTGCAAAAATCATGAAATGCTATGAGGAGACTTGTGAGGACTGCCACAGGAAAGGAAGAACCTGAGTTACTTCTGCTGCATTTCAATTGACTGTTGTTACATCACAGTAAAAATTCCGGCTCTCACAGACCTGTTAGTTTTTCTTTAATAAGCCCTCCTGTTCTCTACTCATTACCTGTATTAACTGCACTTGTTTGAACTCGTTACCTGTATAAAAGACACCTGTCCACACACTCAGTCAAACAGACTCCAACCTCTCCACAATGGCCAAGGCCAGAGAGCTGTGTAAGGACATCAGGGATAAAACTGTAGACCTACACAAGGCTGGGATGGGCGGCTACAGGACAATAGGCAAGCAGCTTGGTGAGAAGGCAACAACTGTTGGCGCAATTATTAGAAAATGGAAGAAGTTCAAGATGACAGTCAATCTCCTTTGGTCTGGGGCTCCATGGAAGATCTCACCTCGTGGGGCATCAATGATCATGAGGAAGGTGAGAGATCAGCCCAGTACCCGGCAGGACCTGGTCAATGACCTGAAGAGAGCTGGGACCACAGTCTCAAAGAAAACCATTAGTAACACACTGACCCGCACACTCCCCCTTCTCAAGCCAGCGTATGTCCAGGCCCGTCTGAAGTTTGCCAAGGACCATCTGCATGATCCAGAGGAGGAATAGGAGAAGGTCATGTGGTCTGATGCTTTTTGGTCTAAACTCCACTCGCCGTGTTTGGAGGAAGAAGGATGAGTACAATCCCAAGAACACCATCCCAACGGTGAAGCATGGAGGTGGAAACATCATTCTTTGGGGATGCTTTTCTGCCAAGGGGACAGGAAGACTGCACCGTATTGAGGGGAGGATGGAAGGGCCATGTATCGCGAGATCTTTGCTAACAACCTCCTTCCCTCAGTAAGAGCATTGAAAATGGGTCGTGGCTGGGTCTTCCAGCATGACAACGACCTGAAACACACAGCCAAGGCAACTAAGGAGTGGCTCCGTAAGAAGCATCTCAAGGTCCTGGAGTGGCCTAGCCAGTCTCCAGACCTGAACCCAATAGAACATCTTTGGAGGGAGCTGAAAGTCTGTATTGCCCAGCGACAGCCCCGAAACCTGAAGGATCTGGAGAAGGTCTGTATGGAGGAGTGGGCCAAAATCCCTGCTGCAGTGTGTGCAAACCTGGTCGAGAACTACAGGAAACGTATGATCTCTGTAATTGCAACCAAAGGTTTCTTTACCAAATATTAAGTTCTGCTTTTCTGATGTATCAAATTACGTATGATTTTTAAGTAATTTTCTGGATTTTTGTTTTAGGTTCCCTCACTCACAGTTGAAGAGTACATATGATACAAATTACAGACTTCTACATGCTTTGTAAGTGGGAAAACCTGCAGAATTGGCAATGTATCAAATATCCCCCCACTGTAGTGCAACTATTTAAGAATAACGAGTTTGGGCATCTCATCATCTACGGTACAAAATATAATAAAAAAATTCAGAGAATCCGGAGATATCTCTGTATGACAGGGACAAGGCTGAAAACCAATATTGGGTGGTCATGATCTTCAAGCCCTCAGATGGCACTGCATTAAAAACAGATGTGATTAAGTTGTTTGAAAGCACTGCTTGGTTGCAGGAAAACTTCTGGAAACCATTATCTGTGAACAAGGTATAAAACTCAACCATGCAAAGAAGAAACCATATATAAAAAAGACCCAGAACTGCCGATGCCTTCTCTGGGCCTGAGCTCATGTAAGATGGACTGAGGCATGTGGTCTGACAAATCAATTTTCAATTATTGTTTGGAATCATGGATGCCATTTCCTCCGGACTAAAGAGGAGAGGGACCATCCAGCTTATCAATGTACTGTTCAAATGCCAGCATCCATGATTAATGGACATGGTTGATTTGCACATCTGTGAAGGCACCATTAATGCTGAACAATATATACAGGTTTTGGAGCAACATATGCTGCCATCCAGATTACATCTTTTTCAGGGAAGGCCTTGCTTATTTCAGCAAGACAATGCCAAACCACATTCTGCACATATTACAACAGCATTGCAAAATGTAGACGAGTCTGTGTGCTAAACTGGCCTGCCTGCAGTCCAGACCTGTCACCCATTGAAAACATTTGGTGCATTAAGAAAGGGAAAAAGTAGACATCGGAGCCCCGGACTGTTGAGCAGCTGAAATCCTATATCAAGCAAGAATAGGAAAATATTTTACTTTCAAAACTACAGCAGTTGGTCTCCTCCGTTCCCAAACACTTACAGAGTTTTGTTAAAATAAGCGGTGATGCAACACCGTGTTAAACATGTCAGCAACACGTTTTCAAAACATTGGCACAGGGGCATCAAATTCTAAATGGGCATGTATTTTTCCAAAAACGATACAATTTCTATACAATACAATTTTCTGTTTCAATATTTATTTTCCTGTCTTTGTAGTGTTCTTTTAAATTGTGGGATAAATGATTTGCATATCATTGCACTCAGTTTTTATTTATATTTTAGTCCGAACCACTGTTTAGGTTTTCATATAAATGTTTGTCATCACAATTATAATCTGCATTCATTATTGCAACCTGCATCCAATTAGCAGTTATAAACAGTTATTTATAATTCAGCCTTTTTTTGCTCTGCGTATGTAAACAGCTGTTGGTCAGGGCATTTTGTTGCAAGATCGCATATGAAACCAATGATTTTGTAGAAATCCACCACAAACCGTTCGACTCAACAGTGCAGTTGAACGAGGGGCTAAAAAGTTACTCTCAAGTCCGTAAACAGTAGTTAAACAATTACTAATTGTTTGCAAACTGCACATTGCGAGTTGCAACAGTTGCAGAGATTGCTGGCTTCTGCTCCAGAGACCTTTCAAGGATCTCCACCACAATATTCTGCTGGGTTGCCACATCAGTGGTCCTTTACGCATTAAGCCAATTGTGTAAAGGCAGATCTTGCAACTTCTGTTTCTTTTTAATCTCATGACTGGCCTTAGTGTTCTGTGAAAATAGGTTGCGAAGGGCCTTCCCTGACCAAGCAAGCGTGCGATTGCTGGATGTATGAGAGCAGACTGTGAGGGTAGGTTTAATGGGTGTGAAACAGCCACCTTGAAGCAGCTCCATCCATGCCACAGCACATATCTTATTGGCCGCACTGTCCGTCACAATGGCTGGTTCTTTTCTGTTTTCTTTTTTGACATTACAGCTCTTGTGATCTGCATATTTCAGCTATGAATTGGCCTGTGCTTGAAATCGGCTCATCCCTTCATTCATCAACAAGTTGCTCTGGATAAGAGCGTCTGCCAAATTACTTTAATTCAAATGCTATCATTGGACTTAGATATCTGTAAAACATCTTAAACAGGTTTTTGTTGCTACAATTTTTGCAACAATTTGGTGCGTAAATAAATGTTTAACTAGTTACTTCTAAAATGCTGAATGTGTGATGTATGTTTGCTGTTCCATTGTTCTCAGCTTCATGAGAATTTTTAGAGTTGCAGGTAGCAAACATGTCTGTCATCTTGGAAAAATGTGTTGAATTTCAAGAAATTGTCTTAACCATTATCAAGACAGGGAGGGGCCGCTAAAATTCAGTGGGGTGATGGAACGATATTGCCTATCGCGTACAGCCTTGCATCTTACCACACCTGCCCCAAAGAAAAAAATAATTGCAAAGGTGTTCGCATTGTTTAAATTGCACCGTGTGGCATGAAACAGCATACTGTCTAACCCCTTTCTTGCAAGGAGAGTCCATCGAAACTGCATTATGGCAGTGGCTATGACATGTTATTAAACCATTTAGCAATTTCACTGACAGACAGCTTTTTCCAAAAGTTTAATTATATGGATTTTTTTTTCTCTACTGGTGGAACATAGCCCTTGACTGGAGGTGAAGTATCATGATTTGTGTTTCTGGTGGTGAATTACAACTAAAGAGGGTTAATCCATTGAGTACATAAACACACCTCAGGTTGGTTTGGCAGGCTGACATACTCTCTCTGTATTCTTAGGTAAGTGTGGTGCAGGACTCTGTAAACATCTCCGGTCAGAATACCATGAATATGGTGAAGGTGCCGGACTGCAGACTTGCTGACGAGCTGGGCGGGCTATGGGAGAACTCACGCTTCACAGACTGCTCCCTGTGTGTGGCCGGGCAGGAGTTCCAGGCCCACAAAGCCATCCTGGCAGGTATGGACACAGGCAGGCAGACAGACACTACACATGCCCACACATAAACAAAATGCAAACACTTAATATTTATTAGAGCCTGTTGGTGTAATTAATCAAAGATATCTTTGATTTCTTTTCCTCAGCTCGCTCTCCTGTGTTTAGTGCCATGTTTGAGCATGAGATGGAGGAAAGCAAGAAGGTGAGTCTGAGGCAGCTTTCTTTAATCTTTCTTCACTTGGATCAGAGGTGTCAAACCGGTTCCACATTGGGCTGAGTGTTTGCCGGTTTTCGCTCTCACGTGGTACTTGATTGATTAATCAGGTCACTAATTGGTTTGGTCTTACTCTCACCTGGTTTAAGTCTGAACTGGGAACCAATTTAAAGGAAAAACAAAAAATCTGTTTGAAGCCACTAACTTAGATGCTAGTAAAACTCAATGGATCTCATATTCAGTGTGGACCTTTTTAGGGCTTTGTCCTATGTTTCTACGTATAAAACAATAATGCTTATTAGAAATAATTACAATAACAAGTCCTCTTGTGCAATAAGTCTATAACCATGCATTGTTACATTCTATGAAACATGTCTGGGCTCTTTGTTTCAGTATCAGCAGACAATTGCAGTCTTTCAGTACAAGGGGGGAGAGATTTTGCAGCCAGTTCAATTGCACAAAGCTTTTGGGCAGAACTCCACTATAGGGTTCCTAAAATTAAATAGTCTCTCGCTGTATACCAGGTCAACACTTCATCCTTTGCTGTCAAAGCAGTATGAGTCCAGGAATTGCGTTTCTTGTCCTTTGAGCTGGTAACAATAAGAAATGAAATTGTGAAGGATTCTCCAGCGGTTCTGTCTACAATGCTATTGCAGAGAAGAGATACTTTTAAAATATTTTTTTTGTTTTGTTTACCAAGAACAATTTTTAGATGGAGCAATATAATTTTCGAATTAGCTTAAAAAAACAATGTAAAAAGTTGTCCACCTTGCGAATTGTTGACACTAAAATCAATGATGAAGTGTGAGGAGCAGCAATTTCTCTTGTAGATTAGTGTGATTTTATGTTTGATAGGGTTGCTCTTAAAGTGCATACATTATTCCACCTTGGCTTCATTTAACACAGATATTAAACACACCATGTCTCTCTGTCACTTTCTCTGCCTTACCACTTTTCTCCAACCTGTTAGAACCGAGTGGAGATCAATGACGTGGAGCCGGAGGTCTTCAAAGAAATGATGTGTTTCATCTACACAGACAAGGCCCCCAATTTGGACAAGATGGCAGATGATCTTCTAGCAGCCGCTGACAAGGTATGGGAAAAAATGGAATGGAAATGTTTAATATTATTTATTTTGCCCTAGAATTTCATAGTAAATTTAATTAACCACCTCATCTACTAGCTTTGAATATTTGAATGAGCTGTGTATTGCTAGGGCAGGGGTTTTCTACCTTATTCCAGGAGAACCAAAGCACTTTTGTGTTTTGTTTCTGGCCTGTTACGATTATCTAATTCAGTATCCAAGTTGAAACTTGTATATTATATTAATTCATTGCACACAGACTGATATATTTCAAATGTTTATTTATTTTAATTGTGATGATTACAACTGACAACTAATGAAAATCTCATTCAGTAACTCAGAAAATTAGAATATTACTTAAGACCAATACAAAAAAAGGATTTTTAGAAATTTTGGCCAACTGAAAAGTATGAAAATGAAAAGTATGAGCATGTACAGCACTCAATACTTAGTTGGGGCTCCTTTTGCCTGAATTACTGCAGCAATGCGGCGTGGCATGGAGTCGATCAGTCTGTGGCACTGCTCAGGTGTTATGAGAGCCCAGGTTGCTCTGATAGTGGCCTTCAGCTCTTCTGCCTTGTTGAGTCTGGCGTATCGCATCTTCCTCTTCACAATACCCCATAGATTTTTTATAGGGTTAAAGTCAGGCGAGTTTGCTGGCCAATTAAGAACAGGGGTACCATGGTCCTTAAACCAGGTACTGGTAGCTTTGGCACTGTGTGCAGGTGCCAAGTCCTGTTGGAAAATGAAATCTGCATCTCCATAAAGTTGGTCTGCAGCAAGAAAGCATGAAGTGCTCTAAAACTTCCTGGTAGATGGCTGGGTTGACCTTGGACCTCAGAAAACACAGTGGACCAACACCAGCAGATGACATGGCACTCCAAACCATCACTTACTGTGGGAACTTTACACTGGACTCCAAGCAATGTGGATTCTGTGCCTCTCCTCTCTTCCTCCAGACTCTGGGACCTTGATTTCCAAAGGAAATGCAAAATGTACTTTCATCAGGGAACATAGCAGCAGTCCAGTCCTTTTTGTCTTTAGCCCAGGCGAGACGCTTCTGATGCTGTGTCTTGTTCAAGAGTGGCTTGACACAAGGAATGCGACAGCTGAAACCCATGTCTTGCATATGTCTGTGCGTGGTGGTTCTTGAAGCACTGACTCCAGCTGCAGTCCACTCTTTGTGAATCTCCCCCACATTTTTGAATGGGTTTTGTTTCACAATCCTCTCCAGAGTGCGGTTATCCCTATTGCTTGTACACTTTTTTTCTACCACATCTTTCCCTTCCCTTCACCTCTCTATTAATGTGCTTGGACACAGAGCTCTGTGAACAGCCAGCCTCTTTAGCAATGACCTTTTGTGTGCCCTCCTTGTGCAAGGTGTCAATGGTTGTCTTTTGGACAGCTGTCAAGTCAGCAGTCTTCCCCATGATTGTGTTGCCTACAGAACTAGACTGAGAGAACATTTAAAGGTATTTGCAGGTGTTTTGGGTTAATTAGCTGATTAGAGTGTGGCACCAGGTGTCTTCAATATTGAAACTTTTCACTATAATATTCTAATTTTCTCAGATACTGAATTTGGGGTTTTCATTAGTTGTCAGTTTTCATCAATATTAAAAGAAAAAACACTTGAAATATATCAATCTGTGTGGAATGAATGTATACATGTTTCACTTTTTGAATGGAATTAAGCAACTTTTTGATGATATTCTAAGTTTATGACCAGCACCTGTATGTATAGTTCACTGATCAAAAAAATTAAGGGAACACTTAATCATCACGGTATAACACCAAGTAGGGATGGGCAAGGATATAGTCGAATATCCAAAAATAATTTAGTATTCCAGCACTTGTGTGTATTAAAAAAAGAAAGTAATGCCATGGCCTAGGCTAAATGTATTTTTGTGGTTGAAATATACAGACCTGAATGTTATTGCAATCTTGATTTCTTTTTAAAAAAAATTACATGTGATGATATACCATGACAAAAACAATTATTAATGTTTATTTAATTTTTTTATAACGTGCTCCTTCACACATTTGTTGTTTACGATTGGTAGTAGTGTGGTGGAGCCCAGTCACTCAGAATGATGCAATATATACAGCATAGCCTACTGTTAGCAAGTGGATGAAAGTTAACTAATTCAAGGGGAGATGGAATATATTTATTGAATTGATGTTAACTACAGAAAATGGATTTGGCCACAAAATGCTACGTAAAGTTAGGCGGTGGAATCTAACGCTGTTGAGAGTGCAGAAAACTGTAAGTTAAGCAAATGGAAGATAGCTGGCTAGCTTAGTTTAATAGCCTTGTTAGACTCCAAAAAACTAAATGTTATGTGCAGATTAATATTGTCCTCTAGTCTGACACATGAATGGCCATTAAGCCAATGTTAATGGGAACCAGACCCACTCCTTTGCGCGTTATGTAGCAGCGCTCATGTTGTATTTGTAGTTTTTAATTACATATACAGTGGATATAAAAAGTCTACACACCCCTGTTAAAATGCCAGGTCTTTGTGATGTAAAATAATTAGACAAAGATAAATAATGTCAGAACTTTTTCCACCTTTTAATGTGACCTATAATGTGAACAAATCAATTGAAAAAACAAACTGAAATCTTCGAGGGGGAAACATTTTAAATAAAAACCTAACAATAACCTGGTTGCATAAGTGTACACACCCTCTTATTACTGTGTATGTGGCTGTGTTAAGAATTAACCAATCACATTCAAACTCATGTTAAATAGATGTAATTCCGCACTTGCCATTATTTAAAGTGACTCGGATTAATCACAAATAATTCAGCTGTTCTAGTAGGATTTTCCTGACATTTTCTTAGTTGCATCTCAGAGCAAAAGCCATGGTCTGCAGAGAGCTTCCAAAGTTTCAGAGGGATCTCATTGTTGAAAGATATCAGTCAGGAGAAGGGTACAAAAGAATTTCCGAGTCATTAAATATACCATGGAACACAGTAAAGACAGTCATCATCAAGTGGAGAATATATGGCCCAACAGAGACATTACCAAGAACTGGACGACCCTCCAAAATTGAAAAGACGAGAAAACTGATCAGCGAGGCTTCCAAGAGGCCTACAGCAACATTAAAAGATCTGCAGGAATTTCTGGCAAGTACTGGCTGTGTGCTACATGTGACAACAATCACCCGTATTCTTCATATGAATGGGCTATAGGGTAGGGTGGCAAAATGAAAGCCTTTTCTTACAAAGAAAAACATCCAAGCCTGGCTGAGGTTTGCAAAAACAAACATCAAGTCCCCCAATAGCACGTGGGAAAATGTGTTATGGTCTGATGAAACCAAGGTTGAACTTTTTGGCCATAATTCCAAAAGGTATGTTTGGCGCAAAAACAACACTGCACATCACCCAAAGAACACCATACCCACACTGAAGCATGGTGGTGGCAGAATCATGCTTTCTGGGACTGGGGCCTTAGTCAGCGTTGAAGGAATTATGAACAGTTCCAAATACCAGGCAATTTTGGCACAAAATCTTCAGGCGTCCGTTAGAAAGCTGAAGATGAAGTTCACCTTTCAGCACGACAACGACCCAAAGCACACATCCAAATCCACAAAAGCATGGCTTCACCAGAAGAAGATTAACGTTTTGGAATGGCCCAGCCAGAGCCCAGACCTGAATCCAATTGAACATCTGTGGGGTGATCTGAAGAGGGCTGTGTACAGAAGTCCTCGCAATCTGACAGATTTGGAGTTCATTTGCAAAGAAGAGTGGGCAAATATTGCCACGTCAAGATGTGCCATGCTAATAGAGTGCTGTAATAAAATCAAAAGGTGCTTCAACAAAGTATTAGTTTAAGGGTGTGTACACTTAGGCAAACCAGGTTATTGTGAGTTTTATATTTTACATTTTTCCCTGTCAAAGATTTCAGTTTTTTTTTCAATTGAATTGTTCACATTATATGTCACATTTATAAATGGAAAAAGTTCTCACATTTTTTATCTTTGTCTCATTCTTTCACATCACAAGAACCTGGCGTTTTAACAGGGGTGTGTAGACTTTTTATATACACTATTCAGAGTCCAATGCACAACCCAAACATCAAGTAAATTAAACTTCAGAGATATCAATCTGTCCAGTTAGGAATGCTAAGCAATTGTGAATCAGTGTCACCTGTTTTGGTGAAAGTGACAGCAGGTGAACTGGAGAGGCAACAGCAAGACAACCCCCAAAAAGGGAATGTTTTTGCAGGTGGTGGCTACAGATAATTGCTCTCTTCTTATCCTTCCAGACTGATTGTTTTCTAGTTTTGCATTTTGCTAGTGTCCTTGTCACTACAGGTGGCATGAGGACCCGCCGTCCTCTATTGGGACCTGTCCTCACAGCCCAACACTGTGCAGCTCGATTGGCATTCGCCCGAGAACACCAAAATTGGCAGGTCGCCATTGGTGCCCCGTTCCCTTCACAGATGAGAACAGGTTCACACTGTGCATGTGACATACGTGAAAGAGTCTGGAGACTCCGTGGTGAACGTTATGCTGCCTACAACATCATCTATGACCGGTTTGGCACTGGGTCAGTGATGGTCTGGGGAGGCATATACATGGAGGGTTTCACAGACCTCCACGTGCTAGTTAGTAGTCCCCTGACTGCTGTTAGGTACTGGGATGATATCGTTAGACCTTATGTTGGTGCAGTGGGCCCTGGGTTCCTCCTGGTGCAGGCAATGCCCATCCTCATGTGGCCACAGTATATAGGCAGTTCCTGGATGACGAAGGCATTGATGCCATTGACTGGCCCTCATGTTCCGCAGACCTGAATCCAATTGAGAACCTCTGGGATGTTATGTTTTGGTGCATCCAACACCGCCAAGTAGCGCCACAGACTGTCCAGGAACTCACTGATGTCCTGATCCAAATTCACACAGGTTGGAACACCCTGGGATTTAAATTGTTTATTTTGATTTTCTGAGTTTCTTTGAATCAAGCCCTCAATTGGTTAGTTATTTTGATTTCCATTAACTGTTGATTTGTCATTTCATTCTCAACAAATTAGAGAATGTACAGTAAAGATTTTGGTCTGTAATATATGTTGTTCATGATCCAATGTGTGATTTAAGTGTTCCCTTAATTTATTTTTGTGCGCTGTATATAAATATCTTATAATACACATTTGATATTCTTGTCTTTTGGTTTAGGCCAGGTCTACCATGTGTGGTTTAAGCTCAACATTGTGAACTTGCAACAACTTGCTATTTTCTGTAACAGTAAGCTTGGTATAGTACTGTTAGTTCAGGGGTATAGTGTTTAGGTAGCGTGTATGATGATTTCACTGGATATATGTGATGCAAAGCTTTTTCACTATGTGGTGTGGTGGTTAGGTTTTTGTAAGGCTGTTGTAAAGGATTTACAAAAAATTGTTTGTAATCATAATGGATATAAAACATGGCGGACTGTGTGAGGTGACAAAAGATTACTTTAGGAAAGCTCTGCAGCTGTGAAGTGTAGTCAAAATAATTACTAGCCTACTGTCAGACATCTCACATGACTTTTCGTACATCTGATTCAGCATTGCTGAAATACTTTATAAAACTTAATTAGCTACAAAATCTAGTTTGAAAGCACTAGCGATTTGAGTTCCGCCCAATGGGCTTAAATCCTTTGTCATTATAGTGAGAGCTGGCGAGGTGCGCACACAGCAGAGTGAGAGTGTACTGATGTAGTTCAAATACCTGTGTATATTTTCTGGGACTTTGGGGCTAAAATATATGCAAATCGTATGTAGAATTTCATTAAACTGCATTTTCCATGCTCGACTTACTACACTTAGTGGCCATTTGTTTAACACCTATCTACACTGAACAAAATTCTAAACGCAAAAGTTTTGTTTTTGCCCCCATTTATCATGAGCTGAACTCAAAGATCTAAGACTTTCTCTATGTACACAAAAGGCCTATTTCTCTCAAATATTGTTCACAAATCTGTCTAAATCTGTGTTAGTGAGCACTTCTCCTTTGCCGAGATAATCCATCCACCTCACAGGTGTGGCATATCAAGATTCTATATTAGACATCATGATTATTGCACAGGTGTGCCTTAGCCTGGCCACAATAAAATGCCACTTTAAAATGTGCAGTTCCATCACACAGCACAATGCCACAGATGTCACAAGTTTTGAGGGAGCGTGTAGTTGGCACGCACCAGCCCAGGGTCTCCACATCCAGCATCTTCACCTCCAAGGTCGTCTGAGACCAGCCACCCGGACAGCTGCTGCAACAATCGGTTTGCATAACCAAAGAATTTCTGCACAAACTGTCACAAACCGTCTCAGGGTAGCTCATCTGCATGCTCGATGAATCACGGTTTTCACTGTAACGGGCAGATGGCAGACAGCGTGTATGGCGTCGTGTGGGTGAGCGGTTTGCTGATGTCAACGTTGTGGATCGAGTGGCCCATGGTGGCGGTAGGGTTATGGTATGGGCAGGTGTGTGTTATGGACAACGAGCACAGGTGCATTTTATTGATGGCATTTTGAATGCACAGAGATACCGTGACGAGATCCTGCGGCCCATTGTTGTGCCATTCATCCACGACCATCACCTCATGTTGCAGCATGATAATGCACGGCCCCATGTTGCAAGGATCTATACACAATTCCTGGAAGCTGAAAACATCCCAGTTCTTGCATGGCCAGCATACTCACCGGACATGTCACCCATTGAGCATGTTTGGGATGCTCTGGATCGGCGTATATGACCACGTGTTCCAGGTCCTGCCAAAATCCAGCAACTTCGCACAGCCATTGAACAGTAGTGGACCAACATTCCACAGGCCGCAATCAACAACCTGATCAACTCTATGCGATGGAGATGTGTTGCACTGCGTGAGGCAAATGGTGGTCACACCAGATACTGACTGGTTTTTGGAACCCCCTTGGACCCCCCCAATACATTGTAACTGCACATTTTAGAGTGGCCTGTTATTGTGGCCAGCCTAAGGCACACCTGTGCAAAAATCATGCTGTCTAATCAGAATCTTGATATGCCACACCTGTGAGGTGGATGGATTATCTCGGCAAAGGAGAAGTGCTTACTAACACAGATTTAGACAGATTTGTGAACAATATTTGAGAGAAATAGGCCTTTTTTGTACATAGAGAAAGTCTTAGATCTTTGAGTTCAGCTCATGATAAATGGGGGCAAAAACAAAACTGTTGCGCTTATAATTTTGTTGAGTTTAGTATTGTGTAGGATTGAGGTGATGCATGCTTTGTGACAAGGCACATTGTCCTGCTGGAAGTATCCTTTTGAAAACGGGTAGACTGTGGTTATAAAAGGGATGCATATGGTCAGCAACAATTGCTTATGCTTTGGCATTCAAATGATGGTCAATTGGCATAAAGGGGCCTAATGTGTGCCAAGAAAATGTTCCCCTCACAATACCACCATCGCCGCCAACCTGAATCAATGATGCAGGGCAGGAATGATTCATGCAGTTTATGCAAATTCTGACCCTACCACCTGCATGTTGCAGCAGAAGTTCCTTTTTCCAATCTTCCATCTGCCCTTGGTGATCACCGGACCACTGTAGCCCCTCCTGTTCTTTGCCCACAGTAGTAGAACAAGGTGTGGTCTTCTGCTGCTGTAGCCCACCCACCCTCAGGTCTAACACGTTGTGACATGCTGTTCTGCGCACCACTGTTGTAAAGAGTGATTGAGTGTTTGTGGCGTTTCTGTCAGCTTGAACAAGTCTGGACATTGTCCTCTGACTTTATCTTTACAAGGTGTTTTTGCCCAAAGAACTGCCACTCACTGGATGCTTTTGGTTTGTCACACCATTCTCTGTGAACTCTAGAGACTACATTACAGTGTGTAAAAATCCCAGAAGGGCAGCTGTTGTTGATATACTGTAACCATATTTTGCACTAACAATCATACCACAGTCAAAGTTACTTAGATCATGCGTTTTTCCAATTGTAAGGTCAAACAAATATTAAACTTCTTGACCCTGTTTGCATGCATCATATGTTTGACTGCAGTTGCATGATTCACTGTTTTGCTATTTGTTTTAATGGATGTCTACCTACTAAAGTGACCACTGAGTGTAAACCAGCCCTTTTGGATTCATTTGAAATGCTACCCCTACCTTTGGGATGTGTGTAAACCAGCCCTTTTGGATTCATTTGAAATGCTACCCCTACCTTTGGGATGTGTGTAAACCAGCCCTTTTGGATTTATTTGAAATGCTACCCCTACCTTTGGAATGAGTAGTTACTGAAAATGTCCTGTAATCCATTGGATACATTTTGCATTAGCTCGCTTGTCTGGTGATGTAGGTTGCTTACCTAAAATATAGCAATCTTTCTGTCTTATCGGTTTGTCTACTACAGAGTACGAAACCATTCCGGCTAGTTAGTCCCTAGATTTAATTTTCAGTTGAACTGGTTAAGTCAGGTGGTTCTTTACAGTTTTTCCCTGTTACAAATGTTCTATTGTCAGTTGTCTTGTTTCTTTTTTTTTTGCTCAATAACAAAGATTGAAGAACTGTACCTTGACATTTAGTTTTGGGAGTATTGGGGAATATTGAGTCTGTAAAAATCCCTTGCCCCCACCTCAGCACTTATACAAACATACAAAGAGCATGTTTTATAGAAGCACGTTTTATAGAAAAACCCTTTGTAATTTGGTGTGTGTGTTTAACCAAGATATCCCTGATAAACAGCTACCACTTTCACTTTAAGGGCAGAAGGTTACCCTGATAAAATAACTACTTGTGTCTGGCAAACAACTTACCAATGAATGCACAAGCTTGAATCGGACTAGTGTAGTAGTTGCAGTTTAAACTCCAACTAACATTAACAAACCATCCAACGTATAAACGAAACCATCCAACGTATAAACGAAATAAATCTCTAGTCAATCAACCTGAAGACTTAGATAGGCTACAATACACACAAAACCATTGTTCCTGGTGACTGGAAACAATTTTAAGGGATTCATAATAGTATATTCCTTGATCTGACTGTCCCCAGCCATTGTATTTCATCTCTCTATACCATGTTCTCTCTCCCTAACCCCTTCTTTCTGTCAGTATGCCCTGGAGAGGCTGAAGGTGATGTGTGAGGACGCTCTCTGCACCAGTCTTTCTGTGGAGAATGCCGCAGAGATCCTCATTCTGGCAGACCTGCACAGTGCTGACCAGCTCAAAACCCAGGCGGTGGACTTCATCAACTAGTAAGTTGATTACTGGGTGTAAATTGTGGAATTACGGGGCACTTTTCTGTAGAAATGTTAAGTTGGATGAGGACTCCTAGCATAATTCCTGTGGTTCCTCCTCAACTGAGGTGTAGAGAGATGATTTGAGTTTGGAAGGAACTGACTTTACAGCTCAGTATATGTGTTGGGTATAGAAAGTCACCACCCCCTTTCAAAATGTTCACCTTTTTTTGCCTTATAGCCTGAAATAAAAATGCATAGTCTGACTTTTTCCAGATTGATTTAGACACAGTAACCGACAAAATCCAAATGAAAATAAAAACATTTTAACAAATCTGAAAATGTATTAAAATATCTTATTTGGATAAGGGAACCCCCCATAGAATTGCAGCTGCAAACTTGCTGAAGTATTACAAACCACTTTCCAGATCACAAATCAAGCTACTTCCAGATCACAAATAATTGGTTTTCCATTTATGATCCTTTGTAGTGATTCTGATTAGTTGAGACTGAAAGCATTTGTTCATAGAGGACTCCACTGCTTAGTAGTGCGATTGAAATCAAAGAATCCGTCGAATACAAATATTTCAAAGACTTTGTCCCTTGCAGAACAGTTAAGACCATTAAGACCGTGTATGATCAGAGAGGCTACCAAGAAGCCAATGGCAACTTTTGAAGGAGCTTTTACGGCAAAGATTGGTCAATGTGTGCATGTGACCAGAATATCATAAGCGTTTCACAAATCTGGACTCTATGGGAGGGTGGCAAGAAAAGACTGTAAGGCAGGTGTGTCCAAACAGTTCCACAGATGGCCGAGTGTCTGCAGGTTTTTGGTTTTTCCTTTAAATTGGTTCCCAGTTCAGACCTAAACAACCATGAGGGTAGAAACTAACCAATTAGTGACCTAATTAATCAATCAAGTACAAGGTGAGAGTGAAAACCTGCAGACGCTCGGCCCTCCATAGAACCGTTTTGACAGCTCTGCTGTAAGGCAAGACAAGGTATACACTTTGAAACGGGGTGGTGAATTTCTGTACCCACTGTATGTGATCTGCCTGTCCATATTACCCCATGGTTTGATATGGACAAGCAGCTGTTCTAACATAATTATCCCCCTCTGTCATTCTCGTTCTCTCACTGCCACCCCCCCCCCCCCCCGTCTCTCTTCTCACCCCCCTCTCTCACTTCATCTCTCTCTTTGTCTCTTACATCTTCCCCCTCTCTTTCCTTCTTTCTCTCTCTAGCCATGCTGCTGAGGTGATGGAGACGGCAGGCTGGAAGTCCATGGTGGCCTCCCACCCTCACTTGGTGGCTGAAGCCTACCGCTCACTAGCCTCGGCCCAGTGCCCCTTCCTGGGGCCGCCCCGGAAGCGCCTCAAACAGTCTTAACACTTGGACAGTGATATTAACTCCTACCCCCCCACACACCCCACCCCACACCTGCAGTTAACACCTGTCTCTGTTCCTTATCTGAACCTGCTGTATTTTAGTGTTTTTCTAAGATGGAGGGAAATGGAAGAGAAAAATGAGGAGAGGACTGCAGATCAGCCTAAAAAAGTGGATGTTTCTTTTACAGCCAGCCGCTAAGTTTAGCTTACGCTAAAAAAACCTGTATCTTCTCAGCTCTGGCTTAAGTGAGGTCTGTGTTTTGTCATTGTGCTCTAATAACCACAAGAAGATCTGCATCTCTACAGGAGATGGTGGGATTGACAAATCCAACCAAACCCACGATAAACACTTTTGATCAGGGAGTATATTAGGAGGACAAAAGCAAAGCAAAGGCCTTTGGTGCCCGTGTAGCTTTTTCCGTCCCTTTCTCTGTTCTCGTTGAGAACTGTAGGTGTTGGTGTCAACCCAAAACGGTGTTAAGGGCAGATTAGACTGGTTAAGTAATGGCAGCATGAAGGACCTGTTCACCATGATGACCATCAAGCCCAGTGCCAAGGGTCTGAAGTCAAGGGCTTATTCAAAGACTGGAGAAAATAAACAAAAGCCTGTTAAAGGAGTGGAAACGTTGCACTAATGTTACAGGTGTCCCCCAGGTCTAACCCCACTGCAGCAGAAGCTATAGAGACTGTAGTGGAGGAGCACCGGACGCAAGCTGAGTGGTCAGAACCCCTGGACGGCCACAGAACAATTCCCTTTAACCCTCAAGCATACATTTTTGGTCATGGCCTGTAGATGTTTTATTAAGTTTATTATTTCAAATCAACTGGATTTTGATTTTTTATTTAGTAATTTAGATATTGAAATGTTGAATACAGCTTAATCATTGTTTAGTGTATACATTTGGACTTAAAACAAAATCCAGTAAAGAACATGTTAATCCGTTAATGACATGGTCTTCATATCTATGTTTATCTGGTGGCATAGTTTATCCAGTCTGTCAGAGGGTGGTGGGGGATCTTTACCAGATCATCTGCAAAGATGTTGTTCTCCATGTGCTAATCTAAGATTGCTCCCCCGTGTACTCATCTCTGATGGGCTTATAATCTAGAGAGAGAACTGTGACGCATTGTCCCAAAAATAAGGATTTTATGATTCCAGGTTTCTATTATCAGGGTGTAGGTGGACCTGCTGCAATGATCTTGACGTGAGGAGATAGAGTCCCTTATGTACTCTGATATGGTTATGACGGGGTATGATTGATTACAAAGTCAATATTACCTTAGATACAGTATACTGTATGCTTAGTTGCCGTCTAGTGTGTCTGTGGTATGAATATTTTGTAGAATTAATACAAACACAGCTATTCTCTGAATGTAAGTTTACGTGCTCTATTAATATGTATTCTTGGGAAGAATTGCTGTTCTATGGAAAATGTTATATAAATACCCAAATTCCTGTAATATCCTCTTTTAAGATTTGACATGTGCAACTTAAGATGTGGGTTGCTATAGAATTTGGTTTGTTGAGGATCTATGTATACAGTTTTAAAGGCATAGTTCATCCAAATTGTAAAGTTACATATCGGTGTCCATAACCTTGTTTGTTCCTCAAGTTAAAATTAACTGAAAGTATGTGAAATTGTGACATTCAACAAAGGTACTTAAAGATAATTGTAATATATTGTGCAAAACAATTGTTACACTAACTTTGTTGCATTTGTGGAATATTCCATTTGAAGTCATTGTATCACTATTAGCATTTTTCATGCATTCTTTTTGTCATTAACATTAAGTGTCTTTATTGAGCCTCAAGATGAATCTAAAATACATTCAGATTTAGGAAATGTGTGAAAAGTGCTAATATCTGTACCAGGATCTAGATGGAATGTTCTCCTGGGAAAGTAAACCAAATGATGGATTGCTGTCAAATCTGCTTACAGAGTAGGGAAACTAATATGTAATTTTGGTGAAGAATAACTTAAGCATGCTGCATTAGCCCATACCACTCCTATTGTTTCACAAACTGTTGATAATCCATGTAAAAAGTGTTAATAGCTTGAGGGTTAAAGCTAAATTATCTACAAAGTAGAGAGGGGATTTAAATAGCAATGCACAACTTAATTTTCTTGGGGGGTGGGGGGGCTCTCTTTGTAGCACTTGAGAAGGTAATCTCGATTTATGTTGGAAAATAACCGAAATTCTGCGTATCCGTTACATTGCAATATCATATTAGGCTTCAATCAGGCTTGTAAATATAATTTTTTCTGATTTACATTCTAGTTTTTCCTCAGAACTGTCTTTGTGGTTTTTCATAAGAATTTGTACAGACACAAAGTATTTTTGAACAATGTAAACAAACATTTTCAACCATGAAATTGAAAAGCGTGGCAGGGGAATTTTATTTTTTACCTTCAACCTGGGGAGAGAAGAATTAAATGAACACGTTTTAATGTTCAAGATAAGCAGAATGTGGTATGATAAAACAATATAAAAAAATAAAAAGTTTGACTACAGTTTTTACCTGGCTGCAAATGAATTTTCATATTATCTTGGGGTAAGGAGCCATTGCTGTTTCTTTCCTGTAGAATTGTCCTATTAATGATCTGTGATACTTCGTTTTTGCTGTTTTCCCCCGCAAAAGGAATAAACCACAGCTATTTTGTAATGAATGCTGCACTGTCTTGTTTCATTGTCCGATTCCTTTTTTTTGTAGGTTTTTCATAAACCTATATGATTAATTCTGATTTGCAAAACCGGACCTGTTCTACCACTTTCTGTTGGTTGGACAGTAATGTGAAAAGAAAATATGGGGCAACCTGTGTTGTGAATCGGGCAATAAACAGTAGGTCAGAGATATTGGTACACTTTATTGGAAAGAATCTGAAAACCTGGAGTTTAATAACCTTTTAAGTGATTCTGAAGGCCTGATGTTCATTCTGGTACCAAGATTAGCTCGTACAGGTTGGTTAAAATGGGGGAAAGGCAAAGATCATGACAGCTCAGGATATAGGGTGTTCACTGTTTTGATGTAATCATTTATCATTTCAAATAGTCTTAAGGCATTTTGAGAATCCTTAAGTTAGTTTCTGGGGGAAATGGAATGGAGCCTTTCAAAGAAAGGACCTACTATTGTTTCTATTTCTTCTGCCTCCTAAACTTTGCTGTTTCTGGCCTGAGGTGTCTCGAGGGTTCACTATCTGCCCCACTCTTTGCAGTATGCTTTTTCAGAAAGTCAAAACTATTAGTTTGTGTAATATTGGAACTCAAATCTCAGGTGACCCATTACAGCAGTCAATAAAAAAAATAAAATGCTATGTGGACAAAATACTTTTTGGGATCCTTACATTTTAAATAAAAATGCTTTATCTCTTGTCTCTGTCTTTCTCCCCTCCACTAAGTAAAACCACATTTGAATTGTTTACAATTAGCTTTTTCTTCTCTGCCTTTAGAGTCCCATAATTTGACTGTATTCCTGTTGTTTCTCTAGGTTGTTCACAATGACATGTTTAAGGTAAGCTGGAAATATTAAAATCATTGGTAAATATTGATTAATTAACTCTGGTACAGTGACATGCGATAAGTCCTATTTTTGAGTCAATTGACTTTTTTAATGTCAATCTCAGTCCTCAGTCACATCTTTCATTGCTGTGTGCCATGTAGGTTTGTCTTGGGGCTGATTTAAAGTTTTTAGACATTTCCCATTTAGACCTATTGGTGAATACATCAAAGGTGGCTGTGCTTCCATTGCAAGTGCAAAATGTAATTATACTTCCCAAGAAATAACCACACATTGCGCTGTACTTTATTTCATTGAAAATATTAGCAATAATCGAAGAATTAATTAAAGCAAAACATTTTTAAGAAAATGTTTTATCTTAAAAACAATGGTTCTCAGATGTGTGTAACAATAATGTGAACTCTTTCATTTAATACTTTGTGCAACCTCCCTTTGCAAAAAAAACCCCAGCTCTGAGCTCCTATAATGTGTAATGAGGTTGGAGAACACTTGACAAGGGATTTGTGACCATTCCTCCATATACAATCTGAAGATCAGATTCCATGGTCCATGCTTGTGTATTCTTAAGACCATCCCAAAGATTTGAGTAGTTCCCTACACCATCAAAAGGCACTTGGAAACTGGAAGAAACTTGGACAAAAAGTGGTGAGGCAGATCCAAAGCCACAACAGAATCAGAAGAGACTTTCTGAGAGTGATTGGTGGCTTACAGGAGAACAGCTTTACACTGGCTGAAGTAAGCAAATCTCAGTTTCAACTGTGAAGAGAGGACTTTAAGCTGCAAGTTTGACTGGTCGAGTGGCAGTAAGAAAGCCATTGTGCTAGGAAGCACTGCCAGATAACTACTGAAGACTGAAAGAATGTTTTATGGATAATTGAATACAAATTAGAATTGTTTTGTTCATCATGTTGGGTTTTTGTACACTGTTGAGTAAGCAAAATGTTGTTTCCTGTGTATGTGATACTAATTGTCAAACATGGAGGGCACTTAAAAGTTTGCGGCTCTTTTGCTGGCTCTAGTGTCAATGACGTGCACAGAGTGAGTGGCATCCTGAACCAAAATTACTATCACATTACCCTCTGGTGTACACCTAGATGGTCAGGGGTTCATCCTACAGCAAGCTAATGACCCAAAACATTGCTCCAGGCTGTCAGAACTACCTAGGAGAAAGAACAATATGGTAGGCTGCAATGAACAAAATAGCCAGCACAGTCTGCAGACTTAAACCCCACCGAGCTGGTTTGGGATGAACTGGGCAGAAGGGTGAAAGCAAAGCAGTCTACAAGTGCAACCCATTTCACAGTTCACACAGCTTCTGGAGTTTTGGGAAGACCCTTCCAAGGAATATTTGATTTCCATTGTAGAAAGAATGCCACTAACATGTTTGGGTGTTATGTCTGCAAACGGTGGCTGCTTTGATCAAACTAATTACAAACACATTTTAAAAGAGTCCAGTTGTTTTCAATTCCTCCATACTGTCTGAATTTCCATCAAAACTGGAAAAATTTAGGTTCTAAAACTTTGGACTGGTAGTGTATCTTGTGTTGTATTGACGTGGAGTACAATACTGAAGAAACTTTAACACAAGTCCTTGAAAGAAAACCAAGAGTCTAGTCCAGTTTGAATACAAGAAGCAGACAGCAGATCTATGATTCAGGTATGCCATTCCTAAGTATCAACATGAAATGGCTCTCAAATGTATTCAATTCCCCTTGGACTTTTCCACAATTATGTTACAACATAAAATCAAAATGTATTTACAATCCATGTAAAATGCAAATATCAGAATGCAATGATTTGCAAATCATTTACACCTATATTTAATTGTAATAGTACAAAGACAACATATAAAATGTTGAAACTGAGAAATCTTATTGTTTTTGGAAAACTTCATGCCCATTTCGAACAGGTTTAAAAAAAGTTGGGACAGGGGCATGTTTACCACTGTGTTGCGTCACCTCTTCTTTTAAAAATACTCGGTAAGAGTTTGGTAACAGAGAAGGCCAATTAATTATTTTTTTTAAGTGAAAGGTTTTCCTATTCTTGCTTGATATAGGATTTCAGCTGCTCAACAGTTCAGGTCTCTGTTGTCTACTTTTTCCTTTCTTAATGCACCAAATGTTTTCAGTGGGTGAGAAGTCTGGACTGCAGGCAGGCCAGTTTAGCACCCAGACACTTTTCCCAGAGTCATGTTGTGCAGAATGTGGTTTAGTGGAAAGGAGAAATGCCTTCCCTGAAAAAGACATTGTCTGGATGGCAGCATCTGTTGCTCCAAAACCTGTATATATTGTTCAGCATGAATGGTGCCTTCACAGATGTGCAAGTCACCCATGCCATGTGCACTAATTCACTCTCATACTGTCATGGATGTTGGCTTTTGAACTGTGCGCTGATAAGCTGGATGGTCCCTCTCCTCTTTAGTCCGGAGGAGGTGGTATCCATGATTCCCCAAAATAAATTTCAAATTTTTATTTGTCAGACCACAGGACAGTTTTCCACTTTTCCTCTGTAACGAGGACTGGCGTGGGAGACGCACGCCCTCCTCCCCCCGCGTGGTGTTCAGCGTGCGTCATCCCCGGCCTTCTAGTCACGCTGCTCCTCCTCCCACAGCACTGTCATGTCTAGTTATTGCATGCACGGGGTGTCCATTCCCTCATTAGGTGACCTATATTAGTTCCTGTGTTCCTGGGCGTCTTTGTGAGGTATTGTTCTATGTTTGGTGTTGACCACGTTTGTTTAGCGCTTGTGCGCTTTCTATTGCGTGCCATTGGAAAGGAGAAATTTACACAGCTACGTTAACCGCCTCCCTGCGTTTGGCTCATTTTATTCTACACACACCACGACGACACCTCTGTGATCTTAAATGAGATCGGGCACAGAGAGGGCGGCAGGCAGTTCTGTTTTTTGTTTATGAATGGTTTCTTTTTTTCAATGATAGAGTTGTAACTTGCATTTGTGGTTGCAGCGATGTACTGTGTTCACAGACAATGATACTGTTCCTGAGCCCATGCAGTGATGTCCAATAGAGAATCGTGTCTGTTAAAGCAGTGCCACTGCATTTGGTCCGTCCAACATAGTTTTACCTTGTCCCTTGCATACAGAGATTTCTCTGGATTCTCTGAATCGTTTAATTATATTATGTACCGTAGATGAGATCCACAAATTCTTTGCAGTTTTACATTGAGTAATTTTATTCTTAAATTGTTGCACTATTTGTCTGGGCAGTCAGAGTGGTGAACTCATCCTCACTTCTGACAGACACATCCTCTCTGGAATGATCTTTTAATACCGATTGTGTTACTGACCTGTAGCCAATTGACTTAATTGTGTTCCACCAGGTTTAGTTTTTTAGCATTACACAACTTTTATAGTCTTTTGTTGCCTCAGTCACAACTTTTTTAAAGAGTTACTGGGATCAAATTCAGAGTTTCTTTTCCAAGAAACAAAATGTCTCAGGTTCAACATTTATGTTGTCTTTGTACTTTTTCTATTGAATATATGGTTTAAAAGAGTGCACATCATTGCATTCTGTTTTTATTTTACCCAGCGTCCCAACATTTTTGGAAAGTGTGAATATTGAGGTAGTTCAAATTATGTCAGGTTAAATTCACCTGTCTCTAGTAGGTTTTAGAGTCGGTTAACACAATTCCTATAAAAAATGTCATCTTAATAACGAAAGAACATTCAAAGTAAATATACACTGCGTGCGCAATTGAGTATTCTGATCGTATCATTATTTATTTGCACATTTTCCAACTGCAAACCATATTAACTTAAATACTCATTGAATAATTTTCAGATAAAATGTACAGTGGAGAGAATAAGTATTTGATACACTGCAGATTTTCCCACCTACACAGTATGTAGAAGTCTATACCTTTTATCATTGGTACTCTTCAACTGTGAGTGACGGAATCTAAAACAAAAATCCAGAAAATCACATTGTATGATTTTTAAGTAATTAATTTGCATTTTATTGCATGAAAAGTATTTGATACATCAGAAAAGCAGAACTTAATATTTGGTACAGAAACCTTTGTTTGCAATTACAGAGATCATACGTTTCCTGTAGTTCTTGAACAGGTTTGCACACACTGCAGCAGGGATTTTGGCCCACTCCTCCATACAGACCTTCTCCAGATCCTTCCGGTTCCGGGCTGTTGCTGGGCAATACGGACTTTCAGCTCCTTCCAAAGATTTTCTATTGGGTTCAGGTCTGGAAACTGGCTGGGCCTTGAGATACGGAGCCACTCCTTAGTTGCCCTGGCTGTGTGTTTCGGGTCGTTGTCATGCTGGAAGACCCTGCAACGAACCATCTTCAATGCTCTTCCTGAGGGAAGGAGGTTGTTGGCCAAGATCTTGCGATACATGGCCCCATCTATCCTCCCCTCAATACGGTGCAGTCTTCCTGTCCCTAAAGAATGATGTTTCCACCTCCATGCTTCATGGTTGGGATGGTGTTCTTGGGGTTGTACTCAACCTTCTTCCTCCAAACACGGCGAGTGGAGTTTAGACCAAAAAGCTCTATTTTTGTCTCATCAGACCTCATGACCTTCTCCCATTCCTCCTCTGGATCATCCAGATTGTCATTGATAAACTTCAGACGGGCCTGGAACAGGGGGACCTTGTGTGCGCTGCAGGATTTTAATCAATGGTGGCGTAGTGTGTTACTAATGGTTTTCTTTGAGACTGTGGTCCTAGCTCTCTTCAGGTCATTGACCAGGTCCTGCCGTGTAGTTCTGGGCTGATCCCTCACCTTCCTCATGATCATTGATGCCCCATGAGGTGAGACCTTGCATGGAACCCCAGACCGAGGGAGATTGACCATCATCTTGAACTTCTTCCATTTTCTAATAATTGCGCCAACAGTTGTTGCCTTCTCACCAAGCTGCTTGCCTATGGTCCTGTAGCCCAACCCAGCCTTGTGCAGGTCTACAATTTTATCCCTGAAGTCCTTACACAGCTCTCTGGTTTTGGTCATTGTGGAGTGGTTGGAGTCTATTTGATTAAGTGTATGGACAGGTGTCTTTTATACATATAACGTGTTCAAACAGGTGCACAGGTAATGAGTGGAGAACAGGAGAGCTTCTTAAAGAAAACTAACAGGTCTGTGAGAGACAGAATTCTTACTGGTTGGTAGGTGATCAAATACTTATGTCATGCAATAAAATGCAAATTAATTATAAAAAAATCATACACTGTGATTTTCTGGATTTCTTTTTTTGATTCCGTCACTCACAGTTGAAGAGTACCTATGATAAAAATTACAGACTTCTACATGCTTTGTAAGTAGGAAAACCTGCAAAATCTGCAGTGTATCAAATACTTGTTCTCCCCACTGTATTTTATTACAACTACATTCAAGCGATAGGTTTATTTGAGAAAATAAATATGTATTTGTCCTCGTGTTTGTGATGGTAGAGGTTGAAGGAGTCGAATGCAGAAGGGTGCGTCCCAGACCTAGAAACCATCACAGTGTTGAAAGAGATGTTTCAATTGAGAAGTCGGAAGGCTTGTATTGTATGAGTATTAAGTTAAGGTCTGTGGACTGTAGAGGAAAAAATTACACTTATTCTTCTTGCTTGGGTACAGACATTGTCTCAGAGCCCCGGTGGTCCAGTACCTTCTGCCAGCTGATAACAGAGTAGATGTCTTGGATGTCCTTATGTAAGATTAGGGTCAGGATATCAGCACCTGAATTACAACAAACATTCTGAGAGCCATAGTGCAAATGCACATTATTGCATGATCACATTATTGCAGACTAATCTTCTTATAATAATGTTCATGGAATAATTTTTTCATGGCGTTCCCCATCTGCTGAATATGTTCTGACATTAATGCAATAACCTTTTTTCTGATAACTTCTCATGTTAAATCTCATGTTGTTTTGAATGAATGAAATAATGTTATCTTCAAAAGGACTGGTCTAGCGAACAAGCACACATAAGAACCATAACTACTTCCATCTTCCTGAGCTTTGAAATACCAACAACGATGATAAAATTCATATTTCAGAACAATGTCCACAACCGTTGCACGTAAAGCCAAATACTGTATTCGCCAGATATTTCTGTAGTGGGTGAAGTGTGCCCTGCAGTTTTTCCTCATACTGAGTTAAGGAGTCCATGTCAGACTGACCATTGATGGGGATCTGTGTGTTGCAGGTGACCCCAACATTGACAGCACCTTGTAAATTATTTGAATATTTCAGGTAAAACAGTGGATATTTGTAACAATGGATATTTGTAACATGCACTATTAAATACATTCTTTAGCAGAATAGCTTTACTGAAAAGAATGAATCTAGCTAAGCAAATACACAACAGTATTTCAATAAAGGTGACATTTTGTGATTATGAAAGTGCAAAAACTCTTTCCAAAGGCGCTGTACAAAACCCATAAATTAAAATGCTAAGTCCAAAGTAATCAGATTACGTTACTCATTTTGAGTAATCTAAAAGTTATGTTACTGATTACAAATCTGAACCGGTAACTTGTAACTGCAACGAATTACATTTAAAAAGTAACCTACCCAACCCTGTGCATTGGTGAGCTCAGTGGTCTGACCAACCTGATGTTCACCCAGATCATCCTGAAATCATTAAAAAACGAAAATTTTAAGCATAGTACTCACAGGGTTAATGTTGCTGTAGGTCTCTTGGAAGCCTCCCTGACCAGTTTTCTTCTCGTCTTTTCAACAATTTTGGAGGAACGTCCAGTTCTTGGTAATGTCTCTGTTGTGCCAAATTCTCTCCACTTGATGATGACTGTACTCACTGTATTCCATGGTATATATAATGCTCCCTCTTATGATTTGGAAGCTCTCTGCAGACCATGGCTTTTGCTCCAAGATGCAACTGAGAAAATGTCAGGAAAATCCTACAAGAACAGCTTTATTTGTGATTAATCAGAATCACTTTAAATGATGGCAGGTGTGTAATGACATGTAATTAACATGAGTTTTAATGTGATTGGTTAATTCTGAACACAGCCACATCCCCAGTTGTAAGAGGGTATGCACACTTATGCGACCAGTTTATTGTAAGGTTTTTATTTTTCATTTTTCTGCCTCGAAGATTTCAGTTTGTTTTTCAATTGAATTGTTCACATCATAGCTCACATTAAAAGTAGAAAAAGTTCTGACATGATTTATCTTTGTCTCATTCTTTTACATCACAAAAACCTGGCATTTTAACAGGGTTGTGTAGACATTTTATATCCACTGTAAATACGTACATTTTTAAAAATCTTTTTGCTGATTATTTCATGCCCGAGGTGCATAGTATGAAAATGCAGTTCTCCCCAGATCTGTCAAAAGCCTGAGGTACATTAAAAAGCAACCACTAGGAAGAGTGTAGCTGATAACTACCAGAACTGAGACAGGGAAGGGTACAGAGGTATGCTGGAAGTTCTCCTTACATCGCTTTATAGATAAAAATAAACCAGTGCTGTTGGTCAGTGATGTCCAACCCACCAAATCATAAAGAATGCAATGGTGATTAAGGGATTTTGCATTTGTAATAAAACATAGAAATTTGTGATACACTGAATGCATATATAATTTGTCACTGTAATCGATCACCGGTAGAAAAGTATATGAATCATTTCATTAATTAAGAATATCTGAAATAGATTTGAAAGCACTCTTTGTGGCAGATGGGGGTCTGTAGCAGCAAATCACAGTGATATAGGAGTCCTTTGACACGCCCAGTTTTATTGACAAGACTTCAAACTGTTTAGCTTTAGTAATTGAGTGGGTTACAGGGCTAATGAACTTGGATTTTACATACATGGCAACCCCACACACCTGATCAGTTCTAAATTCTTTGTAACCATCAATAAAAATTAAGTCATCAGTTACCAATTTCCTAAGCCAGGTTTTCGATGGGACCATTATGCCAGCGCCTGTCGTATTTGCCCAAATTTTTATCATATCCATTTGAGGGATTAGACCTCTAACATTTAAATGTATAAAACCAAGGCATGCTCTACTTTTAAAATCTGAGGGAGTGGGTAAACAATGCATAGAGGTAGAAGGCCCAGGATTTGGCTGAACATTTCCAGAAGTTATCTTTAAAAACATCACCACAAATCTCAATTTTAGTTTGATAGGAGATGATTTGTCTGAACCACCGATACCTGCAAACTGTGAGAAGGAGTCCTTCTTGATTTGTCATAAAATAGTCAGTTAACAGCATTACATTTTGATACAAGATCTCGTTTACTTGCACTTCAGAGAAGTAAATCTTCCCTTGAAGAGCTGTACACCTGCAGGTGGATTCCAGGTAGGCCTAGATCTCAAACATTCTAAAACTTAGAGTATTGTGGGAATCCAATAACATCTAATAAAATATATAATCCAAAGATCCCAGACTGAAGAAGAGATGTAATTCCAGGAAAGTACCATTAATTTATAATATCTTGAACAAAAAACATAAAAATGCAGACCTCACATACTGACACACAAGCAATGGACTGACTTGGCTGTAATCTTGGATTCTGAATTGGGTTCTCCCAGGAAAGCCCGGCCAAGTGCAAACGAAGAACTAGTGTTTCAATCAAAAAAGAAAATTCGAAAGCAAAAAAATAAGAACTTGATAGGGAGTTTGGTTTTTAAATGCATTTTTGCGCTCTATTACTAAATATTTGATTGCAAAAAACTTTTTTTTTACTTTGAAAAAAAATTCTACAATAACCCAAGAAAAAGTTGCTAGATTTGTCGCTAGTCGCTTTTTTGAAGAAGATTCGCTAGAGGGGTCTGAATACTAGCTAAATATCGTGACAAAATCATTAGGTTGGCAACGGAGGTCTGCCTACTTCTAATAGGCCTAAAATACCTTATTGCCTAATTTCTTCTCTTAAAATTGGTTAAGAGTTTGAAGAGTGAATATGTTGTACTTTTAATAATCTTGGTGTTTATATGAATGAACAGAGACTTGAGTGCTATATATTTTGTTAACAGTATGTTATTTGTTTTGTGAGAAAACTCCAATGTAAGAAGAAACAACCCTGAGGCATGAAAACAAACTGACATATTGTTAAGTTGGTTGCTACTTATTTAAGCCAAACTAATGGGGGCAGGAAATATGGTGGCACACTTTAATGTGATGACACATGGGGTATTTTTTTTCCTGTTCTGTTAACGTACATCAGGGCTAAGAACATCGGCTAATTAATCTGTTAAACTCAGGATAGCTTCCTTGGGCTAAAGAAACCGACCGATGATGTCCTCATTGTTGTATATCCCCAGTGGGTTATTGCAGTCCTGACTCTTTCCCTTCTCATAGCTCTCTCCATAAAATTGTCAGCAAACCACAAATTATGAGCCATTATTCCTTATATTTGCTGTTGTTTTATTATGGAACTGATTGTTACTGATTGTTACCAAGGTAACATAGTATCTTAGAGTCTCCTTATTCAAATTAGAAAATGAATGTGTTAGAGAGGGATCTGGTATTTGCCAAATGGGCATCATTGACTGGTATCAGCAGAATAAATGGTTACTCTTTATCTGCTCATCTGTATAACTCATCAGGGCATCTATTGTCTGTCCGGGTTTAGTTGGAACTCTTAGAATGGAGGAAGTTACCTATGGGGGGAAAGAGAGCTTGTCCTTTTTGTGAAGCTTAGGAAGTAAGGACAGTTGTCCCTTTAGGTTAACACAACAGTAAACATTATGGCAGGAAGGATAAGGTGGGGGAAGAAAGCATGTGACTTGTGTGATAGGACAAAGGGAGTGTGTTGTATTGACATAAGACAGATGGGCAGCAATCTTACCACACCCCTTTTCCTCCCTTATATACTGATGATTGTACTGTACTAATTTATAGACTCCTCGGACGATTATGTTTGTAAGCGTTTGACGCGTCTCTCTTATTTGCAAATAATAATAAAACTGTTAGAATGTGCCAAGATAATTTTGTCTCTGTTTCTTTTACCTTTAAGAGTGTCGATAAATGGAATTATCATCACATAAGTCAGTCTTTATTTTTATGAAAAGGTCTTAATTTGCATTAGACTAGCCTATCAGCACATTTTAGACTACTCTAGCACTATATACCAGTCTAAAATAGCTTTGTGAAACCTGCCCCTAGTAGTAGACCAAAAACGTGCAACTTGCGAACAATTTTCCCTCGTGACATTGTTTAAAAAGTAGCCCAATTTAGTATGAAAACCTCGGATATGGCAATCCTGTACTGTAATAAATTACTGTTTTAGTTTGCGCCATCGGTTTGGCCACTACTATAGCTCTGCAAATTCAGCTATTGTGTGTGAACCCTACCAACATAGAACAAACGTACTGGATTAGCCTCACGTTAGCTACGTGCATTGTGTGCCTTTCAGACGGTAGACATGAACACTATCACCTTGCCAGCTAAAGACACTGCACACATGCATTGTAAGATTCTCTCATTGTCTAGAATTCTAAAATTGGTTTTATATTCGCATACACATTCAACAGACATTCAACCGAGATTTAACAGACATTCACCAATAGCCATTTACAGCTTTGAAAATCAATAACTTATTGATTGTCATATATACATCAAACAATGTCGGATTTATTCTATAAATACCTGGCATAATCTTACAAGCTTTGATTTCAATAGAAATTCTATGTAGGATTTAGTACAAATTCCTGAAATCTGTAAAAGCACAATTACAGATTTGAAAATCAATAACTTATTAATTGATTTTCAAAGACACATCAAACAACGTCTTCATTGCAATGCAGCTTTCAAGCTAGCCACTGGAGCCATGTGCCAAATTTCAGCTTGAACAATATCAACTTTAGTTTTCCACAAGATGGCATTATAGTCTCATTTACTATTGAAATACATAATTTACTTTGTGACTCAGATGAAACAGATGAAAATAACAGTCTATTTTTGCCTCATTCATCATTTAATCGTGCTTTCATGTGTCTTGATTATCCAGTGAAAGTGGCTCATTGTCCCAGTACTTATGGAGGGCACTATACAACACTTGTAGATTTTGGCAGGGTAGTGTCTCGATCCCACAGTCTTAAATTTGGTGGCCGGACAAACTAACTGTACATTTATAAGAACATTTTATATTTAACAACTAATTTCCCAGAGTGACTGTTGTCAGGAAAACAGGAAGACAACTCCTGAAGAACTCAAAACAATTCTCAGCCTATATTATTACCAACCCTCAACAATTTCTTTGCAACAATCAACCAACAATATCTCAAAGTAAGAGGAGTTTCAACCCAAAACTAACAAACCAATCTCATGGTTCTACTGAAAGCGAGGACTTGTTTGTTACTGATTTTGTGCCAACACCTCAGAGCTTCAGTAATATTGTAAAATCCCTACCCATTACTCCACAATATGATTCTCTTCATGATGAAGTTGTTATAGATACAGCTCCTGGAAAAATTAAGAGACCACAGCACTCTTTTTTTTCCTTTCCAAAAAAGTTGAAAAGGGAAGTTTTGACTGAGGAACAGAAGCGTTCAATTTCCAGTAGTCTCTTAATTTTAACTGCTCTGTTCCTTTACTCAAAACTTTCCTTTTCTACTTTTTTGGAAAGGAAAGAAAAAGGTGCAGTGGTCTCTTACTTTTTTCCAGAGCTGTATTTTTTTAAGACTATGTAACTGCTACATACCACACAGCACAACATGGACATTAATTTTATTTGTTGCCTCGTTTGGATTTTTCTCAAAGGTACATCCTGCATGGTAAGTTATCAGAAACTGTTATTAATAGACTGTCGTATGTTTTATACATTTAGAGTAGGGCTATTCAACTGTTGGTCTGTTTACCAACTGAAGACTTCCTGCAATATTCTAAACATAATTTTATTTTTAATCATCAAACAATCTACACATTTAAAAGGCAGCCAAAATAACCCCTTGTTTGGTATTAAGCCTAACATATGAAGATAGAGAAAAAATATTATTAATAGAAAATTAAATAGAATAGCATGTGATATGAGATATACATAATCCATAAAAAGCATACATGCCAGGAAATTAAGCTATGTAGAAAAGATGGTGAAGTAGAAATGTATTCAGTTAATGCAGGTCTGTGTTCAACTGTGTTCTATGTAATTCTAAACCTTTACGCTTACTCACCTCTTTGCACTAAATTAAGCACACTCTTAAAGCACTTAAAATGTTTTGCAACATCTATGTTTAGTACAAGTGATTTATAAGATTAACATTATGTTAGCCTCTCCGGGAGCCATCAACTTATTGTGATGGAGAGGTTTGTGTGTTCCTATGAACCTGAGGGCTGTGTTGTCCGGGCCTTAGTGTTCCTGGTAGGGTTTCCCATGGCAAAGTGGTCTCAGGGGAGGAGCCAGACTAAGAATGGTTAAAAAATACCCCATGTATAAACGAGGAAGAGGAGGAGTTACCCTGCCCGGAGGAAGCCCGGGGCCCCCGTCTGGAGCCAGGCCCAAGCGCCTGGTGGCCGGGTTTGCCACGGAGCCCTGTCGGGCATAGCCCGAAAAAGCAACGTGGCACCACTCATGGGAGGAACCGCTGGGGTCGGGTGCGCTGCCATATGGGTGGCAGTGAAGGCCTGGGGCCTCGACGGACCAGACCCGGGCGGCAGAGGCTGGCTCTGGGGACTTGGAACATCACCTCTCTGTGGGGGAAGGAGCCGGAACTTGTGAGGGAAGTGAAGCGCTATCAGTTAGATCTGGTGGGGCTTACATCCACTCACAGTCTCGGTTCTGGAACCGTACTCCTGAATAGGGGATGGACTTTATTCTTCTCTGGAGTTGCCCAGGGTTTGAGGCCCCGGGCGGGGGTTGGGATACGCACAAGCTCCCGGTTGAGTGCCGCTATGTTGGAGTTTATCCCAGTGGATGAGAGGGTCGCCTCCCTACACCTATGGGTTTGGGGGAGGAATCTCTGACTGTTGTTTGTGCATATGCCCCAAACAGCAGTTCTCAGTATTTGGCCTTCTTGGAGACCCTGAATGGAGTCCTGTATGGGGCTCCAGTAGGAAACTCCATAGGAAACGCACACATGGTCAATGATGGAGACACCTGGAGAGGCGTGATAGGGAGGAACGGCCTCCCTGATCTGAACTCGAGTGGTCGTTTGTTGTTAGAGTTCTGTGCTAGTCATGGATTATCTATAACGAACACCATGTTCGAACATAAGGATGCTCATAAGTGTACATGTTACCAGAGCACCCAAGGCCAAAGGTCGATGATTGATTTTGTGATCGTGTCATTGGACCGGAGATCGCATGTTTTGGACACTCCGCGTAACGAGAGGGGTGGAGCTGTCAACCGATCACCATCTGGTGGTGAGTTGGGTCAAGGGGTGGGTGGAAGACTCTGGACAGACCGGGAAAACCCAAATGGGTAGTGCGGGTGAACTTGGAACGTCTGGAGGAGGCCCCTGTCCTCCTCACTCCTCCGGCTGAGCTTTTCTGGCATCCCTGTGGAGGTTTGGGGCATTGAACCTGAGTGGTCAATGTTTAAAGCCTCCATTGCCGAAGCTGCGGCGGGTAGCCTTGGTCTAAAGGTCTTAGGTGCATCAAGGGGCGGTAACCCTCGAACGCCCTGATGGACACCGATGGTCAGGGAAGCCGTCCGACTGAAGAAGGAGGCCTTCCGGGATATGTTATCCCGGAGGACTCCGGAGACGGTTGCGGTGTACCGACAGACCCGAAGGGCTGCAACCTCTGCTGTGAAAGAGGCAAAACAGCGGGTAGCATGTAACTCCCTCAAATGATGACCAATGGATTTGAAACTCGCTAGGTTGAGAGAACATGAGCCACACTTTACGGCAATTTTTGAACGATCACCGTCAGACGCACACACAGGACACACCAACAGTGCCCACCACCCCCACAAATCTTCAACCAAACTTGACTATTGTGCAAACTTGACTATTGTGACAGCATAGCTGTCACAGCTCACTAAACTATACTCAGCATTTAAAGTTTAAAGGGCTACTCCTAAGTGGAAAAACAACATAGCAGACCAATTTGGACTTAATTTTTGGAAGAAATCATGGACTGTGAGTCAAGCAACTTGGTGAGTACAATAAGATAGATTACCCAAGACATACAGTGTATTACCCTTAGCATATTAGGCTATGTTATGCTATGTTAGGCTATGTCATATAGTTTCTGAGCAATTACTGCCAATTGGGTCACGTCATTATAGTAGATTTCAGTTCATAATGTCCTTATATGTAACCAATTGTCTGTGATTTGGCTATGACATTTTGTGGCTGTTTCTTATGGCCTATTCATCCCCATATTTCTCACTGAATAACCAACAGTGATTCAGGAGGTCCCTCTGGCTCTTGACCCTGTTGTGGAAATTCTGAAGCCTGATGCATTCTTACTGATTAAAGGGCTGAGTCCCATTGTTTAGATAGGTAGAGGAGTGTGATAGAGGGGATCGGGTATTTGTCTTAAGGGGGCATTCTTGATTGGTAACAGTAGATTATAGGGTTAATCGTAAATCTGACTATCTGTTGTTTGTCCAGGTGCTGTGAGTCTTCTCCTAGAGTTGATGAGGTTACCCATGGGGGGGACAGCCCGCCCTTTGGGTAAACTCTTATGTGACAAGACAGATGGCAGCATCTTACCACACCCCTTTTCCTCCCTTATATATGGTTGACTAACTTGTATGGAGTTAGAGACTCCTCAGACGATTAGGTTTGTAAGCGGTTGACACGTCTCTCTTATTATTAATAAAACTGTTAGAATGTGCCAAGAAAACTTTGTCTCTGTTTCTTACTCCTTTAAGAGTGTCGATCAATGGAATTACCATCACAACCACTGTGACACCATCATCATTTCAGAGATTTCTCAGAAGTCGATAAGTCTCCCCCTTCTTTCTCCTATTCCCTTCTACTCTTTTCCTTTCTACTCCTGCCAACTGTTGGCTTACTATCTATGTGTGTAAGGAGGCATAGATACTAGATATGATCTAACATCATATGTGGTGATCTAACATATGATGCAAACACCACATTTAATGGTAGATCACCACATAATATGCAAACACCACATATGATGTTAGATCACATATGATGCAAAAACCACACATGTTAGATCACCACATATGATGCAAACACCAATAATGATGTTAGATCACCACATATGATGCAAACACAACACGTTAGATCATTGGACCCGCCTCCTTGTGGTGCCTCCTGTTAGTACCTTTATGAAGGAAAGCAAATTTTCCATCATGTGTAACATTCCTGGGAGTGTGTAACCCTTGGCTTATATTAATCACTTTTGCACTTTTGTATGTTCTGTGTATGTACGAACTTAAAAATTCATAATGTGTCCAAACTGTCCAATTTGGCACAAAGTGGCCAATCTGGAAAGGACACTTTGGCCTTGCTTTACAAAAGAGTAAGTAGATCACTGAATTTTATATCAAATGGCCATGAAACTTTACCCAGATCCTGCTGACATCTATTAGATCAAGTGGAAAGTTCCTCCAGGTTCCTAATCCATGTTTGGCCTTCCCCACTGCAACTCAAACATGATGAGGAATTTTGTTTGTTTTCAAAAAACATATGTTTCTGGTTTGTTTTATCTTCTGCCAAATCTATTGTGTTATACTTTCCTGCATTAATTAATAATTTCTGCAAACTACAGAGTGTCTCCTTTCAAATGGTACCAAACAAATGTTTCTACTATATTCAGGTCATGATCTACAAGCATTTAGATTTGGGTACATAATTTTAGGCGGAAATTGACTTTTTTTGCACTTGAACTAACAGGTTAACAAAGAAACATGTGGCTTTCGTAGTGTTCAACTGTTGTGGCCCGGACGCTCCCCGTTTCAACAGATGAAAGAAACAAGGACACAGGTACTTTGAACCAGGACAATTGACCCTAGCACAAGGCCAAAGCCACATTGGAGTAGGTCAAGAACAATAAGGTGAATGTCCTACAGTGGACCAATGTCCTGATCTCAATCCCACTGGGTATATTTGACACTATTCGAAAGAACCAGTCTGCAGGTCATTGTTTAGGTTTAACCAACCTGAACAAGCTGGTGCAAATCTATGGAGATTTTTTACTTGCATATAGCGAGTGACAAATGAATACTGTGAATCACAAATATCCACTGCTGCAAAAAATATAGGAAACACAATCATCACAGTATAACACCAAGTCAATTACATTTCAGGGATATGAATCTGTCCAGTTAGGAAGGATAAGCGATGGTGAATCACTGTAAATCACTGTTTTGGTGCAAATGAAAGTAACAACAGGTGAACTGCAGAGGCAACAGCAAAACAATCCTCAAAAAGAGAATGATTTTGCAGGTGGTGGCCACAGACCACAACTCTCTTCCTATCCATCCTGACTGGTTCTTCTCTGGTATTGTGTTTTGGGATCACAATACCAAAGAAGAGCACTCTTAAAGGGAGTGCTCCTAATGTCAGGTTGTTACCTGTATAAAAGATACTTCTTCACACAAGCAATCAAATCAATCAGATTCCAAACTCTCCACCATGACCAAGACCAAAGAGCTGTCCAAGGATGTCAGGGACAAGATTGTAGACCTACACAAGGCTGGAATGGGCTACAAGAACATCGCCAAGCAGCTTGGTGAGAAGGTGGCAACAGTTGGTGCAATTATTCGCAAAAATGAAAAAAACACAAAGAATGTCAATCTCCCTCATTCTGAGGCTTCACGCAAGATCTCACCTCGTGGAGTGTCAATTATCATGAGAACGGTGAGGAATTAGCCAGATATTGTCAATAATCTCAAGGCAGCTGGGACCATCACCAAGAAAACAATTGGTAACACACTACGCCATGAAGGACTGAAATCCTGCAGTGCCCGCAAGGTCCCCCTGCTCAAGAAAGCACATGTACAGGCCCGTCTGAAGTTTACCAAATAATATCTGATTGATTCATAGGAGAACTGGGTGAAAGTGTTGTGGTCAGATGAGACCAAAATCAAGCCCTTTGGCATAAACTCAACTCGCTATGTTTGGAAGAGGAGGAATGCTGCCTATGACCCCAAGAACACCATCCCCACCGTTAAACATGGAGGTGGAAATATCAAAGGGTGTTTTTCTGCTAATGGGACAGGACAACTCCCTCGCATCAAAGGGACGATGGATGGTTCCATGTACCGTCAAATCTCAGCCAAGTCATTGAAAATAGGTCTTGGAGGGGTATTCCAACATGGCAATGACCCAAAACACATGGCCAAGGCAACAAAGGAGTGGCTCAAGAAGAAGCACATTAAGGTCCTGGAGTGGCCTGGCCAGTTTCCAGACCTTAAACCCATAGACAATCTGTGGAGGGAGCTGAAGACTTGGAGAAGATCTGCAAAGAGGAGTGGGACAAAATCCCTCCTGAGATGTGTGCAAACCTGGTGGCCAACTACAAGAAAAGTCTGACCTCTGTGATTGCCAACAAGGGTTTTACCACCATGTTTTGAAGAGGGGTCGAATAATTATTTCACTCATTAAAATGCAAATCAATTTATAACATTTTTGACATGCATTTTTCTGGTTATTTTTGTTGTAATTCTGTCTCTCATTGTTCAAAAATTATAGACTGATCAATTCTTTGTCAGTGGGCAAATGTACAAAATCAGCAGGGGATCAAATACTTTTCCCTCACTGTAAGGCCACTCACTAATGTAATGAAAGTCATACATTGGTAAAATGCAGATGACAAGTGCACTGACATTCACAGAAACATGTTTGAACATACATACATGTATTCGATAATGCTTTATTTTTGTTATCGTTTAATTATGTTTTTTTTTTACATAACGTTTGTGGAACTGTAAGCACATATTTGTTGACTGTGATTTTTATTTGACAATTGCATCACATATTTGTGACTCATTTCTTTTAGTTTTACAACATCTTGAATGAAATCTATTTCCATAAGTCAATCAATCAATCAAATTTATTTATAAAGCCCTTTTTACAACAGCAGTTGTCACAAAGTGCTTTACAGAGACACCCGGCCTTAAACCCCAAGGAGCAAACAACAATAGTGTTGAATGTCAGTGGCTTGGAAAAACTCCCTAAGAAGGCCGAATTTTAAGAAGAAACTAGAGAGGACCCAGGCTCAGAGGGGTGACCAGTCCTCTTCTGGCTGTGCCGGGTGAGATATTAAGAGTCCAATTGGAATAATAAATACATTTATCTGGGCTAAATCCAGAGTCTATTTGATTTTAGACTAGGTTAGAAGTATGACCAGGAGGACAAGGACAGGAACAGCAACGGGCCCCCAAAACCAGGTAATTTGTCGGTGTGGACCAGGACCCTTTATCTCCTCCTAAAATTTAAAACTGGAGGAGACTGAGAAAAGTTAGTAGTGCATTCCTCATATTCCCCAGCACAATAATATAGCAGCGTAACACCTTGGAACTGAGACGTGGGTGGATGCCTGGCAATCCACCCACATTGCCAGGCATAAACCAAAGGGACACCCACCAACCGTAACCCCCCAAGTTGCCCAGTCCCTGCAGCAGAGAATCATCCCCATAGTAAACTGTTGCCAAGATACATTTTTTTCCACGTTCACACAAAGGACCCTTTTGTAAAAACACCCAGGCTATTTTTGCAATATTAACCGGGTCTCCTAGCTCAGCCATGGAATAGGGCAACTCCTTTAAAGTTGGCATAGGCCTCTTGATGCCTCTTTGAGAAGAGTCGGAGTATAGATTCACTGCTCTCTGCATTACTGAATAATGGACTTTACTCTAATCCGGGGTATATTTGGTGCCTTGAAAATTCTTATACCTGATTGCTACTTTTGAAGATGCTTATACTACACTGCATGCACAATTATTAGGCAAATCGTATTCCTCAAGATTTCTTTTATTTTTGAATAAACACAACGCTCTCAGTCAATCCAAAATATTATTGAATCTCAACCCTGAATGTATAACAAAGGAGAAGTTTTTTGATCTTTCTCAGGGGACTACATAAAAGTGCAGAATTATTAGGCACCTAATTAAAAACAAACATTCTCCCAACTCGTGTTTATTTAAATTTTTTAAAGTAAGTGTAAAAAATAAGTAACACAAAATGACAATTATTTTAAATGTTTGTCCTTTCAAAAATATTCAGTGACCAATATAACCACCCTTCTTTTTAATAACTGCCATGAGCCTTCCATCCATGGAGTCGGTCAGTTTCTTGCTCTGTTCACGATACATTTTTGCTGAAGCAGCAACCACAGCCTCCCAAATGCTTTTCAAAGAGGTGTTTTGTCTTCCCTGACTGTAAATCTCACGTTTGAGAAGGGTCCACAAATTCTCAATAGGATTTAAGTCAGTAAGAGGAAGGGGGCCAAGTCATTATTCAAGCATCTTTGTGGCACTTGCTGGCTAGCCAAGCAGTGGAGTACTTGGATACATGTGATGGAGTATTGTCCTGCATGAAGATCATGGCCTTCTTGAATGCTGAGGACTCACGGTAAGTATCTTCCAGAAACTGGCAGTAGATTTGAGTTTCAGTCCATCTTTAACGCGAAAAGGTTCAACTACCTCATCCTTAATGATAGCAGCCCATACCAGTTTCCCTCCTCCAGCTGGCTGGCGCCTGACTGAAGTGGTGCCCTGTGTCCATTAGTGATCCAGCCACGGACCCATCCATCTGGTCCATTAAAGAGTCACTCTCATTTAATCTGTCCATAAAACCTTTGAAAAATCTGTCTTCAGATAATTCTTTGCCCAATCTATACAGTAAATTTCAAATCTTATTCAGTGGTGGTCGTGTGTCTGCCTTCTTGACCTTGGGCATGTCTCTGAGCACTTGACAACATGTACTTCTGGTCACTCCAGGTGGTTTCAGTTCTAGAACATGATGGCACTGGTGGATAATGGGTTCCTGGTAGCTTCACTTTTAATTATTCTCATGTCTTATGCAGTTCATTTGCGACTTTTCTTCTCCGTGCTTTTTTTGCGCCCCAGTTTACTATTCACAACAAAACGTTTGAGTGTCTGTTGGTCACACCTCAATAGTTTAGCTATTTCAAGAGTGTTGCATCCGTCTGAAAATCATTTTACAATTTATGACTTCAGTGTCAGTTAAATCTTTTTTTGGCACATTTTACCTGAGGTCATGAAGCTGCCTAACAATTACGCACACCTTGATGTTAGGTGTTATTCATTGTTGCCACTCCCTGACTCATTACACCAATACAGTGGGGAGAACAAGTATTTGATACACTGTGATTTTGCAGGTTTTCCTACTTACAAAGCATGTAGAGGTCTGTAATTTTCATATGTACTCTTCAACTGTGAGAGACGGAATGTAAAACAAAAATCCAGAAAATCACATTGTATGATTTCTTTTAATAATTAATTTACATTTTATTGCATGACATAAGTATTTGATCACCTATGTTGTGGAAATTTCTCTAACCAATGTATTCTCACTGATTAAAGGACTAAGTCCCATTGTTTAGATAGGTAGTGATATAACAAAAGGAATGTGGTCCTTGGGGGGGAAGTAAGGTCAGTTGTCCCTTTTGGTTAAAACAACAGTAAACATTGGCAGGAAGGATAAGGTGGGGGAGGACAGCATGTGACATGTGTGAAGCTTAGGAAGTAACATAACAAAGGGAATGTGTTTTATTGACATGAGACAGATAGGCAGCATCTTACCACACCCCTTTTCCTCCCTTATATACTGATGATTGTACTGTACTAATTTAGAGACTTTAGAGACTAATTAATAAAACTATTAGAATGTGTCAAGAGAATTTTGTCTCTGTTTCTTACTCCTTTAAGAGTGTCGATCGATGGAATTACCATCACACCTACCAACCAGTAAGATTCCAGCTCTCACAGACCTATTAGTTTTTCTTTAAGAAGCCCTCCTGTTCTCCACTCAGTACCTGTATTAACTGCACCTGTTTGAACTCGTTACCTGTATAAAAGAAACCTGTCCACACACTCAATCAAACAGACTCCAAACTCTATGCAATGGCCCAGACCGGAGAGCTGTGTAAGGAAATTAGGGATAAAATTGTAGACCTGCACTAGGATGGGATGGGCTACAGGACAATAGGCTAGCAGCTTGGTAAGATGGCAACAACTGTTGGCGCAATTTTTTGAAAATGGACGAAGTTCAAGATGACGGTCAATCTCCCTCAG
This sequence comes from Esox lucius, assembly GCF_011004845.1. Classification (NCBI taxonomy): domain Eukaryota; kingdom Metazoa; phylum Chordata; class Actinopteri; order Esociformes; family Esocidae; genus Esox; species Esox lucius. Next base: position 32,439,016 of record NC_047573.1, on the reverse strand, counting down.
GCTGTGGCTCCATGCAAGATCTCACCTCCTGGGGCATCAATGATCATGAGGAAGGTGAGGAATCAGCCCAGAACTACATGGCAGGACCTGGTCAATGACCTGAAGAGAGCTGGGACCACAGTCTCAAAGAAAACAATTAGTAACACACTACACCATCATGGATTAAAATCCTGTAGCGCACGCAAGGTCCCCCTGCTCAAGCCAGCGCATGTCCAGGCCCGCCTGAAGTTTGCCAATGACCATCAAGAACTACAGGAAACGTATGATCTCTGTAATTGCAAACAATGGTTTGTGTACCAAATATTAAGTTCTGCTTTTCTGAAGTATCAAATACTTATGTCATGCAATAAAATGAAAATTAATTTCTTAAAAATCATACAATGTGATTTTCTGGATTTTCTGAAATTACAGACTTCTACATGCTTTGTAAGTGGGAAAACCTGCAAAATCGGCAGTGTATCAAATACTTGTTCTCCCCACTGTAGTAATGTTCTCTGCTTGGACTGGCTTGGGACATAGCGTTGCCTGGAAAGCAACAGCCCCTTTTCATGGAGAAAATGGTTTCCTCAGATTGCCCCTTTGGGGCAATTATTCATCTTTTAGCCCAACAGTGACCCAATGAAATGCTGGACTGGCTTTGCCACAAGTCTGTGCGTGACAAATGGCCCAGCCAAAGCCCAGACTTGAACCATCCAATCTGACAGAGCTTGTTATGTTACACTATGACTAACTGGAAATGGAAGGTATTTGGTTTCTGTTCCTTTGAAGTAGAAATGTGGCAGTGTGTATTCAAGGAACCCACAACTGGCATTTGTAGGACTTACAGTGGGTGTAGAAAAGAATCACCCCCCTTTAAAATAATCACATTTTGTTGCTTTTCAGCCTGAAATGAAAATGGACAAAAACTATTTTTGTTTTATTCAGCTATATTTACAACTTATAACATCCAAGTGAAAAATATAATACCAATACCAATATAATACTACAAATTAAAAAACAGGATCACTGAGTTGGAAAAAGAATCACCCCCCTCCTTGAAAACCCAACCAGGTGTAGTTAATCACCTTCTCAATAGCACAAAAAGCCAATTGACTTTCAACTGTGGTCTTTTTGATTAGCTCAGCATGAAACAAGCTTTTCCTGAAGCATTTCAGTCCTTGGTAGTGCAACTGAAGAAAACAATAAACTATAGATTGTAAGGCATTGTCAAAAGATCTCTGGGATAAAGTTGTGGACAGGCACAAGTCAGGAGATGGATAAAAAAAAATTCAAAGGCATTATCAGTGCCTAGTGTAATTCCATGTATCGATACTCTTAAAGGAGTAAGAAACGGAGACAAAGTTCTCTTGGCACATTCTAACAGTTTTATTAATATTTGCAAATATGAGAGACGTGTCAAACGCTTACAAACATAATCATCCGAAGAGTCTCTGACTCGATACATGTCATTCAACACTATATAAGGACAGAAGCGGGGTGGGACAAAATCCTGCACAATCCCCCAACTCAACAGGACACATTCCCTTTGTTCTATTATTACCTAAACTTATGGGAGGAAGGAGACAGCTCTCCTTCCTCCCATAAGTAACTTCTTCAATTCTATGAGTTCTTACAGCATCTGGACAGACAATAGATGCCCCGATGAGTCATACAAATGCACAGATAAATGAGTACCTTTATAACAGCCGACACCAGTCAATGATGCCCCCTATGCAAATACCAGCTCCCCCTCTCCCACAGTCCTCAACTTATCTAAACAATGGGACTCAGTCCTTTAATCAGTGAGAATACAACAGGTCTCAGAAATGTCCCTGACGCTAGAAACACAGTGAAGTCTGTTATTAAGGTATTTGGTACAACACAGACCCTCCCTGGGTCAGGACGTTGCTCCAAACTGGTTGAAATAGCCAGGAGGAAACTGGTCAGAGAGGCTACCAAGAGGCCTACAGCAACTCTAAAGCAGTTGCAGGAATTCAGGACAAAGAGTGGTCACACACACAATGTGCATGTGACAACAGTATCACAAATTCTCCACAAATGTGACTTGTATGGGAGGGTTGCAAGAAAAAAGCCACTCCTCAAGAAAGGCCATGGCACATGCAGTCACGACTGAGCTTTGCCAAAACACACCTTGAATATTCTAAGGCTACGTGGAAAAAGGTGTTAGGGTCAGATGAGACTAAGATTTTATGATTTGTCTGGCGAAAATCCAATACAGCTCACCATCCAAATAACACCACTCCTACAGTAAAGCATGGAGGTGGTAATATCATGTTATGGGGTTGTTTTCTTTGCAGCAGGGACTGGAGCACTTGTCAGGATAGAAGGAAAAATGGATGGGGCAAAATACTGTCAAATTATTGAGGAAAATCTATAGTTCTCTGCAATAAATTTGTCAATGGGAATACGATTTACCTTCCAACATGACAATGACCCAAAGCACACAGCAAAACTGACCACACAGTGGTTGAAGGAGAAAAAGGTGAATGTCTTTGCATGGCCTAGTCAGAGCCTGGACTTAAACCCCATTGAAAATCTGTGGAATGACTTGAAGACAGCAGTCCACAAACGGTCATCATCAAATTTAACTGAACTTGAGCAGTTCTGCAAAGAAGAGTGGTCAAATATTGCAACGTCTAGATGTGTAGTTAGTAGAGACATATCCCAACAAATCAAAGGCTGTAATTAAAGCAAAAGGTGGTTCAACAATAAACTAAGGGTGATCCTTTTTCCAACTCTGTGATTATGTTTTTTAATTTAAAAAATGTTTCTGACATTGGTGTATCTTTCACTTTGATTTTTTAAGTTGCACTGAGTAAATACAGCTGAATGAAACAAAAACTGTGTCTGTCTTCATTTCAGGCTGCAAAGCAACAAAATGTCATTATTACACTGTACATCTTAAACAATAACATCCATAATGTAATTAATTCCTGGAAGGGTGTGTCTGGGTGTTCTTGACAGTCTTGCACTGTACTTCCTTGTTTGCCTTGTTGGTTACCCTAGGTAACAAGGTTGGTAACGTTGAATTCTTTCAGATGCGCCAGAATGCTGGAATACTTAAGTTGCTGGGTGGATGTAAACTATGCTGAATGGGCGTAAACTAAGATCAGCCCTCTGGCACGTGTGAATCTTTTAAGCCTCTTTTCTCAGAAATAGAAAGAGCAGATAATCAACTTTTAAAGCAGCATATCTTTCCCTTTACTTTATCAAACAGTGTTTTAATACCATTACAAAACTCTAAATCTGGACCTTAATAAAAAAGTTACAGAATGTCACCTTTTGTTAATTTTCGTTTCAACACTTGCGTTTTGTCAACTAAGAATAACAGCACTGTCAGAGTTACAGCCCCCCATTTTATTCAAGCATAGGTATTGGGACATTTGACTCACAGGTGTTTGATTGATTTCCTTTTAATTAAATGTTGACACATAAAATAGCTGTGAATGTGTGGTCGCATCTTTGTTTTTGTCTGTAGAGTCAGTGTTTGGCGTCAATAGGCATAATCTTACATGAATACTAGGGAGTTGTCTATGAATGTAAAGCAAGCAATTTGGATGCTGAAAGAAAAGAGAAACTTAATCAGAACTGTTGCACAACATTTGGGCATTTCCAAATCACCAGTTTGGCATTTCACGAAAAAGAAAGAAACCACTGGTGTCCCCAGAATTCAGCAACGCCCAGGTCGGGCAAAACAGCAATTAATGATAGAAAAATGAACAGCTGTTAAAGACAACCCTAAAATCACTGTCACTGAAATCACCAACAACCTTCAGGGTCCATTATTCACAGAAAACCTTGGCAGCAGAATTACAAAGGCAAGATGTAAACCTCTGATCAGCACCAAAAACTATATGGCCTGTATAGAATCAGCTAAAGAGTTTTGCGGACAGATGAGACAAAGTGATCCTCAAAGGGATTAAAAGTCAAAAGTATGGAGCAAAAGGACCTGCAGATCATCCCTAGCATTCTACCTCATCTGTGAAACATGGTGTCATGTGTCATGTCAGGGGCATGCATGGCTGCCTGTGGAACAGGCTCACTCATCTTTATGATATAAAAAATTATGGTAGAATCAGAATGTATTCAGAAGTGTAGAGAAGCACCTTGGCTTCCGACGTACAAGAAAATGATACAAGACTCATTGGGCAGCGCTTCACAATGGAACCCTGACCCAAAATACACTGCCCTGCTGACTCTACCAACAAGTTCATCAGGGGGAGAAAGTGATTTAATGATTAAAATCAGATTGAACATGCATCGGAAAGTCCCTAACTTGCAACATCTCAAAATGGCTGCAATAAAGGCTTGGCAATGCATCTCAAAGAATGACACAACAAGTTTTGTGAAGGGATGTTTTACTGAAATTCTCTAGTGGAATATGCAAATTATTTAATTATTTAATATATTTTAAATGTGATGATTATAACTGACAACTAATGAAAATCCCAAATTCAGTATCTCCGAAAATTTGAATATTACTTAAGACCAATACACATTTTGTTTTTGAAATGTTGGCCAACTGAAAAGTATGAACATGAAAAGTATGAGCATGTACAACACTCAGTACTTAGTTGGGCTCCTCCTTAGTTGGGGCTCCAACACCAGCAGATGACATGGCACCTCAAACCATCACTGACTGTGGAAACACTGGACTTCAAGCAACGTGGATTCTGTTTTTTTTCCAAAGGAAATGCTAAATGTACTTTCATCAGGGAACATAGCAGCAGTCCAGTCCTTTTTGTCTTTAGCCCAGGCGAGACGCATCTGATGCTGTGTCTTGTTCAAGAGTGGCTTGACACAAGGAATGCGACAGCTGAAACCCATGTCTTGCATATGTCTGTGCATGGTGTTTCTTGAACCACGGACTCCAGCTTTTTTCTACCACATCTTTTCCTTCCCTTCACCTCTCTATTAATGTGCTTGGACACAGAGCTCTGTGAACAGCTAGCCTCTTTAGCAATGACCTTTTGTGTCTTGCACTCCTTGTGCAAGGTGTCAATGGTCGTCTTTTGGACAGCTGTCAAGTCAGCAGTAGCCTACAGAACTAGACTGAGGGACCATTTAAAGGCCTTTGCAGGTGTTTTGAGTTAATTAGCTGATTAAATTGTGGCACCAGGTGTTTTCAATATTGAACCTTTTCACAATATTCAAATTTTCTGAGATACTGAATTTGAGGTTTTCATTAGTTGTCAGTTATAAAATTATAAAAATTAAAAAAGATAAACACTTGAAATATATCAGTATGTGTGGAATGAATGTATACATTATACAAGTTTCACTTTTTGAATGGAATTACTGAAATAAATCAACTTTTTGATTATATTATAATTATATGACCAGCACCTGTATTGTTTTTAAAAGTTGTCTTGGATATTTATATTTATTTTAATCCTTTAAATCAAAATACTGTATTTGTCACCAGACAGGTTAAGGCGTCTTACTTCACCATACACTCCCAAACCCCACCCAATTGTGGGAATGTTTTGATATAGAACCCAAAAGACCTTTTCACAACCACAAGAAAAGATCCAGAGGAAATGTGTTGGTGTGTAATAAGATGGTTAAATACATTTACCTATTAGAGGTACAATATACTGAATGTAAACGATCCACTCTAAGCAATGTGGAAATCAATTTATGTGAACTTTATAAGGGATATAGAAACCTGTACCTGTTTGTATAGAGCAGTATTGCTCATGAAATAAAACATCATTGAATTCCCCCAATGCAAATGATGTTGTATATGAGGATGAAAATTCAGATGCTTCCATTTTACAGAGACCAGCGTTGTTATGTCTGGCATAGAGCCTATAGCACTGTATCTAAGCTACAGAAGGTCATTGCTGAAAGGGCTGGCAGTTCACAGAGTGATGTATCAAAGGATATTAATGGAAAGTTGACTGGAAGGGAAAAGTGTGTTTGGAAAAGTTGCAAAAGCAAGAGGGATGACTGCAGCCTTGAGATGATTGTCATTGCCGACAATGGAGCTCCACAAGGAGCGAACTGAAGCTGGAGTCATTAAGAGCCACCACATGTCCAGGAAATGGGCTAAAAGTGTCTCATTCCTAGTTTCATGCCACTCCTGGACCAGAGATAATGTCAGAAGTGTCTTACCTGGGCAAAGGAGAAAAAGAACTAGTCATAGTTCTTAGAGATAAAGTCATTTCTTCAGATTAATGTACATTTAGCTTTTCATTTGGAAGAGTCTGGAGAAAGAGTGGAGAGGCACAGAATCCAAGTTGCTTGAAGTCCAAGTTCCCACAGTCAGTGATGATTTTGGGTGCCATGTCCAGAGTCAATGCAGCCGTCTACCAGAAGATTAGAGCACTTCATGTTTCCATCTGCTGACAAACCTTTTGGAGATGCTGATTTACTTTTCCAGCAGGACTTGCCCACAGTCTCAAAACTACTGGTAACTGGTTTGCTGCCCATTGTTTTATTGATTGGCCAGCCAACATTCCTGACCTAAATTCCATAGTGAATCCATGGGGTATTGTCAAGAGGAAAATGCGATACACCAGACCCAACAACACAGAGGAGCTGAAGGCCGCTATCAATACAACCTGGGCTTTCATAACACCTCAGCAGTGCCAGGGCTGATTGCCTTCATGCCATGCCGCATTGATGCAGTAATTCAGGCAAAAGGAGCCCCGACCATGTATTGAGTGCATAAATTAACATACTTAAGAAACCTTTGCAGGTGTTTTGAGTTAATTCGTTGATTACAGCTCTTCTCAGGTAGACATTTCTGTATTAATACATTTTTTATTCTAATATTTTGAGATACTGGATTTTTTAATTTTTTGAGCCATAATCATCAACATTGAAACAAAAACATCTTGAAATGCTTCACTTTGTGTAATGAATTTAGAACAAAGTTGTCACTTTTTGATTTGAAAAATCAATATATATTTATATATCCCCTGAGTTCCACATTGTCACTTATTGTTGCCCTGTGTTTGAAGTGTTCATCTCACTATGTGTTACTTCTCTATCTCCCAATGTGCTCTAGTTATTGTGTTGTATTTTACATGTAGGATGGGGTGAGTCCAGACAATTGTTACTTAATGGAATTGATTGTCTAGGAATGTTATTTGGTAAATAAAATATAGTAAAACATTTTGTTCCCCATAAAATATTCCCCCAAACATCTGTCAATATCAAATAATATAGTACATTTTTAACTATCATTTGTCACTGTATAATAATTACTGTAAGTCTCTTTTTGAATGTGAAACTGAAAGAGCATAAGTAACGATTTTTTTGGCAGAGGACCAAATCACTCATCAAATCACCCAACTACAGTAAACCAAAGCCAGACTTAATATCCACCACCTGAAAACAGGGCTTTAAAATGCTGGTCTCTCCACAAATGAAGAAGTCCGAATGTCCCTTATTTTGTTCCAAATTGGCCAGCCTTTTTATGATTTAAAACACATGGTCAAAATGTCCACAATGAATTTGTGAGTATTGTATGCAGTTCTGCTCATAAGTTTTCATACCCTGGCAGATATTGTGAAATGTTGGCATTGATTTTGTAAATATGACTGATCTTTTATTTAAGGATAGTGATCATATGAACCCATTCATTCATAAATCATAATAACACAAATAATATCAAATGTTTACATACCCTTGAATGTTTGGCCTTGTTACAAACGTACAAGGTCACACACACAGGTGAAAATGGCAATTAAAGATGAATTTCCTACACCTCTGGCTTTTAAAATTACAATTAGTCTCTGTGTATGAATATTCAATGAGTTTGTTAGCGCTCAAGTGGATGCACTGAGCAGGCTAGATACTGAGCCATGGGGAACAGAAAAGAACTGTCAAAAGAATTACGTAACAAGGTAATGGAACTTTATAAAGATGGAAAGGGATATAAAATAATTTCCAAAGCCTTGCAAATGCCAGTCAGAGCTTTTCAAGCCCTTATTAAGAAGTGGACATTTCGGGGATCTCTTGATACCAAGCCAAGGTCAGGTAGACCAAGAAAGATTTTAGCGAAATCTGCTAGAAGAACTGCTCTGGAAAAAGATGGTGTGGTTGTGCTCCTCGTAAGGAGCACAATATGACGATACTTGAACAAAAATTAGGTGCTTGGTCAAGTTGCCAGAAAGAAGCCAGAAAGAAGCCTTGACTAGCGCCACAAAAATGCCCAGTTACAATATGCCCGACAACACCTAAACACACCTCACAGCTTCTGGCACACAGTAATTTGGAGTGATGAGACCAAAATAGAGCTTCATGGTCACAACCATAAGTGCTATGCTTGGAGAGGGGTCAACAAGGCCTATAGTGAACAGAATACCATCTCCATTGTGAAGCATGGTCGTGGCTCACTGATGCTTTAGGGGTTTGTGAGGTTTAAAGGCACGGGGAATCTTATGAACATTTATGACAAGATGAATGCAGCATGTTATCAGAAAATACTGCCAGACAATTTGTATTCTTCTGCATGAAAGCTGCGCATGGGACGCTCTTGGACTTTCCAGCACAACAATGACCCTAAGCATAAGGCCATGTTGACCCTCCAGTGGTTACAGCAGAAAAAGGTGAAGGTTCTGGAGTGGCCGTCACAGTCTCCTGACCTTAATATCATCGAGCCACTCTGGGGAGATCTCAAACGTGCGGTTCTTGCCAGACACCCAAAGACTATGCATGACATGGAGGCATTTCGTCAAGACTAATGGGCAGCTATACCACCTGCAAGAATTTAGGGCCTCATAGACAACTATTACAAAAGACTGTACGCTGTCATTGAGGCATAAGGGGGCAACACACCGTATTAAGAACTAAGGGTATGCATACTTTTAAACTGGGGTCAGTTAAATTATTTCTTTGTTGCCATGTTTTGTTTTATGATTGTGCCATTCTGTTATCACGTACAGTTGAATGTGAATCCTATAAGAAATAAAAGATGTGTTTTGCCTGCTCACTCATGTTTTCATTACAAATGGTACATACAGTGGATATAAAAAGTCTACACCTCCCTGTTTAAATGCCAGGTTCTTGTGATGTAAAATAATGAGACAAAGATAAATCATGTCAGAAGCAGGTTTTTCCACCTTTAATGTGACCTATAACCTGAACAATTCAATTGAAAAACAAACTGAAATCTTCGAGGGGAAAAAATAAATAAATCAATAACCTGGTTGCATTTTTAGTAAGTGTGCACGCCATTAAACTAATCATTTGTTGATGTACCTTTTGATTTTATTACAGCACTTAGTTGTTTTGGGTAGGAGTTTATTAGCATGGCACATCTTGACGTGGCAATATTTGCCCACTCTTCAATGTAAAAGCGCTCCAAATCTGTAAGATTGCAAGGAAATCTTCTGTGCATAGCCCTCTTCAGACCATCCCACAGATGTTCAATTGGATTCAGGTCAGGGCTCTGGCTGGGCAATTCCAAAATGTTAATCTTCCTCTGGTGAAGCCATGCTTTTGTGCTTTTGGATGTGTGCTTTCGGTCATTGTTGTGCTGAAAGGGGAACTTCATCTTCAGCTTTCTAACGGACGCCTGAAGGTTTTGTGGCAAAACCTGGTATTTGGAACTGTTCATAATTCCCTCCACCCTGACCCCAGTTCCAGCTGAAGAAAACAGTCCCAAAGCATGATTCTGCCACCACCATGCTTCACTGTGGGTATGGTGTTCTTTGAGTAATGTGCAGTGTTGTTTTTGTGCCAAACATACTTTTTGGAATCATGGCCAAAAGGTTCAACCTTGGTTTCATCAGACCATAAAACATTTTCCCATGTGCTTTTGGGGGACTTGATGTTTGTTTTTGCAAACCTCAGCTGGGCTTGGATGTTTTTCTTTTAAAGAAAAGGCTTCCGTCTTGCCACCCTACTCCTTATGCCCATTCATATGAAGAATACGTGGGATTGTTGTCACATGTAGCACACAACCAGTACTTGCCAGAAATTCCTGTTAATGTTGCTGTAGGCGTTTTGGAAGCCTCCCTGACCAGTTTTCTTCTTGTCTTTTCATACATTTTGGAGGGAAATCCAGTTCTTGGTAAAGTCTCTGTTGTGCCAAATTTTCTCCACTTGATGATGACTGTCTTCACTGTGTTCCATAGTATATCTAATGCTTTGGAAATTCTATTGTACCCTTCTAACTGACTTTCAGTCAGTTAATCTAGGATTAATAAGAGTCACTGTAAATGATGGCAGGTGTGTAATGACTTCTATTTAACATGAATGTGATTGGTTAATACTGAACACAGCCACATCCCCAGTTATAAGAGGGTGTGTACACTTGTGCAACCAGGTTGTTGAGTGTTTTTTATTTTTCATTTTTCTCCTTTCAGATTTCAGTTTGTTTTTCAATTGCATTGTTCACATTAAAGGTCACATTTGTTTTATTTTATATGTTGTGTTTCAGATGAGGGGTCTGACTGTGTCTAAGAAATGGAAAATGACCCCATGGTGGCTATTCTACCTGTTGTTCTTTACATAGCTAGTAGCCAAATTGACATATGTAGTCCCATTTAGAGCACTGGTGATCCAGATATGGTAATCTTGAAAAGTTTGTATCTGGATCAGGGTGATCCAATCCAATGTTGCTTTGAAAAACCGACACAAAAGTAAGATGCATTATATGATCCTGGATACCTATGGCAGAATCCTGTTTGTGGACTTGAGTTCTGCATTCAACACCATTATTCCTGCTTTGTTCCAGAAAATGCTATATCAACTGGGAGGGCCCGAGTCCACATGCTGGTGGATCACAGCCATCCTGACCATCAGTACCGGTTCCCCCCAAGGCTTTGTCCTGTCCTCCCTACTCTTCCCCTCTTACAGCAATAGCTGCACCTCCAGTCACCATTCTGTCAAGTTCCTGAAATTTGTGGATGACACAACCCTAATCTGACTAATTTGAGATGGAGATAAACCCTTCTACAGGTGGAAGATTGACCATCTGGTGTGCAGGGGCAGTCAGAACAACTTGGAGCTCAACGCCCTAAAGACAGTGGAGATGATGGTGGACTTCAGGAGAAGCCCAGCTGCCCTTCCTCCCATCACCCTGGGTGGCATCCCAGTCAACTCTGCGGAGTCCTTTCGCTTTCTGGGCACCACCATCGCCCAGGACCTCATGTGGGATCTGAACATCACCTCTCTTACAAAGAGGAGCAGAGGACCCACAGCAGAGGATATACTTCTTGCGACTGAAAAAGTTCAACGACTATGATGGTGCATTTCTACACTGCCATCATAGAGTCCATCCTGACCTCCTCCATCAGCTGCTCTGCAGAGAGGGTGATTGGCTGCAATCTGCTGTCTCTACACAACCTACACACCTCCAGGATGCGGATGCGAGCGGCAATGATTGGGGTTGATTCCTCTCACACTGGAAATTGACTATTCAGAGCTCTCCCCTCTAGCAGAAGGCTGAGGTCTGTCAGGACCAAAACTTCACCCCACAAGAACAGTTTCCTACAGTAGTAGGTGTTATGGAAATTTTTAACTAAGGTACATTTGAGAAATGTCTGTCTTTCCATTGGCTAGTATGTAAATCTTTACTTTGATTGTGACACACGTCTGTGTAATATCAGAGGACTATTAGGTACTTTTGACCATGTTATCCTGCCTAGACAAAGAAGGGTGTCTGTCCTTTTGTTCCTCAAGAATGTGGTCCTTGGGGGGGAAGTAGGAGCAATTGGCATGTTTAGGTAAACGCAACAGTAAACATTATGGCAGGAAGGAAAAGGTGGGGGACAGCCCACCCTTTGGGTAAAACCTATGTGACACAAGACAGATGGGCAACAACTTACCACACCCCTTTTTCACTGTAATAAATCCGGATTGATAATGTATTACGTGAGAGACTCCTCGGACGATTATGTTTGTAAGATTTTGACGTGTCTCTCTTATTTGCAAATTATTTATAAAACTGTTAAATTGTGCCAAGAGAATTTCGTCTCTGTATTTCTTCTGATCGATAAAATTGCCATCACATAGGCCTCATGATCATGCCGCCGGTATCAAATTGTCTATAGCACATTCTCAACACGCATACACAATTCTCAACTAACAAATCTAAAACCGTTTCCCACATACACACACAACCCTCAACGGACAAATCTATAACCTCTCCCACATACACACACAACCCTCAAATGGACAAATCAATTACTCCTCCCCACATATGTAAACAACCCTCAACTGCACAAAAACCTCCACCTTACATCATGGCCGTAGCCACTGAGTCAACATTGGGGGGACCGATGTTTTTATATATTTTTTATATTAAATAACTCACAAACAGATTGTGTTTTGTATAACATTTCTCTGTTTTTTTTGTTTTTTTCTTGTTTCTTTGTATGTAATCGCAGAGATTAATAAAGTACCACAACAGCCACAACCATATAAACTGAAATCTATACATTGTTATAAAAAGGCTTAGCAAATTGTGGTCAAGGTTTAGCAAATAGTTTTTATTTACATATGTACATGTACACTTGGGTGGACATCAGGACCATTTGCCCTTCCTCTCCTCTGGTCCTATATTCTCCTCACCTCTCCAGTCCTCTCCTCTGGTCCTATATTCTCCTCACCTCTCCAGTCCTCTCCTCTGGTCCTATATTCTCCTCACCTCTCCAGTCCTCTCCTCTGGTCCTATATTCTCCACACCTCTCCAGTCCTCTCCTCTGGTCCTATATTCTCCTCACCTCTCCAGTCCTCTCCTCTGGTCCTATATTCTCCTCACCTCTCCAGTCCTCTCCTCTGGTCCTATATTCTCCTCACCTCTCCAGTCCTCTCCTCTGGTCCTATATTCTCCTCACATCTTCAGCCCTCTCTCTTCCTCTCCTCTGGTCCTGTATTTTCCTCCTTCTCCAGTCATCTCCTCTCCCCTGCTATCCAGTCAGCTCTTCTCCTTTCCTCTGCTCTCCTATCCTGTCATCTCATCTCCGGGCAAAGGATCCAAAGGCCTTTTTGCGTTTATAATTGACAGCAATAAAAGACTGGCATATTTCTTCAAGATCCAGTCTGTCCAGTTTCTCCTGGTGTACGTGACACATGGCCACATTAATCAGCCTTGTTTGACTCATCGATGATCTATGGCTTGTCTCAAGCCTCCTCAGGGCAATAAAACTCCTCTCTGCCTCTACAGAGGAGGCAGGGATGACCAGCAGAAGCCTTACTAAAGCCTGACCGAAGAGACCCTTACCTCTGGCAGTATTTCCTGAATAATGCTAGCAACATCTGAGCTTGTTTGATATGTGTGATTAGCCCCAAACATGACCAACTGCACCTGCAGTAGACTTGAATTAAATTCAGGATACTCATCTACCACCTTGTCCATGTCTCTGCGTAGAAGCACACTTTCAAGCTGCCGCAGCTTGTTGAATCCAGCTTGTTCAAACCTCTCTATGAACTGAGTATGTACTGTATCCAAGACTTTGTAGAATTGGGCTCTTTACAAAGACTGGGCATCTGGATTGATATGGGCTGCAACCTGACCAATATAACGCCTTGTAGGTTTGCGGATATGAGGCTGAATAGGTTGTAGGTTCAGCTTTGTTGCTATAGCAGTTGTTTTTGCAAACAGCACATCAAAGTGCTCCTCCGTTCGCTTGTCCTGCATGCTTGGTTTGACATGGTCCACAGCCTCCAACATGTCTGAAACTGTTTGTTTCCTAAGCTGCAATGAGGTGTTCCTCCCTTCCAAATCCCCCATCCCGTCTTCAGCCATTACAAGGCCTAGCACCGTGTTCCCTTTTTGAAATGTTCCATGAAGACCACTAACCTTAAGTGTCAGATGAGATGCACAATGCCATTTCTTCAAGGGTTGTCAGCACTGATTCATATGGCAGATAAAATAGCAATTTCCTGGAAAATCACCTTGAACTTGCCAGATTGATTAAAGAAGCCCCCCAATTCATGCACCAGACCCATTGAATCTCTTACTATAGGAGAGGCCACACAGGCAGCCTGTTCACACAGTGTGGTCCACAGTGACAATACAAAAGCCAGCGGTTGTTCTATCCTCAAAAAGGCTTGCACCCCTTGCAATCGTCCAGCCATGTTTGTGGCACCATCATAGGTTTGTCCTCGAAGTTGGGACAGAGGAAGGCCTAGACCCATTATCACATCAAATGCCATCTTGACAATATTTTGCCCTGTCGTTGATGACACTTTGTAAAGTGACACTTTGGCTCAGCTCTCTTTTCGTCACAACGGTGCGGTAAAGCGAATGCAATACCGCCCCCCCGCTCCAATTCTCCGGCCAATCTCCAGTGAGTGCTGAAGGTCACAGACCGATGATGCCATCAGGACCACATCATCCGCAAAAGAACAGCGATGAGATCCCCAGACCACCGAACTGCTACCCCTCCACACTCCGACTACGCCTCGATATCCTGTCCATAAAAGTTACAAACAGGATTGGTGACAAAGCGCAGCCCTGGCGGAGGCCAACCCCTACCTGGAACGATTCCGACTTACTACCGAACACTTTGGACGTACAGGGATTGGATAGCCCTCAGAAGGGACCTCCTCACCCCATACTCCCGCAGCACCTCCCACAGTATCTCCCGGGGGACCCGGTCATACGCCTTCTCCAGATCCACAAAACACATGTAGACTGAATGGGCATATTCCCAGGCCTCCTCCAGGATCCTTGCAAGAGTAAAGAGCTTGTCGGTTGTTCTGCGACCAGGAAGGAATCCGCATTGTTCCTCTTCAATCTGGGGTTTGACTATCTGCCGAATCTTCCTTTCCAGTACCTTTGAGTAGACTTTCCCAGGGAGGCTGAGAAGTGTGATACCCCTGTAATTGGCACACACCCTCTGGTCCCCCTTTTTGAACAGGGGAACCACCACCCCAGGCCGCCACTCCTTTGGCACTGTCCCCCACGCAATGTTGAAGACATTCAAGACATCCCCTCCACACCCAAAGCTTTCAACATTTCTGGACGGATCTCGTCAATCCCTAGAGCTTTGCCACTGTGGAGTTGTTTTACTACCTCAGTGACTTCTGCCATGGAGATTGACGATGCTTCCCCATCAGCCTCCAGCTCTGCCTCCACTATAGAGGGCGTGTTAGTGGTATTTAGAAGTTCCTCAAAGTGTTACTTCCATCGCCTAATTACCTCCTCAGTTGAGGTCAACAGTGTCCCATCCTTACTGTACACAGCTTGGATAGTTTCCAGTTTTCCCCTCCTGAGGTGACGGACGGTTTTCCTGAAGCACCTTGGTGCCGACCGAAGGTCCTTCTCCATGGCTTCCCCAAACTCCTCCCACACCCACTGCTTTGTCTCTTTCACAGCAGAGGTCGCAGCCCTTCGGGTCCGTCCGTACACTGCAACCGCCTCCGGAGTCCTCCGGGATAACATATCCCGGAAGGCCTCCTTCTTCAGTCGGACAGCTTCCATGACCCCCGGTGTCCACCAGGGTGTTCGTGGGTTACTGCCCCTTGAGGCACCTAAGACTTTTAGACCAAGGCTCCCCGCCGCAGCTTCAGCAATTGAGGCTTTGAACATCAACCACTCAGGTTCAATGCCCCCAACCTCCACAGGGATGCCAGAAAAGCTCAGCTGGAGGTGTGAGTTGAAGATCTTTCAGACTGGAGCCTCCTCCAGACGTTCCAAGTTCACCCGCACTACCCGTTTTGGCTTTCCCGGTCTGTCCAGAGTGTCCCCCTACCCCCTGACCCAACTCACCACCAGATCGGTTGACAGCTCCGCCCCTCTCTTTACCCGAGTGTCCAAAACATGCGGCCTCAGATCCTATGACATGATCACAAAATCAACCATCGACCTTTGGCCTAGGGTGCTCTGGTACCACGTACACTTATGAGCATCCTTATGTTTGAACATGGTGTTCGTTACAGATAATCTATGACTAGCACAGAACTCTAACAACAAACAACCTTTCAAGTTCAGATCAGGGAGGCCATTCCTCCCTATCACTCCTCTCCACGTGTCTCCATTATTGCCGACGTGTGCGTTGAAGTCCCCCAGCAGAATTATGGAGTCCCCTACTGGAGCCCCATACAGGACTTCATTCAGGGTCTCCAAGAAGGCCAAATACTCAGAACTGCTGTTCGGGGCATATGCACAAACAACAGTCAGAGATTCCCCCCCAAAGGCATCCAGCCGGGGGCTTGTAACTGATAGCACTCCACCTCCACCACAAGTTCCGGCTCTTTCCCCCACAGAGAAGTGACATTCCACATCCCCAGAGCCAGCCCCTGCCGCCCGGTGCTGGTCCGTCGAGGCCCCTGGCCTTCATAGCCATCCATATGGCAGCACACCCGTTCCACCCATGAGTGGTGGGCCCATAGGATGGAGAGGGGGGTGCCATGTTGCCTTTTCAGCTATGCCCAACAGGGCTCCGTGGCAAACCCGGCCACCAGGTGCTCGCCAGTGAGCCCTCCCTCTGGGTAATTCCTCCTCTTTCTCGTTTGTGCATAGTTTTTTTTTTGTCTGGCTCTGGCTCTTAGTCTGGCTCCTCCCCTGAGACCACTTTGCCATGGGAAACCCTACCAGGAGCACTAAGGCCCAGACAACACAGCCCTCAGGTTCATAGGAACACACAAACCTCTCCACCACGATAGGGTGATGGCTCCCGGAAAATAAATATGCATAAATATAATATGCAAGTTAACTGAGTTAGCTATGTTGTGTGTTTTTTTGGCATGTTGGTTAAAAAAGTAATCTGGCCCACAATGCAATCTCCTAAAAAGAGGGCATGTCAAAATCTGGGTAGATTAGAAGGTAAGCGAACAATCAGATCTCATAATCAGCATGTTAGATGTTGGAGAAAATGTTGCACACTAATTGTAAATCTGCTGCCCTGAAAAGAAAGGCTATAGAAAACCAACAAAAGGTTGGTAAACTGCGGTTAACGTATTTTTCACCACTAAATCAAGGATTTGAGAGGTGAGCAGCAACAGTAGGCCATAGTTGCTATCATTATGTAGCGGCACTACTAACGTTAGAAAAAAATTATAACATTAGCTGAAACTCATAGCTAGTTACATAACATAGCCTGTGCTGAAATCCAACAACAATGATGATATCTCCATTGTAACAATTTCTATTAAGCTGAGTTTGGAGAGTTAATTTACAAGTTATATATCATATGTGACATATTTTAAAGCATATAACCAAACATTACAGTCGTGAATACCACTTAAATATGTTTTGGAGTGAATGTGATTATGAAAGAGCAAATCATGTCACATATGATAGCTAGCTAGCTAGTAGTTAACATGGCCCAATCCTTACATTATTCACACCCAGATTCTTCCAGAAACAGTGATGGAACTGAAGCAACACTTTCGGCATCTGAGAATATTGTAGGTGAGCCTAGATATCCAAATAACGTGCAGAACTCCGGATGCTATAAGATGCAGGTTGAGAGTATCTTGTACTGTGAAGCTTGTACTGTTCTGCTTATCTTCTGCACTCCCTAAAGCCTTGTTCAACCAGGCACAGCATAAAATTACCGCATGGTACCTTAACGCAAACAGCAGAATGAATTTACGCAAACATTGCAATCAGTCTTCTGCGTCTTCATAACCAGTATCACAAAGATGGAGGAGTGTCTAGCCACCCTGGGTCATGAAACATATGTAAACATAAAAATAAATCAAGTCTATTTCATGTTCTGTTTCCCGCATTTTGGTTTTGGTTTATATAAATTACACATTTATTGGTTTAGAATATGTAATAATGTCCAAAATATATAAGTTATCTGAAACATTGATTCATGGAATTGCATGATATTAACTGTGTTATAGTTGCATTATGTGTGCATTAACTGACAGACATTTCCACTGAACAAAATGCAACATGCAACAATGTTTTTAACTTTTCCAGAGTTACCATTGAAATAAGGACATTTGGGTTATAAAATGAATTCATACATTAGACCATAATCTATATTTCTAATAACTGGGTATAAAGATATACAAACAGGGGGCCTAGACTATTTTGACATTTTTGTTCAGTAAATTCATTTGACTGACTTCCATATATGATTTTTCCTCAGAGACATTTTTTAAATTGTTGTGTTTATATTTTTGTTCAGTATAGTTGTAGATGAAAAAGACTGGCATAGGTACAGTGGGGAGAACAAGTATTTGATACACTGCCGATTTTGCAGGTTTTCCCACTTCCAAAGCCTGTAGAGGTCTATAATTTCTATCACACTTCAACGGTGAGAGACAATTTTTTTTATATATAATTAATTTGCATTTTATTGCATGATGTAAGTATTTGATCACCTACCAACCAGTAAGAATTCCGGCTCTCACAGACTTGTTAGTTTCTCTTTAAGAAGCCGTCCTGTTCTCCACTTATTTCCTGTATTAACTGCACCTGTTTGAACTTGTTACCTGTATAAAAGACACCTGTCCACACACTCAATCAAACAGACTCCAACCTCTCCATAATGGCCAAGACCAGAGAGCTGTGTAAGGACATCAGGTAACAAAATGTAGACCTGCACAAGGCTGGGATGGGCTACAGGACAATAGGCAAGCAGCTTGATGAGAAGGTGACAACTGTTGCCACAATTATTAGAAAATGGAAGAAGTTCAAGATGACGGTCAATCTCCCTCGGTCTGGGGCTCCATGCAAGATCTCACCTCCTGGGGCATCAATGATCATGAGGAAGGTGAGGGATCAGCCCAGAACTACATGGCAGGACCTGGTCAATGACCTAAAGAGAGCTGGGACCACAGTCTTAAAGAAAACCATTAGTAACACACTACGCCATCATGGATTAAAATCCTGCAGCGCACTCAAGGTCCCCCTGCTCAAGCCAGCGCATGTCCAAGCCCATCTGAAGTTTGCCAATGACCATCTGGATGATCCAGAGGAGGAATGGGAGAAGGTCATGACAAAAATAGAGCTATTAGGTCTAAACTCCACTTGCCGTGTTTGGAGGAAGAAGAAGGATGAGTACAACCCCAAGAACACAATCCCAACCGTGAAGCATGGAGGTGGAAACATCATTCTTTCTGCAAAGGGGACAGGACGACTGCACTGTATTGAGGGGAGGATGGATGGGGCCATGTATCGCGAGATCTTGAGGATGAGGATGCGGCCTCCATGATTCCCAAAAATAATTTTACATTTTGATTCGTCATGCCACAAGACATTTTTTCACTTTGCCTCAGTCCATCTCAAATTAGCTCCGGCCCAGAGAAGGCGGCGGTATATCTGGATCTTGTTAATATATACACTGCTCAAAAAAAGGGAATACTTAAATCATACATCGGATCTGTTAAATAAAATATAGTAAAGATCAAAAGCCTTACTGTACATTGTGTTATTCGTTGAGAACAAAATGACGTAACAAGGGTAAATGGAAACCAAAATCATTAACCGATTGAGGGCTGGATTGAAACTCACAACAACAATTGAAATCATAGGTTGTTCCAACTTGTGTGAATCACAGGAACTCAGTAGTGTGTATGGCCCCCATGTGTCTGTATGTACTCCCGAAAACCTCTGGGCATGCTCCTGATGAGACGGCTGATGGTGTCCTGGGGGATCTCTTCCCAGTCCATGATCTGGGCATCAGTGAGCTCCTGGACATTCTGTGGTGGTTCTTGGCAGCGTTGGATGCACCAATACATAACATCCCAGAGGTTCCTCAATTGGATTCAGGTCTGGGGAACATGAGGGCCAGTCAATGGCATCAAACCCTTTGTTATCCAGGAAATGCCAAGCCTCATGTGGCCAGAGTGTGTAGACAGTTCCTGGATAAGACCAGGAGGAACCCATGGCCCAATCCACCAACGTAAGGTCTTACGATGGGTCTGAGGATTTCATCCCGGTACCTAACAGCAGTCAGGGTACCATTGGCTAGCACATGGCGGTCTGTGCAACCCTCCAAGGATATGCCTCCTCAGACCATCACTGACCCACCGCCAAGCCGGTCATGCTGGTTGATGTTGCAGGTATCAAGACATTTGCCACAGCGTCTCCAGACTTTTTATCTGTCACATGTGTTCAGTGTGAACCTGCTCACATCTGTGAAGAGAACCGGGCACCAATGGCAGACCTGCCAATTCTGGTGTTCTCTGGAGAGTGCCAATTGAGCTGCATGGCACTGGGCTGTGAGCACAGGTCCCACTAGAGGATGTCGGGCACTCAAGGAGTTACTGAAAGAATGGTCAGAAACATGCACACCAGTCATTATGTAGGGCTCTGGCAGTGATCCTCCTGTTCCTCTTCGCACAAAGGAGCAGATACTGGCCCTGCTGTTAGATTGATGCCCTACTATGGCCATGTCCAGTTCTCCTTGTGTAATGACCCATCTCCTGGTATCTCTTCCATGCTCTTGAGAATGTACCAGGTAACACAGAAAACCTTTTTGCAACTGCACGTATGGATGTGCCATTCTGAAGGAGCAAAATTGCAGCTCCAAACTACATGGCAGGACTTGGTCAATGACCTGCTCTAGCCAGCGCATGTCCAGGCCCATCTGAAGTTTGCCAATGACCATCTGGATGATCCAGATGAGGAATGGGAGAAGGTCATGTGATCTGATGAGACACAAATAGAGCTTTTTTTTGAAAGATCTGGAGAAGGTCTGTATAGAGGAGTGGGACAAAATCCCTGCTGCAGTGGGTGCAAACCTGGTCAAGAACTACAGTGGGGTAAAAAAGTATTTAGTCAGCCACCAATTGTGCAAGTTCTCCCATTTAAAAAGAGGAGAGAGGCCTGTAATTGTAATCATAGGTACACTTGAATTATGGTGGAAAATAAGTATTGGGTCAAAAACAGAAGTTAATCTCAGTACTTTGTTGGCAGTGACAGAGGTCAAACATTTTATGTAGGTCTTAACAAGGTTTTCACACAATGTTGCTGGTAATTTGGTCCATTCCTCCATGCAGATCTCCTTTGGAGCAGTGATGTTTTGGGGCTGTCGCTGGGCAACACAGACTTTCAACTCCCTCCAAAGATTTTCTATGGGGTTGAGATCTGGTGACTGGCTAGGCCACTCCAGGACCTTGAAATGCTTCTTACGAAGCCACTCCTTCGTTGCCTGGGCGGTGTGTTTGGGATCACTGTCATGCTGAAAGACCCAGCCACGTTTCATCTTCAATGCCCTTGCTGATGGAAGCAGGTTTTCATTCAAAATCTCACGATACATGGCCCCATTCATTGTTTCCTTTACATAGATCAGTCGTCCTGGTCCCTTTGCAGATAAACAGCCCCAAAGCATGATGTTTCCACTCCCATGCTTCAAAGTTGGTATGGTGTTCTTTGGATGCAACTCAGCATTCTTTCTCCCCAAACACGACAAGTTGAGTTTTTACCAAAAAGTTCTATTTTGGTTTGATCTGACCATATGACATTGTCCCAATCCTCTTCTGGATCATCCAAATGCTCTCTAGCAAACCTCAGATGGGCCTGGACATGTACTGGCTTAAGCAGGGGGACACGTCTGGCACTGCAGGATTTGAGTCTCTGGCGGCGTAGTGTGTTACTGATGGTAGCCTTTGTTACTTTGGTCCCAGCTCTCTGCAGGTCATTCACTAGGTCCCCTCGTGTGGTTCTGGGGTTTTTTGCTCACTGTTCTTGTGATCATTTTGACCCCACGGGTGAAATCTTGCGTGGAGCCCCGGATCAAGGGAGATTATCAGTGGTCTTGTATGTCTTCCATTTTTTTATAATTGCTCCCACAGTTGATTTCTTCAACCAAGCTGCTTACCTATTGCAAATTCAGTCTTCCCAGCCTGGTGCAGTTCTACAATTTTGTTTCTGGTGTCCTTTGACAGGTGTATTTTATAATGATAAACAGGTGCCATTGATACAGGTAACGAGTGGAGGACAGAGGAGCCTCTTAAAGAAGTTACAGGTCTGTGAGAGCCAGAAATCTTGCTTTTTTGTAGGTGACCAAATACTTATTTTACAGAGGAATTTACCAATAAATTCATCAAAAATCTTACAATGGGATTTTCTGGATTTTTTTCCTCATTTTATCTTATAGTTGAGGTGTACCTATGATGAAAATTACAGGCCACTCTCATCTTTTTAAGTGGGAGAACTTGCACAATTGGTGGCTGACTAAATACTTTTTTGCCCCACTGTACAGGAAATGTATGATCTCTGTAATTGCAAACAAAGGTTACTGTACCAAATATTAAGTTTTGCTTTTCTGATGTATCAAATACTTATGTCATGCAATAAAATGCTAATTATTTACTTACAAATCATACAATGTGATTTTCTGGATTTTTGTTTTAGATTCTGTTACTCACAGAAAATTACAGACTTCTACATGCTTTGTAAGTGGGAAAACCTGCAAAATCGGCAGTGTATCAAATACTTGTTCTCCCCACTTTAGTTGACACTTCTTTAACCGATGTAAGTATTTCATCCTCCTTGTATGCAAACCCTTTTTCAGCCCATATGTGGATCCCTGCTTTGTTTAAAGTAAACATTGCCCCAGATAGGACTGAAGTGCAGGCGAGAAGTAGATACAGCAAAATAGTGATAAGTGTCAAACCAAAATGTTGATCATGTTCCTTACAATAGGGTTGCTCGTCTTCTTTTTCAGGTACTTGGTAACCTTGGACTGACAGAACTGAAGATTCTATATTCACCCAAGCATATGGATTTTCAGAAGAAAAATAAAACATGATGGTTCCCAGGAACACCATTAAAGGTTTGGACACCGAAGACCTGCTCTGTCATACGGTATTGTAGATATAATAAAGATAGATGTAGTCTGGGGCATTTGTTTTGCCAGATACAGTTGTTAAACAGTTTTTTTTTACAGTAAACAAGATGGGGTGGAGGAAAAGAATAATTCTGAAAAGTAAAGGCAATAAGGGAGTATATAATTTTTAATTTCTTCTGCCACTCATTAAGATAGGTAGAGATGACCAACATTAAATTGATATAGTTGCAGAATCCAGTATTTGTTCATACTTAAGTGTAACAATCCCATGCACCTCAGAAACAATTTTTATCCCCAGATAAGTAAAGCTTTGGAGGCACAATCGGGTGTTTTTTTTCTCTGTGACTTATAAAGCAGCTGTGGATCATTTAGAATGATTACTTTCCAAATGTTTGAATTATGTCTAGGTTTGCAAGAATAGAGCTATTTAGATTCTTTAAGAAGAAAATTACAAAGTGCATGATTCTATGGTCAAACTGACCTTGGATTACAAAAATGTCACTATGCTTTCTCACAGCTATAGCAACATTTTCAATTGCTTTAACAAATAGTTATGGTGACAAGGGACTACCATGGGGACAACCTCTCAAAATGTTTGGATACCACACCATTGATCAGGACTTCAGCTGTGAGACATCTTCATATTTATTTTTTGGAATTGGATGACAAGCCCCAGGGCTACTCTAAAAGGTTCTGGGGCTGAAGCTCCAGAATCACAAAGCTAAATGGCCCACAAGCTAGTGTGGCTGGATTAGCCAATCTGCAGCCAAAGACAACACACATGCATTGATTGACATATCCCTTGTGATCATGAAAAATAACATATTATGAATTAAACTATGAAGTTACGAATTACGCCAAGGTATTATGACATAACATTATGATGTAAGACAATAATATGAAATTGGTCTTGAAATTATGAAAATGGCTCTAATAAAATACATATTGTGATTAAAAAGTAGTGTTATAAAAGACATCATAAATGTACTGCTTAAAATAATATATTATTTAAATATATTATTTTAAATGTATTTATATATATATATAAATATATGTATACATATATTATTTATTATACATAACTGAATTAATTATACATTTTAAATATAATTTTGACTCATTTTATCCTCCATATTACATGAAATAAGGACTTATGATCACTGAATAAACAACTTAGGAACTTTTGCACACTTTATGGGACATATAAAACTTTCACTAAAGAGACAGGTCACCACTTTCTTTCACACCTTTCTTGTAAAGGGTGCCCCTCCCCATTTCTTTGTGTGCCCCTGTTTCTCCAGCCTGGCCTGCTTGTATGGAAAGACACACAACAGCAAGATAAGCAACAGGTCAACAAATTTTGCTCCAACCATAGTCACCCAACCAGGCTGGAAATTATCTGCAGGATCCTGTGGCGACCAGGCAGCACATCCTCTCACGCACCTCCCCCATCAAATCTGACCCAGCCGGATGGCCCCAGACAAAGGGTCTCCGATCAACATGTACATAAGTATCCCCTTTACGCAGTTTTTTGTTGAAGCACCTTCTGCAGCAATTACAGCCTTGGGTCATGTATACGACAGTACAAGCTTGGCAGACCTCACAGCATCTGGCACAGTGTAATTTGGAGTGACAAGACCAAAACAGAGCTTTATGGTCACAACAATAAGCATTAAGTTTGGAGAGGGGTCAACAAGGCCTAAAGTGAACAGAATACCATCCCAACTGTGAAGCATGATGGTGGCTCACTGATGTTTCGGGGGTGTGTGAGCTCTAAAGTCACAGGGAATCTTGTGAAAATGTATGGCAAGATTAATGCAGCATGTTATCTGAATATACTGGCCGACAATTTGCATTCTTTTGCATGAAATTTGTGCATGGGATGCTCTTAGACTTTCTAGCATGACAATGACCCTAAGCACAAGGCCAAGTTGACCCTCCAGTGGTTACAGCATATAAGGTAGAAGGTTCTGGAGTGGCCATCACAGTCTTCTGACCTTAATATCATCACGCTACTCTGGGGAGATTTCAAACATGCAGTTCATGCAAGACGACGAAAGACTTTGCATGACCTGGAGGCATTTTGCCAAGATGAATGGGCAACTATACCACCTGCAAGAATTCGGGGCCTTATAGACAACTATTACAAAAGACTGCATGCTGTCATTGATGCTAAAGGGGGCAATACACAGTATTAAGAATTAAGGGTATGCATACATTTGAACTGGGGTCAGTTCATTTTTTTCTTTGTTGCAATGTTTTGTTTTATGATTGTGCCATTCTGTTATGACAATTGAATGTGAATCCCATAAGGAATAAAATAAATTTGTTTTGCCTGCTCAGTCATGTTTTCTTTACAAAAGGTACATACATTATCAATTTTCCAAGTGTAAGCAAACTTTTATGCACAACTGTATGTGGACACCCCTACTAATTATTGAGTTCAGGTGTTTCAGCCTGACCCATTGCTCACAGGTTCATGAAATCCAGCACACAGCCAATAAATCTCCATAGACAAATGTTGGCAGTACTATGTGTCTTACTGAAGAACTAAGTTAATTTAAACGTGGCACTGTCATTGGATGACACCTTTGCCACAAATCAGTTTATAATTTGAAGTGGAAGCGTCTAGGAGATACAACAGTGATGGGTTTCCAAGACCAAAAGAGGGGTCCATAAAAATATGGTTCAACAAGGTTAGTGGGGGAACTCGAGTGACCTGCACCGAGCCTGGGCCTTAACCCCATTGAACACCCAGATGAATTGGGACAGCGATTGCAAGCCAGGCCTTCTAGTCCAACATCAGTGCCTGACCTCACAAATGCTCTTTTAGCTGAATGGGCACAAATTCCCACAGAAACACTCCAACATTGTGTGGAAATCACTCCTGGATGAGTGGTGGTTGTTATAGCTGCAGGTGGGGGGCAACTCCATATTAATGCCCCAGGTCAAGTCTGGTGTCTGGCTAAACTTGACTTTGGGGTCTGCCCAAACTTGACCTGTTCCAAAGCCACTCCTGTGTTGTATTGGCTGTGGTCAGAATTGTTGTCCTATTGAAAGTTGAACCTTCGCCCCAGTCTGGAGGTTTGAGTGCTCTGGAACAAGTTCATCAAAGATCTGCCTGTACTTTGCTTTGTTCATCTTTACTTTCATCCTGAATAGTCTCTGACTGAAGAACAATCACACAGCTTTATGTTGCCAACAGCATGCTTCACCATAGGGATGGTATTGGCCAGGTGATGAGTTGTGCCTGATTTCCTCCAGACATGAAGCTTGGCATTCAGACAAATGAGTTCAGCTTTGGTTTCATCTGAGAGTCCTACAGGTGCTTTCTGACAACTCCAGTCAAGCTGTTATGTGCTGAGAAGTGACTTCTGTCCATCCACTCAATCATAAAGGCCTGATTAGTTGAGTGTTGCAGAGATGGTTGTCCATATGGAAGGCTCTCCACACAGGATCTCTGCAGCTCTGTCAGAATGAAAATCATGTTTTTAGTCACCTCCCTGACCAAGGCACTTATCCCCTGATTGCTCCGTTTGGCCGGGCAGCCAGCTCTACTCTAAGAAGGATGGAGGCCGCTGTGTTTTGGGGGATCTTCAGTGCTGCAAACTAAAAATAAATGTCATCCATTTTAGTGCAAGGTTGTTACGTACAGAAACGTGTGAATACATTCAGAATGCTCTGTATATACAGGTGCTGGTCATATAATTAGAATATCATCAAAAAGTTGATTTATTTCAGTAATTCCATTCAAAAAGTGTAACTTGTATAATGTATACATTCATTCCACACAGACTGATATATTTCAAGTGTTTATTTGTTTTCATTTAGATGATTATAACTGACAACTAATGAAAACCCCAAATTCAGTATCTCAGAAAATTTGAATATTACTTAAGACCAATACTGTCAAGACTCCCAGGACTCAGGACAGAGGTAAGATCCAGAAGCAGATACAGACACCGGGGTAAAAGGACAATGATGATGTTTATTGTAGTAGTCTGAGATGATAGTGGAGATACGTAAGAATTACGTAGGTGGGTATGAATGTATTGTTGGAGGGTGGATAGTGGGTATGAATGTATTGTTGGAGGGTGGATAGTGGGTATGAATGTATTGTTGGAGGGTGGATAGTGGGTATGAATGTATTGTTGGAGGGTGGATAGTGGGTATGAATGTATTGTTGGAGGGTGGATAATGTGTATGAATGTATTGTTGGAGGGTGGATAGTGGGTATGAATGTATTGTTGGAGGGTGGATAGTGGGTATGAATGTATTGTTGGAGGGTGGATAGTGGGTATGAATGTATTGTTGGAGGGTGGATAGTGGGTATGAATGTATTGTTGGAGGGTGGATAGTGGGTAGCAGTAATACGAAGTCCGGGAGGCAAAAATGGTCAGAAGGTCAGGCAGGATTCGGTCAACAGAGCGGGGAGTCAGTCAAGGCTAAGGTCGATAACGGGAAGGCATATAGGTGATCCAGGTACTTGGGAGGGAGGTACAGGACGGCCTCGGAACAAGGGTGTGGCTGTACAATAATCCGGCAGGGACTGAAAGCAGAACTCTCCTATTTATAGGGAGAGTGGCAATCAGCCCTCCAGGTGTGTAGACTGGTGCAGGTGCTCAGGATCAGTGGTGATTACAGGTGCCTTTGTGGAATGCCGGGAACAAGGAGACTGGTACTCGGGGAGATGTAATGACAGACAAACAGACAGACAAACAGCTCAGGAGGGCTGAGTCCTGACAAATACAGAAAAATTATTTTTTGAAATGTTGGCCAACTGAAAAGTATGAACATGAAAAGTATGAGCATGCACCGCACTCAAAACTTAGTTGGGGCTCCTTTTGCCTGAATTACTGCAGCAATGCGGTGTGGCATGGAGTCGATCAGTCTGTGGCACTGCTCAGGTGTTATGAGAGCCCAGGTTGCTGATAGTGGCCTTCAGCTCTTCTGCATTGTTGGGTCTGGCGTATTGCATCTTCCTCTTCACAATACCCCATATATTTTCTATAGGGTTAAGGTCAGGCGAGTTTGCTGGCCAATTAAGGACAAGGATATCATGGTCTTTAAACCAGGTACTGGTAGCTTTGGCACTGTGTGCAGGTGCCAAGTCCTGTTGGAAAATGAAATCTGCATCTCCATAAAGTTGGTCAGCAGCAGAAAGCATGAAGTGCTCTAAAACTTCCTGGTAGACTGCTGGGTTGACCTTGGACCTCAGTGAACCAACACCAGCAGATGACATGGCACCCCAAACCATCACTGACTGTGGAAACTTTACACTGGACTTCAAGCAACGTGGATTCTGTTCCTCTCCTCTCTTCCTCCAGACTCTGGGACCTTGATTTCCCAAGGAAATGCAACATTTATTTTCATCAGAGGACATAACTGTGGACCACTCAGCAGCAGTCCAGTCCTTTTTGTCTTTAGCCCAAACAAGACGCTTCTGACGCTGTGTCTTGTTCAGGAGTGGCTTGACACAAGGAATGCGACAGCTGAAACCCATGTCTTGCATATTTCTGTGCGTGATGGTTCTTGAAGCACAGACTCCAGCTGCAGTCCACTCTTTGTGAATCTCCCCCACATTTTTTAATGGGTTTTGTTTCACAATCCTCTCCAGGGTGTGGTTATCCACATTGCTTGTACACTTTTTTCTAACACATCTTTCCCTTCCCTTCGCCTCTCTATTAATGTGCTTGGACACAGAGCTCTGTGAACAGCCAGCCTCTTTAGCAATGACCTTTTGTGTCTTGCCCTCCTTGTGCATGGTGTCAATGGTCGTCTTTTGGACAGCTGTCAAGTCAGCAGTCTTCCCCATGATTGTGTTGCCTACAGAACTAGACTGAGTAACCATTTAAAGGCCTTTGCAGGTGTTTTGAGTTAATTAGCTGATTAGAGTGTGGCACCAGGTGTTTTCAATATTGAACCTTTTCACAATATTCAAATTTGCTGAAATACTGAATTTGGGGTTTTCATTAGTTGTCAGTTATAATCATCAAAATAAAAAGAAATAAACACTTGAAATATATCAGTCTGTGTGGAATGAATGTATACATTATACAAGTTACACTTTTTGAATGGAATTACTGAAATAAATCAACTTTTTGATGATATTCTAATTATATGACCAGCACCTGTTCTATACATAACAGATTTTTGTTAAATTTTCCCATTTTCAAGGTTAAGCCAAATGAAATAAACAAAAACATAATTTAAATAAATACTTTTGGGAGATCATCCCATGAACCCCCTGCAGTAGCCCTGCTGAACCCCAGGTGCCCTAGACTCCCGGTGGAATACCCCGGTGCTACAGTATTATTTTAACAACTTACAGTTAGGTTTGAGGCTGACTTAGCAAACATGTTTCTACTTGTACTGTAATAAAACAAACACAGTTACCAACTCCCCACATGTACATACTGTCGCTAGTTACAGTCACTTCTATTAACAGTCTCAAATGCATTCAGTTTCAGATACAATAAGCAACATCTAGCTAGTTAACATAAATAATTGTAACGAGGACTCGCGTGGGAGCCGCACGTCCTCCCCCCCGGCGTGGTGTTTGGCGTACGTCATCACCGACCTCCTAGCCACGCCGCTCCTCCTCCCACGACACTGTCATGTCTTGTTATTGCACACACCTGGTGTCCATTCCCTCATTAGGTAACCTATATTAGTTCCTGTGTTTCTGGGCGTCTTTGTGAGGTATTTTTCTATGTCTGGTATTGTACAAGAAACTGGGCACACTTGTTGTTGCGCTTGATTTTCGGCATGCCATTTAAGTATTAATATACTAAGTTACGTTAACCGTCTCCCTGCGTTTGACTCCTTCATTCTACGCGCACCACAACGACACCCAGTCTGACCTGAACACTTCACCAGAAAATGGAGTCAGCATGGGGACATGATGCAGCGGTTGGAGGCGAGAATACCGACCGAGCAGGTGCCACCAGCAATCAACCCGGCCGAGGTGCCTTTGCCATCGTCTCCACCGCCGCAGACGAGGACCATACCGCTGAGCCATCCCCAGGGAATCCACGGAGACGCAGCAAACTGCTCCGGATTTTTATTACAGCTGGGGCTTTATTTCGCCTCCCTCAGCCCTCATCCGGGGGATAGGGAGAAGGACTCAGCACTTGTCTCCTGCTTGAGGGGCAAGGCGTTGGAGTGGGCCAACTCAGTCTGGTTCGCTAACAGCCCATTAGGAGGCGTTCGTCGGCCTCTTTCGGGCCATTTTCGATCATCCGCCCGATGGCAGGGGACGAGGTGCGTGCAGGCCTTCGCCCTGGGGTTCAGGACCCTGGCGGCGGGGTCGGACTGGTACGAGAGGGCGCTTATAGATCATTTCCGGTGCCACTTACAGCCTGACGTCCGTAGGGAGCTGGCATGCCGGGACGCCATGTTGACATTTGACCAGCTCGTTGACATGGCGATCCAGGTGGACAACCTGCTAGCCACCTGCGGACGCACCGGGAATGATCAGCCCCCTCCGGCACACCCCGTCGTCAGACCTGAACCCTGTTTCCAACAGAGAAGGGATGAGAGGAGGAAGCCTGATACCCCTAAACCGAGTCAGGTGAGTAGACCACACACACTGTCGGGTCTCTCTGTGAATCACATGACACTTTTGCTAATTCGAGTGTAAGGCGCTCGTAGCCTCAGGCGCAGCTGGGTACTGGTCTAGTTGAGAACGTCACGGTGCCCCTCACTATGACTGTACTGAACAGATTGAATTTCATGTTATACACTCTGCTGCTTTCCCTGTGGTGCTGGGTCTTGATGTTCTGCGTGGAGATTAAGTATTAATATACTAAGTTACGTTAACCGCCTCCCTGCGTTTGACTCCTTCATCCTACGCGCACCACGACACCCATTCTGACAATAATGAAGATGCTTATCTTACAAAGCAACTTTACCCAAGGTATGTATTTTCATCATATATTTTCTCCCAATGCATATGGTTTTATTTATTATTTTTCTCTTGTGGGTTCCTTATTCTCTCTTGCAAAGTGTAGTCAGTGGGCACAAATCACTGTATACAGATATGAATCACTGTCTAATAATACAAAACTCTATCTACTGGTTCACATCACTGTTTACGAATATGAAGCACTTTCTAATGGTTAACAAATCTACTGCTGACAACTTAATGCAGAAAGCCATCTGATCACAAAGCACATTTTGTGACCTGGAAAATACACAATGCTTGTATTTTTCTGTCAAGTTACAATTTCTCCCTCCACATATTAAGTACAGAATTTATAACCCTGCAATTTTTCATGCAGTTATTTATGGCAGTTATTTTCTTTGACCCTGTTATTAGAAATGTGGGAAATCTCAAATGAAAGGAGTTGTATGTCAGTACAGTGAGTTGTATGTCAGTATAGTGAGTTGTATGTGTAATTCTTATGTTAAAAGGTTTTTCATTCTTGCAAGCCATTCATCACACATTCCCATATCTTGAAATACAACTATGAAATACAACACCACTGTATGGATTGCTTTACATGTATACTAAAAAGAAGTTTTTACACAAGACTTTTGGCTTTTCCCCAAGGCAACAAAACTGATATGCTACACTTCCTTGTTGTACCCTGATTTCATCACTGTAATGGACTGAGATCACAATCTTTTTTGCAGCAGTGACCTAGGAGGAATGTGTTAATTACATTCCACAGGAACATAACATTTATAAAACCAAACACTTCCTCATTTAAAAAGGTGTCTCACCCTGTACCTTTCTGAATGTGTTACTGTTGTTTTGAAAGCCATTTCAATTGTTTTAAATAAATGTTTATTTTTGTTTTGTGTACCTACTACTTTGGGAATAACCAAAATGTATTTTAAATTTAAATCTTGCCCATCCGACTTCCTATGAACTGACACATCAAGCATTTCGTGTCTCCCACTTTTAGCTACCACCGGCTACCACCGGTATTTAAATCAGTGTGTTTGTCTATCAGGTTGTCGTTGATTCATTTATGTTCGATGTATCAGGCATCGTACTAGCGCACAGTTTACCTGTTCTAGTTTGTCAGTCAGTAGGGATTATGGTGTTCGGTTGTTTTTTTAGCTGAGTATGCTGAATTTGGTTTATAGCGCATTTTAGTGATGGCCAAACGAGGCCTGGTTGAATTGATGAGGCTTTCCGGCACATAAAAGGCAAATTACTCTATACCTTTTCACAAATAATTTGTGTGTTCTTTTTCCTACACTTTTGTTTTTATTTCCATAATAATAGGAATGTGTTTTCAACTGGCAACTGAGCTTTTGTAATTGGACAGTGAGGGAAGAACAGTGCTTTTGTAAAAGGGACATATCTTGTTAACATTTATTGAGAAAGATTTTTCTAGATGGGTCCATCTCACGAGTAACAATATCTCTATTCAGTCATCAAACATCTTTGACCCACTCTCGAAAAATGAACATAATTTCACTTCCTTAAATACTCTAAATTGACTCAAAACCAATAGCGAGCCCATCAGGCTGCACGGCGTAGTAACGAAGCTTCATACGTCAATCTAAGTGGCGTTCTTTTATTTGTAACGGGTACCGAAGCTTCGTTACGACCTGTCATGTTAGAAAACACTGAGGCGCGTACCGAAGCGTCGCATCAAGTGTCCCATCTCTAGCGCTTCTTTTGTCAGCGCTCCGGTGATATATTTGTACGTATGTCGGAGGATCTTTGGAACATTAAAGATTTACATGTTCTGCCCATCATCACTGGTGTCCTAGCGGTTATTTCCACTGTCCTTAAACATTTCATGAACAATTGTCTCAAAATGATAATGTGCTAGTTTATCAAGATGGATTTATGTCATGTTTAGTTGTTGGGAATAACATTATTTCCTATTGCAATTTGGTACCTAAAATAAAATTTTAGTAAGAAACAAAATGTTTTTATACAAAACCAACATTCTGCAATTGGATTAATGCAGCGTGTACTTGTGTTAAATTTCAGTATAAATATGTTGGCTTGCAACTTTTGACAGACCGGTTAGTTTGGCCAAAGAAAAACCACCCACGCCTTGTGCAAGAATGGTTATGTTATTTTACAAAGTACAGCGTAATCAAAACTATTAAATAACACATGGAATCAGGCAGCAAACAAAACAAACAAAAAAAGTGTTCAACATATCAAAATACATGTTATATCTTAGATTCTTTAAACTAGCCACCCTTTGCCTTGATAACAGCTTGGCGCTGGGCTGTGAGCACAGGTCCCACTAGAGGATGTTGGCCCCTCATGCTACCCTCATGGAGTCTGTTTCTGACAGTTTGGTCAGAAACATACACATCAATAGCCTGCTGGAGGTCATGTTGTAGAGGTCTGGCAGTGCTCCTCCTGTTCATCCTCCCACAAAGGGGCAGATACTGGTCCCGCTGCTGGGTTGATGCCCTTCTATGGCTCGGTCCGGCTCTCCTCGTGTAACAGCCTGTCTATTTATACTGTATTTAAAGTTTTGAACATTCCAGTATATCTTCATTTCTGGCATACATTTGTAAATAAGACAAGAAAGATCTATAATTGTGGTATTGGAAATGCTTGTATGTTGTGAAAATGTAAGCATTTTAGAAATGTGTTAATTGAATGAATATTCTTTGAAAACAACGTGAATTGTGTTAATGGTATGTTAATGGATGTTGTGCTGATTGTGTTCTGATTTCTGAAAGTGTGACTACATATTGGACAAAAGGATGTTTTAAAAAACTGTGGAAATCTATAATTTTAGAGGTGACTTTACATTTACATTATGATGAAGTAATATGTGTTTGCCTTTGGTACACTGCATGACAGGAATAACTTGAATGAGTTATTGAACCTGGTGGAAAAAACTGGTTTGTGGTTTTCAAAGAAGTTGCATTCCAACAAAGGAACATGGAGTCTATATAAGCTGTGCATCCATCTGTGCCATATTGTAAGGGTGGATTCTTAGAAACAGGTGAGCTCATCAATGCAACATGTAAGATGTGCTTGAAAGATGATTTAAGACAATGATGATGATTGTATTTCTCTTTTTCTTGTAAAAGGTGCTTGTGACAATGGGAAGTCAAAACATGCTTTCTGTGTTGCTGTTGTTGATGATATGTAAGTAGCATTTTTTTTAATTAATATTATGGTGATTTGCACATATTACATATTTAGTCTAAAATAATATAAAACCAAATCAGTTTGGACATATCCCAAGTGTAAACATTTTACTCTTCATATCTCAACAGGTGACGTGACTAATGCTGTTTCTGGTGAGATTCTCCAATTGATTTCCTTCCATTTACAGTAGCTAAACAAGCAACTCCCAAAACGGAATATGTTCTCAAAATGTATCCCGTTTAAATTGGTTTCTTATCTTGGGGATGTCAATCAAAAGTTTCAGAATACATTAAATGTAATGCTAAAATAGCTCACACACTTCAATGAAAGGTATAATGCATATACCAATTAAGAACATCTATGTTTCCTCATATTTCAACATAGGATTACGCAGAGGTAGCAACTCATCAGAAACCAAACTTTAACTCATTAGAAATCAGCATTATTGCCGTGACGCTTGTGTAATACTCCTATCTTCTGGTAATGCCACATAACTTAACAAATGATTTGAATATCATGAGAATTATACAAACAAATTATCTCAATTAAATGGTTAATTTAAACCGTTCTGTTCTTCACTCAAAACCTTCCTTTTCGACAGTTTTTGGAAAGGAAAGAAAAAGTTGCCTTGGGTGCTTATTTGTTTCCGGAGCAGTATGTACTATGTATCCATAGTTTTCAAATAATTTGAGAGAGGTTTCCTTTATTTGTAAATTCTGACAATTAGTCCTTCTAGGAGACCCAGCTGGAACACTGCCAATAGGGCATGTCTTATTGTTTGGAGTGACATGTGGGTGCTGTAGTAGTTATAGAAGTAGTACACATTTCTTTTTGTCAACCAGTTACACCAGTCTTGTCGACTGAAAAGTGTGTAATTTGAGAAGGGAAATGTAGTAAAGTGAAACAACATTTTGAAGAAAAACAAAACATTTAAAAATCTTCCCACCTCCCTTATTAAATGGCCTCCACTTGTAGTCAATATAAAGAATTTGCATGATTTGATGACTCCATGATTTTATGATTGTACGATTTAAAGAAATTACACAGGTCTGTAAATTGCAACGTAAAGTAGAACTAAGGATCTTTCAGAAGAAATGTTTTTTGTGGAAAGGCACAACCAATGAATGAGAATAAAAACATTTCAAATGCTTGAAAATTACTCACTTCAAAATATTTTTTGGTAATATTTGTATAACTTTAGTATAAACACGTTAATTTTGATTCATATGTGTTTTTTTTCTGACTTCATGTCTACGAAGAGCCACACATTTGGTACATTTCAAAATAACACTGTCCTGGTCACAAAAGCAAAGTTTGTGGGGAATAATATACATTATCTATTCTTTTAGGCAATTATGAAATAACATTGACTACCTAGGTACAAAATTTCCAAAAAGTGGAAGTCATTGGCAAAACCCCTGGGGTGGCAAGGGGTGACAATTTCTACCCCAGTTGTCAGGTGTCTGCTATAATAAATGCATATGTAATTTTATCATTCTATTATATTTTTTCTACATTAGTTACCATAATCACTATGGTAACCTGTTCCAATATCTTCCCTGTAAAATGGTTAAGTCCAGGAGTCCGCCTGCTTCTGTTACTGTGCTGCTTTCCCTCCCTTCAGTAAAAACACTAGAGCAGTCAGGATCATGCTAAACAAGCCTAGCAGTAATGAAAGAGGGTACTGATGCACATGTTTACTAAATATAAGATACAAAATGTTATAATCTTGCATTAGCAGCAGCCATTTATTATAGTTAAGATTTGTCTGATATCGTCTACTAGCTAATTTAATGCAATCGTTAATATAATTGATGAAGTTAGCTAGCTAGCAAATTTGCAGATGAAGTAGCTTGTAGCTAGCTGCCATCATTGCCATGTAATGCTTGTCCTGGTGGTCCTGGTGGCAAGCTAGCAAAGTGGCATTGAAATTTTTTTATGTAGTTTGCTATGGATAATTCATTTGTTAATTTCACCTGTGGAGAATGCTAAGGTTTATCAACAGTAATTCAAAATGTTATATCTCTGGCCTTCACTTTATAACATCAACAAAATCGGATGTGTGGTCATATGTAATAAACGGTTGTAATTTAAATCTTGTTAGTATACGGAATTGCTACTCTACAGTTTTGCTCAAAAGTTTTCATACCCTTGGAGAGTTGGTAATATATGTACCATTTTTAAAGAAAACATGACTGAGCAGGTAAAACAGCTCTTGTGTTTCTTATGGGATTCACATTCAACTGTAGGTCCTAACCGAATGGCACAATCATAAAACAAAAGAAAAAAATGAACTGACCCCTATTCAAAACTCTGCATACCCTTAGTTCTTAATATTGTATATTGCCCCCTTTAGCATCAATGACAGCGTGCAGTCTTTTGTAATAGTTGTCTATGAGGCCCCGAATTCTTGCAGGTGATATAGCTGCCCATTCATGTTGGCAAAATGCATCCAGGTCATGCAAAGTCTTGGGTTGTCTTGCATAAACCACACGTGTTCACTTGTTGACCCCTCTCCAAACGTAGTGCTTATGGTTGTGACCATAAAGCTCTATTTTGGTTTCGTCACTCCAAATACAGTGTGCCAGAAGCTGTGAGGCGTGTCAAGGTGTTTTCGTGCACATTGTAACTGGGCTTTTTTGTGCCATTGGTGCAGTAAATGCTTCTTCCTGGCAACTCGACCATTCAACTCATTTTTGTTCAAGTATCGTCGTATTGTTTTCCTTGAAACATCATAATTTTCCAGAGCAGTCTGTATTTGTCCTGAGGTTATTTGTGGGTTTTTCTTTGTATCCCAAACAATTCTTCTGGCAGTTTTGGCTGAAATCTTTCTTGGTCTGCCCGACCTTGGCTTGGTATCAAAAGATCCCCTCATTTTCCACTTATTAATAATTGATTGAACAGTACTGACTGGCATTTGCAAGGCTTCGGATATCTTTTTTATGTCCTTCTCCACCTTTATGAAGTTCCATTACCTTGTTACGCAGGTCTTTAGACAGTTATTTTCTGCTCCACTTGGCTCAGTATCTAGCCTGCTCAGTGCATCCAAGTGAGAGCTAACAAACTCATTGACTATTTAAACAAAGTTTTTTTGCATGATCAGTCATATTTTCAAAATCAATGCCAAAATTTCATAATTTCTGACAGGGTATGCAAACTTAGTATATTCAGTGTTTGTGTATTTCAAGCAAAATAAGGCTTTCATTTTTTAAGGTGCATTGATTTATGCTTCTGCACTTGGCATAATAATATAAACAATGTTTCAAAGTAAAATACTGCATCTTTTCCCCCAATGCAAGTTGCAAAACTTAGGGAACAAACACTTATTGATATAGGATTTTTGCACACTGGAGAGACTCATACCAAATTTGGTTCGATTATTTGCAGTGGTCTATTCATTTTAACCATTCTGATCCTCAAAACCTTCCTTTTCAACTTTTTTGGAAAGGAAAGAAAAATATGCAGTGGTCTCTTAATTTTTTCCATAGCTGTATAAAGATGTTTTTAGCATCTTTATGTAGGCTTCACATTACAATTAACTCATTTAAAAATCTATACAATAACACAATTGAGAACATAAATACGTAAAGAAAACCTAGTTAAATGTTAGATTTCCTTTAAGCTCATTCAAGGTGTCAATAAAAGGCCATTTTGTTTTTCAGCTCCACTCTATCCATTTGGGTCGGGAGACACTGAGAATCCCAGATTAGATGATGGAGGCTCCCCTCTTATAGCCCTGCAACACCCATTTGTGTATTTTGGAACCACCTACAATCAGATATATGTGTGTATCTATTTATATTGTTATTGTTTGAAACCTATAGTTTGGAATATCCCAATGCTGAAAACAAAAGAATGAAAGTTTGTTACTCCCCTTAAAAAAGTTTATGGGCCAGAAGAAACTGTAATCCAGGGTTTGGTTTCCTTTGAACAGTTATGCTATGTAACACTTGTCGTGGTGTAGTGTTGGAGGAACCAGGCGCAGGCAGAGATCACGTTCGTTGGTTTATTAAAACAACAACAAACCGAACACGAACGGAAAACAATAACTACTCTACTGAATGAAAATAAAAGTGCGCAACAATGCGACTTAAACATACAAACAGTAGCACAAACAACACTCACCAGCATACAGACAGCAACAATGACAGCAACAGCAACAATGATCCACAATGTGGGGAGCAGAGGGGAAACATATATACACATACAAACGAGCTAGATTGGGACCTGGTGTGGAAGATTGGAAACATGTGACAGTCCAGGATGTGTTCGTGAGATATGGGAACTTGTGATAATATGGCACAGTGGCGCTGCTGCTCACCGCACCATGACATGCTACTACAAACCTCAGGCAAACATAACCACTCTGCAAGCTAACAATATTTTATAGTCACTATTAAATTACTTTCCTGGAGTATCCTTTTAGTGGTATTCAACCCTTGCCCTAAAAGAGCCAGAGCTTGAAGGTTATTTTGTTATACCTAATCATTAATTGCACCCACCTAGTGTCCCAGGATTGCAATAAAATATTTTGTGGTTCAATTTTATTATTATTTAGTCTGTCAAACAACACTGCCAATTTCACAAGTTGATCAAAATAGTTTTGGATCACCCAAGGGTGAAACCTTGCATTTTCATTATTTTAATAATGGCCTGCACCTGCATGCTGTCGACAAATTCAAATCTGAAGTTAGGTTTAAGGAAGAACTCGATAAACCTCACCTACAGTGTTCTTTGACAACCTTTTGGGTCATTGTTCTTTAAACAACACTTTTTATGGATATCTTTAAGAAATGTCTTTCTTCTTGCCACTCTTCCATAAAGGCCAGATTTGTGCAGTATACGACTGATTGTTGTCTTATGGACAGAGTCTCCCACCTCAGCTGTAAATCTCTGCAGTTCATCCAGAGTGATCATGGGCCTCTTGGCTGCATCTCTGATCAGTCTTCTCCTTGTATGAGCTGAAAGTTAAGAGGGACGGCCGGG
This sequence comes from Esox lucius, assembly GCF_011004845.1. Classification (NCBI taxonomy): domain Eukaryota; kingdom Metazoa; phylum Chordata; class Actinopteri; order Esociformes; family Esocidae; genus Esox; species Esox lucius. Next base: position 32,400,280 of record NC_047573.1, on the reverse strand, counting down.
TCTTCGTAGATTTGCAGTGGTCTAATACTCCTTCCATTTCAATATTATCGCTTGCACAGTGCTCTCTGCGCTTTAAACGGACCTCTGAGACTATCACAGAGCAGGTGCATTTATACGGAGACTTGATTACACACAGGTGGATTCTATTTATCATCATTAGTCATTTAGGTCAACATTGGATCATTCAGAGATCCTCACTGAACTTCTGGAGAGTAATAATTTTTTTTATTTGTTAAATATGTTCTAAATATCCAATGAATTTCGTTCCACTTCATAATTGTGTCCCACTTGTAGTTGATTCTTCACAAAAAATTACAGTTTTATATCTTTATGTTTGAGGCCTGAAATGTGGCAAAAGGTCGAAAAGTTCAAGGGGGCCGAATACTTTCGCAAGGCACTGTACATTTTCCAGTGGTTTTTATAATAAAAAACATTGATTACAGTTTCTGCTGGTCGATTGACTCCACTCAGGGTGAGGAAAGCATCAAATCTTAATTCATAAAATCCTGATCTATTGCATTTTAGAAATTTGAAGTTATGTAACTTATAATACAGAATTTCTAATAAAAATAATAAATTATATTTGAATAATTACGTGATTTAAGGTTAACAACAATGGAGACCTGACGTTTACCGAACCATGGAACACGTTCGCACCATATGTGTTTCCTGGATATTCCACAAGAGATCTCATAGCTCCATTCTGGACTGACATGGACAATCGATTGAATGGAGTCATTTCATACCAGCAGTACACCAGTGGTAGTGTTCTTCAACAGGCAACACAAGACATCAATCTGTACTTCCCAAATCTGGGCTTCTCTGCTAATTGGGTCTTCATTGCTACATGGGATAGGGTCCCCTACTACCCTACCACATCAACAGTAAGAATATTGTTGTTCTACATTTATTACAAGCAAAAGTAATTCTTAGTAATTGTAAAGTCAGTTAATAAATCACCTGTGAATTTAAGATGGATATTACATTGGATTTGCTATGTTGGTTGTATAATAATACAGTCGACTATGTATTAAACATATTTCTCTAATTTCCTTAATGTAAGGAAACCACCTTCCAAGTGGTTCTGATAACTGGTGCCCAACGCTCTTTTGTCCTGATGAACTATGGGGTTATTGCACTGGCACAGCGCAACGTTCAGGTCAGAACAGTGAAAGTATATTATGGTTTTATTTAAGATTTACATTTGTTTTTTATTACTATATGTATTTAACTTTATTTTTTTTATTATTAGGCTGGCTATGACACAGTCAACTCTATCAACTTCTTCTCAATCCCTGGGTCATTTCAAAGCAATTTTACAGTTTTCAGCACCACCAGTAATGTCAATGTTGCAGGCCGCTGGGCCTTCCGCACAGACCAAGGATCTAGAGGCTGTACTTTCAATGGTGAGATGACAATATAAACAGGATAGTTAGGAGCCACATAATATTCATTGGTGTTAAGAATTACTGTACCTTTTTCTAAATTAACAAGCTATAATGTTTTACACATCACTGAGTGACCAGCTATGTTTTTGTTTAATCAATTCAATGCTGTCCAGGCTTCTGCCATTACCCCATAAACATCTGCCACCTGAAACAGATGTTTTTTCACTTTTTTCCAGGCTCTCCGGTCCAGTTGGGTTACTCATTTTGGAGTGACAACAGCTGCAGACAGAGGTGCACATGCACCAGCAGTGGCATGCAGTGCCAGAACCAGCCCTGCTCTTTTTCCCAAATCTGTCGTCCCGACACTTTCCAGTTCTCCTGTCAAACGATTCAACGCAGCACCTGCACCATTTCAGGTGACCCCCACTACTACACCTTCGACGGGCGCCTTTTCCACTTTCAGGGTACCTGCACCTATGTCCTGTCGGAGGAGTGTGGCATTGGTTTGCCTTACTACCGCGTAGAAGGAAAGAACGAGCACCGCGGAAGCACCCATGTGGCTTGGACTCGTATGGTGAGGGTGTCAGTCTACAACACGGAGATAGAGATGGTCACAGGACACCGAGCTGAAGTAAAGGTCAGTCCCCACTGCCTAGCCCCAACTGATCTGCACAATTTCCAATGGAGTTAATTCTCAATCATTGCAAGTGTATTGGCTCCCAAATAAAATTACGGTTAGGACTGGGTGATATAATCCAAAAGTAAAACATTTATGATTTTCATTAAAATATTCTTACTTTTCTCTCAAGTCTAAAAAAGTTGAACACACAAGTATAATGCATATTGTCTTTATTAAAATGAACAATTAAACAATGCCAGATTTGTAAAAATACAACACAGGCAGGTGGTGTGGTTCCAAGCGCGGAGCGTATAGGTTTATTCACAGCACCAGGAACAGGCAAAACTTGTGGTCAGTAACAGGAAATCAGAACATGCAAAAGTATAGGCAGGGATGAGACTAATAATCATTGGCAGGAAAAAAGCTAGAAAACAGGCTGGTACACATAAGGGACTCTACTAAAAGGCTTAGTAGAGTCGTAACATACAAACAATACCTCACAATGACACTGAAAAAATTTACTGAATAAATAGGGTGCTAATAAGACAGGTGTAAACAATAATACAGAAAAACAAACTAAATTCAAGAACATTGGACCAAAACCAAACAGAACACGGTATGTTCAAGGACAACAGCAAAGACAAAATGGAACAAAACAGAACCTCACAACATGTTTTACCAATTTATCGGATATTTCTTAATTTATTTGAATCTTAAATGTATTTCAGTACAATTTCACTGCTCCACCATATCAGTTGTGGTCAGTGTTGTGTAAGTTACTTTTGAAATGTAATCCATTACAGTTACAATTTACAGTTAAGGTAAAAAGTCAATAGATAAAAATATATGTTGGTAAACTTGTAAATAGAATTCAACCACTTACTTTATATAAAGTAAATTCGGAAAGTTAGGCAGGTGGCCAGATAGGTAACAGGTAGGTAACAGCAAACAATCCCACATCAGCACCAGCTCTCTGTTTGACAGAGTTTGGCAAGTTTTTATACCATTTAAAATTGTCTAATTTCCACCATGAGAGAGCATTCTAATCACCTATACATTGAGAACAGCTGAAAAGAAGTCCACTGCAATTCATGGCTAAAAACAGAAATAGTTATGTTATTCATTTGTATCTCCAGCACAATGTCTTACCGTGTTTTGTCACTTGTTTATGTCATTTCAAGCCAGAAGAACCCAATCGGTCAAATCAAAATTCACTATGTCTCAAATTTGGCATGGGTATGAATACTTTTGGGCTAAACTGTACATGTACACATTTCTAACTAGTAACGTAACTTTTTGATTACTCTGTAACGTAATCTGATTACTTTGATATTAAGAGGAATTAGAAAACATAGGAACAGCCTATAACAAACTGAACACATTTGGTGGGATCTACCAATGTTAGAGTTTACATAGCTGGCCAAAAACAGAATTTTACCTTTATGTATAGTGTCTTTGGAAAGTGTTTCTAAATCATTGCTTTCAACTTCAATATGATTGAGCTACGTCTCTACATAACATGCTAAAGGTCTGTCAGATATAGGGTGACCACATTTTCAAACCCCCAAACCGGGACACTTAAGTGTACTAGATGTTAATGTACCCGCATGTACACACGTGTGCATGCACCATAGGCGATTTCATCAGGATGGGGGACAATTATTTCAACACACCTAGTGACTGCACCTTTCAACACCATGGACTGCACCGCAGCAAACAAATAATTGTTTTGTCTCCATAAATCCAGCAAATCACAGTGTATTTGAAACATTATATTAACACTAGTAAACACAAAACACAAGGATTGCACTTGTAATATAACATATTTATTGATTGTCAAATACCTTTCAAAACAAAACATACGCTATTTGTCCGTGTGCACAAGTGCAGGCTGCCGGCCAAATGGCCGACCATTATTTTTTAAACAAAACAGCGTAAAGATATCCTTGAATAGCCTATAAATAACTAAAATAACTTTTAATTAACATAATCACAACGCAATGGCACCAGCTGGTAACGATCAGTTTTATGCTGCTCTCCACACTCATATCACAGAATCAAAATGTACAAATGCTGAGTTCTGAAAGGAAAATCATTTTATTAGATTCTGTCCATTTTTTATTCATGAACAAAAGCAATGAAACCGGAAGTCAGGGGAGAGCCATCTTTATTCAGCATGAGTCTACGATGTTGACCTTCTATAGTTCTGACATGTTCTCCAATGATTACAAAGTTAACAGTCTTTTATGCTAGGACACATGGAAGGCTGTCAGTGTTCATAGCCAACCTTTACACAGACTATTATAAGAAATAGTTTACAAAATACCCTTGTATGGTGTATTCCAACCTATGACCCAAGGGTCTATTCAGAGAGTCCTATGACAGTCACATACACAGTTCCTAACAGGTGGTAATGGACAGAGTGTTTGGGACCTGTTAGAAATCGGCCGTTTTGTATAGTGGTTGTAATAATTAGCATACCCGTTTGTCAAGGGAGAGAGAAAGTATATTATTTATTGCAGCATTAGAAAGTCTTGTTCATGAGGTTACGGACCTGGTCTTCCTTACACAACCTCAATCTCATCTCAGTCAATCTCTTCTCACTGTAATGTTGGTTACCAGCTAGCCTATACATTAAGGGCGTTTCTAACTTTTTAGAAGTCAACCCCCCATGCCATATGGCCATCGTAAACATTCCTGTCATTAGAGCGCTACCTACTGAGAGATAATCTAAACAGAGGTGTTTCTGTTGTTCTCATTATCTAGGCACATTCACTTCCAATGAAACGTACATTCATATTGTAATTGTTAATGCTCAGATTCTACAGTCCCCCCTATCAAACATTTAAAGAAAAACATTACATGTTTGATAAAACATTACAATTCAATTCCTAATGAAAAGAAAAGGCCCATACGCATATGTTACAAATGACTAAAATGAAAGGAAAAAATGAGTATCTGACCAATCAGGTCTTATTGTTCCTCAAATGAAAATGAATGTAAACAGGACAATTGACACACCACACTCCGACACATAACTCAATGTATGACAGTCATCAATCCTGTCCCCACCTCAGATTATAAAGGTCAAGAAACATTGACATCAACAGGTTATTATCAGTGTTAACGGTGTTCAGCAGAAAACCAGACTCAACATGACATCATGATTAAAACATTTCCCCCAAAGTCCATTGAACAATCAAAACCCCCCTGGTCCGTATCATGATCCATGCGACAAAATCATACAAAAGACTTATGCATATCCTGTTGTACCTGTGACAGATTTCTACCTTTAAAATAGGGAAAACATCTACCTTTGTCAGGGACCATCTATAATAGGGAACAATTCACTGTCCAAACAAACCATGATAGCCATCATAATGTAGATAATTAAGCATCATCACAAATACGCCGAAGTCCAATACTGGGATTGTCATCGTGTAGAGTTTCCCACCTGTCTTGCGAGAAACAAACCTTCATACATATGAAATCACCATATCAGTTTATTTAGGAAAATCTTAGATTGTAAGGAAAGAAGTAAGTTTCCAATCAAGTGTCCTTCAGTTCTCGTCTTCAGTTTCTTTGTCTTGCATCAGTGATGAAAGTTCCAAAATCAGTTATTGCAGTCAGTGTGATGTGGACCCAGCAATTTGCCTGGTTGTCCTAACAAGTCAGTGTAGGTGTATAATGGATAAGTGAGTTTCCAACACTTCACTTAATCAAGATTAACACCACAACAGTGTATTCCACTGTGTTGGGACCCTGTGACCTTTCCAGTCAACTGGCCCGTGGTACTCTGACCTGTAGAATTTGGAGTCCTTCAGGACTCAGGTGGATTCTCCTCATCTCACTGTCAACGATTCATCTATAAATGGAGTGTGAAGCCAAGTGATCTGACCCTGGCATCGTTCTGCCATGTGAGTGGTCAGGAAAATATGAAACAGATTCAACCAATGTGGTTGTAGAAGTCCTTCTTGAACATGTTGCTGGTACTCACACACTCAGTTGTCTGTGTCCAGTCAGTGACATGATGTATCATCAGAAAAGGGGTTGTGATGTCCTGATCTGTTGAAAGTATAACTGCAAAACAACGATTAGTGTGGTTCAACAGTCCATCGGACTTTCATCCACTGGGTATGGTTCCGTCAACTCCCAACAATGAAGACAATAGATCAGTCCTGAAAACTTGTGGATCTCAGAAGTTCCATCATAAGAGTGAAGTGTACACTCTATTCAGACAAGTTTCCATAAAAGTCTATGTCAAAGTTCCTTTCCCATCCAGAACTGGCTTGGTTGTTTTATGACTCCTTGTGCTATATTAATGCCCGATAGCAGCTAGCAGTGGAATTAAAATTGTCAGACTTGACTTTGCTTAGCCAAATCAGAAATGGTTAGATCTATACTATTCAACCATTAAAATGTTAGACCTTGCATCAACCAAAACAATTTCCAAATAAACCAATTAAAAACATCCTGTAAATGGAAAATGTAAAACATATCAGATGCCAATGCTCCGTTATAGCTATGCAAACAGGAAAAACTAATTTTTTCACAAAACTCCTTATAAATACCAATTTGATTTGCCTTGAGCCCTAAGCTCAACTCTTTCCAATCATAATCAATTATCATATCATACATCCCCCCTGCCTTCACTTCATTAAGTCAATGGAAAATGACACCATGAGTGAATGCAAAACAATGACAAATAAGGTTACAGGAACCCACACTGGCCATCTTTTCAGGACAGACATGAAAAATAGAGAATTGGTAGTAGGGATGGATCTATAATCCATTCGATAAGGAGTTGCATCCTGTATATTCATCAAAACAAAGTGAACAAGTTAAAAAACACAAACATTCACTAATACAAAGACATCAATGTGCAACACGGTCGCTTGTGCGAAGGAATTATAAACCATATAACCCATTAACAAATTTTACCACATAGCTAAACAGCTCTCATATTTGTCTTTGCCACAGTACCATCACACAGGTCTGTGAAATTGGCTATCATGCATTTATAATATCCTGTAGTTTCTTGGCACATGCCTAACTAAATTGTTCGGCCCCCAGGGGATAAACTGTGCAACTAAATTGTAGGAGTGAAAAACTCCAGCCCATGTGCAGTGGTTTACCTGTTGCAACCACCAGGGCAATTATATTAGCATAGCGACTGCATACAACTTTAGAATTTTTACAGGCAACGGCCAAACTACCTCATGAAAAACAGTGTCTTGAGTAACCTCCTAAATTTTAGGGAATTCGCAAAGTTAGATTCATTTTTATTCCAAATAGTGGCGGTCAGCTAAACCTTAAATCACAACTTTATGCTTTTTCTTTGTTCTATCATCAACAATGGGGGATGACTTTTGGTCTCTACCCTCACTTCAGTTGGTTTCAAAATCATACATTTCAACATTAAAGCTATTGAGAGGAAAATATATGTAGCTTTCACTTAATGTTTGTTTATCCCAAAACTGTATATGCTTTTGTTGATAAAATTACCATAGATGAGACCAGACTGAACACTCGAATTCAACCCTTAGTAATAGGCTAATCTGATGTAATGGGAAAGGTTGCTACTATGAGCTCCACCCATTTATGGCAATCCATTAAAAAGGCCAAATGTTAGTTTATGGTCCTCAGACTATCCTATCAATTTAGCCGACATCCTTGGTTAACTGGAGATTTTGATTTAGTGTCCAACCCATCTAATATTTTCGCAGTTTGTAGAAATGTGCTCATCATTATCTATACAACAACTCAACATTAGGGTGGAAATTAAGAAACTCTTAAGAATGGCAATCCAGACAGAAAACAGATGTATGACGTCACTAAAATCAAGGTACAATAAGTAATCCAAAGGAAACTCAATGTAGGCCTTTTCACCATTTTAGAATTTAAACTCCATTAACGTGTATCAGGTGTTGGTTTTGAAAACAAGCATTATCCCAGTTATCGTTGGTAAATACAAATAAGAGAAACTATATTATTTAACCAAACTCAATTCAGCATTTAAAATACATCTAATTGTTATGTTGGGGAATAAACTCGCTTCAGCTGTATTACCTTTTTTTTTTTTTTTTAAGGCTATGACTATATTGGATTCAAATTCAGTCCTCATGGGACACTGCGTGTCTCCTTAAAGTACAAGTCTATCACCATGTGGATTCTTCATCCTACCACTTATACAATATAAAAGGAGAGTGAAAACACAATACGTTAACCTTTTTGTAAGACAACCTTGAGACTATTTTACCAGATTAGAAAATCATTGTACCAAATTCTAATTCATCATAGGTTTCAGATGTACCCAGTTGTGCTAGCGAACAGCTCAGCAAGCAACAGACAAGTACCACGTGGTGGGCCTTGATTAAGGCCTACCTACATTGTGAGACCCCCTTGAGGCCTTACGGTTTTAAACATTATCATCAACGCAATAAATACGTTTGACTCAAAATTACATAAGTACACATGACAAAACAGGTTATTTCTTGAATACCTATTAAAACATGTTCAAGCATGACAGAACAAAACAGGCTATTTCGAATGCCTATTAAAACATGCTATATAACATTCAATTGCTTCTCAAACTACATGTAATATTTAATTAAATAAGCTTGGCTATTACCGAGGAAGGTGATCAGGTTTCCTTGATAAGTTCCAGCTTCATTTAATGATTAAGTACGATACATTTTTAGGATATAAACATTTAAGAACTCTGAATCAATGATTATGAAAGCTCACGTCAGTTCCTAGTATTGTCCATGATTCCAGGATCCCATAAGAGAGACTCCATCTTGAGACTACTGTCGGTCAGCCAGGTGGTCAAACAGAATGAATCTTCGTCCATTTCGATTCTCTCCTTTTGCGCCTTTCGACTGTTGTCCTTTCTCGGCCATCTTAACTTTCCTCTGTCTTCTCTCTTCGTCTGTACCACACTCTCCATCTGTCCATATACAACTTCCTCGAAATCCATCTTGTTTAGCCGGAAAACGTTCTTTTTCTTTCTGTCCATTTCGAGTCCAGGCATCGTTGTTAATGATCCTTTTCGTTCTTGATGGTATCCTATTCGCGCCTTGCTTTTTAAACATGAACGCATCATGCGCGTCAGAGGCTGCAGTCCTCTTGTTGTATTTGTACAACTGGACGGCATTATATTTTTACTTGTACAAGTCACTGTATAATTGCCGAAAAATACAATATCACACACTAATCCCGAAAAGGAAAATGGAGTGTCATCATACTATGGCGACATGGAATACAGTTCAGCACTGAAGCACACCGGTCAACGCCCCAACAAATTGAGACGGACTGTCCGCACCCGCAGACAGATTCCACGCAATAAAAATCACGGCCTAGTCGGGTCGTCATAGGGCTTGTTTGACAAACTAACGCTTTTTGCAATCTTGACAGTTCGTTCTATGGCGTAGTTTAATGACTCACTGTTCAGTTGTTTTCAGCAACCAGTAACCGGGAAAAACAACTTCTTCCTCGCGATTGCAAATCGAGCCCCTAAGCTCTCCAGCTGAAGTTCAGCAGAATCGTTAAAACATATCTTTCGGGTCGCGGCAGCATCGTGTTAGAAATCGGCCGTTTTGTATAGTGGTTGTAATAATTAGCATACCCGTTTGTCAAGGGAGAGAGAAAGTATATTATTTATTGCAGCATTAGAAAGTCTTGTTCATGAGGTTACGGACCTGGTCTTCCTTACACAACCTCAATCTCATCTCAGTCAATCTCTTCTCACTGTAATGTTGGTTACCAGCTAGCCTATACATTAAGGGCGTTTCTAACTTTTTAGAAGTCAACCCCCATGCCATATGGCCATCGTAAACATTCCTGTCATTAGAGCGCTACCTACTGAGAGATAATCTAAACAGAGGTGTTTCTGTTGTTCTCATTATCTAGGCACATTCACTTCCAATGAAACGTACATTCATATTGTAATTGTTAATGCTCAGATTCTACAGACCCAACAGTAATAGTGTAATATAGTATTATAGTAAAATAATACAGAGATAGTTAGCACTCTCATACATTGTGTCAATCGTAATTCAATTATATTTCATGCTCAATATCTATCAACGTCAAAATAATAAACCGCTATTGCATCTTGTTAATAACAAACCAAGAAAGATCCCTTGAAGAAGAATACTTGTTTGAGGAGTGGATCTTCTGTAGGAGACTGCTGTTTCCCAGGAGCCTTCCGTGGAACTCTGCGCAGCTATCATCAACGTTTCACCGTGTAAAAAACATACCCATACTGTTTCTCTCAGCCGTCCAGATCTTATTTATGATGGAAAAGTTCCACTCAACAGGGGCATTTGTGCTGGGTAAACACACAGCGAACTTACAGATTAGACCAATGTTTTTAAACGGAACTCCCCTTGTCTGGAAATGGGCAAACATCTCCGCCCAGCGCTCGTCTGCTGGTTTATCGTTTGTGTTCCGCTGCGCGACCTTCTCAGTGGTGTACAGCTTGACTGACGTTTGTCGTTGAACAGCTGGGCTTCGTCAATGTTGCCCTGTCACAGTTTTGAGGTTACATACTATAGGGAGCATTCAACCTCATCCCACTGCGGAACACTGTTCAACAGGGTCCAGGAAAGGACCTTTAGCTCAGTGAATGTTGCTCCCCATTCCTTCAGGTATGAGATGCAACAGATGTAGAAGGCACAGACACCATTGCGAAACACCTCCGCTTTATGTAGATCATTGAGGGCGGTCACGAGATTCTTCACCTATAATAATAGCATAATAACATATAAATGAATAATGAAAAATGTTATGGATTGCCTATAGAATAATAACAATAAAACGTATGCTTATTGATTTCCCAATTGTCAGCCATTTGTCTTTATAAACCAGTATACATTTTAATTTAACTAAGCTCACCTTCAGTCCCATGACGAATACGGACCTTCTCTCCACCATGTTCTCCAGGTGATTGTTGAGGTAGAAGTAGAAGTAGAATGAACAGCAATGCTCTTCTTTTTCTCCATCACCTTTATAGTGTCATTAAAGACCTTTAGGTGGTTGTGCATAAACCACATCCAGGCCTCACACTATGTGACTGTCACACCTACTCCAACGAGGTCATTGGTGGTGGCCTTGTTAAACTTGCAGAACACATTGTTTTCCCCTCTCCTCGAATTCCCTCCAAAATTGGTGTTGGTGTTGTCAGCACAAAAGTCGACAACTTTGTCAATCAGGTTAAACGCACAGAGGCTACGGTGGACTTCATCGAAGATAATTGTTGAGCTCTCATCTGGAATTGATGTGAAGTTAAGGATCTTAACGTTCACCCCCTCAGTTGGTTTGTAGTACCGGATCACTATTGGAATTATCTTCTCCGTCTTGTAGTTTGAGGCATCGACACCAAGGTCAACATTCATAGTGTCTGCCTTGAGAATTGCCATAGATGGATGGGAAAATACATTGCTCAAAATGCTTCCGGCTTTGGTGGGAGCGCATGTAAAAGGATCATCGTAGAATTTTCTAATTAGACCAGCTCTGGTTGTTTCATCAGATGGTAGGCCAAGGTCCCCTCCTGAACTGCCCGTTTCAGATCACTGTCACTCACTGTCGGTGCCTGTAGCCACCGCTAATGTTTGTCAGTCTTAATCTAATCTTTTATGTCACTATTGCCACCGTACGCAACTGAAAATGTAGTCTTGCAGTGAGTGCAGAATTACACATTTGCTACTACTCGTAGAAAAGGATAGGCCTTTTGGAAGTCTTTAGAAAAACAGACTTTCTCTCCGGCATGACAGCTAATCATTAGCGTATTGGCAGATTTCTGAAAGAGCCACAAGACAAGCCTCATAGCAACAGCCTTGCCAACGACAGACAAATCAGTGTTGAATTCAGAGGCGTGGTGCATTGTTTCGGTTTTCTGATTGGGGCAGAACATGATGAACGTCATTGATTGTTTTTGTAGTGTCCTTTAATATAATAAAGGCACTTTTAAATCAAATCTATTATTATTATTATTTTAATTGTGAAACCGGGACAATTTGGTAGTGAATGTCGAACATCAGACGTTTTAGTGTTTTACAGATATGTGTCAGGACCCGGGACACTCAGCTTGAAATTGGGACAATCCCTGGGCAAACCAGGACGTCTGGTCACCCTAGACAGATATTCAGTCATTCCAATTAATCCAATAACCCTTGATCTTCCATAATCTGACTTTTTGTCTGAACATAAGCACTCCGGCAGTTGAGGTGTTTGTCTTTTATTCGTGTTTATAATTTCTTCAAAACATTGTTGAAAAATAAATAGCAATTTCTCGAAAAGGGAAATATATAAAAATCAAGATGTCCGTAGCCTTTAACCTGTTAGTTCAAAGGCCAAAATAGTCAATTTCCGCCTAAAATTATGTACCCAAATGTAAATGCTTGTAGCTCATGACCTGAATATAGTAGAAACATATGTTTGGGTCCATTTGAAAGCACATGCGTTTTTTTTATTTTTATCATCATGTTTGAAATGCAGTGGGTAGGCCATGCATTGAGATAGGAGGCTGGAGACACTTCAAGTATTGTTCACTAGAAGGAAGGAGACTGTAGGTAAAGTTTTAGGCAGCTACATTGAATGACCATAGAGCTGCAGAATATTTTGTAGGAGGACTCCCAAGTGTCCTTTCCGAGTGTCCCCAAATCTACCCAAGTGGCCAAATTGGATAAATGATTAAATTCCAAACATATGACAACAGAGATTATTCAAAAATACAAGTGTAATAACAAATAAGGTTTACACACTCCCAGAAATGTCATACATGGTGGATCATTAGTTTCCCTTCATTAAGGTACTGACAGGAGGCGCGACGAGAACGCTGATCCAATGCCCCCCAAAATAAGCATTTACAATAAGGGCTAAGTTAGAAGCCAACACTGATCTAATGTCAGAAGTGCAAACACAGCAAACCACAGCAAACAAAAAGTGGAAAAAAAAACTAAGTACACATTGGCCCTCATTTATCATTCTTGCGTAGAAACGGGCGTATATGCTGGCGTAAGATTTTGCTTACACTCCTCTCACCGCCTGATTTATGAAGCTGTGCGTACCTTTAAAATCCAGGTGTACGCAATACCTGCCCTTGATAAATGCCGCGGCTGAAAACGATCGTCATTAGAATAACACGCCCCTATATATTCAAGTCTCCGCTTCCCCCACGCCCTCTTTTTACGCCATGGACACAGGGAAGACGGCAAAAAAGAGAAACTTCTCTGACTTGGAGATTGAGACAATCACCAGGGAGGTAGAAAGAAATAAAATTGTTTTATTTGGCAGTTTAAAAAGCGGAATAAATGATGATGATTTGATGTGTCGTTATTATTATTATTTCTATTATTATTATTTAAAAGAAGAAGAATGTCATTTTTATTATTTTGTCAGTCTGAATTATATTTTGGTCATTAAAAGCCTTTTATTACTGAAACCAGTCCTTGCGCAACTGCCGGACCTAACCCTGGGTGGGGGCAGGACTGCTTGATTGTGGCCATCTCTTTACAGCCGGCTCCCAGAGATCATCCGAGTCTGAGTCGGTTCCACTGTTAACATTTTTAAATGAATTTAGATTTGATTAGAATTACATATGGGGACTGTTGAAGTCTAACACTTCCCTGAGTTGGTTTGATGGAAAGGAGAATAACACACCAGGAGTCAGGTCAATACCAATTCCGTATCATCCGTTTATTACAGAAGCTTCTGGAGACAGAGTGTTGCCCCACAATGTCTAAAAACTAACAGTAACATCAGGATTATTTATACTTCAAATATGCCTAAAAAGTGGAGGCGATAAGTTAGCCAAGCAAGTGTGCCATTGGTCCAATTTATGTTCTATAGCTTATATGTGTAAATGCAGCACAACAGTTCAACAGCTTATTCTTTCAGTGTATCCACAGGACCAATACTAGAATTATATATTGGGACAACAACATGTTATAGCCATATAACAAACGTGTGTATGTATATATATATATATATTCTAATTTCAACTTTATTTCAACAAGGCATGCTGACTGAGACTAAGATATCTTTTACAACTTGGCCCAAAACAAAACGGAAAAAGACAAAACAAGACGGGAAAAAAAAGTATTTGTCAGGTGTACACAAATACACGTACACACATACATACAAACATACATACATATAAAGAACAATAATTTATTTTACTCACCAATCTAAAACGGGATCCTTTCCTTCCATGAACAATTCTTCCTTGCCAGAATCAAAACTTTGTTCATTAAGAGAATCCTCGTCTAGCTCGGTCACTCTCTCGCTGAATCTCCTCAAAAATCTCCTCCTAGTTTGTGTACTTGTTCTTGGATTTCGCTTTCCCACTTTTAGGAGCCATGTTCAAATTCGAAATGTTGAAAAAGATCATAAAAACAAGAAGAAGCAACAATGTGCGTAACGAAAATGCTAGTGCGCTCTGATGCTCTCTCAACTCGAAATGAACCAGGGGTGTCTCGTCACGCACACCTTTAGATTCCAGCCCATTTATCTCACAGTGGACATTCACACATCACAAGAAAGGCTAGCTCATTGGTTATCTAGCTAGCTACGTTTCAAATTAATTGGTCGTCATTGGAGGAAGATATTGTCCTTCAAGTTTGTCTTGGTCCATCTTATGGGTGCGTAACGTGAGGCGCGCTACTAGGGTTTACTGAGGTATTGCGCAGCCATTTCGCTGTGTAGAATCTCCGAATAAGGCTAGTTATCTTCCTGAGTGTCTAATCATAACAGACATACCAAATGTCACGGGGGAAATGCTTGTTTTATGGTCTGAATATCATGAATAGTTTTGTTGCAAGTTGATCGAGTCATTTTTCATTCTGCGACGCATGGATACTATGAGAATTAAAACGGATTTCACCAAGCAAAAATATGCTTCCCTTCCTCTCTGGGAACAGAGGGATAAGAAAACTGTGGAGGTTCAGTAATGTAAGTACACTATTTTCCGTGATACATGAAATAATTAAACCCAGTGCCTACAGAAAAGTGTTTTGTTCTTGTTGATTGTGAAACAATTGCACTGTGTTTTGTCGTCGTAATAGCTATTTTAAATTGGATATACTAGTTAGTTTAACGAGATTCCAAGCTTTCTGGCGATATAAGACATGCCTATACCTAAAAAAAATTGGATTATACGAATCGTCGCAGTTTTTGCCACATGCCGCAAATGAATCTGAACATACACTAAATCTGCAGTAATCTGATGTTTTCCACAAATGTCATAAAAACTTTGCAGAAACCCCAGGCACGCGAATGCACACAAATAACTTTTACCAGCACAAACGTAACCTGCGATTAATATGGCCAGTAGTGATGGAGTTTCAAAACTATTAGTTTAAAGTCATCAGGATCCAATTAACACCATTTTCTGAGATGCATAGCAATCAGAATCAAATGACCTACTTTTATGGATAGAGTTGAAGTGGCTGCAACAAATGAAAATCTTCATCCTTTGGCAGAGTGCTTCCCAACACAACTTTTGTCCTCAAATATCGTGATCAATTCCATATATATGTTTTATCTTGAACGCAGGGCAATGTTACAGCTATCTAACAAACAGTTGCCTAATCTTCTGAACAATTCCTGTCTGAAAAAGATATAACACCAGGTAGGCTTATAGCCTATAATTGTACTGAGAAAGATGTGTGGATAATAGTTAACTAAATCACATTTTATATGGGTCTAATATTACCGTAGATATACTGTTTTTACCAGCCATCTAACCAACCAAAACCAGAGAAAATTCAACTAGCGCTTCATAAGTCACTAATCTGGTTATGTGTGCCCACCTTTGCACGCATAATGATCACACACACAACAACTGAGGTGTGAAAATGTTATTTGGGTTCAAATTATACAATAATACATTATGACATGAAACGTGTCATAATTATTTCACGCACCTATCCTATTTCAAAAGTAATTATAATTTTTTTCATTTAAGAATGGCGATGTTTATTTGTTGATTTAGGCATCTCGTAATGGTTTCTGATCTAACAAATAGATTCCTGAAATGAAACAACAGTACAGGGAAGCAAAAACTCCGAACGGAAAGAGTTGGAACGAACAAATTTGGGACGATACCATTGACACAATAGAAATGGAGTGCGCTGAGACTGATGTAGCCTGCAGAACCTATAACAAAGCAAAATTACATCAGACTTCTCCCAAATCCTTCTATTAAAAGTAGATGGTTTTGACAAAATACTTATCAAACTAAATAATTAATACATTGGCTTACAGTTGCAGTGTTACAAGGGTAGTTGAAGTAGCCAGTCGCTGGAGATTGAGGAAGAAATGTGTTTTATTACTCAAGTTAAAATGCGGTATTGTAAACAAACTGAGCATGGCGTTATTGTTTATTTTATATTACTACCAGAAAAATATTAACTTTTATTTTTTGCAACCGGAAAACTAAATTGCGTTGATAGTTTACTCCTCCCTTCCTACCTGAGCCCCTCCTTAAGTCCTTGGTACCAAATGTAAAGTGGAAACAGGAAGGTCAGGAGCCAAAATTAGCATAAATCACAAGTGTGACCCTGGTGCCGTGGTAAAGCACCAGTGGAAACGCATTACGTTCTTGTTACTTCTTAGTTATGTAGGAACTACAAAGTAATTTGAGATGTAGTTAGGTGCTTAATTCTGAGTAACAGCTCATAACAATTAAATTGTGCATACAATCCTTTTCAATTCTTACCACTTACTTACATTCTTGTTAATACATAGTTTAGTGGGAACTACTCTGTATGTGGGATATAATCTAAAGGGTTACCAATTATTTTAACTTGACTGTTTTTTTGTCAGCCATGTGACAATGATGTCAGATTCTTTTGTAATTACCAACCTCATCTACTTTGCGGAATCAATATAAAAACATTTTCAAATATAGATACATTCTTCTTACTTTCTGCTACTCTAATAGGAACCTCTTGTACTCTGGTAGATGTCTCACAGGTCACTGTTAAAGCCTATTATTTCTTTGGTTGACATTCATTTCAGCTTACTGCCACCAATGACTGAACCAATTTGCTTATCCTTAAAGTTGACACTTCTTTCTCACCACTCTCCTTCAAAAATAAATCCAAAGAGCTGCAATCCAACAAATTCACCTGCTGAATACCCCAAATCTTTGTATGTCCTATTGTTTGAGAATGGATTTTCATTAACAGTTGTGATCATAAGTTTGCAAGCCCAGACAGCAATGGTGAAATATTGGCATTGATTTTGAAAATATGACTGATCATGGAAAAAAACATGTCTTTTATTTAAGGATTGTGATCATATGAAGCCATTTATTATCACTTACTTGTTTGGCTCCTTTTTAAATCAAAATGATAACAGAAATCACATAAATGGTCCTGATCAAAAGTTTGCAGGCAAAATGTTTGGCCTTGTTACAGACAAACAAGGTGACACAAACAGGTGGAAATGACAATTAAAGGGGAATTTCCTAGACCTGGGGCTTTTTAAAATGCAATTAGTGTTTGTGTATAAATATTCAATGAGTTTGTTACTGTAGCTCTCACATGGATGCACTGAGCAGACTATATACTGAGCCATGGGGAGCAGAAAAGAACTGTCAAAAGACCTACGTAACAAGGTAATGGAACTTTATAAAGATGGAAAGGGATGTAAAAAGATTACCAAAGCCTTGCAAATGCCAGTCAGTACTGTTCAGTCACTTATTAAAAAGTAGAACATTTGGGGATCTCCCAAGGTAAGGTAGACCAAGAAAGATTTCAGCCAAAACTGCCAGAAGAATTTTTCAGGATACAAAGAAAAACCCATCGGTAACCTCAGGAGAAATACAGGCTGCTCTGGAAAAAGACGATGTGGCTGTTTCAAGGAGCACAAAATTTGAACAAAAATGAGCTGCATGGTCGAGTTGCCAGAAAGAAGCCTTTACTGCGCTAATGCCATAAAAAAAGCCTGGTTACAATATGCACGATGAGAGGTTGACACGCCTCACAGCTTCTGGCACATTGTAATCTGGAGTGACGAGACCAAATTATAGATTTATGGACACAACCATAAGCACTATGTTTGGAGAGGTGTCAACAAGGCCTATAGTGAAGAGAATACCATCCCCACTGTGAAGCATGTTGGTGGCTCAGAGATGTTTTTGGAGGCACGGGGAATCTTGTGAAAATGTATGGCAA
This sequence comes from Esox lucius, assembly GCF_011004845.1. Taxonomy (NCBI): domain Eukaryota; kingdom Metazoa; phylum Chordata; class Actinopteri; order Esociformes; family Esocidae; genus Esox; species Esox lucius. Next base: position 32,382,089 of record NC_047573.1, on the reverse strand, counting down.
AATGAATACAGGATGTTATACAGAAAATTCTGGCAGACAATTTGCATTCTTCTGCACGAAAGCTGCACATGGGACGCTCTTGGACTTTCCAGCATGACAATGACCCTAAGCACAAGGCCAAGTTGACCCTCTAGTAGTTACAGGAGAAAATGGTGAAGGTTCTGCAGTAGGGCTGTCAACGAATATTCTAAATTCGAATATATATTCAAATCGTTTTTAAAAAACGAATTTCTTTTTGCATCATCTTCCGCTTATCCGGGGCCGGGTTGCGGGGGCAGCAGTCTAAGCAGGGATGCCCAGACTTCCCTCTCCCCAGACACTTCCTCCAGCTCTTCCGGGGGGACACCGAGGCGTTCCCAGGCCAGCCGGGAGACATAGTCCCTCCAGCGTGGGACGGTGGGACGGGACCGGAACACCTTCCCAGGAAGGCGTTCCGGAGGCATCCGAAACAGATGCCCAAGCCACCTCATCTGAGCCCTCTCGATGTGGAGGAGCAGCGGCTCTACTCTGAGCTCCTCCCGGGTGACCGAGCTTCTCACCCTATCTCTAAGGGATCGCCCAGCCACCCTGCGGAGAAAGCTCATTTCGGCCGCCTGTATCCGGGATCTTGTCCTTTCGGTCATGACCCAAAGCTCATGACCATAGGTGAGAGTAGGAACGTAGATTGACCGGTAAATCGAGAGCTTCGCCTTGCGGCTCAGCTCTTTCTTCACCACGACAGACCGATACATCGACCGCATTACTGCAGAAGCTGCACCGATCCGTCTGTCAATCTCCCGTTCCATCCTTCCCTCACTCGTGAACAGGACCCCTAGATACTTAAACTCCTCCACTTGAGGCAGGCACTCTCCACCAACCTGAAGTGAGTTTCGAAGGTGAATAATAATATTCAAATTTTTATTTATTTTTTGGAAAAAAACATTTGCGGTAGCAGAGGTTGTCTGGCTGTCTGCTTTGCAAGTGGGCGAGCTAGCGCGCCTGACGGTACAGATCTATATGTCCGACACAACTGAAGCGTGGTGTCGCGACGTCATACAGCCATGGTTGATGCTCCACGCCCCTGACCAGCAGCTGATTGGATGAACGCGTGATGTGGGTCTGGCTACTCGAGAATTTCAACAGTGTCATGGCTGGCTTGTTGAGAATACGATCTCGTATTTTACAAAAATAGTTCACTGAAACGTGTTTCTGAAAACATTTTAAGCAAGAAATAGGCCATGCAGTTGCTGAATCTGTCTTCATTTCAGCTCAACAAAGGTTAGTTTGAAAGATATTCGTCTACTTCTACTGGATACTCTACAACTGCATGGTCTTGGTCATCATTTGATTTACTTGTTTTTGTGTAGGTAATACGTTGTCAAATATGTTCAAACTTAACTAATTGTATAGGTAGTGTATTTATGTCTCTTTGTATTAATTTGTCCTGTTTTTGACAAAATGCGCGTCATTGACAAAATGCACATAATATTCGAATAGTTCGAATATTATGTGTTTTTTTAGAGGGAATATTCTAACTTCATTTTTGAGCAATTTTGATAGGCCTATTCTGCAGTGACCATCAAACTCTTCTGACCTTAATATCATTAAGCCACTCTGGGGAAATCTCAAACGTGCAGTTTATGCAAGACGATCAAAGACTTTGCATGACCTGGAGGCATTTGCCAAGATGAAGTGGCAGCTATACCACCTGCAAGAATTCAAGGCCTAATAGACAACTGTCAATGATGCTAAATGGGGCTAAGAACTAAGGGTATGCAGATTTTTGAACAGGGGTCAGTAAATGTTTTTCTTTGTTCCCATGTTTTGTTTTATGATTGTGCCATTCTTTTATTACCTACAGTGGAATGTGAATCCCATAAGAAATAAAATATGTTTTGCCTGCTCACTCATATTTTCTTTAGAAATGGCACTTATATTACCAATTTTCCAAAGGTATGCAAACTTTTAAGCACAACTGTAGCATTTCTCTTTTGCCCTTCCTTCAATGTGCTCTATTTCTTTTTGCATATTCAGATCAATGGAACCTTCGCCTCCACCCCGTTTTCACTCCGAAATGGCACCATCCAGGTTTACCAATCTGGTTTCTCGGTGGCAGTCAGCACCGACTTTGGTCTGCTTGTGACGTACGATGCCTACCATTATGTCACAATCAATGTACCTGCTGACTATTTCAACAGCACATGCGGTCTGTGCGGAACATTCAACAACCACCCCGAGGATGATTTCCGCTCCCGCTCGGGACTGGTCCTGGCCTCTGATGTTGACTTTGCTAACAGCTGGCAGTCAGCGGAGGATGATGACCCAGCCTGTCATAGGATCCAGTGTGCTGGGTTAAGCTGTGCCAGCTGCACAGATGCTCAGAGAAGTCTCTATGGCAACAATGCCTACTGTGGCATCCTCCAGGACCCAACTGGACCGTTCGCCCCATGCCACGCCCAGCTTCCCCCACAGACCTATGTGGAGAACTGCCTCTATGATCTGTGCGTTGGGGGAGGGTACCAGCCCATCCTGTGCCAGTCCCTCAACGCGTATGCCACCCAGTGCCAACAAAGGAACATACACCCGGGACTGTGGAGGAGACAAGGATTCTGTGGTAAGTACAGTATGGGAATGTCAAACTTGCAACTGAAGATTCTCTTTCTTTTCTCTACTCTTTTCTTTACTCACTGCACTCAACTGGCATATATTTTGAACAGTTCTTTTTTTCATTGTATTTGGTCAGAAATCTCCTGCCCAGCCAACAGTCACTTTGAGTCCCAGGGCACAGGCTGTCCCGCCACCTGCAACAACCTTAACGCCTCCATTGGCTGCCCCCTACCTTCCCAGGAGAGCTGTATCTGTAACACGGGTTACGTCCTCAGTGCGGGGGTGTGCGTACCCCTCGCCCAGTGTGGCTGTACCTTTGAGAACCGCTACTACAGTTCTGGAGCGACCATCATCCTGGACGAGAACTGTGGCAGGCGCTGCAGCTGCAACCAAGGAACCATGACTTGTTATTCCAATAGGTGTAGTGAACTTGAGGCCTGCGTGGTGGTGGATGGGGAGAGGGGCTGCAGACCCACCAGCTACTCCACCTGCTTGGTGGAGGGACAAGGACTTTACCGCACTTTCGATGGAGTCTCTTTCCAGTACCCCGGGGCTTGTGGTTTGATTGTGTCCAGGGTGATGGGCTCGTCCCTTTACCCTCACTTTGTGGTTACAGTAGAGAAAGTGCCCACAGGTCAGCAGGGCTTTCACCGACTGCTTAAGTTTGAGGCGGAGGGGACACAGGTGGCCATTGAGATGGGAAGTGGGAGTGTTGTGCAGGTCAGTGGCATTCCTCTTTAATGCAATAGGTCTACAGCTGACTCGCTCAGTAAGGAATGTTTAATGACATTTTAATGGCATTTGTATAATGAATGATTTTTTGTGACTACCTCCCCCATCCTTGTTTTAAAGGGATAGTTCACCAAAATTACATACTGGGTTCTTTTAACTTTCAAATCTCTAACCTTGAACCTATTTCCTTTTGAATATCCCAACAGGTGGACGGTCAGTTGGTCCAAGTGCCCTTCAGCACCGTGTCTGGCCGCATCCAAGTCTTCCACAGTAGTATCTACAGCATTGTCCTCCGCACCGCCTTCGGTGTCACCGTACAAACTGACTGGCCTCACTTGGTCCGCATCACTGCACCGGGCACTTACAACAACTCTCTCGGTGGCCTGTGCGGCAACTACAATGGCAACGGGGCGGACGAATTCAGCACCCCAGATGGTGTCCCGGTCAACAACTCTATGCTCTTTGGGGACAGTTGGCGGGATGGATCCCTCTCTGCATTCTGTGTAGAACCTTGGGGGGAGCCAAGAACTGGGCAGAACACCAGTGCTTACTATTCTGACCAGTCATGCGGCCTCATAGCTTCACCTCGAGGACCATTCTCTTTGTGCCAAAGCATGTTGGAACCTCGCCAGCGAGTGGAGGAGTGTGTGCAGAGTTTGACTTTGTCAGGCGGGGCGCAGGAGGTCCTGTGTGAGGCTCTTCGAGATTACGCTCTGCTGTGCCAACAGAACGGCATCACAATTGGAGACTGGAGGAGTATCACTGATTGCAGTAAGTACCTGTAGTGATACTGCAAATGTAGCACATCACCAGAAGCATTTCATGGACACAGGTGTTTTTTTTATGTATTGGGTCACATGTGTGAAATATACCATTGAATGCGAAAATGGCATAACTATGGAGGAATTTTAAGAACTTTATTAAATAAATATATTCACGAAATAATTCAATAAAATGGGGAATGGAGTCACACACAGGGAGCTCCAATTGCAATGTTGATAGCCCTGGCTGTTGAATCGATTCAACCGGAATGTCCATAAATGGGCATCCATTGTAATATCTTTGTCCATATCAATTTCATCTGCAGTAGAAAGCAGTGGCCTTTGCAGTGGCCTCCCCCCAAGGTCAGAGCTCAAGGCCCTTCCCCCAAATCCCTGAAAATGTAGTTAATACTACTGCCTCCTATGCCAGTAGACTGATGGCTGTCTACGTATAACTATATATATTCAGTATTGGAAAAGAGAGACATTTAAAAAAAAGTTTATAAACTACAAAAGCACAATCGGGTCAGCACAAAAATGGACAGTGCTATATAGCCTGTTGATCACTGTTCAACACCAACAACCAAGCGTGACATTTCCGAAATGTAATTAGCAGAGGCCACCTCATTGTCCACTGGGGACATTTTCTTCATCGATCCTCTTCCTCTCCCTAACAGCAACCCTACTCCACACTACTCTTTCACAGTGTGCTCTATGCCGCATCTTCGATGTTTCTGACTGGTTCGAATTTGCTGTTCAGCTAATATCCTTTCACCGCCCCGCACGGCCTGTTACTTTATTGGGCTGTGGCTTTTACATTCATTGGTTATAGAGCCATCACAGAATTTGGCTATTTTCAGAAAAGTGAGAGGCGCGATCAGAACAATGTATTTGTATAGTTTGATTGACCGATTTGAGACATACAGTTGGACATTTGAATTATAAACTTAAATCTTAAAATAGCAAAAGGTAGGGGAAGGTGTGTTATAAGAGCGCTTGTAGATGTGTTGAATGACACAGTAGTCTGTTAGCTTGCCAGACTCCAACCTTCATACTAATAATCTTCATAATTTTTTTGTAGGAAAATGGATTCTAAAATTAACTCCTAATAAATCTTATACAAATTTGAATAGGATTATAGGGAAGTTGGCACACCAGTATAAATAATTATTTTGATTGAGCATAAAAATTAAATGAAAAGCCAAAATCACAGCTTTATGCGGTTTAGAAATCGCTGTTCAAATTGCGATTTCAATATGAATTTGATTAATCATGCAGGCCTACTCTTCAGCTACACTTATATTGGTCTTGGAATAATGATTCCAAAAAAATATTGTATATCCAGCTGCCAGAATCAGATGCCAACAATGGCAGGCCCTGTAACTAACTGGTAAACTCTTTCTTTCAGTGGGCTAATACACAATGCGTGCATTCCAAATATTACGAAGTGTATCTCCTGCTTAAATGACACACACTGGACCCAAAACATTTACGTTTTTTAATCAACAATATCATAATTTTTTAGGGATTTAATGCATGATCGGAATTACAGATGAATAGATCAGGGCTATTTTTTTTCTTATTGAGGTCTGGGGCGAATTCGCCTAGGCCTAAAGATGCCAATAGTAATTAGGAAGCGGAAAATGCCTATTGCACACCAAAAATTACTATTTAACTATTTAGGGCATACCCAAATCTCAGTCTTGGCCAGTGATTTTGGTTTCCATTGACCTGACCGATGTTACTTCATTTTGTTCTCAAAAAATTATACAATGTACAATGATCTTTAATAGACACTGCTCAAAAAAAAATTGGAAACCCTGAAATCTCACATCGGGTCTTGATGAACTAAATATATTAAAGATCTTTACTGTACATTGAATATTTTGTTAAGAACAAAATGACATAACGGTCAATGGAAACCAAAATCACCGACCAATTGAGGGCTTGATTCAAACTCACACCAAAAATCTATGTAAACAATTGAAATCAGACAATTTGACTCAGTAGTGTGTATGGCACCCACGTTCCTGACAACATCTGGGCAAGGTAGTGATGAGACGGCGGATGGTGTCCTGGGGGATCTCCTCGCAGACCTGGATCAGGGCATCAGTGAACTCCTGGACAGTCTGTGGTGCTTTTTGGTGGCATTGGATGCACCGATACATAATGTCCCAGTCGTTTTCCGTTGGATTCAGGTCTGGGGAACGTGAGGGCCAGTCAGTGGCATCAATGCCTTCATTATCCAGGAACTACTTACACACTCTGGCCACATGAGGTCAGACATTGTCCTGGACCAGGAGGAACCCAGGGACTACAGAGCCAGTGTAAAATCTGACGATGGTTCTGAGGATTTCATCCCAGTAACTAACAGCCGTCAGGGTACCATTGGCTAGCAGGTCTAACATTGGCTAGAGGTCTGTGCGACCCTACCAGTATATGCTTCCCAAGACCATCACTGACCCACCGTCAAACCGGTCATGCTGGATGAAGTTGCAGGCAGCGTAATGTTCACTGCAGCATCTCCAGACTCTTTCACGTCTGTCAAACATGCTCCCTCTGAACCTGCTCTCATCTGTGAAGAGAATGGGGCGCCAATGGCGGATCTGCTAATTCTGGTGTTCTCTGGCAAATCCCAGTCGAGCTGCATGGTGCTAGGCTGACAGTTGGTCAGAAACATGCACACCAGTAGCTGTTGGAGGTCATTTTGTAGGGGCTCTGGCAGTGCTCCTCCTGTTCCTCCTTGCAAAAAGTAGCAGATACTGCTGGGTTAATGCCCTTCTACACCCCTGTCAAGCTCTCCGCGTTGAACTCCTCTATGCTCTTGAGACTGTACTGGGACACACAGCAAACCTTCTTGTGACGGCACATACAGTATGGATGGGCCATCCTGGAGGAGATGGACTACCTGTGCAACCTTAATGGGCTGCAGGTACTGCCTCATGCTATCAGTAGTGACAAGGACACTAGCAAAACTAAATAAGAATCAGTCAGGAAAGATAAGGAGAGAGCAACTGTCTGTGGCCAACACCTGCAAAATGGTGTCCAAAACAGGTGACATTAATTCACTATTTCTTATGCTTCCTGACTGGATAGATTGATATCCCTGGAGTTTAATTGACTTGGTGTTATACTGTGATGGTTATGTGTTCCCTTAATTTTGATTTAAAAATTATAAAAACAAATTGAGCAGTGTAATTTTTGGAGGGGAATCAGAGCTAGTAGCCAGTAATAGCTCCACAAATGTGCAGTAGGGCACAGGGCTAAACAGTAGATCGGGATATTACAAGTTTTATTTAAACTTGTTCTCACATGGCAACCCTGGCAATGAAGTCGATTTACCAATCAAAAATCAGTATTCGGTAGACCCCGCCCTCCCTTCTGTGATGAGTGAAAGTGACAGATTAAAGTAATCATGGATTAAATAATAAGAGATTTCACAAGGACTGCAACCTTGAAATAAATACATTGTGAAATATGAAATTGTGAAATAAATTGTTAAATGAAGAAATACACCATGACATATGTTGCATGTTTTTTTATTAATTCATTTATTCATGATTGAAATCATATATTTCCCTTAATATTGAATTATTTCACGGTTTATATATTTATTTAATAAAATCCCTAAAATTCCTCCATACAAAACAAAGGTTTAGTTCTCGTTGTAAATTGTAAATATTTAAATAACTTTTCAGTAATTCAAATTTTTCTGTGATTCCTTATTATTATTACTTGTATCTTGGTGAATATACTTTAATTATTGTATTGTTTTCTATATTTAATATATGTTTTTATTGAACGATACAATGAATTGTCTTTTGATAATGCATACAATACTGAAATGGTTCAGCTTTAATATAATGCTATAGCCTGTCCATGACATTATGTTAGTGTTGTTTCTAAAATGCGTTCCCCCAATGCTGTGTTCCCCTACAGGACAAACCTGTCCCACCAACAGCCACTATGTCCTGTGTGGCACCTCTTGTCCTGCTTCCTGTCCCAGTCTTACCTTCCCCTTTTCCTGTGTCGCTACGTGCCAGGAGGGATGCCAGTGTAATGACGGCTTCCTGCTCAGCGCCAACCAATGCGTAGTGCCAACTGGCTGCGGATGCACCTACCACGGGCGTTACCGCCAAGGTGGAGAGAGTTTCTGGGACGGAGATATGTGCCAGAGCCAGTGCACCTGTAACGGCACCACCGGAGCAGTCCAATGCACCCCATATGCCTGTGCTCCCGACGAGTCCTGCCGCGTGGTGGACGGTGAGTACGGCTGCCACCCCAACCCCAGTGGCACCTGCTCAGCCTCCGGGGACCCCCACTACCGCACATTTGATGGGAAGACATTCGATTTTCAAGGCACCTGCCGCTACGTCTTGGCTACACTTTGTGGGAACACCACAAGAGGGCTGCAGCCCTTTTCGGTGGAGGCCAGGAATGAGCAATGGAACGGGTTAACGGTTTCCATCACGGCTGAGGTGTTCGTCAACGTGTGGAACCACCAGGTGCACATTTCCAGGAACAGGGTTGGAGTGGTTGAGGTAAATGGAAAAACATTTAGTTTTTTTTTTCTAACTGTACTTACAAACAGGACTGAGTCTGTCACAAAGTTCAGGAAGTTTAAATGTGATTACTAGCTTAGCTAGCAATAACGTAATCCCTTTTAAACACAGCATTTAGAAAGAGTGCAACATTGGCCAGCTAACTACATGGAATTCTAGGTTAAAAATGTGTTGCTGCTTACTGATATTATATAATATTGTGACACAAATCCTATCAAGTATTCAGGGTAAGGCAAGCAGTGGACCAAACCACTGTGAGGCAAGGGAGGGGGGACTCAAAATGTTTCTAAACTTAAAAAACATTATTTGGGGTTTGTATCGTTTCACTACTTGCAAATATATTTAAGGATATATCATTATGTTATTTACAAAACACAGCATTGTTTTTAAGGATATTTTTAGGGGGGACAACCCTTAGATTGGGGGGGGCAAGACCCCGCCGACCCCCCTGGGATTTCCGCCCTTGGCCATGGGGTACATATGCATAAAAAAAAAAAATTCATTACACAAAGTGAGACATTTCAAGTCTTTTTTTGTTTCAATCTAGATGATTGTGGCTTACAGCTCATGGAAAGCAAAAATCCAGTATCTCAAAACATATAATTTACAATACAGAAATGATTAGCTGATAAGAGCTTCTCAGGTTGACATTTCTGTGTTATGAATTTTTATTTATAACCCAAACCTGAACTTTTCCACGATATTCAGATTTTTTTAGATGCACCTGTAGGTGTTATTTATGCACCACCATGAAAACAGTTCAAATACTTTTGTTTTATTTTCAGATAGATGGTGTGACCAGCAACTTGCCTATCCTCTTGAATGGAGGACAGGTTTCCATCTACGCGAGTGGATTCCGCACATTTGTCATCTCTGACTTTGGCCTGAGTGTCAGCTATGATGGCTCAAGTGTTGTGTCCATCTCTGTCCCCTCCAATTACAGGTGGGCAATAGGTACACATTGCTGGTAGTGGTCATGAAAGAAAAATATATCTTTGAAATATGTTTACTTTACTTTTTCTTAAAAAATAACTGGTGTTATAATCTTAAATCATGTTTGTGGTCAGTTATGTTTTCAGTTACATAACAGACCCATTGTGTGATTATTATTACATCAGAGTGTCCTGTGTCACTATTTTATTAATAACAGTGGAAAGACCTGTGGGCTGTGCGGAAACTTCAATGGCAATAGCAATGATGACTTCCTCACCCCCTCCCAAGCTCTGGTGTCTACTCCAATCCTGTTTGGTAATTCCTGGAAGGTAGAGGACAACTACACCTGCAGTGAGGGCTGTGGAGCCTTCTGTCCAACCTGCGCCGACCCAACTTCCGCTCGTTCCCAGTGCGACATAATCAGGGTTGTTGATGGACCTCTGAGCTTTTGTCACAGCCAGGTGGACCCTGAGCCATACTTCAACGACTGTGTGTTTGACGTTTGCCTGTCTGGGAACAGAGGCCAGGATGTTCTATGCAGGGCTATTCAGACATATGTGAGCGCCTGCCAGTCTACCAACACTAGGATATATCCCTGGAGACAGAATACCACTTGCAGTAAGTTACTTCACCTTGGACTGTAAGACAGGACCTTACGTAATGCTTGGTGTAGGGCCAAACAGGGTCAGTGTTTCTCAAGCATGTGCTTCAACACAATGTTAATTTTAACATTGTGAACACAAATATTTCACATCAACACATTCTGGTGTTTATATAGATTTATACAGATGGAGAAAGAAAATCTCTGCAGTTGAACATACATTCTTACAATATAGAGCAGTTTTCACTGATTGCAACTGTTTAACTAAGGCTAATTAGTTAAAGCAAAAAACTTGGAGAGAACTAAGTTCCTTAAGCCAATCTCATCTTTGCATTCTTTTTAACTGTTTATATTTACAGGGATTGATTGTCCAGCGAACAGCCACTATGAGCTTTGTGGCACATACTGTGGACACACGTGTGCCAGCAGCATTGATGCCAGCTGTGAGCAGAGCTGCTCTGAGGGTTGCTTCTGTGATCCAGGTTACCTCAGGAGCGCAGGCCGTTGTGTTCCTGTAGAACAATGTGGCTGCCAGTACAATGGCTACTATTACAATGTGAGTTACACTATAATTTATGTCAGTTAAACAGTGTATAATAGACAACATCATAACAAGTGTCTGTGTATACTGGAACCAAGTACAGCGTGGTCAATTGGAGAAGTAGAAAAAAAGGTTTCTTTTAATCCTTTTGGAGTCGAAGTAATAGAAAGCGTAAAAGCTAACCCACTAATTGTGAGGAGCAATAATTAAATAATTTTAATAGGAAAGAATCATGCAGAAGACAAAATCTGAGTGCAGCAGGTTCAGATGGATTTGTCGTAATTCAAACCAACATTAGTTGTCATACCATAAGTAATTGAGAAAGAGTGGTAGAGAATGTACCTGTTTTAATTTTAGTGTGTTCACCCAGAAATGTGAAGGTTCAGAATTTTCATCCACAATGCTCTTTGGTATGACAAAAATGGGTCCCTATGCATCTCAGTTAGTTTTTTGACAAGACATGGAAGGCAGGCAAGAGACATCAGAACAGTCTAACCACAGAAAAGGCATATACATTTGTGAACAATAGTCACATCAATGTTTTTCTGAAAATAAAGCACTGATGGTCTGTCCTATTTGCTTTTTTAATATGGACTACTACATCGTGGTTCCCAACCTTTTTTCATTACTGTACCACCAACAGAATTCTGTTCAGCTCAGAGTACCCCTGAAATCCCAGTCCCCCTCATGTTGATATTTATAGTAAGCCAATGGTTTATAGTTTTCTCAAGTAGCCTCTGTGGGATGGCCAAGTACCCCCAAGGTACTTTGCAACCACTGTCTACAGAACATATAATAATGGTCTTCTATAGACCAATGCTACCTTGTGGCAACACAACATATTGACTCAAAATCATTAAGGAAAAAATTCTACAATTAGAATTTTAACAAGGCACACCTGTAAATTGAATTTCATTCCAGGTGACTACCTCATGGGGTCATTATTGACTGGTATCAGCAGATTATAGGGTTACTCGTAAATCTGCCTATCTATAAAAAACTCATCAGTCAATCGATTGTTTGTCCAGATGATGTAAGACCTCTTAGGGGTTGAAGAGCTTACTCTTGTGGGGGAGGACAGCCTGCCCCTTGGTTAAAACCTAGGTATTGACAGAAAAAAGAGAATGTGTTTTATTGACATAGGACAGCTGGGCAGCACCTTTTTCCCCTTTAAGTACTGATGATTTTCCTGTATTCATTTAGAGACTACTTAGATGATTATCCTGTATGCTTTTGACACATCTCTCAATTTGCAAATAAACTATTAATTGTTTCAAGAGAAATTTGTCTCTGTACTTACTCCTTTAAGAGTGTCTATCGATGGAATTACCATCACAGTGGCCAGTCTGGTTGCACAGTGTAAGTATATTTACTATCTGATCTGCACTGCTTTCTTTACTCCAGGTTGGTGAGTCGTTCTGGACCAATGGCTGCTCTCAACACTGTCAGTGCTACGCCCCCAATGACCTGCGCTGCTCGGCCACATCCTGCACCCCCAAACAGGAGTGCACCATCAGAAATGGCCGCCTTGGCTGCTTAAGCACCTTGTCCACATGCACGGTCTGGGGTGACCCCCATTATGTCACCTTTGATGGGGCTTTGGCACATTTCCAGGGCACCTGCTCCTATGAAATTGCCAAGACCTGCAACCAGTCCAGCAATGACTTCGCATTTCGTGTGGTAGCCACTAACCGTCACCGCGGCAACAACCATGTATCGTTTGTGTCACTGGTGGATGTTTGGCTGTCCAGCAGAGGAGTTCAGACCCATGTCTCCATTGAACAGAGCAAAAGAGTGACGGTACATCTACTACAATCTACTAAAAATCGGTTAAATCAAAGTACAAATCTGTCCCTTTTTAGCTGAGATTTTAATCATAGAGATCTTTTGTCCAATCATAAATGCCTTGAAATACTTGCATATACCTATATCCATATATATATGGATATGTGGATATATATATATATCACTGTTTCCCAAACCTCTTTTTGGGCCTCCCAAGACATTTCACATTTTTATTTTTAAATCCTAAATTGCCACATTTAATTAATCAAATGGTTGAAGATGAATTAGACTAATTGAATGAGGTGTGCCAGTTTCATTCAACGTGTGATTAATCCCTTCCATATGTACTTCATATGGAAATTATTGGGTAAAGTTTAGCCAGTAGGAACAATTCTTTCAGATGTTTAGTAACCAGTTTCAGATAAGTGGTTTAATGATGATTGTGCAGCTTATCTGCTGTAGCCTATTATTCAGCACTCTGTATTGCTCTTCATTTTAGGTTGTATTAATTGTCAACATTTTTACTATCTCCATTTGCAGTCAGTTGATTTACTATGTTGCCAAACCACCCTGTTTGTCTATCTACTGTAATGTTAACAATGCACAACATAAGGCCCCAACAAAAGTGCGTGGGAAGCCCAAGAAGAGGTTTGGGGGAAACAGTCCAATATTATATACTATCCTGTGTCAAACTAGTTAAGTCTAGGCCTGAGTTTTTTCCCATTTAAAATCAAATCCCTTTTTGACTTTTCCCCTTCTCTCTGTCAGGTGAATGGGAACGAAGTCGCTATCCCCTCCTCTGTCGGCTCAATTGCCGGACTGGTGCAGGAGCAGGGCTACGTGGTGCTTAACTCCAGTGACCTCGAGGTCCAATACGATGGCCAGAGCACCCTACTTGTCAGACTGGCCAGAAGCCACCAAGGCCTGGTGTGTGGGATGTGCGGCAATCTCAACGGGGACCCAGGCGATGACAAAGTTCTGCCCAACGGCACTCTGGCAACAAGTGACAATTACTTTGGCGATGGTTGGAAGGCAGACATTAGCCAGCCCGGGTGAGATGCTGTTGTCAGGGTTCAAAACAGCCACATCTTCTGAGGGAATGTCATTTATTGAATTGTTATAATATATGTATTATTATATTGTTGTAATATAAGTAGATAATTTAATCAAAGCTATGTGGGTGGCTCAATGTTTTTAGCATCCGCTTCCACTGAACATGTGCGCAATGTTATAGCATGGCGAATTAGGTGATCTGCTCTTTCAGCAAATTTATCAGATGTAAGCAGACAATATCATTAAAAGAATAATGCAATATCGGAAGCAAAGTTATTTGCGGAGTAGCTCTGCATGGTGTAATGCATAATGGAAATAAAACAGTGACCTTTCATCAGAAGGACTGGTAGAAATTCACTCAGTCACTCCACTTACTGCTCACGTTCCGATTCTGTACCCTCCTTCAAAATTGTTCACAATGTTCACTCATCTGGCATTTAAAGTGGAACTGAACTAACTTACCTAATTGGTAAGCATGTTGGGCCATGATCAAGCAAGGCTGGAGGGACGCAATATTCCTTAAATAAGAACTTTGGGGAATCTCGTTATTGCCACTCACCTGCTCGCTCACTCACTCTTTTATGTGTGTTTTTCCAGATGCGGGGCATCCGATAACAGAGATGGAAATGGTGACTGCCCCTTCAGGCAGGAATACACTGACCTCTGTAGCATCATCACCAACACCACTGGCCCTTTCAGTGCCTGCCACCTGCACGCTGACCCCCAGCCATACTTCACTTCCTGTGTCTACGATCTTTGCCAGTACACTTCTGCCAATGGGATGCTATGTTCTGCAGTGGCGACTTATGAGGCAGTCTGCTCCAGCTTGGATGTCAATATCCAAGATTGGCGAACAGCTCTGCTGTGTGGTTAGTGTCCAGTTTTCTCCATACAGCAATGCTCATAAATCAGTGATGCATGCTCAGTGATTATATGTTCTGACAGAATTTGGTATATGTTGGAAACACTACCAAAACTTAACCTACAGTATATTCGTGTGTTTAGATCTCATTTTCACATTCTCAGGGAAATGTTTTTGTTAACCCACATTGATTAAACGAGTGTAAGATGTTTATAGCTATACAGGGACAACATGTTTACTGTTGCCTTGTTTGGTTCACCTTCTGTATCAAATGAACCCAGTAGTTGTTCCATCTATATGGTCCCTTGTATCTTGGTAGAGCATGGCTTGCAACACCAGGGTTGTGGGTTCAATTATAATGGGGGGCCCAGTATAAAAATGGATGCACTCGCTGATTAAAGTCGCAATGGCATATGCTGAATCACTTAAATTTTAATTTTTGCCATGCTGTCCATGTTTCCCTTTCTCTAGCTGATCCTGACCCATGCAATAATCTGGGCTGCACTGATGATGAGTGGTGCGGGGAGAAGGATGGAATCTACGGCTGTTTCTGTAATGAAAACAACCCTCGGCCAAACAACGACAGCTATGGTAAGATTCTCCCTAGCACCTAGCACTGTGCCATCATGACCAACGTGATGCACAGCCTCGTCTCTGCAAATTCACTTCCCTAGGTTTTCAAAAGTACGCAGAACAGTGATGAAGGATACGTGGATTGTCTGTTTACATTCCCCCTTTGTCGGGTCCGACTCTCTCCTCAGATTCATATACGACTTGCTCCAGCAGCTCAGCCAACATGTCTCTGTCCCGTTGCCAGCTCTTTGAGGCTGGTTTCTCCCCTGAGGTCCTGCACCTCACTGACTCCTCCTGCCATGGGACCGTCCGAAATGGACGTGTGGAATTCCGCTTCGACAACGACAACCAACTTTGCGGGACGATTCTTACAGTACTATATTTTTTACTTTTCAATTATGACAATATAATCATGTGGTCTCTTAATGACGTTTTCATAGACAAGCTAAAAGAAAATGCTGAGGCTCTAATGGCTCAAAGGTAAATCACTGCGTTGTAGTACAGCTACTTTATTGCAGCCAGGAGATTAAATACTGACAATGCCCCGTGGCCTCACTTGTGGGGCTGAAAAATGACTGAACAATGTACAGGGCTGGTGCGGTCAGTGGGGTTGGTGTCAACTGAGTTGACTTGCATCGTCACACTCTTGCAACTCCTTGGGTAAATGTAAATGTATTTGTGGTTGTTGGTTGGTGAATGCATTCTCCTCGAGGGAGAAGCTTTGTTGACTACTTCCTGGTTAATGGAGCAGTGTGATAAGAAGCAGAACAGCCAATCGACATGTGCTTTAGAGAAAACAAATCTTGGTATTAACAATAAAAATTGCTGCGATGAGGTAAGATTGTTAAAATGTAATATAATCACTTGCAAAAAATTATTTATTTGGCAGGAAATAATACAATATGACAAGTGAGAGGTTGCAAGTTTATTGTGTTTGTTGCCATAAAAATTGTATTTGCTTTAAAGTTCATGATGGGCTATTTGATTGGAAACAGGTGCATGTTGTAAAAGTGTCTGCATGCAACATAATTTACATATACACTACCGTTCAAAAGTTTGGGGTCACTTAGAAATGTCATTGTTTTCCATTAAATGACTAATATGTTAATTAAAATTACTTTGGAAATTTAGTCATTGACAAGGTCAGGAATAATGTGTCCTTCAAACTTTGCTTTCATCAGAAAATCCTCCATTTCCAGCAAATGCAGCCTTGCAGAAATTTGGCATTCTAACTGTCCATTTGTTAAGGCAATTTGAATTTGTTGGGGCAATTTCACCCCATGCTTCCTGAAGCACCTCCCACAAGTTGGATTGGCTTGTTGGGCACTTCTTATGTACCATACAGTCAAACTGGTCCCACAACAGCTCAATAGGGTTCAAAGTGTGCTGGGCACTCCATTATAGACAGTATACCAGCTGACTGCTTCTTCCCAAAACAGTTCTTGCATAGTTTGGAGCTGTGCTTTAGGTCATTGTCCGGTTGTAGGAGGAAATTGGCTCCAATCAAGAGCCATCCACAGAGTATGACATGGCGTTGCAAAATGGAGGGATTGCCTTCCTTCTTCAAGATCCCTTTTACCCTGTACAAATCTCCCAATTCAACAGCACCAAAGCACCACCAGACCATCACATTGCCTCCACCATGCTTGACAGATGGCGTCAAGTAATCCTCAAACATCCTTTCATTTGGTATGTTTCTAACCAATGTTCTTCTTTGTGATCTGAAAGCCTCAAACTTAGGTTTGTCCGTCCAAGATTGGAAAACGCCTCTGTCCAGTGTCTGTGTTCTTTTGTCCATCTTAGTCTTTTATTTTTATTGACCAGTCTGAGATATGGCTTTTTCTTTGCCACTCTGTCTAGAAGGCCAGCATCCTGGTATCGCCTCTTCACTACTGACATTGGGACTGGTGTTTTTTGGGGACTATTTAATGAAGCTGCCAGTTAAGGAGGTGTCTGTGTCAGTTGCTCAATTGTGCACCAAGGCCTCACACTCCTCTTTCTATTCTGGTTAGAGGCATTTTCGCTGTTCTGTGATGGGAGTAGCACACAGGGTTGTATGAGATCTTCAGTTTCTTGACATGACAATTTCTCACATGGAATAGCCTTAATTTCTCAGAACAAGAATAGACTGATGAGTTTCAGATGGAAGTTCTTTGTTTCTGGACATTAACCAATTAGCCTTTTAAAATAATAAACTTGGATTAGCATTTTGCCTATATAAATATTCCATATAAAAACAGGCGGTTCCTGCTACAATAATCATTTACAAGATTAACAATGTCTACACTGTTATTTCTGATCAATTTGATGTTATGTTAATGGACAGAAATTTGCTTCTCTTTCAAAAACTAGGACATTTCTAAGTGACCTCATGATTTATGTGACAAGACTTTAGTGAGAGAAGATTTCATTGTTTTGGTGCAAATCAATGGATTTTTGTATAATAATGTGTTCTTGGTCAGTGTAGCATAGAAAATGCTCCCCTGGAGAATGTGCTGCTGTAGGCTAGTGGTCCAAAAAGAACTCCTGGTGAGCTCAAGCATTGCACTTATTATATTTATAACAAAGCTAGCACACCTGGATCGATTTGTCAACTAATTATCGCTTGACTAGTTGATTCAGGTGATACATCTAATCCTGCCTGTTGGAAAGTTCTGCCATTAGTTGAAGTTATGTGTTATGGAATTCCTACAAAGGTACATACAGTGGGGCAAAAAAGTATTTAGTCAGCCACCAATTGTGCAAGTTTTCCCACTTAAAAAGATGAGAGAGGCCAGTAGTTTTCATCATAGGTACACTTCAACTATGAGAGACAAAATTTGAAACAAAATCCAGAAAATCACATAGTAGGATTTTGAATGAATTTATTGGTAAATTCCTCAGTAAAATAATGATTTGGTCACCTACAAACAAGCAAGATTTCTCACAGACCTGTAACTTTTTCTTTAAGAGGCTCCTCTGTCCTCCACTTGTTACCTGTGTCAATGGCACCTGTTTGAACTTGTGATCTGTATAAAAGACACCTGTCCACAACCTCAAACAGTCACACTCCAAACTCCACTATAGCCAAGACCAAAGAGGTGTCAAAGGATACCAGAAACAAAATTGTAGACCTGCACCAGGCTGGGAAGACTGAATCTACAATAGGTAAGCAGCTTGGTGTGAAGAATTCAACTGTGGGAGCCATTATACGAAAATGGAAGACATACAAGACCACTGATAATCTCCCTCAATCCGGGGCTCCACGCAAGATCTCACCCCGTGGGGTCAAAATGATCACAAGAACAGTGAGCAAAAATCCCAGAACCACACAGGGGGACCTAGTGAATGACCTACAGAGAGCTGGGACCGAAGTAACAAAGGCTACCATCAGTAACACACTACGCAGCCAGGGACTCAAATCCTGCAGTGCCAGACGTGTCCCCCTGCTTAAGCCAGTACATGTCCAGGCCCGTCTGAGGTTTGCTAGAGAGCATTTGGATGATCCAGAAGAGGATTGGGAGAATGTCATATAGTCAGATGAAACCAAAATATAACTTTTTGGTAAAAACTATACTCGTCGTGTTTGGGGAGAAAGAATGCTGAGTTGCATCCAAAGAACACCATAGCTACTGTGAAGCATGGGGGTGGAAACATCATGCTTCGGGACTGTTTTTCTGCAAAGGGACCAGGATGACTGATCCGTGTAAAGGAAAGAATGAATGGGGCCTTGTATCGTGGGATTTTGAGTGAAAACCTCCTTCCATCAGCAAGGGCATTGAATATGAAACATGGCTGGGTCTTTCAACATGACAATGATCCCAAACACACCGCCTAGGCAACAAAGGAGTGGCTTCCTAAGAAGCATTTCAAGGTCCTGGAGTGGCCTAGCCAGTCACCAGATCTGCATACCAGCAACAGTGTGTGAAAACCTTGTGAAGACTTAAAGAAAACATTTTACCTCTGTCATTGCCAACAAAGAGTATATAAAAAGTTTTGAGATGAAATGTTGTTATTGACCAAATACTTATCTCCCACCATAATTGACCAATTAATTAATATAAAAATCCTACAATGTGATTTTCTGGCTTTTTTTCCCTAATTTTGTCTCTCATAGTTGAAGTGTACCTATGATGAAAATTACTGGCCTCTCTTATCTTTTTAAGTGGGAGAACTTGCACAACTGGTGGCTGCCTAAATACTTTTATGCCCCACTGTACCAAGTGTGCATTGGGAGAACCATTTGGTTTGGGTTTCACTCTTTCACATATCTGTTTTGCCAAGCACTGCTAATTTTGTTGCATTCACTTCACAGAACAATGGTTCTTACTTGATCTATCAGAACTTCATCCGGGGTGAAGTGGAGCACAGCAGAGGGTTGATCAACCGTGAGAGAGAGATCAACATGCGCTTCAGCTGCGAGTACCTCATGTCCCAGTCTTTGTCCATGCCCATGGACCTCAACCCTCTGGAGAGGTCAGAGCCCTCTCTTAAATGGCTTGATTAGAATTGACTCATGAGCCAATCTACTAAACCATCCAATTGTTAACCATGTCGCCTGTTTCATGATATGCTACAGTATGACTGAATCCTGTAACATATCTTCTAAATTTTCAATGCTGAGGGTGCTGGATGCGTTTTAAAGGGACAATTCAAGACACGTGGTGTATCATCGTTTTACAAAAAATTTACTTTTATCCCAGTTATCCTTTTATGTAATTTCCTTTCATGTGCAAACCTTTCCATTGCAATTTACCTGTATTATAAGTGTACTCTAAGTATATGAACACGTTTAGGCCTTAAGTGAATTCTGCCAAATGTTGAATAGTCTTACCTCATCTTCAAATAAGATTATGTTCTTCTGCTCCATAGCGTTGTGACCAAGAGGCTTCCCTCTGGTACAGGCCGCTACCAAATGTGGATAACGCCATACCAGGATGCCGGCTTCCTCCACCCGTTCTCCGGTTCTCATGTCAGTGTGGAGATTGATCAGATGATTTACATTGCTGTTCGAGTAGACGGAGTGGACAGTCGTCAGATCTCCACGGTCCTAGACTCATGTTGGGCCACACCAGTCAACAACCCAGACTACGCTGTCCGCTGGAATCTTATCACTAGAGAGTATGGAGACATTATTTTAGGAAACATTTTAGAATGTTCTGAAGCGAAATGGTGGTTTGTTTTGCAAATGCAAATGTGCAGTAAACAAAAGCAGCAGTGCAACTTTGACCAGAGAAATACCCATTACCAGCTGAAGTAGTTGAGATATTTGATGAATGGTAGACTGTAAAGCTGTCCTAGTGAAAGTAGTAAAAGTAAAATTTGTATATACATTATATTGATAGAACAATTAAAGGACCATTGATATACTAACATAGTGGAGATATGGACCCAAGTTTGACTGCTAAAACAATTCAATGTAACTTCCGTTAATCACCAAAAGGACGATTGGGAAAATCATTTATAATGTATTTGCTCCATTACTCAATCCTTTTCTTCCACCTCTCTCATTTACACCAGGTGCCCTAACCCTGAAGATGGCACGGTGGCACTGATCCAAAACGGTGTCTCTACAACAGCCCGCTTCTCCTTCCGGATGTTTACCTTCACCAGGAATTCATCCACGGTCTACTTACACTGCCAGATCCACCTTTGTCTGCTGCGTGGCAACGACTGCACCGCCGTAAGTGTGCTCCCCGCCCTATGCCACTGTTCCCACTAATGTTTTGGGTTAATGAGTAATCTGGTCCCCTGAGGGTAAACCTGTGAACATTTAGAAAATCTGTGCAACTTCTGGCACGTAATTACAGTGAACACTTAGGCTCTACCAAATTTAAGTTACAGTTTCAGACAATAGCCAATATGTTTTAGTGGTTATTTGAGCATAATTTTTGCCTATAAGTGTTTCCTTCAAACAAAACAATTGGAGCAAATCCAATAGCATTTTCATACAGA
This sequence comes from Esox lucius, assembly GCF_011004845.1. NCBI lineage: Eukaryota > Metazoa > Chordata > Actinopteri > Esociformes > Esocidae > Esox > Esox lucius. Next base: position 32,361,166 of record NC_047573.1, on the reverse strand, counting down.
AATTGGTTTTGATTCAAGCGAACAGTATCCTTTATGTGGCCTACATTCAATTTGTTTTGGAAGTGAGGAGATCAATTGCTGTAGTTTTGATAGTGAAATGTTTTCCCATTCTTGCTTGATATAGGATTTCAGCTGCTCAAACAGTTGGTGTCTTCTCTGTCATATTTTCGTTTCATAATGTACCAAATGTTTTCAATGGGTAACAGGTTTGGACTGCAGGCAGGCCAGTTTAGCACCCGGACTCTTTTACTAAGGAGCCATGCTGTTGTTGTACATGCAGAATGTGGTTTGGCAAGGCCTTCCCTGAAAAATAAGTAATCTGGATTGCAGCATTTGTTGCTCCAAAACCTGTATATATTGATGTGTCTGAATCGCATCATTTTTCGCCCTTGTCCCCTGCATACAGAGATTTCTGTTTTCACTGACAGTGGTTTTTGGAAGCGTTTCAGAAGTGTTTTCCACTACAGAATTGTGTCTGTTTTTAATGCCCTGGCGACAGAGCCCAACAATCAGAGCCATCCAATATTGGTTTTCGCCCTTGTCCCTTGCATACAGAGATTTCTCTGTATTGTCTGAATCCTTTAATGATATTATGTATCATAGATGATGAGATCCCCAAACTCTTAGCAATGTTACATTAAGAAACGTTATTCTAAAATTGTTGCACTATTTGCCTGTGCAGTCTGTCACAGTGTTGAACCAGCTTCACTTCATTGTCTCTGTTGCCCCTGCACCAACCAGTTTGATCATTTGATATGTTGTTATTGTACTATTTTCTATTGAATATAGGGTTTAAATGATTGCATTCTGCTTTTCTTTGCATTTTACACAGCGTCCCAACTTTTTTGGAAACAGGGTTGTATTTACAGTATATGATCAAACCTTTAATATAGTACCTAACGCTGTATGTACATCCCAACTAAGTTCATTGCTAGCATGGTAATTTGATCAAGTTAAGAGGGTATAGTTACTCTTCCCTCCTAAATGTACACTTGTTGATGCACTAATGGTTGGTGTTTGCCACTGAGGGACAGACTCCCTGAACATTTGTTTGATCACAACTGTTATGTTCACAAAAGTAGGACTCCCGCGGTACTTACATATTTTGTTGAATGTTCAGAATGTTTCAGATGGAATATTTGAATTTAGCAATACTAGATTGGCATTAGCTCAAAGGTCTGTGTTAGATTAAGACTGACACATTTATATTATTGATTTCTTACTCTACATACTACAAAATGTTGTTGAATGAGTAATGTTCTAATACTATGTGATTTGATAAATAAAGTTGATCTTTTCTATTTAAAATGAACCTGTCTTTTCAGCCTCCCATCAATAAATACTTGACAACAGTGTTCCACTATTCATGTGCAGCATGCACGTGCAGCTACAAGCCTGCTAGAGTTACCGGCCGATGGAGAAACATTATCCATCAGAGCGGTGATGGTGAAACCTTGCTGGCTAGTTTAAGATTAAAAAAATCAAGCATAATTTGAATGGCTTTTTGCAGAAATTAGTACATATTGTAATCAAAGACCTTATCTAAATTCCTCCCATCTCACCTAAACAACATTCTCCTTTTGTAAGCGGATTTCAAAAAGCAAAATAAAAGCTAAAAACGATTATGGTTGGAGGCAGCTCTAGCAGTCCATAGCCTACATGTTTATGCAGTCTGCCTTTATTTTCTGTCCTACAGCACTGCTACCCAGGTTACCACGGCAGAGGACGCAGGGATGTTTCCTTCCACGACACCTCTGCCATTTCCATGGGACCTCTTGTTTTGAATGCAAGAGACAGAGGTTGTATTTATCTCAGTGAACTTTAAGTCTTTTAAACAAGATTTAGTTTTATGAACAGAGCACATTATATTTCATATAGAACTAGCTGCACACCTTTATAAAAACATTTCTTGTTTCTGTTTTTCTGTTTAGGATGATTATCTGTTGTACTGATTGCGGATCTGTTCTGATTTCTCTTCAGATACGTGGATTCCCATTACGGACAGGAAGAGTGACGCCCCAGGTCAGATTGGCACTCTGGTGACCCTGCAGCTCTTGGTCCTCCTGAGTGTCACAATGCTGATTTAGCAATAGCATGTATGGGAAACATAGGCTTAGGTCCCGCCACGAACAATTATTTTGTTACTTTAAATTAGGGTGATGGGGTAGATATAAGAATAGATATAGGGGTATTGTCTTACACAATGAAGGGGATCAATCTTTTTTATACTTTTATTCATGGTAACAAAACTGTTTGATTTAAATGGTGACAGTGTTTATTTGCGTTTACAATGAAGGAGATTAACTTTTACTGTAAAATGTTTCATACTAACATTAATTTTTGATTGAAGTGTTGAGGTTAACAATGATGGGAATCAGCCTTTACCGTAATATCATTCATGTCAATAAAAATGATTAAGTTAGTGACAGTGGAAAGGTTTACCTGTCAAATATGCAGTAATAACATGAATTCAATGCAATTCCCTCATGCCAATCAAAATGTAATCCTGTTTAGATTGTTTACAATTAATAAACTATATATTTAATTGCATCTATGACTGACAGCTTCAAGGTCTTAATTTAATTAAGTAATTCTTATATTGTAACTGCTTTGCGTCGAAAGGAGCCAGTTGAGGTGGTTCGGGCATCTGGTAAGGATGCCCCCAGGATGTCTCTCTAGGGAGGTGTTCCAGCCAGGTCCAGTTGGGAGGAGACCTCGGGGTAGGCCCAGGACTAGGTGGAGAGATTATATTTCGACACTGGCCTGGGAACGCCTCGGGATCCCCCAGTCAGAGCTGGCAAATGTGGCTTGGGAAAGGGAAGTTTGGGGTCCCCTGCTGGAGCTGCTGCCCCCGCGACCCTATACCGGATAAGCGGATGACGATGAGATGAGATAACTGCTTGCAATGTTAGAGTAAATTGAGGAACATAGTGCACAAAAACAAAGTAATAAGATACTGCATTTATGTATTCCTAACACAATACAGTTATTGTAATAAATAAGCATATGATGAATTTAAAAGTCGCATTCTTGAATAGTCTGAGTATTGGAACAGCCATTTAACAGCAAGATAAATTACAGTCTAATCAGTAGAGGGCAGCAAAAGCTTGAGTATATTACTGGCAATATATTGTATACAGTATATTAATAGGAAAGTGTGGTGATTTTGCTCTTTTACTAAATTCTCAACTGATCACACATATAACAGTCTTGCATTCAAGTGACTCCTTGTGCCTCCTTCACAACAAGATATTTGATTGAACCTGTATATATTTTGGGAAAATATACATTGAGTACATTGATTAAGAGGCTTATGTGTTCCCCGTTATGTCCAAGCACTTGGAAAGTTGCTAATTGGCCAATGATATTGAGCCCACACAGGCAGGTTTTGCCCAGGTAGAGGCCTGCTTTATCAGGTAGAGGCCTGCTTTATCAGATAGAGGCCTGCTTTATCAGGTAGAGGCCTGCTTTATCAGGTAGAGGCCTGCTTTATCAGGTAGAGGCCTGCTTTATCAGGTAGAGGCCTGCTTTATCAGGTAGAGGCCTGCTTTATCAACAAATATGTAATTGTGATGGTTCACAACAGCTCAGTTTGGGGTTTTGACCCTCTGATCTGATTCCTATACCTTGCTAGGTATTCAGCTCCATTGCCAGTTTTCACACCCATCTTATAGTTACCATTAGTGGTTACTACCATGTGAAATAAATGACAGTAATGTATTGTACATCGGCCATACAGCAGTCTTTCTGTGGTTCAGTTGATTGAGCACAACACTACCAACATCAAGGTTGTGGGTATGAACCTGACTGAGGCCACAAAACAAATCTGTGATAATTATTAACTTTTGAATCTAAACATAGAAGGTAAAACAATGTAGAATATATATAATATATTCACCAAATGGTTAGCTGATGATCAATTACTTATATTTTACATTGAATGAGTACGACACACTCAAATAATGTGTTCCATCTAAAAAGACGCTTCACATGAAATACAAAGTAAATCAATTTTAAGTAATTATCCACAAGGATAAGGTTTTCTTCTCTATTGATAAAATACCTTTTACCACATACTTAAACAGTATCAAAGCAACAATAAAAAACTGTAGGTAAGGTACATTTCTCCAGGACAGAGATCTAGGATCAGCTTTCTTTCCATCAATACTACTCTTACCCATCGAAGTGTGGAACGATGCCCAAATGGCTTGCTGATACTTTATTACAATGATTTTACACATTTCCTATTTGCCGCTTTCATACTTTGTTGCTGTGAATTTAAAATTAAAATGTGTTTTCGTCCACAATTTACATGGATTATATTTTTTACTTCTAGAAAGTAATTTCACAGGTACTCAGATTTTAGTAGGCCTACAATAGAATATCTATAATATATTGTCTTCCCATATAATATAAACGTTATACTATTTAATACCCCTCAGAACTTTTAAGAAATATTACATTTTACAGAGTAATATAGAAATAAACATACATTTCGAATTGGCCCAGAATCTACGGGACTAGACAAAGAAACATCCTAAAAGCATCAATCTAGACTTCATATCGAAGTTGAAAGACCTAGTTGGATAAAAGTTGTGGGGTAGAATTTCCCTTCTTTGTTCGAAACCTTTTTGTTGGGGAAGGGCCAGGAATGGGGAGACAATATTGGCTAGTGTCTTTTTGGTGTTGGTGGAATTCTTTATTCTTTATCATCACTGATGTGTGCTTTTCCGTTTGAAGGTGTGACACTAGACATAACAGCAGTTGTAACACACCCATAGCATGTGATTTGTCATCTATGTGTATAAAGGCTTCAAACAGAGAAAATGTGTGAAAGGCCTCCTTGTGAAATCAGCCTAGGATAGTTGAAAAAGATTGTAACTCCTCAGATTTGATTGTAACTCCTCAGAAAGTGTACATTTTCACAGAATTGTCTCTTGGATCCATGGCATTATAATCTATTCTTATCTATTTCATATTTTTATGATACATTTTGAACAAATTTGACTAAATTAAAACAAATTCCGAACCAAAACCTAAATATAACCAAAACCTAAATCCAAATACGTTTATGTGTCAAACAAAGGGGGTGTTTGAGAAATAGGTAAACAAATTAATCTAAAAAAATGTTGTATATCTAAGGACCACAATGTTTAACTACTAAATACAACTTTATTTTTTTACAAATGGATGTTCTTACCGAATTTGAGGAAGTGATATAATGCAATGGTCAGTTAGACCCAGGTACAGAGTACACATAATACAAAAGCAATAACTAGTACAACTAACACTTGGCGTAAGACAGAGCCTCTAAACATACCATTAGATAACTAGTGACAATGAACAATGGAAACTGAGGGGTACATATACAGGCAGTAATTATGGGAATGGGAACCAGGTGTACATAATTTGGTTGATGAGTCCAGGTGTGGATAATGAAGGGCATTGGGATGGTGGCAGCTTGTTGACTGGTGTTGCTGAGCGAAAGTTTGGGAGGCACATGTCACATAACCAAACAATTGTTTGGCATGACAACAAGTGGGAAAAAGTTGTCATGGTCACATACAGTCTCAGATTAGGACAGTCTGGTAGGTGTGGCAAAAATGAGAAGACCAATCAGTAAGATAAATCAGTAGGGGATCTTAGGAATTTAATTGTCTATACTGTACAGATTTATGGATATTTAGCAGAGGCTTTTTTAAAGCTACAGTAGGATGTGCTTTTATATATACATATTGGTGGCCCTAGTGGAAATCAAGCTACTTTTCTGGGGTGTTAAATGTGCCATGGTCTAACAGCTATGACTCACACCATCTATTTACCTTTTTTATTATTGGATGGGGCTTTAACCAGACATATATTTACAGTATTTATTTGTCCTGAAGAATCCTTAAAAATCTTTCATTGTGCAAACCTCCACCCTATTTGTACATATCGCAGTACATTTAACACACTTAAGAAAAGGTTTTAGTGTTTGATTCTATTTAATTTAAAATGGAAAATAGACAGACAGGAACAGACAGTATAGAAAGCAAGAGGAACAGGACAGTTTTCCTCTGCCCCCTCCCTTCCAGTCCAACCCCTTTTCAAATCCCACTCTCCTCTCTCATCTGCCATGTCTCTTAATCACATTTTCTAATGCACTTCCCAAGGGCCCACATATTGAATGTGCCTTTCCCTCTAATCTTCCAATCACTTCAGACCTAAACAGAATCCACATGTGGTTTGCAGGCAGTGGGTTGCCTTTGGGATGTAAACAGTTGTCAAATGCACTTCATGTTCTTCGCTTGATATTGCAAGTACTTTCTCAGCAAAAGAACTGCTGTGTTTGCAGTAAAATAATTTCAAAAGGCTATCGATATTTAGTATTTTTCAACCTGGGTCAAATTGCGTCAATATATTGTTCTCCACTTGTTGCACTTTGTCCTGTACAACTGAACCAATAAAATAGTCCCAAAAGTGCACTATAGCAAAATAAAGCTATTGACCGGTGAGGTCTTGGACCCAATGAAACATTGAACAACCAATTAACAACCGATTCAACTACTCCTTGGCAACAGCAAAGGAGGTGTGTCACGTACCAGTACATCTTGTGCGTACATTCTCTTGTTTACAATGAAACATACCATGTTTACCAATGTCAATGGAATCGTCTTTTCAACTGCAATCAAAAAGGAAAACCAGGCAAGTAATAATGGTATGTTTTCACTGCATACATATCCTTATCCCTGACTTAATTCCATTCACAACATTGCTGGGGATCAATAGTTGATTCACCCGTGAGAATGCTGTTGTTTTTAAATCTCTCTTTTCACACAAGGTCCCCGTCTGTTGAAATCCTTTCACTCTTCTCCTTGGGGAGGGATTTCCTAACGAGGTGTGTCAGACAGAGCTTTCACTCCCCCGCATTTCTTAAGTCAGCAACACTTCAGTCATTTAACCCTTAAACATTCATCTGAAATACCAGTTTCTTCTGATTTTCAACTGCTCCTGAGAGCACAGTAAAATTTTCCCCACAATGCAGATTTTGATTGGCTACGTTCAGCATTTTCTCCACAATCTAAAGGTAGGGGGAGGCAAATGCAATCTGTATCTGAAATGAACATCGCCTTGGAATCTACTCGGCGGTGACCTTTCATCTTAAGCTGTGTTTGGAAAATGCGGCCTCAGACATTAAGAAAGAAGCAGGTGGAGGAAGGAGGAGATGATGGGGTTAGGTAGAGTTGACAGGTTGAAGAGATCCTCAAAAATTGAATTGAATGGCCCTGTCCCTGGGGTGGTGTGTCCCAGGGTTCAGCAAGGTTCTCGTTTGACCTTTGACCTACCATATTCCCAATCTCCTCTGTGACTATCAACACTGACCAGTATCCATTACAGAACATTGCTTAGTGCATATGAAAATTAACCAATTGGGCCCTTTTTGTTTTAACTTCAGCATGTAAGTTGTTCATTGGGTAGAATTAAGTTGATGTGAATGGAAATGGTGGACCAATTGTAAAAACTGTACAAAACAAACACAATTTTACTGTTCAAAGTGATAAGGCTAATGGTTCTACATTGAAAACTTTAAACACAATGTGAGGACAACATTTTGTCAGTCTTTCGTCAGTTTCTCAGCTATAGCTTTAAAATTGTTCTCTTTGTTACCTCCATCCATTATCTGGCATTTCTTTAATCTTTTTCCTTTTCTTGGCCCCGTCCCTCATCCTGAATTTGTCCTGATCTGTTCCAGAGCATGTTTGTTTACATCTGTTGTATAAGATCTGATTACAATAAGATCATAAGGACTTTTAATCATCTATGTTACTTTTTATTCACTTCAGTGCAAGGAATAAAACTTTTCTTCCAGCCAACTAAATTCCTCTCTCTATTTTACAAATAAAAACCTAGACTTCACCTGAGTGCCCCTAGTGGCTCAAATATCTACTTTACGAAACTCCTTACATCTACATCTGTTGACAAACTTTGGCACAGGCAGAATGTGAACAAGATCAGGGCAAAGGACACGTTAGATCTAGGTTTGAACTGGATATCGGAGATCTGTCCTACCGTGTTGGTGTACGTTGTAAATACTAGGTTGCCAGTGAAGACAAAACCATATAAACACATCTATGAAAGCAAAGATACAACATACTGTTTGCAAAACACTATAGGTCACACCTGTTTTCAAAGGAACATTGATGAGAGTTTTGTTTGAACAATCCCAGAGCAATTACGTGGACATCTCAAAGTGGATTAAGGAACCTCTCACGTTTCCTGCTGCGCTAATAGAAAATCCTGAGAACTTTTTTCGGCCATTATCCTTCCTTGTTAGCAAAGCTTAAGGTCTTGATGAGCATTTCTTGATAAAGATGTACTGTCCCTGGTCATTGATTCTTTCTGTCTTGAATAATTGGAATACCTGGGTGTATATTACACTCCTGAGAACATAAAGAACTTAAAGAACCCAGTGGTTCTTCTAGGTGTTACACTGCTATATTATTGTGCTGGGGGATATGAGGGATGTACTACTAACTTTTCTCAGTTTCCTCCAGTTTTAAATTTTAGAAGGAGACGAGGTCCTGGTCCACACCTGCGGATTACCTGGTTTGGGGGCCCGTTGCTGTCCCTGTCCTTGTACACCTGGTCATACTTCTGACCTAGTCTAAAATCAAATAGACTCTGGATTTAGCCCAGAGAAATGTATTTATTATTCCAATTGGACTCTTAATATCACACCCGGCACAGCCAGAAGAGGACTGGTCACCCCTCTGAGCCTGGGTCCTCTCTAGGTTTCTTCCTAAAATTCAACCTTAGGGAGTTTTTCCTAGCCACTGAAATTCAACACTACTGTTGTTTGCTCCTTGGGGTTTAAGGCCAGGTGTCTCTGTAAAGCACTTTGTGACAACTGCTGTTGTAAAAAGGGCTTTATAAATAAATTTGATTGATTGATTGAGTGGTCTCACATAGACTATTTTACATAAATCTTTGACAGCCAAATACATAAAATATGTTGCGTTATGTCAAGTAACATTAGTGTAAAGACCAGCCATTAGAGGCATTGTTGAGTGCTGTAAGAGTTAAATAGAGAAGATTTTTGGTAGAGTGTTGTGATTGGGGATGGTGGATGGGTAGAAACATCCCAGACCTTCACTCCAATGGTTGCAAGTTCAAATTCAACCTCAGGTGATTTTTTTTCTAACCACAGCTCAAACTTTAGGTACTGTCATACCTAACGTTAGCCAAACTTTAACCTAACTTTTTTAGTTTTTTAACCTTAACCCAAACCTTAAACCCAGTGCTGTGATACCTAACTTTAACTTAATTCATAACATATACTACATTTGGGTAAATTCACAATTTTAATTTATGGTTATAATAGCGATCGTAACATAGGATACGTTAAATTTCTCCTTAAAATGTATGTATAATTTCAGAACTAAATAACCAGGTCAGTTCTTCCTTATGAAGAAGTGACATTACTTCATCAATCACTTTTACATATCATATGTAACAAATTCCCCTGAGACCACGTTGTATAAAAGTCCTTTAAGTGAACCAAAAATGTAACTGGTTGCAAAACATGGATACAATCATGATTTCTCAAAACACAGTACAAAATGCACTAATGAGCCTCATTCAAAACATTCCTTTTCAAACATTTTGGAAAGGAATGAAAAGGTGCAATGGTCTCTTAATATTTTCCAGAGCTATATCAATGAAGAGAAACATATTGTTGAGTAATGGGTAATGATTTACTGAAGCTCTGAGGAGTCTTCACAAAATCAATAACAAACGAGGCCTCGCTTTCAGTAGAACCATGAGATTGGTCTGTTGGTTTTAAGTTGTTGAAACTCCTCTTACTTTGAGTTATTGTTGGTTGGTTGTTACAAAGAGAGTGTTGAGAGTTGGTAATAATATATACTGAGCGTTGAAGTTTTGAGTTCTTCAGGAGTTATCTTCCTGTTTTCCTGACAACAGTTAGCAAAATAGTTGTTAAATATAAAATGTTCTTACAAATTTACAGTTAGTTTGTCCGGCCACCAAATTTAAGACCGTGGGATCGAGACACTACCCTGCCAAAATCTACAAGTGTTTTATAGTGCTCTCCATAAGTATTGGGATAGTTAGGTCAAAAGAGCTACTTTCACTGGACAATCAAGACACATGAAAGCATGATTAAATGATGAATGAGGCAAAAATAAAGACTATTATTTCTGTCTGTTTCAGCAGAGACACAGAGTTCCATCCCCCTTATTTCATGCAAGCATGTATTTTCGGACAATTCAACTTCAAACAAATGTAAAAAGTAAAAAAAACAAGTATTTTAATTATTATTCATATTACTTTAAACTTGTTTGATGGTTTGCAAAGTCTTTACTGCAGCTGTTTTGAACTGTTGCTTGTTTTGGGGAAATCCTGACTCCAGGCTCCTCTTCAGTTAGTATAATGCATGTTCAATCAGATCTAAATAGACTAGGCTAGTCTAAAACGTTCAACTTTTTCTTTTTCCTTGGTTGCGTTGACATTTGGATTGACATGATATTTTGTGTCAGTGTCCTGTTATAAAGCGCCGTCCAAGGTTCAAGATGCTTCTGGACTGTTCTGAATACATTTTCCATTGTTTGTTACATCACCAATAAGGATGAGAGCGCAGGTTCACACCTGATTAATTACAAACATTCACAATCCAAATGTCCCAGTACTTATTCTTACACATAATGGAGGAATGGACCTCTGACAGTGCTGTTACTCTCCCACCCTCTCTCTTCTCCACTCCTGTTGCCTGTAGCTGCTTTCCTGGGGCCCTGTAATCCTCCGTCGATGAGGCCTGATTGGGGGCATGTGTGCCTTGTCAAGGGTTTTGCTGCATTTCAGGGCCCCACTTTGCAGCCCCAGGCCCGGTGGTTCTCCCTTGGGTGTTGGTCCAACGTTGATGCAGGAAAGGATCCTGCTCACAACTGGTTGACAGAACTTCTTGCTATCAAAATGTTTTTTTTTGCACCATTGTGGTGAGCTTTTAAACTTGTTTAAGATGATATTTTAGCAATCAAGCAATGTCAAAAACTTATTGATATGGTTGCAATCTGGTCTTGACCAAACAATAACCAAAGCATGATGTTTTCCAGCTGGCTGTAGCCATCATAAAGTAAGGAATATTCAATTGGTTGTAAACACGACCTATTAGATATAAAGGTGGTGCTCTAGGGTTCTGTTGGTTAAGCATGGCACTTAATAGCAGAGTAGTGGTTTTGATTACTGGTGCCACAAACAGACGATAAGCAGGCTTTCCTGTAAATTGCTTTGGAAAAAAGGTTTTGCTAAATGGCATGTATTGCATAATAAAATCCTATACAAAATTTCAACCGAAACAATTAACAACAGGTTTGATTTAAAAAAAGAGTTGAATATAGAGTACCAGTGAAAAGGTAGGATACACTTACCCATTCAGATGAACAAGGATATCTTAAAGAGTAGTAAAACCAAGAAATCACATTAATGTTTTATCGTTACATCTCTAGCTTTCCTAGACAGCTTTACTTTTTCCATCAGGCCACTGTTAGAAATATTAGATCACAGGGCACCAGAGGGCTTCCTCTAGCTCCATCTGGTTTTAGTGGTTAAAATACAACTCATCCAGCAGGGACTATGTATGGGTCATCCCTGGGACTCACTGGCCAATTCTATTCCCCTTCTTTTCTCTCCTGCTGCATTTCCATGGACAAGTATTCTGGGCATAGATACTTAAAAGAGACAATGGCCAGGATTTATTTTCTCTTTTTACCCATTTTTGCCGGACCGCGTAAGTAGAGCCGGCCAAGAAGAGTGAATGTCTCTTACTGAGTGACTGACTGACTGACCACCCGCCCGCCCTTTGTTAAGTAGCGGAGTGGTTAGAGAAGTGGACGTGTGAACTATAGATCCCGACTTTGTATCTCCTTGCAGGCGAAGAGAAGTACGCATTATGAATTATTCTGTATTGACGAAAACTTTGTTAGCTAAAACCTTCAGTATCTACATTATAGTAAGCCTGAAATAAAATTGTTTATGGTTATCTTGCGACTGTTTCTGTTTCTTGTGGAAGTATGCAACTGTGCATGCATCTTGGGTCAGGATAGACAAACACATTTGCTGGCTACAACATAGTAGTTACGTTGCAGGGAGCCTTAACTAAAACTATATACGGTTATATTGCGACTGTTTCTGGCATGGAAAAGTTTATCTTCAGTCTCTGGCTACTCATCCGCGACCCAGATTTGAATTGGTTAAATCTTGGGTTTAATCCCAGGTGTATTAAAAAGCAGCACACCAAGCACAATTTATTTATGAAAATAATTTGAGTGAAACAACATGCAATGATTAACGTATATATTGATTAGCGGAATGTTTTTTTAAGTGGGTTGAATTGAAGGCTCCATTCCTGTAGTACGACAGAAGAGATGGCTGTAAAGTCATAAGAAGATGGCTGGGGTGATGTTGGTGAATATAGCTGGGGTGATATCGGTGAATATAGCTGGGGTGATATCAGTGGGTCAGGAATTACTGATAATAGTTTGAGACAATTTATATATTACTGTCACATTTCAGGGAAGCCAGGACCCTTGGAGCAGAGCGAACATGGAAACTTCCTTTATTTTTTTTTCTACTATCAACTGATAGAAATAAACCGCTGCAAACATGAACTGAAGCAAAACAGCATACAATGAACGACAAAACAGAAGGCAAACCAGGGCAACTTAAATAGGGTCCCCAATTAGACACAACGAAGGGCAGCTGCCTCTAATTTGTAACAATCAAAAATATTAGCGCAGAGATGTCTAGAGGCACCTCTGTGGCAGGCCCTAACTGTGACCGCGAGGCACATAGAGATGTCTAGAGGCACCTCTGTGGGCAGGCCCTGGCTGTGACCCAGAGGCAAATAGAGATGCCCAGAGGCCCCCAGCCAGGACCTGCCAATTACATACAAAACAGGTCATATTGGAGCAAGCATTCTAGAAACAAAACCTTGTTTAATTCATCATTTTGCTATAGTTGTTTAATTCAACATTTTACTTTTATGAAAAACGTGCAAAATTACTAGTAGATTTTTTTGTGTTTAAGTTTCTACCCACTCCTTTACAGTACTTTGTGCTCATGCATACATGAATAAATTGTAAGTTATATTAAGAGAGCTAGGTTCAAATAATATCCTTGGACATACTTTTAAGCTATGATTGAGTGCTAGCTGGGCTTTTGATTGGTTATCAATAGCTGGGCTTTCGATTGGTTATCGATAGCTGGGCTTTTGATTGGTCTTCTTGCAGCAGTTGCACTCAATCAAGTTTGGCGGAACTACTTGATTTTTTAAAATAACTTATGACTATGTGTACCAGTGTCTCCTGAGAGCTTCATCAACTCTTTTCTGGCACCCAGATTCACTAGACACGGGACCTATCTGACGAGGCTTTGGTCAAATTAAGTGTTCAACAGGGAATATTCTTCTATTAGGACACAAACTCGACCACGGCATGACACCCTTAGCTCTGCCAGGTTCACATGGCTGGCCCATGGCCATGGTCTACGGGATAATCACTCTCATTACAACCCCCAGAGGAGAAGGCCTTTGCAGGGCAGCTTTGTATAGAGATGAGCCAGGGTGTGGATCTTCCTTCTTTTCACCGTTCCCCTTTGATCCGACTCCAGTCCCTGTTAGCTGATACTTTGGCAGAATTGGACACTGTTTTCTACTTCAGCAGAATTACAGAATGGAAAGAAGAGAATGGGATAGGGTTGGTTGCTGAGATTCTGTTTCTCTCTTTCTGGTGTTGATAGTTGGAACTAATGAACTTCTATTTAAGCCAGAGAGGTCCAACAACTTTGAAAAAAATTCCATTCAGTAGGTCAAAAACTATTATCCTGTTTGTTTTCTGTTTTTTATTTTGTTGCTATAGTAGGTTCATACTGTTACAAATGTAAGATATGCAAATATGCAAGTTAACATCAGTGATATGCACAAACATGAAAAGTAACTTTCCTTGCACATACTCTTATGTAAATTGGGCTTGGCAATATTTACTCTAACTGGCATTTTGACAACTTTTTCAGTTTGTTTTACTTAAGCATATACACATCAATGCAATGCTTTCATTTCCATCAGGTGGGTGTAAAGACCTACAGGTCAAAATAAAGTAGCATTAGAAAAACTCTGCCAAACAGACAGATATCCAAAATGTATCATTAAGTCATGTTGATTTAATTGTCCTGAGTAGGTTATTTTCTTCAAGAAATAATAGTCAATTGAGGAAACTGCACAATGGAGGGCAGTCACAGCTGCCATATGTACCAATGATGGGCCTCTCAGACTGTTTGCTAATGGTGCATTATTTAGACCTGGGACTCCAGGTGTGTGCAATTAACAAGCTTTCATATTAGAACGTTGGTTGTGTCTTTTTCAAGTATTAGTAAATTACATTCAATGGAGCAGGTGGAGTCTGGGGAGTCCAACTTTTTTAATGAAGTTAGGGTGGCTGCTAGTGTTAGTTTCTCCTTACAATTTATGTATACTTTCAGAACTAGATAACCAGGTCAGCAGAGTTCCTTAGGAAGAAGTGACATTACTTCATCAATCAAGTACAAGGGAGGAGCACATTTTCACAGACACTCTGCCTTCTGTGGAATATGTTTGACACGTTTGGCCTAGAGGGTGATTGATTTCCCCCAAAAACATTTTCCAAAAAGTGTTAGCTTAAGAGCAAGCTCACTCTAAAGAACATGCCTTGTCCTTGTCCAAGCAAAAAAAGTTAACTTGTCCCTCATGTTGAACAGTACCAGTAGGTTGTCAAGATCCAAGCAAATACAATTCACCAAGACGAACAGCCCCTACCCTTTGATTGACTGGCTACCCACTGCGGTTTGCCTACATTATAAAAAGGCAAGCCTCAACGCATACATTGCCTCAGGATAGCAAGGTCACTGATGTTGACCCATTGGACGCTCCTTTGGAAATCTCTCTTGGGTTGATGTGAACAGCTAGATTCTTTGCAACAGGAAAGTGAATGGTGTGAATGAATGTATTATGTATGTACAGTATGTAGGTAACTTTAATTTGCTCTAGATTGTTAGCTTAATAACAAAAATATATAAATATAAAAATATAAAATAAATAACCGTGCAAGAAGGACGTGGTCAGGGAGGTTACAGAGAACATAATGCCTACTCAAACAGAAATCTGTAGTGTCTTTGCAGAAATGGAAGAACCCACCAAAAGGACAACCATATATGCAGCACCATCAGTTAGGACTTAATGGTAGAGACCATGAGAAACAAGAATGCCAAGCGCTGACGAAAACAAGGTGATGCTCACACCTGGCTAATGTGATGCTCATCACCTGGCTAATACCATTTCTATGAATCATAGTGGTGGGGATGCTCATCACCTGTCTAATACCATTTCTATGAATCATAGTGGTGGGGATGCTCATCACCTGGTTAATACCATCTCTATTAATCATTGTGGTGGGGATGCTCATCATCTGGCTAATACCATCTCTATGAATCCTAGTGGTGGGGATGCTCATCACCTGGCTAATACCATCTCTATTAATCATCGTGCTGGGGATGCTCGTCACCTGGTTAATACAATCTCTATGAATCCTAGTGGTGGGGATGCTCATCAACTGGCTAATTCCATCTCTATGCATCCTAGTGGTGGGGATGCTCATCACCTGGCTTATACCATCTCTATGAATCCTAGGGGTGGGAATGCTCGTCACCTGGCTTATACCATCTCTATGAATCCTAGGGGTGGGGATGCTCGTCACCTGGCTAATACCATCTCTATGAATCCTAGTGGTGGGGATGCTCATCACCTGGCTTATACCATCTCTATGAATCCTAGTGGTGGGGATGCTCATCACCTAGTTAATACCATCTCTATGAATTCTAGTGGTGGGGATGCTCGTCACCTGGTTAATACCATCTCTATGAATCCTAGTGGTGGGGATGCTCATCACCTGGCTTATACCATCTCTATGAATCCTAGTGGTGGGGATGCTCATCACCTGGTTAATACCATCTCTATGAATTCTAGTGGTGGGGATGCTCGTCACCTGGTTAATACCATCTCTATGAATCCTAGTGGTGGGGATGCTCGTCAGTGGCAGAGTCTATAACACCACAAAATGTGGAGAAAATGAAGGGGTCTGAAACCTTTCCAAAGGCACTTTATGTATGTCAAATGCCCATTTTTGAAGAACGGATGGCATGTAGCTAACTCTAATCCAAGTATTTGTCAAGAGAGCTGCAGTTTTTGAGAATACAATATCCCAGTCCCCTTTCTGTTCAATGAGGCAATGGTAGTCTACATTACATCAGTCCTTTTATACAGTATAGCCATGATATCAATGACATAATGTGCATCATTCTATTCCTGTATCAATTCACCACAGGTCAGTTGCTTGCATTGAAATTCCAGGTGTTGTATTGTATCAGTTGCAGCATACCGAAGGATGTGAAGTAAGTATATGAATGATGTGAAGGGATATGAATGATGTGAAGGGATATGAATGATGTGAAAGTGCATGTATTTGACAATTTCTAACACAAATGGATATCCTCCGACAATGTTTGAATGGTGTTTAGCAGTATAGTTGAGTTCAGAATGTCTCTAAAGGCACAGTGGTGCTTGAAAGTTTGTGAACCCTGTAGAATGATCCATATTTCTGCATACACAGTATCTAACAAAAGTGAGTACACCCCTCACATTTTTGCTAATATTTGATGATATATTTTCATGCGACAACAATCAATCATAAAACTGGCCTACATTGGAGTGTGGCAGAAAAAAAAGCTAATACTGCAAAAGTACCCCATTGCAATGTGAAAAGAGGTTTTGCGGTCAGACCATGGCAGTTCTTTTTCTAAGTGTTATGTGTGGTGCAAAACTAACACTGACCATGCCTCAAGACACACCTCCTTTAGGTAAAGTATGGTAGCACATTGCTTATCAAGCTATGTATTTAAATATTTGCAATTACAGAATGCAATATTTCCTAACAAACCAATGTCCTCATTAAGGAATTGAATTTGAGTGTCGTGGTTTGTAGATAAAATATCAAACTGAACAATATTTCAATATAATACACAGCAAAAAAAAATAAGGGAACACTTAAATCACACATCATAATGTGAGTCAGGAGTGTGTATGGACCCCACATGCCTGTATGCCCTCCCAACAACTTCTGTTGGAGACACCGGTACATAATGTCCCAGAGGTTCTCAATTGGATTCAGGTCTGGGAAACGTGAGGGCCAGTCAATGGCATCAATGGCTTCGTCATCCAGGAACTGCCTACACACTCTGGCCACATGAGGCCTGGCATTGTCCTGCACCAGGAGGAACCCAGAGCCCACTGAACCAGTGTGAGGTCTGACGATGCACACCAGTAGCCTGCTGGAGGTCATTTTGTAGGGCACAGGCAGTGTTCTTCATGTATTTACCAGTGCTGCTGCTGGGTTGATGCCCTTCTATGGTCCTGTCCAGCTCTCCATGTGTAACAGCCCATCTCCTGGTATCTCCTCCCTGCTCTTGAGACTGTACTGGGAGACACAGCAAATCTTCTTGTGGCAGTATTTATGGATGTGCCATCCTGGAGGAGATGGACTATCTGTGCAACCTGAATGGTTTGAAGATACCGCCATATGCTACCAGTAGAGACAAGGACGCTAACAAAATACAAAACTAGAGAAGAATCAGACAGGAAGGATAAGGATAGAGCAATTGTCTGTGGCAACCACCTGCAAAACCATTCTCATTTTGGGGTTGTCTTGCTATTGCCTCTCCAGTGCACCTGTTGTCACTTTCATTTGCACCAAAACTGGTGACATTGATTCACAAATGCTTATGCTTCCTAACTGGACAGACTGATATCCCAGACGCTTAATTGACTTGGTGTTATACTGTGATGATTTTGTGCTCCCTTTTTTGGGCAGTGTCTTACAATGCGTTAAGATGAGAGGTGTTTGAATACTTTTGCAAAAGCCTGCGATAGCCAGCAAACAAAGCCCTTTAGCAGGTAGCTAAGATTATTACGATTTTTTTGAATCAAGCTCTCAGCCTGTGACGGCTGAGGGAATTAGGGGACATGCTTATTTTTTGCGGTCTAGTGTTCCACCTTGAATCTGTCTTACCACCAATTTGCAGCCTATTATTTGTCCTGGGTTGTGGCGTTCGTGCTTACTGCAGATCACAGTGCTGTGGTCAGCCCTCTATCCATTATATTTTTTGGTTTGATTGCGGGTGTGTGTCTGTATGAGGAGGATGTGAGTGTGTGTGTTGAAATTATTTAAATAATCAGAGTTGAAATTATGCTAATATAGACTATTTACAGATAGCTATAAAATCAGATGTAAATGAAATGCCACCAAGGAGACATTGTCTTATATACAACTAAATCTTTAGTGAATCTCAGCAGTGATTCAATTTTCACCCTTTTGAACTACAAATGTTTATTATCTTGCTTGAAAATAAACAAAATGTGGACTATAAAAGCATGCAGGCATTCTTTAAGGAGATCAACATCATTAATTGCTGCTTTCAGACTTTTCACATTCAACCAATTACGATGTGGCTTGATCGTATTGCCTTATTAGACTTAATTTGATGTTGTTAAAGGATACAGAAAGTAAAATCATTATCAGGTGCCCAGAAATCTGTTTTGCATGTGATCATAGGCTATGTGTCTGTTGTGTGACAGAACAACATTCTAGGTTAAAACCACCAAAGTGCCTAAATTACCTATCATCTCTCCCTCTTCTGAACCTCACTCTTTCTCTCTTTTGCCTTTGCTATTATTGCAAACAAACATGTGACACAGGAGGACTGATGCTGGGTGGAAAGGAAATGGAGGCGGAAGAGTCAAATAAAGAGAAAGCACTGTAGACCCAGCCAGAAAAGATGTAAGATATAAGTGGGAGAGCCAGAGGGAGCGTCAGAGAAAAAAAGGAAGTTAAGATAGACAGGGAGCAAGAGACTGAAGGAAGGAGGTGAAAAATGACCTTATTATGGTGCCTAATAGAATTTCCTCTGGTCCCAGAGGATGGTAGAATGGACTCTTCTCCATCCCTCCTCCTTACATCCCTCCATCTGCTGGGGCTGGAATCATTATTACATCACTCAGCAGCTAAATAATGTGCATCACTCCCACAGCCTCTGTGCATCTGCCCCTCTCTGAATGACAGTAACAAAGCATGATGGGGGATTCGGCAGGTGCCTGTAGAGCAAGAGACGTTACCAAAAGCCACAATTTAACTTATGTGACCACTTTCAAAAGCACATCACATTTTTCATCCAAGAAAAGAGTTGGAGAAAAGAGCTTGCCAAATGTGCATCATCAGATTAGCTGTCTCTACAACTAGACTACTGACCGCTGCTTAATTAAATCTCCCATAGAATGTTTACCATAAACCAGGCATCAGGAATGTGACCAAAGATGTTCACACTGACAGAATTTCAGCTGTTGTGTGGAGATGGGATAACCTTCTAAAAGGTAGTAATCACTGCCTAATATGATTCAACAAGGTAATGGGTCTGACTAGTTGGGCAAATGTTAAAATTAGGATACATTTTAAATACATTTCCAAACATTTCACAAAATCTGTTCCTCCTTTGTCATTATCAGGGATTGTGTGTAGATTTGATTAGGGAAAAAATAAACATAGTTAATTTTAGAATAAATCTGACAATGTAAAAAAACTATAGGGGTCTGAATCAGGGGTGAAAATCAGACATCAACTTTGGAGGGAACAATTACATAACATTTTCTCAAGAGCAATTATTGAGGGAGACACCAAAAGTAGTGCTGCAATACTGTTTTATTTAGCGCAATTGGTTTGTTCACTACTGTAGCTCTGAAAATGCAGCTATTGTGTGTGTGAACCCTACCAAAATAAAACAAACTGACTGGATTAACTGCCATTGCGGTAATTGGCCACATCAGGCTGTAGCCTCAAAACGGCATGTCTGGGCGAATTAACAATAATACGAAATAATTCTAAAATTATAAAATATGCGGAAACAATTCAGTGTTGCTTTATTATTGATCACTGTGTGTGCTTATACATTAACTCAGAAACTGAACTGCAGAGACTATATCAAAACATCATTTCTGTAAAGGATTACATTGAAAGGTGATGTATGTAGGATATTCTCTCCATGTGAAAGACAGATGAATTACAGCAAAAACTATTCTCTCTGAAACCAACTGTGAACAAAACAAATATTACAAAAATGTATAAGCAAGTGTATTGGTAAACATCAGAATCAAGATGAGGGTGGCTGGTTAGTTGCAGCATGACTAGAATCATACTGTATTTGGACAAAAAGCATACTATTACTGTCCTTTGCAGATTGGATATATAGTTACTGTCAACAGACTCCTGCAGACTGGTGCTTCCTGGATGTACCCATGAGCCCCATGGGACCTGTTAAAGGTCAGGGAGGACTGGGTGGGAATGATTGCCAGGGATGAAATGAAAACAAAGTGGGCTCCACATATTGTGTTAAAAAGTATCCAACTAGTACCAGATCACCTGCTTCATCCAGGCAGCTACGGTTACTTTTCCACATGGACTACAAAGACAGGAGTGATCAGCTAAATCTGGCCAACACTGGACCTTGTTATTGTGGCAGAGTAGTACTGTGATGTGAAAGTGAAATGAGGCCAAAAGGGACTCCACATGGCTCAGTCACATTGGCTGAGACAACTCAGGCTTGTTCACAGAAAACCAAACATCAAAACTGGATGCTCTCAGAATGACAGCTAGAAAGACACTGCAGTCTTTATTTTCTTTAAGACATTATATCATGTTAAGCTTTGGCCTTCAAATATTTCTCTCCATTTAAAATGTGTGGGTATCAGTTATCCCAATTAGGAGAAATGTGATTTGGCTAAATCAAGGTGAACTGTTTAAATTGCCATGCGTTTACCATTAAATACAGTTTGCCCTTATTAAGGATGAAAGACTGTTTCTCTTCTTTTTTTTTTTTACAAAAAAGCTGAAAACTGAGTCAGAACAACACTCCTTCCCACTAGGCCTGTAATGTGATTTACATCTTAAAGAGGGGCACATTCAGTTTAACAGTTTCAGCCTGATTGTTGTTAGAGCACTGGAGAAAAATTACCATCCTACTGTATCTTATCGTTTTGATTACCATCCACATGCCAGTTGAAATTTGTACAGGGCACAGAATAAACACATATAAATATTGTTGTTCTCCTAGTCTCAACACCACCAGAACCAACCCTTTTGATTGACTCTCTTAACCGATTTCACTGCACCAGAATGTCTCTGGAACACAGATGTCCAATAAGCATCACCTCTCCCACATGAGGATGTTCTGCTATGATCTCAGATACTGCAAAATCCAATTCCTCATCACCCAATTGTACAAGCTTTGTTCTTGAGATGTTGTGCTCACTCATGAGTTTGCACAGAGTTGGTCTGGAAATGCAGAGGATGGAAGCAACGTAGTCTTTAATGACAGCACATTTTCCATGTCTTCTTTAGAAATGTAATTCTGGTGTCCATCCTAGAATAACACAATTGAGAGATTTTAGGTTACACTAATCTAATACAGTGGACACTTACGACACAATACAGATTTGACTTGTGACCATGATGGCATGATCTGCCGTAATCATAGACTGTATATATAATGGACGACGCCCTTTCGCTCTTTTCCATTGGTGAAAAATGAAGCCACCAGTGTCCTGATACGGCGCTGACATCTTGGACTTGCGTCTGCGCAGATAGCGATCTTGGGACCAGTTCTGCGCAGTAGTTATGCGCAGTAGCGAGAAGGAAGTAAAGCCGTAAAGCCGCGAAATCAACGGCGCCACCCCTGTGCCCCGCCCTCACTCTCCCTCGCAGAATGCGCATACCCTAATCAATCGCAAGTCCAAGTACAGTACAACCTTTGCTTGTTAAACCTAGACGATATGTTATAGCCTAACTTACATCATGTTTAACCTTAATTTAGAATAGGCCTAATACAAAAATAATTGGTAACTTCTAGCTAACGATCACCTGCTAGCTATTAACATGGCTATTAACGAGGCTTGTTGTCTTTTAGCTAACGTTAGCTAGCCCATTACATTTATTTACTAATTAAATAGCTTATAAATGTAACTTACGGAAAAAAATTCAAAGATCGATTGGAAATGCCAGATCGGTTAGCACAATGTACTGCAGAACAACCCATTATGTCCGTGTGAAATTATATCAATTATAGAAATTTAGAGATTAAATGTAAAGTTCCAATCTCCTCAGTCCTCCGAAGATTCAGTGGCTCCTCGACTCAGATAGCTGTCAATCACAGCTGTGAATCACGACGTCACACCACCGTTTTTAGAGCATTAAATAACTAACTAAAAACAAACTTATTTTAAAAACAAACTCTTGAATTTACATTAGCGTGATACAAACTACAGTAAATGACAGAAACCTTCGGAAAAAATATATTTTTATATATTTTTATATTTTGTAGCTAAAACTGCAAATGATACTAGCTATAAATTACACATCGCTACCGGTAGCTATGTTAATAAAAAAAAAAAATACTCATAACTTAAGAACTTACCAAAGGCAATGGTGTAGTGGGTGTTTCATTGTTGTGCCTGGTGTAATTCAATCCCGAAGAGCCGCCCTAATGCTAGCTGCAACCGCTCTTTCAATCACCTGGATTTGCCATTTTGAGGCAACAGCCCAATATGGCCTATTACCATAATGGCAGTAATATTCCGTTTTGAAGATTTAACATTTACATTTATATTTAACATTTACATTTAACATTTAACATTTAATCTTAACATTTACATTTAACATCTACATTTAGATTTTACATTTAGATTTAGATTCAACATTTACATTTAGATTTAACATTTACATTTAAGATGTTGTTTTATAATTATGAGTTACTGCAGAACACTACTCTTGGAAAAGTTATGGCATGAATTTACATTAATTTCTCATTAAATGTTTGAAAAAGGTGCAGTTTAGAATTGTTGTGCCTTTTTTGTACATTTCGCAATGCTAAATGTGCAAAAACTGAGCAGGATTATAGAACGTGCAACATTTTACTAATGGCACCCCATAAAAATGAAGGCTGGTGAAGGTTATCATTGTATTTTATTCCATTGAGTGGTGGGAGTAAAGAAATCTCTAACATATCCTAACATATCCTTTGTTTGAACTACTACGACAGACTGTCAGATTCCCACACATCCACTGTACCTGTAGGATGTGCCACTACTGAGGGCTGGGGGGCAGTGGATCAAACCATTGTGAGGCAAAGGGCAGGGAGTCGCAATCTTTTGAAAATTAAAAACACGCTATTAAGTGTCGATAATCAGAACAGGTGCTTTCATTGCATCATTAATATTATTAAAATTACAAAGTTATGCTTACAGTAATATATTGGGGGGGTGCAAATCATAGTTTTCCCCTGAATGGGGGGGTTGTGTCCCCCCCGGGATTTCTGCCTATGGTCTGAATATTTTCCAAATGGGCAGTATGTTGAACATTTTTAAATACAGCTCCGGAAACAATTAAGAGACCACTGCACCCTTTTCTTTCCTTTCCAAAAAAGTTGAAAAGGAATGTTTTGAGTGAGGAACAGAAGCGTTTAATTTGCAGTGATCTCTTAATTTTAACCCTTCTGTTCCTCACTCAAAACCTTCCTTTTCAACTTTTTTGGAAAGGAAAGAAAAAGGTGCAGTGGTCTCTTAATTTTTTCCGGAGCTGTGTGTATGTTTTTCTAATCAAGTCACATGGTTTTCATGGGTTGGTCATATACAATGATGCAGAGAAAGCAACATGATTGAACAATCAAAGTAAAGGAGCTGAGCTTGCTTTGTGATTGTTTGCATCATGTTGTCAGAGAAGAGGTGCAAAAAAACTAAAAATAAGTTTTGCGAGTCTAACTTAAGTTGATTTGAGAAAAAGGGGGAAAACTCAAATGTATACAGTTGAAATCTCAACCAAATTTAAATAAAACCTAGATGTCTTAATGAAGCATCCTGGTGTCATAAAACATTAATCAAATCCTGCTATTGTAACATTTATAGTATTTTGTAACTCTAGGTCATTGAGAATGAGGGACTTTTAAGAGTGGGTTTCTTCATACCTTTTACCGTAACTTACATCCAATAACACTCATCCATCATACCATTTACCGTAACTTACATCCAATAATACTCATTCATCATACCATTTACCGTAACTTACATCCAATAACACTCATCCATCATACCATTTACCGTAACTTACATCCAATAACACTCATCCATCATACCATTTACTGTAACTTACATCCAATAACACTCATCCATCATACCATTTACTGTAACTTACATCCAATAACACTCATCCATACAAGATCATACCAGGAAAAATCAGTCTGTGACTTCATAGAAAACATATTCCCAATCCTAATATGTTTTGGCAAGTTGCAGGAAAAAGATTTGAAACACACAGAAGTGATTATTTTTTATCATTATCACACTTGCAGCTTGTCCAGAATGTGGCTGGTAGATTGTTGACTAGTACCAGGATAAGGGACCGTATCTCCCTGATATTGGCCTCTCTTCACTGGTTAACAGTCAAAAATAGAATAGATTTTAAGGTGCTGTTACTTGGTTTTAAGGCATTACATGATCATCAAACCAGTTCCTTTCAACCATCACACAGTCTCGGATGAAAACAAATGGCCCATTATTATCAGGTCATCCCCCACCACCGTATCGTCTTAAAATATATTTTTATTCTTTGGCATTTCGCGTCAGTTTAGGGACATTCATGCTTAACTGTCTTGCTTATTTCTTGTTTCTATTCATTGTTGTATGTGTTGTCTGATTGTATAACTTTGTACAGCACTTTGTACAGCATTGGTCGTTTTAAATGTGCTTTATAAATAAATTGACTTGACTACTCTCATGCTAACCTGAATGAAGCTGTGTCCTTAATTGCTCATAAAAGGGTAGGTAAAACTATTCTCCCAAATGAAAGGTGGTCCTTTCACTTCTCTATTGGTGTGAAAAAATGTATGGTCATGTTACGGTTAATCAATTAACACATGGCTAAAAATCATCACTCTCCTATGTGTGGTCTCAGGGTAGCATCAGCACAATGTCTGTTTAACCAATTACCATTGGTTGAGACAAGTGGGAATGGTTAGAGCAGGTTCCCGAAATGGGAAAATTTCTGAGGGAATAACTTCTGTTTGCCTTTGCAAAATACTTTTCTACTGGTCCTGGTAGAAAAACTGACACTCAGCTAAACATCCATTTTCAAATGTTCCAATAATAGTCCAAAACATTCGACTCAGTCACTCAAAATACTTTGAAATGAACAGCAGACCAAACTCTTGCATGCACAGAAACAGATTTTCTAAAATTGATTTTGTCATGGACTGGATATGTCATCAATGGAGGGAATAGAGTTCTCTTGTCCACAACAAAAATGCTGTTGGTTTCCCTTAAAAAAGGACAATTATTTGCCTTTTTTATTTTGATTGATTAGGAGAACCTCTTATCCATAGCAATTTATGGGAACAATTCAGATTAAATGCCTTGTTTAAGGACACAGTAACAGTTTTCTTTTGTCAGTTTCTAGATTGGAGCCACATTGGCCCAAAATTCCAACCGTAAGGTCCCTAATGAACATGACTAAACATGGCAAGCTGAGAAGGAGGGGGAGGGTCTTTGTGTGGGTGAGGTCAGATACAGAGGTCAAGGCAAGTCCTGTTGCAACTCATAATGCATCAATCATCTTCAGAGGTAACTTCAGAGGTAGTTTTTCCTTAAAGTTTCTTCTACACCAGAATTTGTCTTCAGTGACTTTACAGTATCAATGACACTTAACTGAATCACAGAATTGCAGTTTCTTACAGTTGTTCAAAAGTGTGTTGTTTTTTATGGGAAAGTTTATCTTTCTTGTGACAGGATATAGCCAACTTTAAAGTCATTTTAATACTGTATACGCTGTTGGACATCTGGCAAATTGCTAACCTTGGTTGCTACTGCTACATGAACTATGTTGCATCTGGTATAATGGATTCCTGACAGAATATGACAACAGTCCCATTACTTATTATAAATTCAGTGAATCTGTTAACAGTAAAACTGGGCTATGTTCAAGCATGTGCCGTTTAGCACTCCATTACCGAGTAATGTCACTTGCTAACATGAAGTTAGTTGTTTTGACAGGCTATATGCCATTGTTATTATAGCATTATGTTCCCTATACAACACCAGCCCACATGTCACCTTAACTCATAGTCAGATACAGAAGCCATACTGGCCTGGTAGTGCTTCTGTCTACAGGTAGAGTATTGATATGAATATATTTATAATAATCTATTGTTGTCTGATGTTTGCTAGTTTGGGCAATCTTTATATTTCATTTTGAATTAATTTAACCATGATTGAAAGGAAGTCTGTTAAGTGTAATGCTTGAAAGGAAGCCTTCATTTGGCTCCATGATTTCCTTATTTATTTTGTAGCTCAAACAACGAGCATTTGCAGATTACAAATTTATTCAATAAAGATGGCATAAAAAATATGGAATGTATGATAGGTTCTTAGATGCCGAAGAAAGTGTTTAGTTCAGCATCAACCCCATATTCTATGTTGTGGATAGTATTTCAATTTCCATTTTTTAAATGTATGACTGATTGTATATGTCTTATTGAGCATGTCTCTATTCAAAAACAGACTCAATGGGGTTTTCCAGAAGGGACGCGCCTTGCCCCCGTCGCGGAGCAGGAAAGGGGTGAGTACCCTGTTGGAGCAATTTGGCACAGTGCCTTGCGTTTAAGCAATAATTATGTTACCCAATTATTCTGTCTGGTGGTTCTTTGTCAAACGCCACCACAATCCTGATTGACGGGGAGCTTCATAGACCAGTCCCTGTTATTGTGCTACGGTTGCCATTGGCCCGTTTGAAGTCTTTGATGCCCATACAAGGACTGGATGGTCGTCCTGTGGGGTCCGGCTCAATAACCCACGTGACTCGCCCTGTCACTATTACCATCAACGGCTGCCATCGAGAGAGACTGGAACTACTGGTACTGTCGTCCTCCATACATCTTCTCATCCTGGGCCTTCTGTGGCTTCAACAACATGACCCAACCATCACCTGGAGTAAGCGGAAGGTTCTGGGATGGTCGATGAGGTGCCGGAAAGCCTGCCTGGCCATCACGTGTGGAGCTACATCAGTGGCAATTCCAGAGGGCGCCCTCCCAGTCGATCCCACCTGAGTACATGGACCTGAGCGGGGTGTTCTCCAGCGAAAAAGTCCTTGTTCCATCGGCCATAGAGCAGCTTACCTGGTTACGCACCAGCTGTGCGTAAATATGTTCTTGGAAATTAGTCTGCAGGTCAATGTCTCTGTGTTTGATGCTACTTTCATTCAGCTGTGCACAGCAGCAGAAGCAGCTTTGACTGCAACTACAAATTTAACAGCTTAGAAACACTGTCCTAGAGGATATGCTTTAAATTAGTTTGATCAAATTATGTAGCTTGCTGATTCCTTCTTGATGAATAATGAAAACAAACATTTTGATTAGTTTTGTTGTTATACTAGCGTAGAACACCATATTATTGGTAGAACATCCTATTATAACAGTTTTGAAATGTATGTTCTTGTGCCGAGTAATCATTTGATCAAGTCATCAATGTTTAGTAATTATAAGTGACATGAAATTCTTAGTTAGCATGTCATTAATTAGGATTGCTGAAATATTATTTTCAGCTAGTTGGTTAGTGACATAGCTAAAAAATATGACCCCATATTATCAGCCACCATCCCGAATTATCAGCCACCTTACACCTTATCTATTTTGTTCAATTACATTATGTTTCCTTTTTATTTGGGTTGCAAATGACAGATCTGACACAGAAGTAGAATTTCGCGATTTGCCACCTCTAAAATGTTCTAAAACCATTTCATTATATGACATTATGAAATCACAAAAAAATTCTTTAACATACATCACAATAAAAATGGTGGTGTGCTAGCTGAAAGGGTATATTTAATAGCAAAACTCACCGTTGTGTTCCAGAACTTGAGAGGATTTAGTTCTCCAACCGCTAGAAACAGCCGATACTAGGGAGATGTTAATATGGTGTAACCAATAATAGGGGGATGTTAGCTAGCTGTCTAGCTAGCTTGGAAGGAATTTTATGAAGTTGGCTTTAGTCAGTTAGCTTCTATACAGTCAATAGGCAACTCAGAAGTTTCTAAAAGGAGCATAGGAATAGCATACTTACTTAAAACAGGAACAATCAGTCAAGCTTAGACCAAGACTTAATGTCCAGACCACCATTCATCAAAATGTGCCCCCTCAGATTTTTGTGGTGCGTAATGCCCTGCTTCACCATCTCTGGAGACCCATTCCTCACTTTCCTCATCAAATCCTTTTCTCTGATTACCCATTGTCGACCCCTGCTCAAGACACCAACACTTGATGTAAAACCTGACGCCACTGACGTCCAAAGAATGTCATTACTGTAGGTTGATGCTCTACAACATTAATGGAGTACATCTTATCTTACAGGAAGTGGCACAGGTTGTTATTCAGGCACTTCGTATCTTACATCTGGATTACTGTCATTCAGTGTTGGTAGGTGTCCCTGCATTTACATTTTAGTGGTTAGTAGACTGAGATAACATTTTCTTGTTCACCCTCTGGGATTCAAATCATACTTTTGGCTACTGGCCAAATGCTCTGATCACTAATGGTGTTTTCTGAGGTCTGATTTTCCGAGGTCCAAGTCGGAAGTTTCAAATGGAACGCCCCCTCAAGATGGAATTCGTGCTCGGAAAGTGGGGACGACCCCACTAGCCCCAAGTTCATAATCCAAGATGGCAGAACCTTGTATCAACAGTAAGTGAAAGCTGTAGTTTTACAGTTTTTTTTAGCAATTGTGTTTATTTGTTTCTCATTAAAATTGTCATACACTTTTAGTACTGTCCAATTGCTGTCTGTGGATATGTTGCTACAGTCTTATATGCATGAAATACCACTTAAATTTGTTTTTATCAAAAGATAGGGCAACCGCAACAAAGGCTTTCCTGGGGGCGTCCATCTTGTTATCCGACTTGGTCTTTTGGAATGCGATCAACTTGGGTTATATTGGGTGTGATGTCATTCCCAGTTCCGGATCCCGACTTCCGAGGTAAATGGAACTCGGCGTAAGTTCCCTGTCACCTCTGCTTGTGCCATCAAACACTTACTACTCACAAGAACGCTATAGTTCTCCCAAGTCAGCCCACTCCTCCGCATTCTCCACTGGCTTCCAGTTGAAGCTTGCATACACGATAAGACCACGGGGCTTGCCTACTGAGCAGCAATGGGAACTGACCTTCCCTACCTTAGGGCAATGCTCATGTTTCAAATCAAACGTTATTTGTCTCTTTTAACAACAGGCGTAGACTAACAGTTACATTCTTAGTTACACCCCTTTTCCAAGGAAATCATCAGTAAACAGCTGTGAACATATTTACATTGCAGTTAATTACACATGTTTTGCGTCTACACTCCCCATGTGATTTTAAGGTTTCCACCCCAAAAGTAGTCAGAAAATGTAATCAATATTTCCGTTTTCTTTGAACAGCCACTAAAAATGTAATCTAAGCTTAGCAGCCGTTAGATCACGATCATTTAAAGTAACAGGGGCAATTAGGCAATGACCAAATTTAGTTGATGTGACCATAACATTAACATTTTAAAATAAGTTCCCTGATCAATCATTGCAAAGCACCCAATATGGCGGAAATTGTAACAGAGAGCCTAGCTTACTACTACTTCTTTCTGTCTTCACGTTTGAAGCCCCCGGTAATCAATCTGTCTAACTTGCCTTGAGTTACATGTCAGGACTTTGGACTGGCTTTATGGTGGAATAGCCAGTGTCCTGCAGCCAAATAAAGCATTTATGAATTCATGCAGGCTACAACAAGCTGCGTGTGTGTTTCTGTGTGTGCGTGCTTCATGCATGTCCGAGAGAGATGTAGAAACACACACTTTTCACTTTTATGTCTAGAATTGAAAATGTTTAATTTACTTTTGACACAGGAAGACCAATTCATGATTTTTTTTTATTTTGACTATTGTCCTGCTCATCTGCGGTAGGAATTTAACAAATTCACATTTGTATTATACAGTACACATATAAGTAAATAAGGAACATTCAGGTATTTTTCTCAGTTCTGTACATTTTCAAGAGTTTTTCTTGTTTCACTTTGGACACCAAGGCTGAGTGATGCATCTCCATCCTTCCCCCCATTTTCAACAATCCCTTCACTGGATGCATCACTTCTCCTACTGACCAAAAACCAAGATGCCAAGTGCAACGTGAAAAGTTGAAGACTATATAGATGTTTCACATTACGCCTATTCACTCGGCTTGTTGTATTCTCAATTCGTGTCCTCTCCAATTAAAGAACCAAAAAATTATGTGAATACTGTTCTGGAGGAAACAGGTCAGTCCTATGCCAGTTTTCATATCAGTTCATTCCTGGGAAATCAACCTTCTGGTTAAAGTGATGGATACATATGACACTACAGTACATTTAGTCCAGGGCAGAATGTACAGTAAGCCCACCATATCAGACAGATTCCACAGCCACAAATGAATAATGGTTATATTGCAAAATCAAACATTAGCTTTTTTGGTATTCATTTAACTTAGGCTTAGCATGTGATGAGAAATAACATTTCAAGAATCTAAATTGTACAAATAGGTGGGTTAAGCTGTAATTATGATTTTTGTGGCTTTGGAAGCTGGTGACAATTAAACGTCTGGGGCTGATTTCCTAGAGAAGGATTAAGCCTAATCCTGGACTAAAATCTAAAGTGAAAATGATTTTTAGTCCGGGACTAGGCTTAATTTCTGTCTGGAAAATCATACCCTAATGTACAGTCTAAACTAGGAATCAGAAATATCTTCTAACTATGGCTTGGGTATTCTTCAAATACAGTCTTTCTATGGGTTAGGCATCTAAGGCAAAGTGAAATTGAATCACTGTCAATAGACATTGAGCGTATCAATTTCCAAATTCATATAGGACCCTGATACCGTATAAGCCTTTAGGGCTCAACACTTCAGTCATACAATAATATAAAGAATATTTTAAAAAATAACAACAAATACATATAAATCAAACACAACATCATCACCGGAGACCTGAAACTGTTCCCAGGCACTTTTGATGCTGAATACAAACAGTATACACATTTAAGTGCAACAATCTAGTCTTGTAGAAAAATAGAAACCAAAAGATAATACAGTTTATTACTGTTATTAGTAACGCATGAAAAAAAACTTGTAGAGTGGGAATACCTTCATTCATAGTAAAGCCAGTATGTTCAGTAAACTGTAGATTAACCATTCTGTACAGTACTTACAATAGGCATCGTGTACCAAGTCTTGTATGAGAAGTAAATCTAGCTTCAGCTTGCTAAACCAAACGTTCAATCATTCTGTGACATATAAATGTATTCAAATAGGCTTTTCTCTGTTCATGTCAGGCATGTCAGTAACCTAACAAGTGCTAACAGTTCACTCTGCAATCAAAAAGAAAGTGCCAGAGCCAGAGCCATGTTACCACCCCCTGTGACAAATTGGAATTGAAAAAAAGAACAAAATTTATTTGACTTTGGGGAAAAAGGAGGAGTAAACTATATTTTTGCAGTATTATGTACTATTAAAATGTCATACAAATAATGTACCACCTACCATGTTAAAAGCATGCATAGGCATTGTAACCCAAACATTTGCTAGAAAATATTATGTCAAAAAGCACAGAATTAATAAGGGCTTCAGTTCATAATTCCTAGCTGGGAGTATGTTTTTGACACATGATTCATCAAGGGTTTTTGATTGACTTGATTGCATTTAAGACAAATTAAGGCTAAACAATAAAATAGATGACACCTTCCTTTGAGCTGACAGACTTATTAGCCTTTTTGGTTTGTTATTATAAGGCTTTTAATACAGTATGTATGTACTGACCTTACAATAAGACTATACAGTATAGGTGTTCCATAAATGCACATTTTAATGCATTTTACTTGTTAGCATTTAAGTATCTGCCCGTTGTTTCCAAATTAATATGACCTTCAATTACTTAATACGTGAATAATATAGTTTCCGATAATAATTATGAAGATACATCTTTATGTAGGGATCCCATGTGTGTGTGTTTACCAGAACAACATCAATTGTTGATTGGTCAGTTCATCATTC
Organism: Esox lucius; assembly: GCF_011004845.1. NCBI lineage: Eukaryota > Metazoa > Chordata > Actinopteri > Esociformes > Esocidae > Esox > Esox lucius. The sequence goes on along the minus strand of NC_047573.1, from coordinate 32,328,903 downwards.
TCTAGATCTCTGGCCAGTTAAAACCCCCCAGCGACAGAATTTAAAGGCTGCGTTTTGGAAGCAAGTTTTTTTTAATACAAATAAAACATTTAGATATGAGAATACTAAAAGTAAAACATATCAGAAAATGTATTTCTTAACATGACATTTTCTCTGGGCAGTTATTTTAGCTTTCTCAAACCTCTAAATGGATTTTTTTTTTTAACCAAGTTTACCTCGCAGTGGTGGGAATTCCTCTCGTATCGCTCATCTCTAATCTCTGATGTCTAGCCTTTTATTCAAAGGTTGTTGTTTGTGAACAATGGGGAAACAAGACACCCCTGCTTTTCCTCTGACCAGCTTCCATCCCTTTTCTTAACGATTGTCAGTCGCAATGGCTGCGTTCCAGGTTGTTTTTTTTGGCTGTCGCCTATCTTTTATTAATATGGTTCTTGTGACTTAAGACTGTTAAACACTTCTCCAGGCAATGTGAGATCTGTGCTGGGCGGTTTTATTAAAAAAACAGCCAGACATGCCTTTTATATCACTGCCGGAGTAAGTCACCAAGTGCCATTACTGAAACTAGTGTTGAATCAATACCCCCAAAAAGCCTTCGCTTTCTCAAGTTAAACATAACAGAGTCTGAGCTTTGATTACAAAAACAGCACCCAGACAGTGTGAAGTTAAATGCCACGCCACACATTAGACTCAAATGACGGAGTTGAAAACCCTGTATAATTATTTGCTATTTGTTCAATTGCATTTTCAGTTCCTTTACGTACACTATACATATATACGTGTATGTTGAATATATTGTGTATCACGGTTTAAAATTATGTCTATCGCTTATATGAATAATTAGTTTGTTGTACATGCTGTTCCTCTTGATAAAGCAGCAGATGACCTCAGCTAAAAGGTATATCCATCATGTCCAATATATCCTGAATTTGACATTATGTGGTTCCTGAAAAGTGTGTTTGGTCCTGGTGTGCATGCTTACTGACACAACCCTCGATTGACATGAGTAGACAGCAGGCTTAAGTTTCGTAAGCGCATTTGCATACACGTGAATACTTGCGTGCATGCATACGTGTGCATTTGTTGGTGTGTAGATATACTACATGAAAATATGTGTGTGTTCCCATTAGATTTATGTTTGTGTGTGTACATAGGCCTATATTTTGAAAGAGATTTAAATTGCTAGTCCATTTTATCTAGGTCAAAGTATAGGCCCTTAGACTATAGGCCTTGTGTGAGAGCCTCACTGTTATGCAAATGGACCTGGTTGGATAGAGGCTGGAGTCAGGTTGCCTCCTGACAGACCACCATGTTAGGCAACACAGTCCAGTCAGTCAACTACCCTGACATTAAACCAGTAGTGTACAGCAGCACCAGGTGCTGCTCATTATATAAACTCAAAGACGAAAAGACAAGTCCAGTCAGGTCTGAAAGACTTTCCATGAATGTTGATGGAATGGCTCAGATTATTAAGCTTTTCCAATTTCAGTGTGTTGAGAATGAAAGAGGTGATGATGAGTGAGCTGGCATATTTTCTCCACATAATAATTGGTTTGGATCGAGTGCTCGCCTTGTCATTCATTTCATACTAATCATTTTCATTTATTGACCTCAGTGGACAATTGACATTCAGCAGTTACAAACAGCATAAAAGGACACAATCAGCGGCATAATATGCAAACTCTTGCATGTTTGGCGAAGTCTTCAGTAATACAGAAAAGAAAAATGAAACTAATGAATTGTAGTGCAGGAAGTTTTGAATGTTAAGTGCAGTTTCTCTAGATTTCCACAATTGCGACTGACAATTCTATATTGTGACTGAGGAATGGAGGAAAATGGGAAAAAGAAGGAAGTGCAATCCATAGAGTTTGGGAGCCCTTCGTTACTTCAGGGTTAGTGACAGAGCATAACAAAATGGCATCTGACTTGACTGCTTTGGGCACACGAAAGACACCTGAGCATCCAGTAATATCAGTAATACGGTTACAAGGCCTCATTTGACTTGTGGGAAAAATCTATGCAGAGACACTGACCTGGATTATGTCTTGTTCGTCACATGAGTTTATGTGTCACCAAAGTACATAACAGAGTTCGACATGGGTGTACAAGTGGATAGAAAAGCAATTGGTTTTACACAATGCACAGTGGGAAATGAATGTCAGGGTGGTAATAGATGCAGGGGCTGTTCGATTTAGGGCTTAGCTGAGTTTTGGTCATGATGGATTGATAACAGTAGATTTGGCATAACGTGTGGGTTAAAAGACTTTGGTTTGCCGTTCGTTTGGGCATCTGAATGGTTTAGCATTGGCGTAATTGCTAAGATGGCTTTATCTGGTAGGTGTGGTCAGTTATAGTCACACTTCAGGCAGACAGTGGCTGTGGCAGGGAGGTGGGGTTTAGCTAAGGTGTTGCAATAACATGGATGTGCATTGAACATGAGGGTAAGATGGTCACACTGTGGAAGTGGCAGTGGGCTTGACAGCAGTGGGGCTGAGGGCGAGGGTCTGGGCTATGTCTTCGCGGTTGATCTTACGAAGCGCTGTGCAGAGCGTGTCCACGCTGGCGCAGTCCTGGTTTGCCCAGTCAGAGAGCAGTGCACGCACTGGATGCTCCTCCTGACGGAAAGTGGCAATGCGCTCTTCCTGGTACCCCAGCAGCCCCGCCAGGCTACACCAATCGCTGTCAGTGGTGTGGTTGCAGCCCTCGGTGTCTCTACCTCTGAACAGGAGTTTCTCCACCTCCTCTCGGGTGTGAAGAGGAAGAAGCAGACAAGGCTCCTCATCCACAGTGACCACTGTAGGATGAGAGTATGTGAGCATTAGTCTGAGTGTATTTTCAATTATGTTAAAGTAATGTTTGAAATAACAATGGTCAGTTAGGGCAGAGTGCTAATAGAGATCCGTATTCCCTTATTTCCCCAAGGCATCGTCACAATGCCTTTGAATTTGACTTTGTTGCCAGAGGGAATCGTTAAACAGAAATAGACATCAGCCAATAATATCGATCAACTACATTTATAGGGCTCACACATTCCGCCCCCCTCAATGGTTTGGGAAATGATACTGCCACTAATTTTTTATCATAGCCTTTTTAATAACAGTTCTGGTTATTGTGCTAACAAATGTTAAATATGTACATAAAACTCAGTAGTGGGACATAATTTTCAAAGGCTAATTTTATTGTTTTATTGTTGTTTTTATTTTTGTGTATTATGAAAAAGTGCAAAAACAATACAATCACCATCTCCTTACAGTGCTTTTTTTTTGTTATGATTGCTATCTTTTGAATTAATACCACAAAGATAGTTATATACCTACTCAACATCTGGAAGCACTATACAGTGGGGAGAACAAGTATTTGATACACTGCCGATTTAGCAGGTTTTCCTACTTACAAAGCATGTAGAAGTCTCTCATTTTTTATCATATATACAGTTCAACTGTAAGAGACGCAATCTAAAATCAAAATCCAGGAAATCACATTGTAAGATTTTTAGATAATTAATTTTAATTTTCATTTGCATGACATAAGTATTTGATCACCTACTAACCAGTAAGAATTCCGGCTCTCACAGACCTGTTAGTTTTTCTTTAAGAAGCCCTCCTGTTCTCCACTCATTACCTGTATTAACTGCACCTGTTTGAACTCGTTACCTGTATAAAAGACACCTGTCCACACACTCAATCAAACAGACTCCAACTTCTCCACAATGGCCAAGACCAGAGAGGTGTGTAAGGACATCAGGTATAATATTGTAGACCTGCACAAGGCTGGGATGGGCTACAGGACAATAGGCAAGCAGCTTGGTGAGAAGGCAACAACTGTTGGCGCAATTATTAGAAAATGGAAGAAGTTCAAGGTGACAGTCAATCTCCCTCGGTCTGGGGCTCCATGCAAGAGCTCACCTCGTGGTGCATCAATGATCATGAGGAAGGTGAGGGATCAGCCCAGAACTACACAGCAGGACCTGGTCAGGACCTGGTCAATGACCTGAAAAGAGCTGGGACCACAGCCTCAAAGAAAACCATTAGTAACACACTACGCCGTCATGGATTAAAATCCTGCAGCACACCCAAGGTCGCCCTGCTCAAGCCAGCGCATGTCCAGGCCCGTCTCAAGTTTGCCAATGACCATCTGGATGATCCAGAGGAGGAATGGGAGAAGGTCATGTTGTCTGACAAAAAAAATGAACTCCACTCGCCGTGTTTGGAGGAAGAAGAAGGATGAGTACAACCCCAAGAACCCCAACCGTGAAGCATGGAGGTGGAAACATCATTCTTTGGGGATGCTTTTCTGCAAAGGGGACAGGACGACTGCACCGTATTGAGGGGAGGATGGATGGGGCCATGTATCGCGAGATCTTGGCCAACAACCTCCTTCCCTCAGTAAGAGCATAGAAGATGGGCCGTGGCTGGGTGTTCCAGCATGACAACGACCCAAAATACACAGCCAGGGCAACTAATGAGTGGCTCCGTAAGAAGCATCTCAAGGTCCTGGAGTGGCCTAGCCAGTAGAAAATCTTTGGAGGGAGCTGAAAGTCCGTATTGCCCAGCGACTGCCCCGAAACCTGAATGATCTGGAGAAGGTCTGTATGGAGGAGTGGGCCAAAATCCCTGTTGCAGTGTGTGCAAACCTGGTCAAGAACTACAGAAACAAAGGTTTCTGTACCAAATATTAAGTTCTGCTTTTCTGATGTATCAAATACTTATGTCATGCAATAAAATGCAATAAAATGCTAATTAATTAGTTATAAATCATACAATGTGATTTTCTGGATTTTTGTTTTAGAGTCCGTCACTCACAGTTGAAGAGTACCTATGATAAAAATTACAGACTTCTACATGCTTTGTAAGTCGGAAAACCTGCAAAATCGGCAGTGTATCAAATACTTGTTCGCCCCACTGTAACCAAAAATGTGTTATTATGTCCTCTAAAAAGTACAGTTGCTTAATATAGTACTTCTGAGATCTACTAAGTCTTTCCAAATATCATGTAACTAAAAGGGAATCACACGACTGAATCACGCAGTCAAACCAGGTGTCAGGTCAAGCTTGGGCTGAGTGTTTCAAAATATCTGAATTCTCCCAAACCGGTTCCTCAAAGCATGATTAAAAAAACGCCAAGAGTGCATGCCACTGATGTCAAAGGGTTGTTATTGTTGTTGTTGATTTGCTACACATGGGCTCGGTTGTGTTTAAAGCTTACGAGGCCACCAGACGCTTCACTCCCCAGGGGAAATTCCTTTCCACTTGTGTTGCTGAGTGAAGCCCCTTAGGCTGCTAACAAGCATGGCATCTTGAAATGTCCTTTCATGCTCAAAACTATGTGAGATAATGTTCAGTTAAGTGGTATCAAGGTTCAACCTAAGTAACATTATTACGTACTTCGAATGTCTGAAAAATACAGCAAAACAACCTAAATTCCTGGCATACAGCATGTGGCCATCCAACACTCTATGGAGTTGCAGTGTTGTGTGGCACATTGACCAAATGTGAATTCATAACTAAATATTTTACTTTGTATATTGTTTCTTTGGATTGTGGAGAGTTGGATCCCTTGTTTGGGTGTGCCATAATGAATGTTCTAAACAAAACAAATCCTTTAAACCAGTCTACACTTTGTCACAGCACAAGCTCGACGTGTGTCTGTGTGAATTTGTCTTTGTCCCGGTCTACCTGTCTGTGCCTGAGTCTGCCCTAGGCCTTGCTGCTCCTGTAGACTTTGACTGTCCACTGATATGCCACTGTCGCTGTGCAGCTTTTCCGCCTCCGGCGATGGGGTCTGGTTCTGATTGGCTGTACAGTTGTTGGCGCCCTGCTTGTTCTGTTTACAGCTGTTCCACCTTGAGAGATAAAAAAGCTCTCATTAAATTAAAATGGATTATTCAGTTAATTAAATGAACTCATGGCCAGTATTTATATTATTTATATTATGGCTCAGAATAGGAGTGCTGATATAGAATCTGGTCCACCTTCATCCCCCATTTCCTTCCTTTTTATGGTCAAAGTGATCCTACAACAATGCAATTACTCTGAGATTCTTTGTAAATATGTGAACTGACTGAGCATCATTCAGAACCCTGTTTCCAAATGAGTTGGTGCTGCGTAAAATGCAAATAGAAACCGAATGCAATCCTCATTTATCCTGGTATTTTATTGAAAATAGTACAAAGACCACATACCAAATGTTGAAACTGAGAAATTGTGTTGTTTTTGGAAAAATATAAGCCCATTTTGAATTTGATGCCAGCAACAAATTTTAAAAAAGTTGGGACAGGGCCATGTTTGCCACTGTGTTGCATCACCTCGTCTTTTAACAATACTCTGTAAGCAGTTAGGAACTGAGGATACCAATTGCTGTAGTTTTGAAAGTGAAATTTATTTCAGCTGCTCAACAGTTCGGGACTACTTTGTCGTATTTTTCATTTCATAATGGGCCAAATCTTTTCAATGGGTGACAGGTCTGGACTGCAGGCAGGGCAGGCCAGTTTACTGGCCAGTTTACAGGCAGGCCAGTTCACTGCATGGCAGTATATATTGCACTTAACTGGACTTCCCAAAAATACTATAAAACAGCTAGGATGTTAACCAGGACCAAGAGAACGGAGAACATTAAATCTTTTTACTGGCTTCCAGTCAGTTAATGAATAGATTTTAAAGTGGTGCTTTTAGAATATAAATTACTAAATGGTTATAGCCCCAAATACATTTCTGATATGTTTGAAGAGTATAAACCGAGCAGGGCTCTCAGGCCAGATAGTAAATCCCATGGCGATGCTGCGTTTAGCAGTTATGCTGCACACAATTGGAATAAATTACCAGAAGATCTTAGACATCCCCCAAATGTATGCATTTCTAAATCCAGGTTAAAAGCACTTCTTTTCACGCGCCTATGAGCGCTGAACTTTTACACACTGTTTTTCTCTTTCTTTGATTGAATATTTTATTATTTCATTGTTATTCTATTTATATTTTGCTATGTTTTACTAAGTTTTACTAATCGTTTAATAATCTGTAATGCAAGTTCTGGTGCTATCAGAGGAATAACCTCTGTGTAAATGTTACAATCTGCTGATGACGGGTAATGCAAGATCTTGTGCTGCTGTTTAGACATCGATGTAGAATATTAACTCACAAAAGGACTGACGAGTTTATCCAAGCACTGAAGCACTATGATTGAGATACTGGGGTGGTTCAGTTACCAGTTCTTGGAATTGTAATTCATTGAGGATGAATATAAAGTGCACATACAGACATGGTATACATGTCCCCCTGGATACAGACGGGTAAGACATCGCTGCAGAGATTATTTAACAAAGGGACTGAGGGTTTCATCCTTGCATTGGAGTGCAAGGATTGAGATACCAGGGTGGAGAGTCCCCCTGGAGGGTGCTTAGAGCATTTTAACAATCTCACAGTTTTTTATCTAGATATTATTTATACATTTTTTAATTTATACATTTGTATATCTATCTTTTCATTGTAAAGCACATTGTATTGCATCGGTGTATGAATTGTGCTGTATAAATAAACTTGCTTGCTTGCTCCAAAACCTGTATATATTGTTCAGCATTAATGGTGCCTTCACAGATGTGCAAGTCACCCATGTTCACTAATGTAACCCCCATACTATCACAGATGCTGACTTTTGAACAGTGCGCTAATAAGAAGCTGGATGGTCCCTTTCCTCTTTAGTCTAGAGGATGCGGTGTACATGATTCCCAAAAATAATTAAATGTATTTATTTATCAGACCACATTACAGTTTTCCACCTTGCCTCAGTCCATCTTAAATTAGCTCGGGCCCAGAGGAGTCGGCAGCGGTTCTGGATCTTGTTGATGTATGGTCCTTCTTTTAATGTTAGACTTTGAACTTGCATTTGTGGATGCAGCAATGTACTTCACATAAGTTTTTGGAAGTGTCCCTGAGCCAATTCAGTGATTTCCACTATAGAATTGTGTCTGTTTTTCTAGCAGTGCCGCATGAGGGCCCGAAAATCACATCCATCCAATATTCAGCCTTGTCCATTGCATACAGAGAATTCTCCAGATTCTCTGAATGTTTTAATGGTATTATGTTCCGTAGATGATGAGATCCACAAACACTTTTATGTTGAGAAATGTTATTTTTAAATTGTTGCGCTATTAACCTTATTAGTTGTGTGATATTCCAGGTTTTATTTTCAGCATTACACAACTTTTCCAGTCTTTTGTTGCCTCTGCCCCAACTTTTTTGAAACGTGTTGCTGGCATCAAATTCAATGTGGGCATATATTTTTCAAGAAACAATAAAATGTCTTAGTTTCAACATTTGACATGTGGTCTTTGTACTATTTTCTATTTACTATAGGGATTACGATTTGCACATAATTGCATTCTGCTTTTATTTTGATTTTAGGCAACTTCCCAAATTGTTTGGAAACGGGGTGGTAAAAATTGCAAAAACAAATAGTGAAGTATTAAAAAATGTTTTCTTAAGTTTTTATTTAGATTGTTCTTGTATGCGGATGTTCAGCTTATTAAGACATCCAATTATTACATGAGGACTAATCTTTAAGTTCATGTTGTTAACTCGCAAAACATCATAAAGCAAAAAAAACAATTACTGTGTGACAATTGGTGTAATGACTCATTAGCTTTATGATAATAACTTAATCACCATTAAGGCTCATCAGAGGACAATATCATGCTATTCCTGTTTGTTTGAACTAATAGCAAATAATTCAAAAGTAGTATGTCAAGGCTTTTGGCAAAAATGTTCAACCTGCTCTTTTGACACCCTTTGAAAATACATTTAATCCAGCAATTATTTTATTAAGTCAATACCTGTCAGTTACTTGGATGAGTAAACAAAACAACTGCAACTTCTTTTATAATTTCATACAAATCTTGGCAAGGTTTGAAGTGTGCCAACAGAAAACAAAACCTTTTGAGTGTTTGACCCTTTTGTCACTGACTCTTTAGACAGTGTTAATTATGGATCTGTCATTTTCAAATACTGGTTTCTACAGGAACTGCTCTCAAAACCAGATAACATACTGCAAAGTTAGCCAGCTGGAATAATTTCTCATATTTGGGTGAAATCACACTTACATTGAGTTGTTCATGAATGCCCAAGGAGTACTTTTCACAACAAGCCATTATTCAACTCTGTCCCAGCCAGGAATTAGCATTATTAGCATTATTCAAATTCATGATTTGAAACTGTGCATTCCAAGCTTCAAAAGCTTCATTGCAAGTGGAAACCTACTCCTCGAAATAATGATTTAATTGTTGCTGTGTAAATATCATGAAATTATATCAATGAAAACATTATTTAGAGGAATACAACATTGACAGGTTCTTTGATGTTAAAAGCACCACTAGTCTTATTTTTAAAGTGAAAGTTTGTTTCTGTTTGCAATGCAGTTTTTGTTTCTTGGTATGCAGTTTCAATTCATAAAATTGGACAACGCTAATAATGCTAATTCCAGTCCGGGCCAGAGATGAATAATGGCTTGTCATGATAAATGACTCCATGGCCATTCAAAAACAAAAGTGATTTCACCCAAATATAAATTTAGGACAAACTATGCTTTTAATAACTGGTGATAATCTGCTTGAAAAAAGGCCTTGAAAATTTTATTAAAAAAATGATAATAATCTGAAAATGAAAGTTAGCAGACTTATTCATTGATCCTGTTGTGTATAATACCGCTCAGGTCTCTCTTGGCAACACGATTTTATCTCAATATCACTAGCATAGATCAATAAAGGTTTAAATAAACATTAAAGGGATTGCCAATTCTAAGATAAAAAAGAAACTGACAGGCCTGCAGTCCAGACCTGTCACCCATTGAAAAGATTTGGCCCATTATGAAATGAAAAATACGACAAAGGAGTCCCGAACTGTTGAGCAGCTGAAATAAATTTCACTTTCAAAACTACAGCAATTGGTCTCCTCAGTTCCTAACTGCTTACAAAGTGTGTCTTTACACTTTTCACATGTCCATAACCTGCTGTTCTTTTTCATGAAGTGCAAGTGGGTCAAAGTGACACTATTTGAAGGGGTTTCTGAATATTGCAGCTCCCATCTGCCCCCTGTGCAGACTGCCACCAGCATTGATGCTCATCCAACCAGGTTCTGATATGTTTGTTTTGAAGCATTTCAGGACGTCACACGAAAGCTAAAAGCTCACAGCCCGCTAGAAAGTGTAGAACTGAATAAACAAGCATTCAGTTTTAATTAGGGATCGGTGGAAAGTATGTGTAATAGGTTCCATACAACACTGACTTAAAATGTGGCAGAAAGAAAACAGGCCTTTTACCCTGAAGGGATCCCCAGGCTATATGGCAGGGACTTGTTCCCTCACCCAGAAAAGTGACGGATGACAAAAAAATATGTGATAAGTAAACTTTATCAGGCTGCGTCTTCAAAATATTTCGTCTTGAACACTGGTTTATTGCAACTGATGAATATACATTTTTGTTACTTGTAGTGGTTAATTTGTCCCATTTCCCTTAATTTGCTTGAGCTAATGCCAAAGCAAAGCCAGAATCAGCAGATAAATCCCTGCTCCTGTTTTAGTAAAGCTGATGAATTGTAGAGAAATGTAACCACTCAAAAATTACTAGATCTATGGATATAAGGACTTACCATCTATAATATGAACATTAAAGTTTGAACAATATTTTATAGATGTATAATAATGCTTAAAACAAGCTGATATGTTGGATTTTGATTGGGTCCAACAGTTAAATAAAGCATATGAGGTCTACTGTTTAAACAAGATTATAAATGAAATACAGAAAATGTTCATAAAGAAATCAGTCAGTTGAAATAAATGACTTAGGCCTTAATCTATGGATTTCAGCTCATGAACCATGGAGCAATCACTTCACATACAGCACTGGAAAAAAAGAAGAGACCACTGCACCTTTTTCTTTCCTTTCCAAAAAGGTTTTGAGTGAGGAACAGAAAAGTTGAATTGGCAATGGTCTCTTAATTTTAACCCTTCTATTCCTCACTAAAAACCTTCCTTTGTGGAACTGTACATCTAGTGTTTATACATGTCCCAGGTGTATTATTGGAAAACAATGGATAAATAATGTATTTAGCAACTCTAGATTTAGACTTGTAATAAACTGTACATTGAGGCAACATCACATCTGCTCCTTTTCCTCACCTCTTAAAAATGATGAAGGCCACAAGGCCCACCACCACAGCTGCCAGTATGGAGCAGTAGATGGGGATGAGGTTCTCGTTCAGGCCGGGACCTATGAACGTTATGGTACTGGTGGTGATAGGTGCGGTGGTGGTGGTAGTGGTGATCTCCGTGGGGATATAGCGTAAACGGTCATCATTGGTGAAAGAAGGCTGGGAGGAGTCAGAGGATAGAGTTGGCAAGACGGGGAACATTTCAGATGGGTTCAGATCTGCAGAAGAAATAAAGAAGTGGGTGACAGTTAAGAATAATACGTGGGAATGGGTTGCAATGAGTGTAACTGACAGATGTACATTAATGTAAAACTTCATATGACAACCTTGAGTATGTATAATTTAGGTATGCTATGGAATACTGTATTCAAATTAATACTTATTGTTAGACTTACTTTACAATGACTTCTTCCTACTACTTTATACAGGTGAGATATCACAGAAGTACATTTTGTTAACTTAGTTAATACATTGAGGGAAAAAAATATTTGATTCCCTGCTGACTTTGTACGTTTGCCCACTGACAAAGAAATAATTAGTCTATAATTTTAATGGTAGGTTTATTTAAATAGTGGGAGACAGAATAACAACAAAAAAATCCAGAAACATGCATGTCAAAAATTTTATAAATTGATTTGCATTTTAATGAGTGAAATAAGTATTTGACCCCTCTCAATCAGAAAGATCCCAGGTGTCTTTTATACAGGTAACGAGCTTAGATTGAGATTAGGAGCACACACTTAAAGGGATAAAAGACACATGTCCACAGAATTGGACAATTGGTAACACACTACCCTGTGAAGGACTGAAATCCTGCAGAGCTCAAGCTCAATCCCCCTGCTCAAGAAAGCACATGTACAGGCCTGTCTGAAGTTTGCCAATGAACATCTGAATGATTCAGAGGATAACTGGGTGAAAGTGTTGTGCTCAGATGAGACCAAAAGCGAGCTCTTTGGCATCAACTCAACTTGCCGTGTTTAGAGGAGGAATGCTGCCAAGGCAACAAAGGAGTGGCTCAAGAAGAAGCACATTAAGGTCCTGGAAGGGCCTAGCTGGTCTGCAGACCTTAATTCCATAGAAAATCTGTGGAGGGAGCTGAAGGTTCAAGTTGCCAAATGTCAGCCTCAAAACCGCAATGACTTGAAGAAGATCTGCAAAGAGGAGTGGGACAAAATCCCTCCTGAGATGTGTGTAAACCTGGTGGCCAAGTACAAGAAACGTCTGACCTCTGTGATTGCCAACAAGGGTTTCGCCACCAAGTACTGAGTCATGTTTTGCAGAGGGGTCAAATATTTATTTTAATCATAAAAATGCAAATCAATTTATAACATTTTTGACATGCGTTTTTTTCTAGATGTTTTTGTTGTCTCACTGTTCAAATAAACCTACCATTAAAATTAGTGTTCATTTCAGCAGGTGATAAAAAAAACAAAATCCCTCACTGTAAGTCTTTTCTAATTTTATCCCACAATACAATAAACATCACTATCAGTTTTGGCCAAATTCAGTTTTGAACATATGTATGACACTTGAACATTCAGGCAATAATGCATTAAGATTAGGATTCAGACAGAACATATCTATTGATAGATAGAGACTGTTCCCTTGTCACTATTGGATACTATTGGATATTACGAGTTATGAGTCTAACACTGGGTTCTGTAATAGCCCAATTGGTGTAAATAAGGCATGTAAGCCTACAGCCGTTGTATATAGTTCCAATAGCCATCAGACTGACAGTGTAGACCAGGTAGCACCAGGAGAGGGTGGATCTCCTTATACTTTAGTCATTAAGCTGATGCTCTTGTCCAGAACAACTTACATACATTATTGATTGCATACATTTAATACCTATAATACCTTCCTTAGAAAATGTCTTACAAGGGGAAGAGAAGTGATAAATGAGCAAGTTGTAAGATATGGATAATCAGGTGGCCATGATGATTGGAACTTTAGCCAGGACACCTGGGTATACAGCCCCACTTTTTCAATAAGTGACATGGGATTTTGAGTGACCACAGAGGGTCAGGACATCTGTCCAATCCAAAAGATGGCAAGATACATAAGGAAATGTCCCTTTTACTGTCCTAGGATTTGAACATTAGACCAAGGGCATCTGTTTTCCCATCTAGGGTCCAACCAGGAGTGACCCTGCTTAGCTTCAGCAGCAAGCTAGCAGTTGGATACAGGGTGCTGTTCTGTTGGCCTAACTCCTTAATTAACAAGTGAACACACTTATTGATGCACACTGTCTTGTACTTTCTATCCCGAAATGCTTGATAGTTTTCCATACTTGCAATGAGTCATTACCAAATTAAGTGTTTCCTCCACGCACAGCCCATGGAGGAAACACTCTCTAGTGCCTAACTCAGTGTGGTTAAAAAAGCCTACTGAGATCCTGTTGTGGTGAGTGTCCAGTACGGGCAACAACAGAAAGAGAGAGGGTTCATTCTTCTTTGGGTGATCAAAATCAATCAGGAAATGTCCAATTACTGTGGTTTTGCTTAATAAGAACATCATAGTTATTAATGGTTTGAATAGCACAGAATTTCAAAACTGCTATAAATACATTGACCATAAATGTACAGGCTTACTATAATGATGTTTGCTAATTCGTAATATATATATTACAAATATATTTTAGTAAAATAATGTAATACCCTAATGTTATATCATAAGTATTTTGAATTTACTTCTACTATTTACTTTATTTTACATCCTCCCGAGACCAGATTGGTTACTGGGATCCTAGAAATACTGTACTGTAGCAGTTGTGGCCATGAATATTACAGCAATTTTTTGTAACACAATTTAATAAATGTGGCCTAACTGAATTCATTCACTGTTTGTTGAAATGTTTTGTTTTGTCTGAGTCCTATTGCTGCATATTTGAATGCCGGTGTTTATCAGTGAAAATAGTCTAATTTATCCAGCCACTATTTTCACTGGTAAGTCTCACTGGTAAATTTGAAGTGCAATTAAAGGGGAGAAAACACATTTTAAAGGACAAATCGCAAAGGTTTAGGATAGATTTGTCGACTAACTGACAATTATGATAGGGATGTATGTTAACTTTCTGCCAATTTCATTCTCACTCCTTTTGCTATTTGCTCTTAGTCGCTCATCCGCTTATTCATGAGATTTCCTCCTCTCATCATTATGATGGCTGTGACTACAACCCCTCCCCCACGGCACCCATTTCCCCCCCTTGGAACAGGAAAGGACATCAGACACCCTACACTGACAGAGATTCCCTTTGTCGGGCACAAATGTTCCCTTTCTTTCTTTCAGTCTCATTCTCTTCCTAGGAGAATTTGCCATGTCTCTTACTATTCCCCTACTCCATTCCTTATCTTCCTCTCTATCAGGCCATATGCCCTTTTCTTTGTCTCTTTCCCCAACTAACTCGGACCTCACGGAGTCTCTCTCCTTTTCCTCTCACTCTATCTTTCTCTGTCTCTTACTCTCTTCTAGATGGTTTATCTCTTTGACTGTTGTTATGTCTCACTCCGTCTCTTTCTCACTTTTTCTCTCATTGTCTGACCATTGGTTCAATATGTAAGACATTAATCTGTACACTAATATGCCATTTACTAGCGTGGCTGAGTGCTGCCCACAAAGCAATGATGGCCACACTGGGAGTGACCATACCCAGCTTTTCTAGAGCATTCTGCAGATTTCAGCTCCTACAGTATCAGGGGAAGTGGTCACTGGTTTGTTCCATATATAGTGCACGTCTTTTGACCAGAGCTAGAACGTAATAAAGAGTATTACACTATATAGGAATATGGTGCCGTTTGGGATGTGATGACATTGTCTACCAAGCACTTAACCCAAAAAAGAATCACCCATCTAAGACATTGACAACATTAGACATTTTCTTTTGTATATTTTCACAATTGAGTTTTGCACTGGTACTGGTTCAGATCTTAAGGACATTGTGTAAAAAGTTTGAATACAGCCCTTAGTGATTACTTTAAAGCTCCATCTGTTTTTATATATCTTTCCATCAAGCACTTAAAGGGATGCACATGCTCAGAGAAGTCACATCAAAATATCTACCCAAAATACTATTAGCCAGTTCAATGTATTCTCCAATTATTATTGGAATTTTTTTTTAAAAATGGCTTTGTCACGCCCTCTTGCTTTCACCTGTGTTGCCTTTGTGGTCCACCCCCACCAAGTGTCTCTCATCTCCCCCATTCTCCCCTGTGTATTTAACCTGTACCCTTCCCTTGTTCCTGTGCCAGTTTGTCTTGTGTCTTGTGCCAAGGGACCTCACGTTTCTCACATCACCAGTTTACTCCCAGTGATTACACCCTGTCCTGCAATCAATACCGCTGTGTACCAAACCCCTGCCTGACCCGGATCTACCCCTGCCTTTCCCCTGTAAAATAAATTGTTGTTGATAAGTTTTTCCTGTGACAAAGTCTGCATTTGGGTCTAATTCCTGAATCCTCATAGTACGAACTGGCCATGACAGACCCAGCAGATTCAGATACGTTTCGCCACACTGTACACCTCAAAGGACTTGCTATTGGTAGATATTTCAGACAGAAAACACCACATATGAGTTTAACAATTTATTAGAGAACGTATGTACAGCCCTTTAAGTCTTGGCATTACGTTCTGCTCCTAATTGCCATCACATGACTGTGTATATGATACTACCACAATAACATACCTTTAATATTATTTATGCAATACCCATGGCAATGAGCAAGGTACGCAGTACCGATCCCCCCCACAAGGAACACAGAATCGAACAGGTGTAGGCAGGGGTGGACGTGCACCCCATGTTAGTACGAGCTCAACAACCGACTGAGTGAGTACCCAGGTGTTATTATATAAACAGCTTTGCAATCTGACTTGTGATAAGAGCGATCCTGCATTAGCTGAGGCATAGTTGACCAATTACCACTTGGGTTTCCTGGCTGAACTGGCTATGCTAATGAAGAACTGCTCCAGGACATCATCAATGGTCTGTGGGACATGACCAAGCGTCAGGACAGCAGTTTTCTTACACCCTGCTGGATCAGTTCCTCGAAATGTCCACCGGCCAGCACCCCAGATGTGAAGTCCCTACACCTGGAAGCAACATAGCCTTTGCGGGCTGTCCCCCCCGAGAGCCCTGGTTGGCCCTTCCTGAGCATTACGATGAAATCCCCGGACATCTGCCGATCATTCCTTTCCCAGTACTCACTTGTGTTCGAGCTACAACCCTCCTCATTTCTCCCTAAAAGTGCTCCAGAATCGCTTACCTGATCACCGAGGCATGAGAACTACAATCCCCGACTTCCACCAGTTTGAGGACTTTACATCCAAGGTCAGAAGGGTGTCCAGGAGGGAAGCCGCTTGGAAACTCCTGTCGCTACGCCAAGCCACTCATACCGTAGCAGAATTGCACCATTGATTTGCGGACCCTCGCTGCTGGGAGTGGTTAGGACTCTAACTCTCTCATTGATGCCTTCTTACATGGTCTGTCAGACTCCTTGAAAGACAAGCTTGCAGCTCAAGAGTTACCCCTGGACTTGGATTCTCTTGTCACACTTTCAATTCCCACCGATGATTGCATTAGGGTACAGAACAAATATAAAGCTGCTTGCCTCCAATAACCATCCCGCTGCATTCCCTACTTCCCATTTTGGCCTGAATAATTCGTCAAGTCCACCTGAGTTTTACTGAAGCCCCACATTGACCCTACGATTGCAATAAGCTCCTCCCCAGAACGTCACCCCCCCTAGTGGTAGACTGTTTTCCCTGCTGTCTGGGCCTGAGACAAAGGCCATGAATACCGACATCGAGAAGTCTCTGGCAAGCGGCTTCATCCGGCCCTCTGACTTTCCCGCTGGTGCAGGGTTCTTCTTCATTGAGAAGGATAAGACCCTTTGCCCTTGCATTGATTATTGTGGAATTAACAATATAAGGACCTCTTTCAGTCATCTCCTCCACATTCAAGGTCCTCCAGGGGGTGACGATCTTCACTAAGCTGGACCTTCATAATGCCTACCATGTAGTCTGCATCTGTGAGGGGCACGAATGGAAGACAACTTTCAACACCGCAAGTGGGTATTAGGAAACTCTCGTCATGCTCCTTGCCCCTCACTAATATGAATTAGTTCACCATGATGACATATTGATTTTCGCTCTGACCCCCCAAGAACATGTCGCCCATGTCCATCAAGTCCTCTAAAGATTTTTTTCACTGTATCCTTCTTGGAGTGTCCAGATGGACCCCAAGAAGGTACAGGCCATTGCTGAATGGCTACAACCCACCTCCAGAGTCAAGCCCCAGAGATTCCAGGGCTTTGTGAATTTCTACTGCAGCTCCATTCATGGCTATAGCACGATTGCATAACACTTTACAGCACTCACAGCTACAAAGGTCCCTTTTTCCTGGTACGCTGAAGCTTCCCTGGCATTCTCCAACCTCAAAAACTGCTTCACCTAAGCCCAATTTTGGCACCGATCTTCGCCCTTCTGACGGCAATACCACCACCCGAACGGAGGTCAACCGGTTCTCCATAGCAGCCCATTTCATCCCTTTACCCAAACTTCCCTTAGCCAATGAGACTGCCCAGTTGGTGGTGCAGCACGATCTTCGTTATATGGTTAGAGACTGTGGGCCCCAGTTTGCTGCCCGGTTCTAGAAAGTGTTCTGCACCCAAATTGGTGCCACCACCAGCCTATCCTTGGGATTACATCCACAGTCCAATGGACAATCGGAATGGGCCAAACAAGACCTTGAGACAACCCTCCTCAAACCCCACCACCTAGAGCTGCTACTTAGTCTGGGTTGAGTACACTCATAATTCCTTGCCACTGGACTGGACTGTAATGTTTTCTGGGCTACCAGCCACACCTCTTCCTGGACCGGAAGGCTTACATTGCTGTCCCCTCAGCCCAGATGTTTGTTCGCCGCTGTCAACGTGCCTGGCCCACTTTTCCCTCTGGACGTCCTCCAGGTACTGGTGACAGACGGACTGCCACAGGGTCCCTGCACTTCATCACCACGATGGACAGATGGTGTGGCTTTCTACCCACCTTCCACTCAGAGTTGACTCCTTGAAGCTCTACCCCCAGTTCATCTGCTCTTTCCCTATCTCCCGTAGTCGCTCCACATTCCCGTCTTCCTTCCACCTTCAGCGTGCATCCCACTTTCCATGTCTCCTGTGTAAAACTAATTTCCTCTTGTGTTCTAGCTCCTGCTCCTGTTCTGGTCCCTCATCTCTGTCTGGTTGACAGCCACCCTGCCTACACAGTGCGGTCCCACCTTGGGGCCGGGGTTTGCAGTACCTTGTCGACAGGGTACGGCCCTAAGTAACGTTACTAGAACATTACTAGACACATGCTGGACTCAGATTTCATCGCTGATTTTTGCTGTCGCTACCATGGTCGACCTGGTATGCGCTCCATGGGGGGTGGGTACTGTCATGCCCTGATCCCATCCCTTGTTCCTCTGCCAGTTTGTCTTATGTCTTATATCAAGAGTTCTTGCATTTTTCCTGTCTCCAGTTTACTCCCATTGACTATTCCTAGATTTGCAGCATACCAAACCCCTGCCTGTCCACGACCACGAGCCTGCCCACCATCTGTCTGTCTTGCAATCCACACCACCATGTACCGAACCCCTGCCTGCCCTGGATCTACCCCTGCGTTTCCCCTGAACAATAATGTGTTGTTTATAAGGTTTCCTGTCTGAGTCTCCTGAGTGCTGATAGGTTTTGTCTGTTGATATTTTTGTCATATTACCATAACTCACAAGCACCTGCTGAAATTATGCACTCAATTATGTCACATAGATATTTGAAGTATCTACACAGGCATATTTCTGTGCTTATCGGTCTGATAGTATATTGTTGTTGAGCAAACTATATACTTAATGTTTGTGTGTGTCTACTTCTGTCACTGACCAAATCTGAGCAAAGCACTGACCATTCTGCATTCCAACTCTTACACATTGTACTTCTAAATCAACAGGGGTTCTATAGCCTTTGACAAAACAGGGTTTTCCAAGCATGTTTTCTTACATGTCCTTGAGCTTGAGCAGGGTTTAAACTGTCACTGCCCCCTATAAGCCCAGGCCTGCCTTTCAATCCTCTGTAAAATGATAAAAATGTTAATGAACAGTTGTATAACAGTAGCTTACCCTTAGCAGCACCTCAACACTTCTAAAAGACTAGGTATGTCTGCTTATGTTTCATTTACTTTGCAAATCAGGGTGATTTGGATTTTGAATACTGTAGATTGCTTGTGTATCTTATCCTGTCTTTTGCCATCTACTTCTTACCTTCCCTTGCTCTCATTTTGCTCATGGTCCTGTGTGTATCTATGTGTGGATGTTACTGTTTGGGTGTGTTAGTGTGTGCGTGTGTGTATGCTCTGCAGCAGAAAAGTGATCAGCCCTGGTAGAGGTCACCCAGGGAAACCTGAGACTGTAGATGAGTAACTTCATCGCTTTTATTGACCAGGACGCTCTTCTGAGCATCTGTTCCCGTCTCTCCTCCCATTTCCTACCTCTTTCCTGTTTTAGCCTCACTCCTTTTTGCTTCTGCACTACCCCCTCTCCGTCACTCTCCTGTCCATCCCTTCTTTACGATTTATTTTCCAAGGCTGTATTCACCAATAACATCTATTCCTCATTATAGTCAAACAGTTGGGCATTAAGGAAATGAAACAGTGGTAATGGTATACATCATTACATCTATACATTTTGTTAAATAGCCTTTATTGATTGAGGAAAAGAGAAGAAAACAGCTTATTCTCTCTTCATGAGATTTAGACTGATGGAGAATATTCTGAGGACCAAGGACAAATATTCATTCTTGATAAATACCGAAACTACAAATAGCAAAGAGTCAAGAGTTAACAGAACTTTAATGTATATTTTCAAGAGGATTTGGAGAATGCATGACCTTACAATAAACCCTTTTAGGACAAAACTACATTTAGCATGAAAAAAATGGCAATGAAATTCTTTCTAAATGCCATGCTCCACTTCAGATATCTAATAGCTATGTCACATAGCTGATAAGAATCTGGGAAAAGTTGGCCGTGCTACAAGCAAGCCTACAAACAAGACTTCAACACACTATCCATCGCTTGGCTCATTACCAACTACAAAATCGTCTATGAATGGAAGTGACACGAGCCCCGCCACAAGTGTTGTGATCACCCCTGGACTGGCCCACAACGGCCCCTCCCAACAATTCTTCTTAGAATATTGAAGGACAGAATTTTACAACATTCCAGACAATTGACACATTTCTCCATACGTTATGTTGATTCCTCAACACAAGGAGCCAATTCTCTACATGGGGGGACATTTGAAGACATTAGACTTTAACACTTCATTGCTACAAGGCTTGCATTGTATTGAACAGAAAGCAATGGGTTAACGATAAAAGGTCATATGAAGTGATATAAGCCAATAGAATTGATGGAAGGCCACAGAACACTGAAGTTAAGTCAGAGGGTACCCATGGCTATACAACGATATGAGCATACAATGACACCCTGTTTGAAGACAGATGGAGGGACAGACAGATAAGAGTTCAGACAGAAGTTGGAGCAGACAGAAAAAAATGTGTAAAAAAAATTGTTGCGGATGGATCCAGAAGCCCCTTATTTCTGAACCTCAACATTTGTCTACATTAACAGAAACAATCACAGCATGTCTGAGTAAAAACAGTATACCTGAAATACAATAGTTGTATCTTAACTATAATAAAAGTTATCATATCATCATCCCTAATCAGCTGTATAGCACCTTAAAATGGCTTCTGCATTTTTTTAGTAGTTATGCTACCAGCTTAAGCTCCTACCAAGCATTTAGCGCACAAATCCACTTAATTTGATAAGATTTCTTTAATTGCCACTAATTACTTGTGCTACCCACTATAGTGTGCCTCCCATTAACCTCCTTGCAGTACGTATCATCTCAAGTAATAAAGCCTCAGGAAGGGTATTGTCAGTTGCCTCAGCTCTCTCATTTGTTCATGAACCTTAAATACTTTCCAACTCAGTCAATGGTGCCCGTAAGCTGATCAAACTCCTGTTTCCGATTTCATGAGGGCAGTATATCAGTTGATATGGTTAAAGAATCACAGGAAAGAAACAGTCGTTTCCGCTGACCACACTACTCCCCCAAGACAATTTTCCTACCTACCCACTGAATATCAGAACACACTTGGCCCGATGATCTTAACCCCCTCCATCCAACCCAAGTTATCTGACCCCACAGACATTTTGGAGGTTGGACCCATGTACTGTCATGACCAATAAGTCAACCCCTAACCATCAACCTCACAGTGTGCATATGTGAATTAAAGTGCATGCACAGGTGTGTGTCTGCATTAATGTGTTTTCAAACCTGTGTATGTGTTTGTTGTTAGTCACTTCGCTATACTTGACCCTAATGTCCTGCATTCAGGAACCCCAGGCTTATGGTCCAGCTCAGATCGTGTTCAGCGTGTCAGGGGTACAACCCGAAAGTGGAAGGGAGGTTATGGATAATGTGCTCCTGCCCAAATAATTAAAAGAAACTACAACATCTGCCAAATAAAATATGTTTTAAGCAAACGTAAATGTATTTTTCACTGTCCTTCAGGCACTGAGCCAGCGCTTCTAAGTGATAACTGGAACTTTAGGCTTACTTATTTAACACCAGTCGTGACTCAAGAGACAGCCATTATAAAATGGCTAGCTCACCAGAACACACACACACATTGATGCTCACACACCAACCCTCTGGGCTCAACACACATTAAACACATCTGTCAACCTGTAAACTGATCCTGTTATTAGCCATATTAGACAGTAATCTCCTGGCCCCTTCCTACGTATAGTGAATTCGCCTCTAGGTCCGTTTGGCATCTATGCCAATAATGGTTCCATTTAGGATTGGGCAGAAGGGGATGCAAATCCTAGAATTGTAGCTGGAGCTTTGTACGGCCCTGGCCTCCCGTCAAGTGCTAAATACATACACTGTAACGTATATAAATACATACACTGTAACGTATATAAATACATACACTGTAACATATATAAATACATACACTGTAACGTATATAAATACATACACTGTAACGTATGTAAATACATACACTGTAACGTATATAAATACATACACTGTAACGTATATAAATACATACACTGTAACATATGTAAATACATACACTGTAACGTATATAAATACATACACTGTAACGTATATAAATACATACACTGTAACGTATATAAATACATACACTGTAATGTATGTAAATACATACACTGTAACGTATATAAATACATACACTGTAACGTATATAAATACATACACTGTAACATATGTAAATGCATACACTGTAACGTATATAAATACATACACTGTAACGTATGTAAATACATACACTGTAACATCACCTTGAACGTCACTTTGGATGTACAATCACCCCGGAAGACGCTTCTCTCTGACTAAGGATTGGAAATGGTTAACTGGTCTGTTTTTTTTCAACAACTCTCAGGGTTGGAGTGATTTGGAAGCAGCAGGGATGGTTCGGATTAACCCCTTGATGTTTCTGCCTTCTCGGCCATGTCTCTTGGGGTTTCTGAACCAATACACTCTCCCAAAACAGATCCTTGTCACATGACATGGAGTCTCCTGTGGCAAACCACCTTTGACCCTACAAGTTGGCCTTAGTGGCATGGATCAGAGTGGATAGCGTATTGCACTTTGCTTTAGATAAGCATCATCATTTTACTTCAGACCCTCCTGGTCGTCAGTTCTGATTACAAGGGGCTAGTCTCACAGAGCGTGTCCCCAGAGAGGCACAGTTCATACGTTCATACTAAGTAGGGACTAGGGCACCATTTAGAATACACCCAGAGTCTGTTATAAATTATCAGTCCCTCATTTTAAGCAGAATAGTTGAGTGGTGAGAGAGCATTTCTTCTAAATCGAGCACTAATCCTTTTGGTCGTAATGGGGAAATTGGATTTTCACGGCAGATATTGCCGGAACAAATGTAAACACAAACATTTCTGAAATGATTTCTCTTGAGTCTTGAGTTACAAGCAAGATAATCATCCATGCCTATTAGGCTCCCTCCCTCACCATTCACTCTCTCCTCTCCCTCTTCTCCCCCTTACAGTGACTTTGGAAACTATTCAGACCCCACTTTCATTTATGGAGAAACCTACCTAACTTATACATAGTTACCCTATGATCACTAAGCAAAAACGAAAATGTGTCCAGTCCCTCGATCCTGTCCAGTCTCCCAGTCCCTAAGAACCATCCTTATGGCAAGATGCTCCCATCACCATTCTTCAATGTAAGGATTGTATTATGTAGGTGATGAGTGGTACCTTGTTTTTGTCAGATTAAGCGCTTTACATTCAGGCCTTAAAGATATTGGTCTCATCAGTCATTATAGGATTGCGGTCTACAATGAGGAACAATGTAAATACATTTGATTTGCGTTTATTAACCAGTTGACTAGTTTAATACCAGGGTTTTTTTCTGTCTGGTATTGTGATAACTGTAATGACAATAACTATAACTTTGACGGATTAATAAAATCAGGCTTTAAGCAATGCCATAAGATTTCATTCATGGTTAATGAAATGAACTATAATTTCATATCATTAACTATTAATACAATGAACACATTGAAATCATTCAGATTTTATTGATCAATCAAATTTATAGTTATGTTCATTAAAGGTACGCAATACCAGACAGAAGAAAAACACTGGTATATGAGTGTAAATATGCATAGTTGATCCTAGTCTGATTGTGTCTCTTTTACCTTAACATTCCATACCAGCATACCAGGTAAAGTAATTTTCCTCTGTATTGCTTGGCAGTGTCAGGCACCACCCCATGTCCTATCCAGAGGCCTGACTCCGCCCCACACCCAATTGCTGATTAGAGTCTGGCAGTGTACAGCCTTAAGGCCGAGTTGACTCACTCACATCACTAATGGATGAGGACATCTGGCAGGGATACAGATTGAGAAGTACTGATAAATCACCTGCTCCCTAAAACAATTAGATCTGATTGTAAAAGCACTTGATTGGGTTAGAGTGAAGAGTAAAAGATGATGATGAGAATACAACACTAAAAGGTGGTCTGTGAAACGTCATGCCTGGGAAAACAATCAAGATTAAGATGTTGTCGGTAAATGTATTATTAACCATCTGCCAATTTAGAATTACACCAGGCCTTGAAGCATGTCTGTGATCATATTGGACCGGGATTCAAAAAGTATGTTTTTTTCTTTCAAATAATGAATGTTTGGTTGAGCTAGCTTGAACTGGTGTCATTGTGCAAGGTGAGATAATATAAGTAAATCTTGAGCATTTGAAATAAATATTACAGTGGATATAAAAAGTCTACACACCCCTGTTAGAATCCCAGGTTATTGTGATGTAAAAGAATGAGAAAAAGATAAATCATGTCAGAACTTATTTCACCTTTAATGTGACCTATAACGTGAACAATTCAATTGAAAAACAAACTGAAATCTTTGAGGAGGAAAAATTAAAAAATTAAAACTCACAATAACCTGGTTGCATAAATGTGCACACCCTTAAACTAATACTTTGTTGAAGCAACTTCTGATTTCATTACAGCAATCAGTCTCTTTGGGTAGGAGTCTATTAGCATGGCACATCGTGACGTGGCAATATTTGCCCACTCTTCTTTGCAAAAGTGCTCAAAATATGTCAGATTGCGAGGACATATCCTGTGCACCGCCCTCTTCAGATCACCCCACAGATGTTCAATTGGATTTAGGTCTGGGCTCTGGCTGAGCCATTCCAAAATATTAATCTTCTGGTGAAGGCATGCTTTTGTGGATTTGGATGTGTGCTTTGGGTCATTGTCGTGCTGAAAGGTGAACGTACTCTTCATCTTCAGCTTTCTACCAGATGCCTGAAGGTTTTGTGGCAACATTTCCTGTTATTTGGAACTGTTCATAATTCCCTCCACCCTGACTAAGGCCGTTGTTCCAGCTGAAGAAAAACATCCCCAAAGCATGATGCTGCCACCACCATGCTTCACTGTGCCTATGGTGTTCTTTGGGTGATGTGCAATGTTGTTTTTTGGCCAAACATACCTTTTGGAATTATGTCCAAAAAGTGAAACCATGGTTACATCAGACCATAACACATTTTCCCACATTCTTGTGGGGGACTTGATGTTTGTTTTTGCAAACTTCAGCTGGGCTTTGATGGTTTTCCTTGTATAAAAAAAAAGGCTTCCGTCTTGCCACACTACCCCATAGCCCATTTGTATGAAGAATACAGGGGATTGCTGTCGCATGTAGCACACAGCCAGTACTTGCCAGAAATTCCTGCAGTTCCTTTAATGTTGCTATAGGCCTCTTGGAAGCCTCCCTGACCAGTTTTCTTCTCGTCTATTCATCAATTTTGGAGGGATGTCCAGTTTTTGGTAATGTCTCTGTTGTGCCATATTTTCTCCACTTGATGATGACTGTCTTCACTGTGTTCCATGGTATATCTAGTGCTTTGGAAATGTTGTACCCTTCTCCTGACTGATATCTTTCAACAATGAGATCCCTCTGATGCTTTGGAAGCTCTCTGTGGACCATGGCTTTTGCTTTGAGATGCAACAAAGAAAATGTCAGGAAAATCCTACTAGAATAGTTGAAATGTATTTGTGATTAATCAGAGTGACTTTAAATGATGGCAGAATGACTTCTATTTAACATGAGTTTGAATGTGATTGGTTAATTCTGAACACATCTCCAGTTATAAGAGGGTGAGCACACTTGTGCAACCAGGTTATTGTAAGGTTTTAATTTTTTCTCTCAAAGATTTCAGTTTGTCTTTTTTTTATTGAATTGTTCACTTTATAGGTCACATTAAAAGTGAAAAAGTTCTGACATGATTTATTTTTGTCACAAAAACCTGGCATTTTAGACTTTTTATATCCACTGTATTTAAATCTCTGGTACTCATCTTTTTTATAAACCTGCATGGTATTTTAGAGGGGAAGTTGATGGTAAATTTGAGTAGATATTTAGGGTGTGTTCAAACATACAAAATCTCTGAAGGTTTTTGTGGCATCTGAAAAGATCATAGCACTAAGCTGACATGAAACTATGCCAGTCAAGAGCAGTACACAAACACGAACAAATATAGCTTTGATAAAAACATCAGACTTATCAAAGACATCAGCCTCTTTTTTCTGTCTGCTAAATAACACAACATGTACAGGGATCAGACAGTGCCTTGGGGTGCCACAAAGGGACGTGCAAATTGACTCTGCATCTCCCAGGGTGGATAGACAGAATGTCAGATATGGTTTTTGCCCTGTACATACTCATTTTGGCGGGTCAGATGCCTACAGGATACTATGCTGTTGGTTGAGCAGTGTTATAAGCACAACTGCTTGGCGAGATGTGAATTGGAGGACATTTCTTGAGCTTTGACTCTCCTGAACATTTTAGCAGTTATATGAGCAATACTGTATATTACAAAGACATTTAAATAATAATCCAGAATGCCCCTTGGGCCATCGAAGAGTCTGTTGCACAAAAGGAGATCACGGAAGAGCACAAAATACTCCTTTTAGACTTGGTCTCCCTTCATCTGCAGAGATAACACTCTGCCTTCCAACAGCTACCCCCAAAGGCCGGTCCATGACTGTTCAATAGACTCCCTTTATAAGGACTTCCTATAAAGCCTTGATTTAACCCAGGGAGGAGGCATAAGGATATAGGAATCTGCGGTGACGCAGATCATGGGGTATTCACAGTTTGGAGCACTGAGATGGCCACAGGGCAACATGATATAAAAGCAATTCAGAGCCACTGGTGATCATGACCTTTCAAGTGGCCTCAGGAGTCAGAGAGGGCAGTCTTTGTGGTCTTTGTATGAGATGAGTATATGTGGACACTGAGACGGGTAGGGACTGGCATTTACATCTCTAGCCCAATAATTTCTGTACCGTGGTGAGCCAGAGATAGTAGTTGACAGAGTCATAGGTCTGTAATTGGTGCAGGGTCAGAGCTAGCGCTGTGCTGGCGGTTTTAATACAATACGTATCATTGACTGACAATACAGTACAATGGCTTCGACTCATCTCTTAAATGTCAAGAAAAGGATGTGCTACAAGAACAGTGGGTTGGTGCGTCTGTGTGTTGGTCTTTGATTGGGTTTTTCACTACTGGTTCAGTCTTTTACTATGAGTTCCCTATATTACAATGCTTCTGGGTAGAACAGTAGCAGACGTGCAGCAGTGTTAGTGGTCCCGTGTAGGTCACTCGGTAAGCGTATTTTGCATGCAACGCCTGGGTTTTTGGGCTACCATGATGTTTTTTCCAACCTGTAATGCTGTAGCGACTGAGCACCAGTAATGATGGTGCTCACAATCTCTCCTACCTTGGCAGACGGTGTCTTTGGAGGGGTTGCAGGCCTGGATCTCCAACTCGCCGTCCTCGTCACAGATGGAGCAGGGCAGGCAGGGCTCCCGTGAACTCTCCTGGTCCGAAAATGTATCCCTGGTGCACTCCTCGCAGACTGTGTCGCGTTCGTGCTCACAGCCAATCAACATGCCCTGGCCCACGGGGCACTTGGTGCAGCTCTCGCATCGATTGGAGATATCATTGAGGTAGTAGCCGTAGTCACAGATGCAGACAGCGTCGTTGGAGTCGGTGCAGGGTGACTGCATGCGGAGAAGACCCACGCAGCGAGTGCATGGCTGGCAAGTCTCAGTGTGGCTAAAGTTTTCTGAGAACGTCTCACCTTGAAGAAAATGAAGAATAGAGTTCAAAATATAAATAAGATAAAAAAGATATAGTTCAAAACATACATACAACTTTTTCTAAATGTTTTTTTTTTTTTCAGAAATCATTGTTTGGAGCAATCTGCATGTTTTTCTAAATCCCTCCTAAGTCTGAACATCTTCTAAGTGGGATTTCTGGAAAAACTTAATTTAGATGTCGGGGAGACTGTAGGACATTACTAAGGCATACAAACTGGAGATGCAGTGGTTAGTGGGACAATTCCCAGGTGCTGTGCCCTTTGAGGCAATTGCTCCTATCTAACTGAAGTGGGTGGACGTGCAGCTGCACAAATGGAAATCTGTTTTACTAAAATAAATAATCCTAATTGTTTTAATAAAAATGAAATGTTGTAGGGTATGAGGTCTATTCAGAAGGTTCGAGCGACTGTATATGGCATTATGAATCTATATCTTTTTAAAGGAAGGAGTTCTATGCAAAATACATCAATATTGCATGTTTCTCAGGGATGTATTTGTACTGGATAAAGTACTGGGAAGCACTAAATAATGCACACCAATTTGTCGGAACAGTTCTGATATGATTGTTCTTCTTGTGTCTGAGTGTGTGGGTTTGTGTGCATGCATGTGTGTGTGTCTGTGTTTGTAGGGGTGTAGACAAAGAACAGTTCTGCGTTGGTCTGTGTGCTCAACTTCCCTTGGAATATCAAATTTTGTTTTTACATCATTGGCACCACCAACCAGAATTCCAGAGAAAGGCAGTGTGCTAAAGAATGATAATGACAAATTGGGAGTAAGAGATGACACTGGCCACAAAAACTGTCATTTTCCTTATAGTGTGAAGATTACATTTTACAAGAAAATAACTTATCATGATATACTTTGAGTTTGTGTGATCTTTCTTAAGAATACAATACCTCACTCTCTGTCTCTTAATTGCTCTACAAGCAACTGGAGTGACCATCCTTTATTGTCTTATGTTTCAACAGATAAATAATGTACAGTGTTAAGACATCTTTGAGTCTACAGTGAGGCTGTCTACTGTATTTGGGCCGTGTTGGTGCATGCGTGTGTGCGGGTGTGCCTGCCAGTAGACGTGTCTGTTCAGCCTCTCAGTGACCTCCCCTACCCCCAACCCTCTCGCCCCATCAGTGCTTTCAAACCTATTATCATAATGTCACACATCAATAATTCAAGTAGTCAATACATTAATAAAGCTTGCCTGCAGCTGAGCTGGAGTGGAGAGAGCACAGGTTGCTTTTGCCTGACTCAGCATTATATGAATATAACAGTGGTACTTTAGCCTGGAGCCTGGAGATTCATCCCATTTCTTTGTTTTGAACTCCCATAAAATAACTCATGGCTTTGACCAGCCTGTGAAAGCTGAGCATGGTGTATGTGTGTGTCGGCATGAAGTGTTTTCAAGCATAAAGTAAGTGTGCGTGTGTGTGTGTGTGTTTGTGTGTCTGCATGATTATGTCTGGGAAGATTTGTGACTCTTCTTGAAGTATTCACACAGCTGTCTTAGCTGAGTTGTATCTTATATTGTAACGTTTCATCCCAAATCATTCCTATGCATGTTTCTGTTGGCGCTGAGCAGCACTGTTCTATCCAAGACTTGGAATGGAAGAATGATATGTGGCTTTCTTCTGAAGTACATAGCTGCAGGACATATGTTTGGAGTGATAAACTACTACATAAAAAAAAATCCTCATCATAAAAAATACATTACTGACTTTGTGTAGTGACATGCAGTTCAGCAGAGAAATGTTGGGTATTTCCACACATTAAGTCAATGTAGACGTAACATTGACATGTCAAGGCTCAGTGTCCTGGTAATAAAATGTTTATGACCCGATACTGTTCTGGGACTTACTGATAGAGAAACCCTCCGCTACCAAATATAGTAAATGTTCCAGTGATGAAGATGAAAAATTGTCTACTGAATGGTGCGGGCAGATGTGCTTGTAGCGTCTCAAGATTAATACTAACGGAGCTATGGTTTGCTTCCACATATTGGGGGTGGTTGAGCAAAAAAGGGTTTGGATCCACAAAGAGATTAGTCTTCTCTTTACAGCAATAGGCATTTGCTTCCCAAACAGTTTTCCACAGGATTGTATTTTGAAATATGCAAAACAGCTGCCGCCAACCATATAAATATGGTTAATTGCAGTTCCCATTCAAGTCAGAGTTCAAATCCTTCAATGAATTCCTACATATGGCTACAACACACCAAGCTACATAGTATTCAGTGCAATTGGGGTCTTAACTGAAGGCATATGTGGGTGAAAAAAACATAATCCTCAGCTATTTTGTTCAAGCAGATTTTATGCAGTCTGGTATATTTTGAATGGTTTTTGAATGGTTTTTAAATGGTTTTGACAGAAAAAAACAACTGTTCTGAGGCCAGTCTTCTTTGTTTGGGCTCATTATGCTGAACTTTAGGCTTTGTGGGCAAGAAAACGATCCTTGATCCATATGGGCCTTTGGGGAGAGTTCCTACCAAGAGCAAGGGCTAAATATGTCAGAGGAAAGGGAATGCTTTGAGTCTTCTGTGAGTGGCAGGTGGAGGAACGAATGGATTTTAGAGTGGTGATGAAAGTGTTCCCCTTAAGCCTACAATCAGTTTATCCCATCTAATTCAACTTGATCATTATTAAGTTAAATATTGTCTTGGGTGCCACACTGTGCCCCAAACCCCTTATAGTTCTTGGTTTTGTTCATATAAAACAGTTGTTTAACATGGGATTTGTCCTGGCATTTGCAAGACCTTTGTGCTACATTCAAAACACATTTTCTGCACAATGATTTTTTTGTATTCATCAACAAGGTAAAAACTGTGGTAGGATTGGCATAGGTGAATATCGTAGCCAATTCCAACATTGGTGCCAAGTTATTCTAATATTAATAAAAATATATCATAGGCATTTTCTGCAATCAAAGTGCAAAAAAAACAGAAGGAAAATCCATGTGTAGCACATTAAATTAATACTCATTTCTCTGTACTAGTACTGAAAAGGTTATTGTGTGTGATTAATTTAAAGTGGTTTACTGCATTATTTTATTGAGCCTTGGAAATATTTCTACATTCTTTCGCTGTCATCTCATAGCTAACTCATGCCACAGTGAGGGTGGAAGCAGTAAATTGTGTAATACATTAGGAGTATCAAGTTGATGACATGACAACTTAAACAGAGTATGTCAATTGATGTGTTTTGCATCCATCAACTTTTTTGTGTCTGTTCCAGTTACCTTGAGGACGTATAAGGGAGTTGTATCTGTTGGCATATAAGGGTTGCCATAAGGGTTGCCATTTAAGCTGCAGCCCAAGCTTTAAATACAGTGAATATATGCTTTCGAAATATTCTGCTAGATTGTTTTGTGTTTTTCTTTGCCTTACAATAAAGCACAATGTTCAGATAATTAATAGTTTTTTTAAACAGACAATTGTTTATTTAGGGGCACATTTGACCAAATTCTAAAATTGCAATTACTTGCGATTAACTACAGAAGATCATACAATTATTTGTAAAATAATTATTTTCATTGCTTGACTAGCAGATACATATTTATAGTATATAGTATCATGTCTGTCTGATACAAGTCTAACGTTAGATGAATATAAACAAATATGGTTTGAATTGCAACATTTAATAAATGAGCAAGTGTCAGACATTTATATGATTTAATCATTAATCTGATAGGCATCAAATTTATTTACATTATTTTTCCCGGACAGATTGAGTGACCAAGCGACCATTGTTAAATTGCGTAGTGTTTGGAGACGAAGTCTGCAACACAGGAGATCGAGTATCGAAACCGGCCAGGGACAAAACAAATTAGGATTAGTTGAGAATAAACTAAAACATCACTGCCTACAAGCCCTCTGTAGGTGCATATAGTAAAACAAAAAGTAAAACAGTTTGTGGTTAAGTTGAAATTGGAAGAGATGCAACGGATATGTCTAACATGATAAATCTCTTGAACTCTTGGACTGTGTGTCTTGCAATGCTGCTCTCTCACTTAGGAAGAGCATGTTAGAGTGAAGGCAATGAAACATATTGCTATCTCTCAATAAATGTACTTGATAGAACTTTGTGAAGAAATACACTGCACAAAAAACATTAAGGGAACACAATAAAAAATTGGGTCTTGATGAAGGAAATTAATAAAATATCAATATCTTGAATGTACATTGTGTAATTCGTTGAGAACAAAATGACGTACAATGGTCAATGGAAATCAAAATCACCAACCGATTGAGGGCTGGATTCAAACCGAAAATCTAAGTAAACTATTAAAATCACAGGCTGTTCCAACTCATAATGTGACTCAGTAGTGTGTATGGCCCCCATGAGCCTGTATGCACTTCTGAACAATGTCTGGGTATGCTCCTGATGAGAAGGTGGATGGTGTCCTGGGGGATCTCCTCCCAGACCTGAATCAAAGCATCAGTGAGCCCCTGGACAGTCTGTGGTGTTATCTGGTGGCATTGGATACACGATACATAAAGTCCCAGAGGTTTTCAATTGGATTCAGGTCGGGGGAAACGTGAGGGCCAGTCAAAGGCATCAACGCCTTCATCAACCAGGAACTGCCTACACACACTGGCCACATGAGGCCGTGCATTATTCTGTACCAAGAGGAACCCAGGACCCACTGCACCAGTGTAAAAACTGACGATGGGTCTGAGGATTTCATCCCAGTACCTAACAGCAGTCAGGGTACCGTTGGCTAGATCTGTGCAATCCTCCAAGGATATGCCTCCCAGACCATCACTGACCCACTGCCAAACCCATCTTGCTGGTTGTTATTGCTGGCAGCATAATGTTCACCAGGGCGTTTCCAGACTCTTTCACGTCTGTCACATGTGTTCAGTGTGAATCTGCTCTTACCTGCACCAGTGGCAGACCTGCCAATTCTGGTGTTCTCTGGTGAATGCCAGTCGAGCTGCACTATGCTGGACTGTGAGCACAAGTGGGTGAGAATGACCGGCCATCATGCCACCTTCATGAAGTCTGTTTCTGACAGTTTGGTCAGAAACATGCACACCAATAGCCTGCTGGAGGTCATTGTGTAGGGCTCTGGCAGTGCTCCTCCTGTTCCTCCTCACACAAAGAAGCAGATACCGGTCCTGCTGGATTGATGCCCTGCTATGGCCCTGACCAGTTCTCCTCTTGTAACCTGACCAGTTCTCCTCTCATTTCCTGGTATCTCCTCCATGCTCTTGAGACTATACTGGCAGACACAGCAAAGCTTCTTGCGACGGCACATATGGATGTGCCGTCCTGGAGGAGCTGGACTACCTGTGCAACCTGAATGGGCTGCATGTACCGCCTCATGCTACCAGTACTGACAAGGACACTAGCAAAACGCAAAACTAGAGAAGAATCAGTCAAGAAGGATGAGGAGAGAGCAATTGTCTCTGGCCACCACCTGCAAAACCATTCCCTTTTTGGGGGTTGTCTTGTTGTTGCCTCTCCAGTGAACCTGTTGTTACTTTCATTTCCACCAAAACAGGTGACATTGATTCACAATCACTTATTCTTCCTAACAGGACAGATTGATATCTCAGAAGTTGAATTGACTTGGTGTTATACTGTGATGATTGTGTTCCCTTAATTATTTTGAGCAGTATACATTACGCCAAAAAGGAACAAAAAATATATTATGTTGATTGACAAACAAAAAGCATACATATTTTTCACCATCTTAGAGTTGTATACAGACCATTAGTTATTTTGTTTCTGTTCCTCTTCTGTCTATCTTTAAGTTAAACTGTTTTAATAGGACAAGTGAATATAGTTACCTGAAACCAAATCATTACAAATCTTGAAAATAACTAGTTGACTGTAGACATTGTTTTCATTATAAATACTGTGTAGCTTTTGCTAGCCATCTGCGGTAATTGGTTTGTAATGTAGCGTAATGCAACGTTAAATGTACATTTTTGATATGCAAATGGCGTTCCATACACCAGGTTGGGGATTAGCGCATGAACAGAGTATTGGTCACTTCTCACAACAAAGCTGGCATTGGCCCATAAATAGCTGCTCTTCAATCACCTTCCCTTGTTCCCCACAATCACTTTTACTTGTGCCAAAATTAGGTTTGCCTTGTTTTTCTTTCTTGTTTAATTTTTTGTATTTGTCCTAAGCATGTGCGGTCCTGTGATTATTTCGAATTTATCCAGAACTCAATGCCTTTCAAGTCAGTACAGGCACAACACACTTAAATTTGAAACTGGCAGTAGATGAAACTACATTACTTTGTGGCTGTTTGGAGTTAAACCACAACATCCTACCATAGCTACAACATTAGCATGCAGGCCAACTGTTACAAAGTAGCAAGTTACATGCCAGCTGAGAGTCAGAGACATGCTGACTGTGGAAAACAGTCCCTTAACTTTGTCACAGACCTGAAAGCAGCCAATGATACATAATACATTTCAGACTTCATGTGGAACCAGATAAGAAAACAACAAGCAAGAAGTTTAAAATAAAACATTTTGTTTTTATTGGAAATGAGTGGTGTTAACTGAAATGTGTTAACTTTATATGTCCTAAAAACACTTCAGACGATGAACTGGAGAAGCTCTCATTGCTGGGCTGTATTTCGAACCCTACTCCATTAGTTAGGGCCCAGACAGTTCTGGTCCCAAATAGTGCACTGTTGGAAATAAGGTGCCATTTGACACTCAATATGTCATGTTATTTCTCTGAAAAAACTACACAACCACTTGAAATAGCCAAACTCACATCATGAGTTGCATTTACAGACTGAACTGTAGTGTACAGTGTAGACTAATATGTTCCCTATCATTAAAGCCTCTCAACACTCTCACGACCCTGTCTGGGGACTTTCTGCCCTGTAGATGGTACAGAATATCTTTGACTCCCACACACATAGAGATACCGACTAATACATACACACAAGCTCACACATACTGGCTGGAGTATCGCTGACTTGACAGGACAGCTCATCAATCGTGGGATTCACACACACTAGCGGCCAGAGAGGAATCTGGGAACTCTGGAACTGGACTGTAACCCGAGCCTCTGCAGCACAACTGCAGCTCAACTGCAGCTCAACTCGGAATTGAACTGAAACGTGTTTGACATGCAACATTTCAGGGGAAAAGTACATCCTTCCTCAATACCAGTTACACTGTAGCTCACAATGCACATTTCTGTTTCTGATTAAATTCCTTGGTTTTAATTATATTTCTGTTAAAAGGGAATACCAGAAAATATTGAAAATGTGTTTTCAAAATGTGTTTGTGGTCAAACTATGCTTGATATTATTAAACAATAATGTTGTGTGTTTTTGTCATCTCAGGCGCTCCGTGTTTTGATAAAGTACCTCCTCTGCAATTTAAATTATGAATGAGGCTGTCTCTCATTAGTAGATCTGCTCATACATACTATATTGCTCAGATGCGCAGCAATCCCATTGGGGTGCTATATTCTGTCTTGGGAGAGATTATGCATGGTCAGATTATAAAACTGCAACTCAAATAACATGACAAGTGACAATCATTTGGGCTTCAATCAGAAGACAGAATGTTACTTTGTAGATTTCTTGCTATTCCACAAATTCTAACAAATGCTTTAGTAGGATTGGAGTATGTCCTTTCAAAGTAAACCTTACTTGCTATATCAGTGAGATGGGTGCAATTTAGATTGACAGTCCAACCATAAAGTAAGGAATCTTTTATAACCATGACACGTTCTTGTATTTTACAATGTACTTTTAAATATGGGATCATCCTACATGGGAGATGATTGTTGATGTAAAAAAAAAGTTATCCAAAGGTTCTTCTCTGAGGATCCCAGGTAAAACTATCATCAGGTCCACCCATGCTGCCAGATGGGCTCTCTTCTCCACTGGGATGCCCTCTCTCCAAAGTCATTTGGGGACAGGGTCACTGGCATAGTGATGTTTCTCCATTGCTGTCCTTGTGCAATTGAAATGAACTCTGTGGGCGATACTCCGCTCTCTTTCAGGATGGTTCTGGTTGGTTGATTTTCCTTTGGATGATGCTTGGCGTTGTGGGTGGATTGACTTCCTGTCTGTTGGGCCCTGTCCAGAATTACCCTCGGTTAGGGCCACAGTGTCACTGTACTCCCCTGTCTCAGCCCCAAGGTTTCATTCTGCTATATTATTGTGCCGGGGGTGTAGGGTCAGTTTTCCTTCTCTATTGTAAATCCTTGTTAATCTAAGGAATGGGCTCTCGAAATGTTCCTTGTTTCCTTCTCGGTTTAAACTTGTGGACATGAGGTCTTGGATCATACCTCTGGAGTACAGGCTCGAAAGACTCATAGCTGTCCCTGTCCAAAGCTCTCCTGGTTGTGTTGCAGATCAAGACGACACCTGACGATTCCAGCTGCCACTCTGCTGCCCCCCCCCCCCAGGTTTGTCCCTGTCCTTGCCCATCTGGTCATGCTTCTGACATGAATTATGTTTTATAGACTCCGGACACAGCCCACTCGCATTTATTAATTACTACAACTAGTACTCTTAAAATGTTCACCCGACAGAGCCAGAAGAGGACTGGGCACCCACTGACTCTGGTTCCTCTCTAGGTTTTTGACCCTTTTAGGACAGTTTTTCCTAGCCACTGTGCATTAGAACTGTTGTTGCTTGCGCCTTGGTGTTTCAGGCTGGATGTTTTGTAAAACCACTTTGTGATAACTGCTGATGTATTTATTTATAACTGCTTTATAAATAAATTTGACTAATTGATTGATTGGTAAAGAATCTTTCAAGTGAATGGATGGTTCTTGAGGTGACAGCAATGGTTCTTTATGAGATAAATCATATCCCGAATCATTGATTTATGAAAACATATACAGCTCTGGAAACAATTAAGAGACCACTGCACCTTTTTCTTTCCTTTCCAAAGAATTTCTAAAGGAAAGTTTTGAGTGAGGAACAGAAGCGCTCAGTTTGCAGTGGTCTAAATTTGAACCCTTCTCTTCC
Organism: Esox lucius; assembly: GCF_011004845.1. Lineage (NCBI taxonomy): Eukaryota > Metazoa > Chordata > Actinopteri > Esociformes > Esocidae > Esox > Esox lucius. The sequence goes on along the minus strand of NC_047573.1, from coordinate 32,291,976 downwards.
AAATTCAAAACCTTCCTTTTCGACTTTTTGGGAAAGGAAACAAAAAGTGCAGTGGTCTCCTAAATTTTTCCAGAGCTGCACAATCAACAGAGATGGATTGATAATTTCTAGCGGTTGTTTATATGAGTTCAGTTCCTGCTTTGACCATTAGTTGATTCCTTTTTATATTCTTTAGTTGTAATCAATGCCAAACTTGTGAATAAATAATGAATAAAGTCTGAATGAAAAACAATTACACAGATGGAGAAGCTCTGAATTTCAATGGAATATCTGCATAGCTGTGCAGAGGCCCATTATCAGCAACCATCACTCCTGTGTTCCAATGGCACATTGTGTTTGGTAATCCAGGTTTATCATGTAAAAGGCTAATTGATCCTTTTGCGATTAAGTTAGCACAGATGGAATCTGTTGTGCTTATTAAAGAAGGAGTCCTTTTGACTAGTTGAGTACCTTCAGCATCAGCATTTGTGGATTTAATTACAGGCACAAACTGTCCAGGAATAAAGAACTTTCTTCTGAATCTTTTCATTCTATTCCTGTTCTGAGAAATTAAGTTATTCCATGTGAGAGGCAACAGTAGACAAGCCTTCTAGGTAGAGTTGTGAAGAAAACGACAAATCTCAGACTTGCCAATATAAAGAAAAGATTAAAATGAGCAAAAGAACACAAACACTGGACAGAAAGATTTGAAATAAGGCCAGCATCTTATCTGCTAAATCATGACTCCTTACAGAGTCCATTAAAACTGCTATCACTTAACAGAGCGGAAACTTGCTTTGGCACTCATTCTTATATTTTCACTCCAAAGTATGTTGTGAATAGTATTTATTTCTCAATGTGGGGAGAAATTAATCCAAGACTAATAGTTGGTCATCATCAAAAAGATCAAGTGTCTGAATCCTCTCGGGCCAAATACGTGTTATTCTAATGTAAAAACAGTTTATAACTGATATTATTGCAATCTAAAAACAATTCATAAATGTTTGCCAATACTTTTCTCATGTTATATGGACAACAAGACAGGGGGGTGTTGCTGTGATGTGGTTATAACCATTCTGTACGCCACATTACATTGTAATGATTGTCCAGACATTTATGGCTAAATGTTGTTTAATCGGTAAATCCCAATGAATACTCATTAAAGTGTAGGGTCATTAAACACATTTTCTGTGAATTCTGTTCATACGTGTTTGCAAGTCTGCATGCATTCACACCATGAACAAATTTGAATATGTGTGTTTCTTTAAGGGTTTGTGTGTGTGGGAGTGGGAGTGTGGGGTGGGTTGGGTGGGGGGGTGTCAAGGACTGTGAGTATCAGGGTGTGTACAAATGCCTTATCATAATTTAAAGCGGTTGTCCATGCAAAAACACACATTTCTATGAAAAGGATTGTTAATAAATAATGCAATTACATAATAACAATAAATGTTTGTATATAATGCTAATATCATGTTTGTAATGTGTCTTTTTTGCATTTTTGCAGTTATAACCATTTAGCAACCTACAAGTGAAATGTACTGAATACATCTGTTAAGACTTATGTCAGCTACAAAACACATACTGCAGACATTCTAGACAGACAGGATGGCTGGCTAGGTAAATTTACCTCAGCGGCTTGGTTGCTAGAAAACATACCTAACATAACAAAGTCAATATAAGCATGTGCGGTGGTTAAATATTGGTGAAGTATTTGTGTATTTGTGAATTATGAAGTTAACTTAAGGGAGGTCACTTTTCTAGCTCAAAACTCTGTTTATCAGGTAGCTGTGGCAACGTAACATGCACATCTGAAAGTAGAGCAGGTTTGCCAGATTCAGATTACATTTTAAATTAAATAACTTAATATCTGCACAAAAAGACAGAAATATTTAATATAGCAGAAGAAATTATATACATTTTGCAGCATACTGGAAAGTATATACAGTGAGGGATTTATTTATATTTTTATCCCCTGCTGATTTTGTCTGTTTGCCCACTGACAAAGAAATTATCAGTCTATAATTTTTATGGTAGGTTTATTTGAAAAGTGAGACAGAATAACAACAACAAAAATCCAGAAAAACGCAGGTCAAAAATGTTAGAAATTGATTTGCATTTTAATGAGTGAAATAAGTATTTGATTGCCTCTCAATCAGACGGATTTCTGGCTCCCAGGTGTCTTTTATACAGGTAACGAGCTGAGATTAGGAGCACACTCTTAAAGAGAGTGCTCCTAATATCAGCTTGTTTCCTGTATAAAAGACACCTGTCCACAGAAGCAATCAATCAGATTCCAAACTCTCCACCATGGCCAAGACCAAAGAGCTGTCCAAGGATGTCAGGGACAAGATTGTAGACCTACACAAGGCTGGAATGGGCTACTAGAACATCGCCAAGCAGCTTGGTGAGAAGGTAACAACAGTTGGTGCGATTATTCGCAAATGGAAGAAACACAAAATAACTGTCTCTCTCGGTCTGAGGCTCCATGCAAGATTTCACCTCGTGGAGTTGCAATGATCATGAGAACGGTGAGGAATCAGCCTAGAACCACACAGGAGGATCTTTAAATGATCTCAAGGCAGCTGGGACCATAGTCACCAAGAAAACAATTAGTAACACACTACGCCGTGAAGGACTGAAATCCTGCAAGGTCACCCTGCTCAAGAAATCACATGTACAGGCCCATCGGAAGTTTGCCAGTGAACATCTGAATGATTCAGAGGAGAACTGGGTGAAAGTGTTGAGGTCAGAATCAAAATCAAGCTCTTTGGCATCAACTCAACTTGCTGTGTTTGGAGGAGGAATGCTGCCTATGACCCCAAGAACACCATCCCCACCGTCAAACATGGAGGCCCCCCACTGTCAAACATTATGCTTTGGGGGTGTTTTTATGCTAAGAGGACAGGACAACTTCACGGCATCGAGGGACGATGGACAGGGCCATGTACCGTCAAATCTTTGGTGAGAACACTGATTTGTCGTGGATGGGTTTTCCAGCATGACAATGACCCAAAACACATGGCCAAGGCAACAAAGGAGTGGCAAACGTACAAAATCAGCAGGGGTCAAATCAATCAATCAAATTTATTTATAACGCCCTTTTTACAACAGCAGTAGTCACAAAGTGCTTTTACAAAAACACAAAAAATGTGTTCCCTCACTGTACCTTTTCAATGACGATATCTGAAAGCGTTAAAATGTGAATATTTTCAACTGACATTCCTGCCCTTCATAATTTTCAACCTGTCTTTGAGATGAAAATGTTATCCAAAATTAAATCTAGGACAAGAAATACATCAAAATAAGGGGAGAATTGCCTGCTGGTGGGTGCCTTTAAAATATGTCCATATATAGTTAACACTAGAGCCGCCAAATGGCTATGCAAATTGGCGTTTTAGTTTGTATTTAAAATAAAAATGACATTTTAAATGCTACACCCTCCTCCTTCCATGACTTTTCATAAATCTTCATATATTAATTACATAGTTTTGTTGTCAGAATTCTAAACTGACAAACAGAAAACTATTTAGAGACAATTCATCAGTTTTTTTACCCTGTTTTCTGACTTAATCTGCCAATAGCCCACGGCATTTAGCGTTGATACCCAAATGGTACCCAGGCACTAATCACCCCTCACTGAATGCGTGAGGTCAACGGATGAGTCTGTGATTCTCACAGATAAATGATCAGAGCCGTAGACCAATTTGAATGGAACTTACAAATTAAATACAAGACTTCCAAGACCATTCAAAAGTGTAATTAGGCAATTATTGAAACATAATACAAATGATATAGGCTACTAATCACACATCACCGTTTTTCAATGGGTGATTCAGATTATTGTGTAGGCTAATTCATCAAATGTTAATCCAAAAAGTAAATCTGCAAACGTATTATGTTAAATAATTATTAACAAAATGAAATACCAAGGATATTGTTTACCAATCACCAATTACCAATTCAACAAAGGTATTACATGTTACTGTTTTTATATAAGGAGAGAAAGAAACACTAAATTGCACGTAAATCCTATAATTTCTCTTAGAATTTTCTCTGCTTATTTTACTGAAGATTAATATTCAAAAAATGTATTAGGCTAAATTATCACGAAATAAAATACCACTGATTCTTTACCACTAGAGCTATGCATTGGCATTGAAATAAACTCAATTTAAACCTGGAGAGACCTGCAAAGACACAACATTCACAGCCTATTCATATTGGACCTAATATTCTTCTAATAACACCTCTCGGTTATTCGATAACTTATTCATGTCACATATAAACAAACCTTATATATCAGTAATCTAGGAGACTAGAGCTATGCAATAGCCCCACTAGAAATCCCCGGGAGAGACCTGTAAAGAAGCGCCATTCACATAGCCTATTCCTATTGGACCTCATCTTTTTTTAATAACTCCTCCAGGTTATTCCGTAATTTATTTATGTCACCTATAGACAATTAATGTCACGTATAGATTGGCTGTGTCATTTTCATTGTGTATATTTTTTAGGGCCTAATAAACAAATGAAAATACTACAGCCTGTGGAAATAATCGTTCTATGTATTCTTTTTTTTGTCGTTTTTTTTTGTATGATAAGACCTTCAATACAAACACATTCTTGTATTTTTTCAAATTCACTAACCATTTAAAACAAAACAAATTCTGTAACTCATTTCTTTTTAGACTATTTAGACTATGCGGAAAAGAATGTGTTCGCTAACAGGGCTGATTCATATGCTAATGACGGGGTTGGGCTGTAGCTGTTACTGTTTGTTTGAAAGGCTTGGCAGTTCTAGTGTTAATTATGGTGGCCATAAGTTTGAATTTGACAGACTGTCAATGTTGCCAGCTAATGTATACAAGAAGATCAGTCAAAATAATGCTGAAAATAATACTGATGTAATTATGTGTTCATTTGTACTGACTGTCAAGGCATTGTGTACAGACGGTCTGTGTAGCTCCACATGGTTTGAGGACTCCTTCCCCTGGCTGGCACTGCTTGCAGCACTCCCCAGTGGTGGTGAACTTTCCTGATTTACAATCTTCCTTATTGGCCAGAGCTCCAACCTGTTAATCAACAAAGAGACAGAAATAAGAATGACTCAGACAACTGGCTACAAAAAACAACCCAAGCAAAAACTGACACATGGAACACAGAACTGATAGTGATAACTCAATGTAGACCCTGTTAAAGCAACAGAAACAGCACACAAAGGCAAAAAAACTCTTTGATCAATATTTGTGTTTTCCTGGTGGTTGCATATGCTAACAGGATTGGAAGCATGTGTGTTCAAAGCAGGCATGTGTGCATGTGGCAATTAGCATGTATGTCTGAATCTTCATACCTTTCAAACATTTAATCCTCCTAACACTGAGAATTCAGCATCATATTACTTTTATGTCTCTAAAGTGAGTCTTTGAAATGAGATACAAATGTGTTTTGACACTGATGCCGATCACAAAATGAAGGGAGGCAAATCTGTCATTCATTCTCTCTCAATCTTTGTTAAGTGAATGTTAGTCTTTAGCCCTGAACTGAATGTAAGATGAAAGATATTAAGATTCTCAATTCATTTGTCAACACTGCTATTATAATAAAATGTGCTCTCAGAAAGTACTCAGATTTGGTGGTGGTTACTTTCTGTACCCACTGTAGATCTGGGCAAGATTAGAAGAAAATTGCTAAGACATTAAAAGTTCCTAGGAGTAACATGAGCTGAATCATTGTAAAATGTAAGAAGTTTGGAATCACCTAGACTCCTAGATCAGAACCACAGAAAAGGGTGGTGACCAAGAACCCAATAGCCACTGTAACTGAGCTTAATGGTTTCTCAGCAGAGATGAAAAAACCCACGAGAAGGACCAACATCTCTGCAGCATTCCATTAGTCAGGCCTTTATGGCCACTCTAGAGTGAAAAACATATGACAAGCCGCCTGCGAGACTTTAAAAGCATGAGGAAAATCTAAAGAGATCAAAATCGAAATATTAGGCCTGAATGCTAAGTGCTGCGTCTGCTTCAAACAAGATACCGCTTATCACTTGGCTAATACTATCCCTATAGTGAAGCATGTTAGTAGGAGTATCATGCCATGGGAATGTTTCTGAGTGCTAGGGATTGAGAGACTTGTCAAGATTGAGAGAAGGATGAACCGAGCAATATATAAAAGTCCTTGAAGATCCAAAGAACATGGGACCTCGGACTGGTGAAAATATTAATCTTCCAGCAGAAAAGCTACTCAAGAACAAAGACTGGACAATGCTGGAGTTGCTTTGGGACAAAGCTTGTGTGTTAAAGAACAGAACTGATCTACAAAATGTAAACAAGTAACACTGAGTTGAGTTTAATAGTATGACCGCAGCCTACCTAGGACATTGGCAAAACTGGATGAATAGATGAGAGAAAAGAGGAAGCTGAAGATAGTCAGCCTCTGGGAAATTTGTGAGTCCTTGATTTTATTTCATTAGACCTTCCCACTTCTCACACTCTGTGTTAGGTCATTCACTCTTTTAGTCAGCAAAAACGTCTCCTTTCCAGCCCATGCCGTTCAAGTGATATGTTACTTTTCAACTCTGTTAACAGTAGATTGGTGGGACACCTTATAAAGGTATAAAGCATATTGTTCAGGCAGTTCTCAGCAGGCTATTCTACTTGTGGACATGAACAATAATAATAATATGTTTAGGAACCAGCTTGTTTTCAGTCAGTTACTGGGTTTGTTGGTGTATTTATTCTAATGAAAAAAAGATTTTATTTGCAAAATAGAGTGTCTAGTGGGCAAATTTAATGTTCCTTATAGTTTTGTTCAATTTGTCAAAACATTTATCAACTTAAAGTTTTCAAAATGCGTTCAAAGACAACATATCAAATGTTGAGACTGATATTTTATTGTTTTGGGAAAAATACATTCAACACGGTTCAAAAAAGTTGTGACAGGGGCATGTTGCATCCACTGTGTTGCATCACCTCTTTTAACAATACTCTGTAAGCATTTGGGAACTGAGGGGACCAATCAGTTCCACCTTGCTGAGCTCACCTGGAGTGGTGTGTAGCTCTGAGTAAATCATGCATTTAGTTACTGGAATGTAACTAAATGCATGATAATGTGGACATTTGTCTACAGTGTTTGGATTTCTCCAGTTCCCCACAAAGGGCAGTATAATCTGATATGCTTTACTGTACTGTATAGGTTATAGATCATTGTAGAAATGTTTGTCTTTGTTGCATGTCTGACAACAACTGACGGCAACGCCCTGTCCATTCGATAATGTTGCATTGATTAAGTAAGACTTTGTCATTGTTCATTGTGTTCAGTGTGTTTACCAATGTAAAGTAATGCTAATTACTATTTGGGGGAGTGTTTTAGATATATCTGATTTTAGAATAAATAGCCATGTCTCCAAAAAGGTATTTGAGTTTGTCACCGTTAAAGAGACCTCCCAACACGTTGTGTTGTAGTCATATTTAGGAGTATTTAATTGTTAAAAAGACCTCCCAACGTGTTGTGTTGTAGTCATATTTAGGAGTATTTAATTGTTAAAAAGACCTCCCAACATGTTGTGTTGTAGTCATATTTAGGAGTTTGTCGTTGTTAAAAAGGCCTCCCAACATGTTGTGTTGTAGTCATATTTAGGAGTTTGTCATTGTTAAAAAGACCTCCCAATATGTTGTGTTGTAGTCATATTTAGGAGTTTGTCATTGTTAAAAAGACCTCCCAACATGTTGTGTTGTAGTCATATTTGGGAGATTGTCATTGTTAAAAAGACCTCCCAACATGTTGTGTTGTAGTCATATTTAGGAGATTGTCATTGTTAAAAAGACCTCCCAACATGTTGTGTTGTAGTCATATTTAGGAGTTTGTCATTGTTAAAAAGACCTCCCAATATGTTGTGTTGTAGTCATATTTAGGAGTTTGTCATTGTTAAAAAGACCTCCCAACATGTTGTGTTGTCGTCATATTTAGGAGTTTGTCATTGTTTGAAAAGACCTCCCAACATGTTGTGTTGTCGTCATATTTAGGAGTCTATTGTTAATGGAACCTCCTAACACACCTTCATGCTATAGTGTCCTAGATACTTTTGGTTTACTTAGTAAACTTTTAGACTTGTTGGGAGGATGTTGAATCATGTTGGTATTTAACTGTGTTTTGTATTGTAACTTTATTACTTGATTGGAATGAATTGTATTACTTTGGAATATAGATTACTACAACATTCCTCATTCATCTTCACACTCAAACTCTTAGGGCTACTGATAATCACACATACATTAGTAAGTCTATGCGACCAGACTTGGCATCCCTGAGTCCTGGATTTCGAAGCAGTCTGGTTAGGCCAGAGTTTTCCAAATTAGGGGTCGCTACCCCATGTGGGGTCACCTGATATGAAAATGGGGTCGGCGAGAATGTTTTACAATTGACTCTCATAGCTGCAAATAAAAAAATTACGATTATATAATTTTACTTCACATGGTTGGAGTTAGATATCGAAATGGGGTTGTCGGACAAAAACGTTTGGGAACCCCTAGGTTAAGCCCAGGAACACATGACATTGACTAGTCATCCCTGAGTCATGGGTTTTGTAACATTCTATGTAGTCCCTGGAGCACATACCATTTTACTGTAAGGTTTGTGTTAAATGACCTACACCATATGGGCGCTTATGATAACTGATATAGGCACACACATAAGTAAGTCGAAGTGACCAGACTTGACCTCCCTGAGTTCTGGGTCTCTGAAAGGTCTGGGTGGTCCCAGGGTCACATGCCATTGTGGACATCCCTGAGTTCTGGGTCTCTGTCCAGTCTGGGTGGACCCAGAAACACATGTTATTTTAATGTTAGGAGTAGCTAACCTTTACAAAGCATATGGTCATTTACCATAACATTTATTTACTAGCAATCAGAGTTGTAAAAAGTACAAAGAGTATTTGTCTGTGTTCATCAGTTTTGGGAAGTTCCTAAGGAAAAGTTAATGATCAGGTAAACAGAGTACATATCTTACCAGTGATCTTAATTGATCACTTACACTCTTCCTTTTATTGAATTGATCGCTGGTTAGTTTTGAACTCCTTTTACCTGGTTACTTAGATCTTAATTAGATGCTTCCCTAAAATGCTGAACACAGCTAAACTCAGTTGAGTACTTATACTTTTTACTTTTTACACCTCTGCTAAAAATATGGAGTCAGATTATATATTTATATTTATTCATCACTAAGGTTACATTCCCTTGCACTCATTCCCTCGCTGTCCTCGGGAAACCTTTTGAAACACTCTCTCACACCCCTAACTACATTTAGCATATCATAATGGATGCTGGCATTTGAACTGTGCACTGATAAGCCGGATGGTCCATAATTCCCAAAAATAATCTTAAATGTTGATTCATCAGACCACAGGACAGTTTTCTACTTCACCTCAGTCCATCTGAAATGAGCTCAGGCCAAGAGAAGGTGCCGGCGGTTGTGGATCTTGTTTATGTATGGTTTCTACTTTGCATGGTAGAGTATTAACTTGCATTTGTGGATGCTGCGACGTACTGTGTTCACAGACAATGGTTTTCGGAAGTGTTCCTGAGCCCATGCAGTGATGTCCACTACAGAATCGTGTCTATTTATAATGTAGTGCTGCCTGAGGGCCCGAAGGTCACAACCATCCAATATAGTTTTTTGGCTTTGTCCCTTGCATACAGAGATTTCTCCGGATTCTCAGAATCTTTTAATGATATTATGTACTATAGATCATGAGATCTTTGCAATTTTACGTTGAAAAACATTATTCTTAAATTGTTGCACTATTTGTCTTTCACAGAGTAGTGAACCCCTCTCCATCCTCACTGCTGACAAACCCATAATAATACCCAATTATGTTACTGACCTGTTACCAATTGTCCTAATTAGTTAAGTGATATTCCAGTTTAGTTTTTGAGCATTACACAACTGTCTTCGTACAACTACTGTTTCAGACGTGAACCCTAGGACCAGGAATCAAGCACCAGGTCTTAGACTTTGGCCTTGGACTTGTGACATGACACATGAGTTGACCATTGGTGACCAGACCCAGACTCAGGTCAGATTTAACCACAGGCACTCGTGATTCAACTCAGACTCAAGGTTTTGTGACTTAATGACATATCTGCCATATACTGTGTAAATGTGGACACTGCCACTGGAAACTAAAACTAAAATTGTCATTGTGGAAGGGCTTGATGTGAAGAACAGTGGAATGACTTGAAGACCACTGTGGAGTCCTTATCCTCAGGATTATGGATTGTCTATTACATTTTCAACATTATCGCCCCCTGGACCAGTGATCCCAGACCCAGAGCTTTCATAGCCCGTTTTCCTAATTACCAGAATAAGGAAAAAATCCTTTGCAGGACCAACAGAGATCAGTTACTCTTCCGTGGTAGTAAGGTGTTCATCTTCCCAGATTTCACATCTGCAGTTGCTGAGAAATGGGCGTCATGTCTTGAAGTGAAGCACAAACTGTCCAAGAAAAAGTTCTGATTCCCCCTGAAGTATCCAACACGTCTTCAAGTTGACCCTGCCAGTGAAGGACATTTGTTTGACTCTCAAAAGGAGGCGTAGGCGTGGTATGAGCGCCACTTCTGAATTATTTCTCTCACAGAGTCACACTAGCATTGAATGCAGTCACGGCAAGATCAACACTTTTTTGTTATTTTGCCAAGTAGGCTTTCTCACTCATTCTATCTGTTTATGACTCCTGTGGGACTCAGGTGCTCATCATGCTGGATGTTTAGCCTGTTTGTGATTTGACTAATTAGCTATGATATTGCCGCATTAATCCCACTGCTAGACTTTTTTTGGTAGTCTATGCGACCAGAGCTGATGTAGGCGGCCTCATGTGGCTCTCAATTGATAGCTTATTTATCTAATTACTTCAACCTGCTAGGGTGTGCTGAATTGGATGATTTATTTGTTGACAGTTTTTGTACTGTTGTTTCTGTCCTTCTGTTTTACTTGTGAAGCTGCCTGACTGGGCTGTTTCTGAAGAACTATTTGGCATAGTTTCCCCTGTTATATTGCAGTTTCCAAGCTGAATCTGTTTTGGTTTATCGGCTGGTTATTATGTTGTTTTTGAATGCCTTTAAATTAAATGTGTTTGTCTGTGTAAGGGAGCCTCCTCACATTTGAGCTGGAGGATCTCTGCTAATATGCACCAAAGTTGTATAATCTGTGGATCTGCTGTCTCCACACTGGAAGGAGACTATGGATTGGTGTGGCAAGGTTGGTGTGTATGAATGTGTTTACTCTGTTTTCATGTTTTTTTGTGTCTGTTTTTGTGTCTTCTTGTCTTTCTGCCATTTGCTACCTGCTGTCGTCTCTCCGTGGTCTCATCATGCTGGCACATTTTTCACTTTGCACTGATGCTGATGGCTTGTGCTGGAAAAAGGTGCAGTGGTGTCTTTTCCAGAGTTGTATGAACACACATCACATTTTGTTGATGTCTTAGAGATGTCCAGAGATATCAATTACGAATTACAATAGATAAACATTAACTTTCTCCACAGATAAAATTATCAATTCAATTTATCCATAGCAAACTACCTCCCCATTGTCCAATGCACCTTTGCAAGCTAGCTATCAGGACAAGCATTACATGACAATGATAGCAGCTAGCTACAAGCTACTTCATCTGCAAATTTGCTAGCTAGCTAACTTAACCAACAGTATTGACGATAGCATTGCATTAGGTAGTAGACATACCAGACATATCTTAACTATAATAAATGTATAATAAATGGTTGCTGCTAATGCAAGATTATAACATTCTGGATCATATACAGCTCTGGAAACAATTAAGAGACCACTGCACCTTTTTTTTTTCCTTTCCAAAAAAGTTGAAAAGGAACATTTTGAGTGAAGAACAGAAGCATTCAATTTGCAGTGGTCTCTTAATAAACCCTTCTGTTCCTCACTCAAAACCTTCCTTTTCGACTTTTTGGGAAAGGAAAGGAAAAAGTGCAGTGGTCTCTTAATTTTTTCTGGAGCTGTATTTAGTATACATGTAGAGTAGAGGTGGGCGAATTGACCCCCCTGTCTCAGCCCCAAGGTCTCACGCTGCTATATTACTGTGCTGGGGGAGTAGGGTAAGTTCTCTTTCACTATAAATGGACTCAGCCCGCATGCATTTATTAATTATTACAATTTGTTCTCTTAATATGTTCACCCGGCACAGCCAGAAGAGGACTGGTCACCCCTCTGAGCCGGGTTCCTCTCTAGGTTTCTTTCTACATTTCTGCATTCTTAGGGAGTTTTTCCTAGCCAATGAAATGTAACACTATTGTTGTTTTCTCATTGGGATTTAAAGCCGGGTGTTTTGTAAAAGCAATTTTGTGACAACTGCTGATGTAAAAAGGGCTTTATAAATGCATTTGATTGATTGATTGATCCCAAAATATCGATACTACAGATTATACGTCTTGTTTCTGAAGATAGATTTTAGCGTCAATAGGAACGATATTAGTTTCAGTTTCTCTCTTCTAGGTTGTACCCATTTCATCAAAGCGAAGAACTTCTCCAGCTCCACTGGTGTTGCTTGTGACTGTGTACTCAAACAACGCAATCTGACTACCAGCGCCAACGGCAAATCCGACCTGAAGGCCTACATTCATTGTATGCATGAATGCCATGGCTGAATGAAAGAGGAGCACCGTGTGGAACTACTTTACTGCTGTAAATGAGAACAACGCAAACTGCAATGTATGTTGAAAGGTTGTTGGCTACTGTGGCAAAACCACCAATTTGTTTAAAATTATGAAAACCCATGAGAAAGAGAACTCTGAGCTGCAACAAAAAAGAAGGGAGGAGGAAAATGCATCAGACAGACCTATATCATACATATATCATAGCAGACATTTCTGACAACCGGGGATGTGTTGCAATATTGGTTAGCAATAGATTATTTTCTTTTCAGATATCAGTTATTGCAGTTGCTCCAAAACCTGTATCTACTGTTTAGCATTAATGGTGCCTGTAATGGTGCCATCACAGATGTGCATGTCACCCATGCCATGTGCACTAATGCACCCCCTCACATCACGGATGCTGGCTTTTTAAGTTGTTAACAAGCCAGATGGTCCCTCTCCTCTTTTACCCAAAGGATGCAACCGGAGCCAGAATTCTTACTGGTTGGTAGGTGATCAAGTACTTATGTCATGCAATAAAATTGAAATTAATTATTTAAAAATCATAGAATGTGATTTTCTGGATTTTTGTTTTAGATTCCGTCTCTCACAGTTGAAGTGTACCTATGATAAAAAATACAGACTTCTACATGTTTGTAAGTAGGAAAACCTGAAAAATCGGCAGTGTATCAAATACTTGTTCTACCCACTGTACAGGTGCTGGTCATATAATTAGAATATTATCAAAAAGTTGATGTATGTCAGTAATTCCATTCAAAAAGTGAAACTTGTATATTATATTCATTCATTACACACAGACTGATATATTTCAAATGTTTATTTCTTTTAATTGTGATGATTATAACTACCTACTAATGAAAATCCCAAATTCAGTATCTCTGAAAATTCTGAAAATTACTTAAGACCAATACAAAAAAAATATTTGTAGAAATTTTGGCCAACTGAAAAGTATGAACATGAAAAGCATGAGCATGTACAGCACTCAATACATAGTTGGGGCTCCTTTTGCCTGAATTACAGCAGTAATGCGGCGTGGCATGGAGTCGATCAGTCTGTGCCACTGCTCAGGTGTTATGAGAGCCCAGGTTGCTCTGATAGTGGCCTTCAGGCTCATCTGCATTGTTGGGTCTGGCATATTGCATGTTCCTCTTCACAATACCCCACATATTTTCTATAGAGTTAAGGTCAGGCGAGTTTGCTGGCCAATTAAGAACAGGGATACCATGGTCCTTAAACCAGGTACTGGTAGCTTTGGCACTGTGTGCAGGTGCCAAGTCCTGTTGGAAAATGAAATCTGCATCCCCATAAAGTTGGTCAGCAGCAGGAAGCATGAAGTGCTCTAAAACTTCCTGGTAAACGGCTGCGTTGACCTTGGACCTCAGAAAACACAGTGGACCAACACCAGCAGATGACATGGCACCCCAAACCATCACTTACTGTGGACACTTTACACTGGACTTCAAGCAATGTGGATTCTGTGCCTCTCCTCTCTTCCTCCAGATTCTGGGACCTTGATTTCCAAAGGAAATGCAAAATTTACTTTCATCAGAGAACATAACTTTGGACCACTCAGCAGCAGTCCAGTCCTTTTTGTCTTTAGCGAGAAGCTTCTGACGCTGTGTCTTGTTCAGGAGTGGCTTGACACAAGGAATGCGACAGCTGAAACCCATGTATTGCATACATCTGTGCGTGGTGGTACTTTAAGCCGTGACTCCAGCTGCAGTCCACTCTTTGTGAATCTCCCTCACATTTTTGAATGGGTTTTGTTTCACAATCCTCTCCAGGGTGCGGTTATCCCTATTGCTAGTACACTTTTTTCTACCACATCTTTTCCTTCCCTTCACCTCTCTATTAATGTGCTTGGACACAGAGCTCTGTGAACAGCCAGCCTCTTTAGCAATGACCTTTTGTGTCTTCTCCTCCTTGTGCAAGGTGTCAATGGTCGTCTTTTGGACAGCTGTCAAGTCAGCAGTCTTCCCCATGATTGTGTAGCCTTGTGTTTATAAAAGAAATAAACAATTGAAATACACTCACCTAAAGGATTATTAGGAACACTGTACTAATACTGTGTTTGACCCCCTTTCGCCCTCAGAACTGCCTTAATTCTACGTGGCATTGATTCAACAAGGTGCTGAAAGCATTCTTTAGAAATGTTGGCCCATATTGATAGGATAGCATCTTGCAGTTGATGGGATGCACATCCAGGGCACAAAGCTCCCGTTCCACCACATCCCAAAGATGCTCTATTGGGTTGAGATCTGGTGACTGTGGGGGCCATTTCAGTACAGTGAACTCATTGTCATGTTCAAGAAACCAATTTGAAATGATTCGAGCTTTGTGACTTGATGCATTGTCCTGCTGGAAGTAGCCATCAGATTATGGGTACATGGTGGTCATAAAAAGATGGACATGGTCAGAAACAATGCTCAGGTAGGCCGTAAAACGATGCCCCTATTGGCACTAAGGGGCCTAAAGTGTGCTAAGAAAACATCCCCCACACCATTACACCACCACCACCAGCCGGCACAGTGGTAACAAGGCATGATGGATCCATGTTCTCATTCTGTTTACGCCAAATTCTGACTCTACCATCTGAATGTCTCAACAGAAATCGAGACTCATCAGACCAGGCAACATTCTTCCAGTCTTCAACTGTCCAATTTTGGTGAGCTCGTGCAAATTGTAGCCTCTTTTTCCTATTTGTAGTGGAGATGAGTGGTACCCAGTGGGGTCTTCTGCTGTTGTAGCCCATCCGCCTCAAGGTTGTGCGTGTTGTGGCTTCACAAATGCTTTGCTGCATACCTCGGTGGTAACGAGTGGTTATTTCAGTCAAAGTTGCTCTTCTATCAGCTTGAATCAGTCGGCCCATTCTCCTCGGACCTCTAGCATCAACAAGGCATTTTTGCCCACAGGACATACTGGATGTTTTTCCCTTTTCACACCATTCTTTGTAAACCCTAGAAATGGTTGTGCGTGAAAATCCAAGTAACTGAGCAGATTGTGAAAGACTCAGACCAGCCCTTCTGGCACCAACAACCATGCCACGCTCAAAATTGCTTAAATCACTTTTCTTTCCCATTCTGACATTCAGTTTGGAGTTCAGGAGATTGTCTTGACCAGGACCACACCCCTAAATGCATTGAAGCAACTGCCATGTGATTGATTAGATAATTGAATTAATGAGAAATTGAACAGGTGTTCCTAATAATCCTTTAGGTGAGTGTATATCAGTCTGTGTGTAATGAATGAATATAATATACAAGTTTCACTTTTTGAAAGGAATTAGTGAAATAAATCAACTTTTTGATGATATTCTAATTATATGACCAGCACCTGTATATGTCCAAATCCTATGGAGCCAAATTGAGCTCAAATTTATTGTTTGTAAGAAAAGAAAAGAAAAATAGAGGTTAACAAAAATATTTCAATCGTATGAAGAAAATAGATTTAAACGTAGTAAAAGTGTATGCTTTACTCATTAAATATATTTTCACATCTCATCTTAACATTTCTTCACGTTTTTTCCTCATGTTCTCCTCTTGTAATTACAATTTCTTCCCACCTTCGCTCGAATCATCTTTTCTCAAAACCAAGTTTTGAGCCTCTATTTGCGTGGAGGCGGGGCTTTATCAGGGCATTTTATTATCGATATTAGCCTTTCCATGCCCTGCTTTCCCATTGCAACATGTGGAGAGAAGTTTAAGAATTGCATAAGCTAGGCTCAATGTGTACATTTTTGCAGAATAACAAACAGTTATTCCCAGGTTGCACCGCTGCCATGGTCACAGATATTGATGAAAGTATAACATGTTCTGCTTAGGGCGGCACTATGTACTCCATTTAACAAAATCTCCACCCAGGTTAAGGGTGACCAGGGTAACAGGAGTACATAAAAACAAGGCAGACTCACGGCTTTTCAGACATATCAGCGCACAGTCTAGTGTGTACTATGGTTTCTTTAACTACTTAAGTACCATCGATGCTCATTTAATATACAGTTGTTCTTAACGTGAAAAATGTTCTTATCGGGGCAAAAATAACTAAATTCAAATGCAATACATTCATTGGATTTATTTGCTGTGATGTTTCTAAGCCCCTAGTCTTTAGAGCAAATGATGATTACCCCTGTCTAACTGCAGTCACCAGAACATGTTAAACTTTCAATTTTGTCAGGAGAATATATGGGTACCTATATCAATACACTGTGGCCTTCCCATTTGCACACTATATCCGTTGCCCCATTTACTTTCATTGTATCCAGGAAAGGCTTCCTTTAAAATAATGTAAACTCTCAAAACTGTATTAATTTAAAAAAATTATATCTCCACAGTCCAGGATTAGGATAGATAATCTGAAAAAAATGCTCCAGGATAAAAAACAACAAACCTTTCCTTTAACTAACTAAGGAACCAGCACTGGTACTTGTCAAGGCACTTGTCATCTCATGTCTGGATTACTGCAAATCACTCTAGGTGGGGCTTCATCCTTCCAAAAATGGAGTAACTTCAATGTCACTTCACTTTGCCTCGCCTTGACGGAAAAGGACGAATGTAATGTTTGACTTAGTCAGGAAGTCAGGAATCCACAGGAAAAAATCCAATGGATGTTTTTAAGTGTTCAGAGCAAAAAATATATAATAATACAAATGAATGTTAACTTTTATCGCAAACCTCCGTTTTAACTGATTAACGGATATCGAATTTAATTAACTGATTAATTAATTTGATTAACTGTGCCCTAATATAGTTGTAAGCAAATCATAAAAAACTGAATTAATGGCTTCCTCTAGCTTTTTTTGTGATGATGAATCATCAGAAGCAGGCATTGTTTCATCATTTCAAAAAGACTGTGTAGCAAGCTCCTGAGAATCTCTAAAAACTAGTCCCACCTCTTTTGAAAAGCTTACCTTCGAGCAGAGTTTGCACCACAGGTCCAAAAGTTGTGGGGCAAAATACGGGATACATCAGGGGCTTATCTTGGGGACCAGTCTGAACTTTTCCTGGACTTGTGAGGTAAACTTCTGTGAGTTACTTGTATGCTTTGTTGATAAAAGATAATTGAAAATATTCACATATATTTGAGTAACTTAGTAGACACTTATCCAGATGGACAAGGCATGTAACAATTTAAAAAAAGTTGTTTATAAAATCATATTCCCATTCCATACATCAAAATTCTATTGAATCATGTCATAATGTCTTGCACTCTTACTCTATACCAGTTTCTATCGTTAGGTGTCACCATGCAATTACACCACGATTGCTGTCTGCGAAAGAAAGTTTTGTTGGCGCTAGAATTCATTAGCTATTTGTTATGGACAAAACTATTTATATTTTCCATGTAGATTACTGGAACTTTTAGCTAGCTAGCTTTTGAAAAGTTTTACAAATGTCTACGTAACAACACCACGTCATCAGTCTTAATTTAAGAAATTGACCAGCAAGCTATCCTTTTAAGGAATTTAATTATTGTCCCTTGGCTTTGGGTAGCAGCAGGAGGTCGTTTCATTTGTACTTGTCTTTTTCCTGTGGCAAACAAATGTAATAAGTAAATAATAACTAATAATGTAATATAAGCTAGCTCTCTAGTTAACATGTAGTTGCTTCAAATGCAGCCTACTAAATGTAACAATAGCAGTTTGACATATACCTTGTTTTTTTACTAATAACATTTCCACTGACTTTGTTAAAAGGTCAGTGGAAATGACCGGCGCAACACCACTTTGGAAAGTACTGGGGTGAATGCTAGCTCGACACATATTTGCTGGTGGCTCTGCCTTCACGGATGGGATTAAGGCTTCCGTGAAGGCAGAGAAAATTTTCAACTTCCTCAAATTGTTCGGCTAAAAAGAACACTGCTCTGTTGAAATTAGGACAACATTTTTAACCCCCCCTAGTGTGATCGAGCAATCTGCGAAGCATAAAGGACACAGAAATTGCCACAAAACATGACTGCATTCATTTAGATCAGACAACAGGCTCAATCAATCAACGACATCATTGGCTGAGATTTCCCAGCCATGTGATTTAGAATACTGTAATGGTGCCTAATTATATCAGGAACACATTCAATCACAATTATGTCGGCAGACTGAAAAAACTTCCAAAATAGTGTTTTATGATGGACTCTCTTTAACCATGTTAAGCTAGAAATGCTAAACTGGCCTGGACACTACATTATGCTGGGGTGGGTGTGGAGTGCAGTCAACATAAATCCAGCATACTCAGATGTGGAATGTAACTGACAAGAGCTGCTCCACGCAGACAGCAAATGTCCCTTCAGGGTCTCTATGTCAGCTGTCAGGTGGTGCTGCGTCCACATCAATTAACATACCCCCTAACTTCCCCCTTTTGCAAAAAGGTTGTCTGACACACCTTCTTCCCATCATTGCTTTCCCTTTTGCCCTGGTTTCTACTCTACTACATTGTCCAAGTCTAAGCTAGTCCCATTTAAGCCCATCTCAAGTTTATGTTCTACAGATTTCAAGAATGTACAGTACAGAAATTATGGGAGGACTTTTGAAGTAGACCAAATGATAGTTAGACTAGGTTAAGTTTCTTGAAGAAAAAAACATAATTTGATAACTATAGAATTTTGCATGTTATTCCATTTAAGACATTGTTATGATGCAAATATGCGTATTGTCAGGTATTACATTGATTGAAAAGATAGAGGATAGAGCTATTGCGGTCAGAGATAATACAATCATTTTGATAACATTATTATGGTTCATGACGACTTCTTTACCTGGTCCTTGACACAAGCAAGTTATTGTTTCACATGTGATGTACTCCTATTGGTCTATATTAAATAGTTTTGATTCATATCAAGTATTTTATCCCTGGGGCATGACTGAAGAGCATAGGTTGATCATAAGGGGAAGTGTGGACACATGGTTGTTTTCTATCTCTCTTTAACAGACGCACAGATGCATGCAAGCAAACACAAGCATGCACGCTGATGCCCAGCAAAGCCTGTTAACCATACACAAATAACCAACCATACACACACACAGTGCTTTTGTTGTGTAATAGACTTAATTTACATGGGGTGGACAGAAACACTAGATGAAACAAGAACCAGGCAAGCCTAGGTCTGCCGGCCCACCATTAGTAGGGATGAATGTTGATACCCCTGGCTGGATTCGATCTACGGTTTCTTATGTTGCAGACTGTGTCTTTAACCATTACGCTATTTAAACAGTGGGTGTTGTTGCATGTGAAACATGTGTAGAGATGTGGTATCTGTTTACTTCTGCATTGTTAAACCAAATAGTCAAAACTCCACAGATCTTGAAACTAATTATCTACATTAGCTAACATTCAAACCAACAGCAGGTATAACAGGGTCACTAGATTACATTCAACGTGTTAAATTAAAAAGAAATTACTGTAGATGACTAGCTAATAGCTATACAGTAATTAAATCAATCACTCCAATCACTCCATGGCTGGTTCCACTACACTATGTGAACTACACTATGTAAACTATAATCAAGAGGAATGTGTTTGTTGTTGGTGCAGTTCATCCATCACAATATAACCTTAAACAGTTTTACTTTAGGCGTACTATAATGTAACTACTGAAGCTTCTAGCCAGCAAAGTTTTAGTCAAGCTATACAGTACCTGTAATGAAAACAATGACACCAATCACTCCATGGCTGTTTAATTTCCCTAGAAAACAAAGACAGTTGAGTAGCCAACCACTACGCTACGTGAACTACTATGTAAATCAAAAGGAATAGCTGAATCTCAAATTGCATACTACGTACTACAAGCATCTCCTTTTGCGGATGATGGTGAAGTATGTACTGTTTTGTATATAGTAAGCTAGTATGCCAATATTGGGGCAGGTTGGGACATACTACATCATCATAAAATTGCGTCTCGACATTAGATCATTTTGTCATGGGTTAACATCACGCCAAGTTCGAATATTTAGCTAGACAAAATTAAGCATTGTGTTGAACTGACTAACGTTTCTTATTAAGTTTACTTCCACAACAAATAGCATCTATGAGCTGTATAGCTTTTGCCATTGTCCGTTTTAACAGCTTATTAGTGACTGAAGATGAACTTTACACTGCCAAAGTTATTTCATTTCATTGCACAACAATGTTAGTTTTTCTTTCATTCGTGAATGACATTGATTCAATAACTATCAATATAGGTGATGATAACTGACTTTTTCGTTGTGTTAAAAAACAAGACAATCATGGACATCCCTCCTTTTTTACTATGCAAGGGGTTGTGTTGTATATTAACCCAAAAAGCATGCACAGATGCGTACTTCGAAAATCCACCAGAAATAGTAGAACATTTGGGAACTTTTGGCCTACTTGTTTCAACATACTAATCTTCTCGCATACTATATAGTATGCAACTATGCGATTCAGCCAATATGTTCTGGTTGTCGGTGCAGCTTGTCCATCGCAATATATCCATAAACAGTTTTATTTTAGGCTTACTATAACATAGCTACTGAAGCATGTAGCCAGCAAAGTTGGCTGCGTGAACAAATCTTAAGACATAATTTGTTTTGTCCGTGGTGAGGATCGAACCTACATGGCAGTCTGTGTCTCCAACCACTAAGCTATTGAACAACCAATTACAAATGCAGCAGCAGATGTCACATTAGGTTAATTGCCAATTAGCAGCACACTTGTGTCAGCTATAAAAGACGTCTAACAATTAGCCTTTATAATATTTGCATTTTCAAAGCAACATGAGGCAACTAATGGAGTTCCAAAGAGAATAAATAGTCGCTGAAAACCTGCAGGTGTTTCGTTCACAAAAACTGCTAAATTATTCACAGGAACAGTGTTCACAGATTGAAGCTGACAAACAGGGATAGATCCTTAACAGGATAGTTTCTCAATACCCCAAATATACAGACTAAAAAATTGCTACAAAATTGAATCAGCACCTATGTGACCAAGTCTCAAAAACTGTACATCGTAAGCTTCACAAAGCCTGAAATAAGAACAAAATGACCATTCGGAAATCACTTATATTCCGGGCCAACACACAAAGACATTGTGTAAGGAAATAGAGAAATGAAGAAATGTAATATGGTCCGATCTTTCTACCTACACTACCATTTAAAGGTTTAGGGTCACTTAGAAATTTCCTTGTATTTGTCAAATTCTTTGTCCATTAAAATAACATCTAATTCATCCGAAATGCAGTGTAGACATTGTTAATGTTTTAAATTAGCTGGTAGCTAATTCAGTAGCTGGAAACCGATGATTTTCAATGGAATATCGACATAGGCGTACAGAGGCCCATTATGAACAACCATCACTCCTGTGTTCAAATGGCACGCTGTGAGTTTTAATAATTTAATCATTTTAGAAGGCTAATTGATCTCTAGAAAACCTGTTTGCGATTATGTTAGCACTGCTGAAAATTGTTGTGCTGTTTAAAGAGGCAGAGTTCTTCCTTGGTATACTGTCTGTGTTCTTTTGCCCATCCTAATCTTTTCTTTATATATCTAAGATATGACTCTGCTTAGAAGGCCAGCATCCCAGAGTAGCCTCTTCACTGTTGATGTTGAGACTGGTGTTTTGCGGGTACTATTTAGTGAAGCTGCCACACTACAATTAGTTGACGTCTGTGCACACTACCCCATAATGAAAGAATGAAAACACAATTTGGGAAATGTATGGAAATATGTCAATGGCTCAGTGGCTCTTAAAGATCTTTACCCTCGGTGGAGTTTTCCACACTGAAATTATATGGATTTGCCACTGATTGAAAAAAAATCTATAATGTCAATGTGGAAAATCTACAAATTAAATGAATTACAAATGCCACACAGAAAATAATTAATTGCATAAATATTTACTCCCTTTAGTAAAAATTTGGTGGAGGTATCCTTTGGCAGCATTTGCAGCCAAGAGTCTAATTGGATACGTTTCTACCTGCTTTAGAAATATGGACACTTGTTTCTTCATTGTTTGCCCACTCTTCTTTGCTAATTGTTAAACTTTTTCCACATACTCTCATTTAGACTTCTTGTTTTAAGCCACTCCAGTGGGGCTTTGGGGTCATTTTCTGGCAGGAATTCCCAGGTCTCTCACAGTTTTTTCTTTCCAGGAGTTCTCCGTAATCTGCTGCATTTTCTTTTGCCCTCTATCTACACTAGCTGTCCAGGCCCTGACACAGAGAAGCATGCCCATAGCATGATGCTGCCACCACCATGCTTCAGGGTAGGAATGGGGTTCTGAAGATGAATTGCGGTGGTAGGCATGTGCCAAACAGTGTTTAGCAAATCATTCCTGAAAAGCTTTATTTTGGTGTCATCAGACAATTGAATTTGTCTCAGAGTCTCACACATGCTTTGTGAAGCACCCAGCCTATTGTTGCAATATGCCAGCTCAGCTGTGGAAGTCTGTAATTCCTTTAGAGTAGCTGTAGGCCTTTTGTTGGCCTCCCTGACTAGTGCTTGTCAGGTCCTTGCTGGGGTGTTGTTAGGCATCTCTACTCACTAGGGGGCCACAGCCAGGGCCTGAGTGTGGGGATGCCTCTAGGCATCTATATGTTTGAGTTTTGGTTTTCCCCAATTAGAGGCAGCTGCACTCCATTGCCTCTAATTGGGGACCCTATTTAAGTTCTGTTGTTTCTCCATGTTTTGTAGATCATTGTTTGTGTCAGTTGTCTTGTACCTCGCAGTATGCCTCTGATTTTGTTATTTGTCTTTATGAGAAGAAGTAATAAAAGGATGTTTCCCGTTACTCACTCTGCGCATTGTGTCCTACCTGCCTTTGACCGTGACAGTGCCTATCTCGCTTGTGCTATAAATAACTTTATTGGAGGTTTACTTTAATGTTTCTTCTTCTTTATTAAAAGACGAAGAAAGGGGATGAATACAAATGTAATTAATGACTTTCTGTTTTAGATTCAAAATTGATTTATAACAATTTCCTGATTTTATTTTTCAGTTTGACTTTTTAACTTGTTGTGTAGATCAGTTGCAAAACCCCTGATTTAATCATGTCATGAGTAACATGTGTGAGGGCTGGGTTTGCCTATGTGGTTTTGATTTTTATTTTGTAACGTTGTTTCAGTATTGTTTTAAATGTAGCCTTCTTCCCTGTATTAGTCCTAATGAGTTTCACCTGTGTCTCTGTTCACCTGCTCTCTATCAGTTCCTCTATACACTCACTTATTATTAGGAACACCATTCTAATACTGTGTTTGACCCCCTTTCGCCTTCAGAACGGCCTTAATTCTACGTGGCATTGATTCAACAAGGTGCTGAAAGCATTCTTTACAAATGTTGGCCCATATTGATAGGATAGCATCTTGCAGTTGATGGAGATTTGTGGGATGCACATCCAGGGCACAAAGCTCCCGTTCCACCACATCCCAAAGACGCTCTATTGGGTTGAGATCTGGTGACTGTGGGGGCCATTTCAGTACAGTGAACTCATTGTCATGTTCAAGAAACCAATTTGAAATGATTCGAGCTTTGTGACATGATGCATTGTCCTGCTGGAGGTAGCCATCAGAGGATGGGTACATGGTGGTCATAAAGGGATGAACATGGTCAGAAACAATGCTCAGGTAGGCCGTGGCATTTAAACGATGCCCAATTGGCACTAAGGTGCCTAAAGTGTGCTAAGAAAACATTCCCCACACCATTACACCACCACCACCAGCCTGCACAGTGGTAACAAGGCATGATGGATCCATGTTCTCATTCTGTTTACACCAAATTCTGACTCTGCCATCTGAATGTCTCAACAGAAATCGAGACTCATCAGACCAGGCAACATTCTTCCAGTCTTCAACTGTCCAATTTTGGTGAACTCATGCAAATTGTAGCCTCCTATTTGTAGTGGAGATGAGTGGTACCCAGTGGGGTATTCTGCTGTTGTAGCCCATCCGCCTCAAGGTTGTGCGTGTTGTGGCTTCACAAATGCTTTGCTGAATACCTCGGTTGTAACAAGTGGTTATTTCAGTCAAAGTTGCTCTTCTATCAGCTTGAATCAGTCAGTCCATTCTCCTCTGACCTCTAGCATCAACAAGGCATTTTTGCCCACAGGACTGCCGCATACTGGATGTTTTTCCCTTTTCACACCATTCTTTGTAAACCCTAGAAATGGTTGTGCGTGAAAATCCCAGTAACTGAGCAGATTGTGAAATACTCAGACCGGCCCGTCTGGCACCAACAACCATGACACGCTCATAATTGATCGCCTATCAATCAGAAGGATTTCTGGCACCCAGGTGTCTTTTATACAGGTAACGAGCTGAGATTAGGAGCACATTCGTAAAGGGAGTGCTCCTAATTTCAGCTTGTTACCTGTATAAAAAGACACCTGTCCACAATCAATCAATCAGATTCCAAACTCTCCACCATGGCCAAGACCAAAGAGCTGTCCACGGATGTCAGGAACAAGATTGTAGACACAAGGCTGGAATGGGCTACAAGAACATCGCCAAGCAGCTTGGTGAGAAGGTGACAACAGTTGGTGTGATTATTCGCAAATGGAAGAAACACAAAATAACTGTCAATCTCCCTGGGTCTGGGGCCCCATACAAGATCTCACCTCGTGGAGGTGCAATGATCATGAGAACGATGAGGAATCAGCCCAGAATTACACGTGAGGATCTTGTCAATGATTTCAAGGCAGCTGGGACCATAGTCACCAAGAAAACAGAGGGGTCAAATACTTATTTCATTCATTAAAATGCAAATCAATTTATAACAGCAGGGGATAAAATATTTGTTTCTCTCACTGTATTTGGAGCTTCTTTGTGAGGTATTGGGTTTTTTGCCACTCTACTGAGCCTTTCTTTTCTTGTCGATTCCAGTGTTAACCAGTGTACCAGATCAATGCCTGTCCGTTTTGTATGTTTACCTTGATTTTACTTCAGTCCTTCTGTACCTGGACCTCTACCTGATCTGACCTGCCTGTGTACCAACCTTTTGCTTTCCCTGTTTTTCTGGATTTTGGATTCTGGATTTGGGTTTTTATTAAAACATAGCACTCTGTGCTTTGATCCACTCCCTTGTCCATGCATTCATGACAGCATGATAAAATGTGAAAAACTTCAAGGGCCATTTCTTATGCCCCTTCGAATTATGCTTGAATACATTCTAAGTCCTCTGATCATCCTTGAATAGGAGAACAGGAGAAACTTCCCAAATCCAGGTGCGCAAAGCAGGTGTACCTAATCAAGACTTGATGCTGTAATCACTTTCTAATTTGTTTCCACAAACCATTGAATAAAGTTAATGAGAAATGTAATCTTGATTTTGCAAACAATTTCTAATAACATATTTTTTGATAATGCATTATTTTGTATTTTGTTTAAAAATATCAATTATAAACTAAGACTAACTCAGAAAATGTGGAAAAAGTGAAGGTGTCTGAATACTTTTCAAAGTGTCTTGCAAAAGTATTCAGAAACCTGACCAGTTCTCTTTCTGAACTGAATAACAAATGGTACACTGACATTTGGTTCTGTTTGACGCTGACACTAAACCAATTATTAAGGTGACTTTGGTTTCATACTGGAAAATATACAGTGGGGAGAACAAGTATTTGATACACTGCTGATTTTGCAGGTTTTCCCACTTATAAAGCATGTAGAATACCTGGAATTTTTATCATAGGTACTCTTCAACTGTGAGTGATGGAATCTAAAAATAAAATCCAGAAGATCACACTGTATGATTTTTAAGTAATTAATTTGCATTTTATTGCATGACATTAGTATTTGATACATCAGAAAAGCAGAACTTAATATTTGGTACAGAAACCTTTGTTTGCCATTACAGAGATCATACGTTTCCTGTAGTTCTTGACCAGGTTTGCACACACTGCAGGAGGGATTTTGGCCCACCCCTCCATACAGACCTTCTCCAGATCATTCAGGTTTCGGGTCTGTCGCTGGGCAATACGGACTTTCAGCTCCTTCCAAAGATTTTCTATTGGGGTCAGGTCTGGAGACTGGCTAGGCCACTCCAGGACCTTGAGATGCTTCTTACGGAGCCACTCCTTAGTTGCCATGGCTGTGTGTTCCGGGTCATTGTCATGCTGGAAGACACAGCCACGACCCTTCTTCAATTCACTTACTGAGGCAAGGAGGTTGGCCAAGATCTCGTGATACATGGCCCCATTCATCCTCCCCTCAATATGGTACAGTCGTCCTGTCCCCTTTGCAGAAAAGCATCCCCAAAGAATGATGTTTCCACCTCCATGCTTCACGGTTGGGATGGTGTTCTTGGGGTTGTACTCATCCTTCTTCTTCCTCCAAACACGGCGAGTGGAGTTTAGATCAAAAAGCTCTATTTTTGTCTCATCAGACCACATGGCCTTCTCCCATTCCTTCTCTGGATCATCCAGATGGTCATTGGCAAACTTCAGATGGGCCTGGATATGCGCTGGCTTGAGCAGGGGGACCTTGCGTGCGCTGCAGGATTTTAATCCATTAGTATCATGCTGTTACTAATGGTTTTCTTTGAGACTGTGGTCCCAGCTCTCTTCAGGTCATTGACCAGGTCCTGCCGTGTAGTTCTGGGCTGATCCCTCACCTTCCTCATGATCATTGATGCCCCACGAGATGAGATATTGCATGGAGCCCCAGACCAAGGGAGATTGCCCCTCATCTTGAACTTCTTCCATTGTCTAATAATTGCACCAACAGTTGTTGCCTTCTCACCAAGCTGCTTGCCTATTGTCCTGTAGCCCATCCCAGCCTTGTGCAGGTCTACAATTTTATCCCTGATGTCCTTACACAGCTCTCTGGTCTTGGCCATTGTGGAGAGGTTGGAGTCTGTTTGATTGAGTGTGTGGACAGGTGTCATTTACACAGGTAACGAGTTCAAACAGGTGCAGTTAATACAGGTAATGAGTGGAGAACAGGAGGGCTTATTAAAGAGAAACTAACAGGTCTGTGAGAGCTGGAATTCTTAGTGGTTGGTAGGTGATCAAATACTTATGTCATGAAATAAAATTGAAATTAATGATTTAAAAATCATACAATGTGATTTTCTGGATTTTTGTTTTAGATTCCGTCTCTCACAGTTGAAGTGTACCTATGATAAAAAATTACAGACCTCGGCAGTGTATCAAATACTTGTTCTCCCCACTGTATGTAACAAAATAAAATAAATGCTACAGATTCTCAAATGGATTGATATTTGGATTTTGACTGAACCACTGTAGGACAATAACTTTTTGTTCTCAAGACACTCCATGGTTGCTTTGGCCTAGTACTTCGGATAATTGACCTGTTGCATTCTGAATTTCCTCCCAGGCTTATTTTTTTTAGTGGACTGTAGGTTTCCCAGTATTCTGTTTTGACAAGCAAATGAAAAGCATCCCCACAGCATGCTGCCAGCACTGTACATATCTGTATGGATGGTCTGTCTTGACGCATGGGCCGTGTTAGGATTACGCCACACATATCACTTTGAGTTCTGTCTATGGCACATCTGATCACTAAACCATTTTCCACATTAGAGCAAGGTCAATGTATTTCTTTCAATTGGTACTTTTTACATAACAGCTCATTTCATGCCATTCTCCAATACAAGCCATTTTTATGCAGTGCTTTAAAACTGGCACCTTAACTACATTCCCAGTCACTGTGTAGCTCCTCCAAACAGATTGTTGGCTTTTCTGGGACTTTCTTTCCAGTTCTTTGCAGTGCCTAGATGATGTGATACAGCCTCCACTTCCTGATGATTGATCCAGGGGTCCTTACTAAGATATCAAAACGCTTATTTATTTTGTACCATTTTCGTAATCTATGCCTGTATTTCAACATATTTCAGTTTTTTTTCCGCACAAATATTATCTAACATAAAATAAAACAGACACATTTTTTTTTCAGTATTAGTGTTTCAATATAACATATCAAACAGAATGACATTTCTGCAATTCAGTAAGAGTAGAGAATTAGTCAGGAATTTAAATATGTTTCCTTGATGTTTGGTTTTGCAATAAGAGTTCTGAAAATGTACTACTACGTTCTTAAGGTTAGCTACGGTACTCAATAGTCTTCATAAAATGAAGAAAGCCAAGAAACGTTAACAGTCAGATAAATCCTTTCTTTGTTTTCAGAGCGGTTTGGACATGTTGGTGCGGGTTATGTATGGGCTGCACCTTATCTGCAATTTACATGAGAGCTAAAGATTTTATCTAATACATACTTTTCAGTTTACTTTTATGTAAAATATGCCATTCATGATGATAGTGTTCGTGCAATTTCCAACCGATATGTTGAGTCATAAAAGAGAAAGATTTGGAGAGAGGGGTAAAGAGGAGTGGATATGAGCTCAATATTAATATCACGCGCTGAGATAGCAGAGGATGATACACAGCCGCACGAGCACAGGAAGGCATACCAGGCACACGGTAATTAACGATGGGACACCTGTTCAAATTGATGGTTTGGTCAAATTATTTACGAAATAGATCTGGTCTGTGGAAAGAATTGGGCAAGGATGGGATAATCTTGGTAGCATTTGTTTGAACTCTATGACCCACTGCGACGTTGTTATTGACATTGGCTTGATGTCTCTAATGTAATCGAGAAGGGTGTAGCTCATTGCGGATCCATGCGTGCAGCTATAGTTTGTGCGTAAATGCAAAGGATGAATATATATGCAGCATTAACCTGTATATAGATATTCAACTGCGGATAGACGGAGCTGCTACCTGTTATATAGAACATTTAGATAATTTGATACAGGTTACTTCACGCAAGCTTTGGAACGGACTGGAGCGTTGTGCCCGCAAAAGGCACGGAGAGGAGTGTTGTCCCCAACAGCCTAATATTAGACTGTTTAGTTGTAGCTTTGGCAGAACGTGGATACGTTTTTCCTAACGTAAAAAAAATGAAGAAAGTTTAGAATGAACAGAAACATTGTAACATTTCTAAACGAAATAAGAGAGTAAAACCAATGACTCGACTTGGCGAAACAGCCGGCTATATACGCGCAAGTGACAATACTGTTGCACATAAAAGGTCGGAAAAAAACTTCGAAGCCATTCACAAGCAAGTTAATCTAAAAACAAAAATACACATTCAAAACACCAAATAAATATTTAAGTATTCACACTCACCGCGCCGAGTAGAATTGTTATCAACAGAGTATCCATTCTCAACTCCAGATTTAGTCGTTTTTTTTTTCTGATTACAAACCACTAGAACTTTAAAACATAACTTATTTCGAAGTTAATATAGCGACAAATAATAAGCATAGGTGCTTTTGATCCCTTCTGCTTATCCCACGCGTATAAAGTAGGCTTCTCTGTAATCTTCATGCGGATTGTCTGACGTATTATTTTTTATTTTTCCAACAGAATCTCTTAAACATCTCTAACAGAAATCAGTCTGAGCTTGCATTAAACTCTTCGGGAAACAACCTGCAGAGATTTATTCATATAGCCTATGTTACGGACAATATGGAGCGCACTTGCGAAAAGCAGCCTAGCGCGGAATGAGAGATGCACTGATAGTCTTTTCTCGCTTCACTGCTCCGACTCAAATGACAGCTGAGTCTCTTTCGTGGACTCGGAAGACGATCAACCGCCCACCACTCCCAACATTCATGTTCTGTTTTTTTCTTTTACAAAACAAATATTATACTTTTTACTCCCCTTTCCCTTCCACGGTCTCTCTGCATCTTTGCGGACAGTCAGACCATTTGGACTTTAATTTGATACATTTTATGATTACATTACCGACCATAAGCAGAATGAAATACAGACAAAAAGGGATCTGTTTACCGAATAATTCAATGCAACTGCTTAACAAATTAACAGTTGGCCGTCCAGTGCAGACTGCAGAGACAACTTTATCATAGGAAAATTGACATAAAAGGGTATTCCCAGTAGCATCTGTGTTATACAGAAGTGTCGGTTTACCAGTTTCAACATTATTTTTCTGCTTTTAGTATGATCGCCTTGTTATGGTCTGGCATTTGTTTCGAATTTGCGACTTGGCTAACAAAACTAAACCAAATATGAGGTTGTTTGGCATACTTTTTAGAAAAGGTATTTGGCCAATGATACATTTTATTGATTTGAAGTAAAATGATGGAAGTGCATGACTGTCAGCTTGAATTTCAGGGTGTTTTATCCATATACATTTCATATGGAAATAGTGCCAAAAAACTTTATGTTTGGGGCCCTTCATTGTCCCC
Organism: Esox lucius; assembly: GCF_011004845.1. Lineage (NCBI taxonomy): Eukaryota > Metazoa > Chordata > Actinopteri > Esociformes > Esocidae > Esox > Esox lucius. The sequence continues at coordinate 32,261,154 of NC_047573.1, read as the reverse complement.
ACCATCCTGACCCTTGTCTTTGCTGATGAAGGCTGTCCAATAGCATGAGGCTGACCATGCTTGAAGGAAGCAACTTTGTACTTTAGGTGATGAGCCATGTTGGCTTTGCACAAACATATCTTCTAGAATTAAGGCCAAAAGTTTCTCATTGGACGAAACGTTCCCAAATTGACTTCAGAGATTCAACTTGTCTTCTTGCAAAATGTATACAGGTTTGGATGTTTTTAGGTCAGACAGTCTTCTGTCTTGCCATCCTTCCCCACAGGTAAGAGAATATGCAAAATGGTTGCTATATGCAAGGTGTCAATAAAACACCAGAGACAGTCATCACAATTTCAAATTATTTACAGTACACCCAAGGTACAATGTTACATTTCAAATACTGCACACAGCAGGTTACATCCAATGAATGACATTTATTACCCTAGCTAATTCCTGCAGCTACTTTAAGGTTGGAGTTGGCCTCTTGGTAATATTCCTGATGGTCTTTCTCCTTTTATATATTATATATTATGTTATATATTTTGGAGGTATGTCCTGATCTATGCATTGTCCTGGTTGTGCTATACTGCTTTCACTTCTTATTAATGATGGTCTTCATATTGTCTCATGGTAAATGTTCTTCCATATCCCTTTCCTGATCAATACCATTTATTAACAATAAGATTCTGTTGATCTTTTGTTAGCTATTGGAATATACACTGCTCAAAAAAATGAAAGGAAGAAGTAATCATCACAGTACAACACCAAGTCAATTAAAATTCAGATATATAAATCTGTTCAGTTAGGAAGCATAAGAAGTGCACTGGAGAGCATAGGCGGAAACGCCGGGGGAGACGAGGACACAATTAACCATGTCATTTCAATAATATTAATAAGACACAGTGAAAGCACTTAGTAGTAGTTCAAACAAAGGATATGTTAGACATTTCTTTACTTCCACCACTCAGTACATGAAAACACATTTCAAACCGTAATCAGCCTTCATTTTTGCTGCATTGAATTACAGGTCACACTTTATGTTAGTAAGCAGTTAGCTGACATTTGCTAGAAAGCTACAGTAATACCAACCAGTGTTTGCAGCTTTTTGAATTTGAGTAAATGAGAGAGGCTTGCAATGCAATGTATTTAGTGTTCCTTAGCTGGCACGTTGGGCACATTTTTAATGACAGCCTGCAGGCAAACATAGGCTCGGGCGGGTCAATTTACAGATAGGGTTGTATAGCAAAAATAGCATTTGGGCATTTTTTTGTGGAATCTGCGGGCAACTCCCGGTAAATCCCATGTGCTTGCTTCGCTTTACGACATCTGTCTTAGAACGTGCGTTCCATTTGCGTTATCTTTCGCTGGTGGTGGTGGTGGAGTGCATTCCACAGCTCGTGGATGAGTGACTGTCATTGGGGTTTGGGATACGATGTACATATGCACAGGTTGCGTGGTCGTAGCGTGCTGTTGGCAATTCATTTGTGATGTGTGTCTTGGGATTATTTGCTTGTGTGTTGTGGGCTTTTATGCAGACTCGATTACTGGTTGCACTGTCGTGGTTGTCTGTTGGGTGCAGGGGCGAACTGGCCATCGGGAGGTTCGGGAACCTTTCCCGGTGGGCTGGGCCGAAGTTTTTGCTGGACTGCATAAGCGGAGCCGGCCTAGAAGAATGAATGTGCCTCATTCACCAAAATCTTCCTAAGAAATGTCTTAACCTTGTTCTTAATAAACTCCCTAAGAAAAGTCTACGTTGGATTCATGACATGTTCTTAAACAACAGAATTGTTTGCACCTGTGTTCTTAGGATTGATGAATCCCACGTCTTCGTAAGTGAAAGTGTGTGCCAGTTGTTCCTAATTAGCATTAGAAAACGCCCTGCAAATTCCCATATGATACTTCAGGGCTGTGTGCAAGACAAGTTGGAGAATGTCCAAAAGACACACAGACGGTGGTGGTCCACCGATTACCAAATGAAAAAAATAACTTTAGTAATTCTGAAATATGATTTCTTCTGCAAAAGGTAAATGCCAAACGAGGCATAACATTTAGTAGTCTTTCCAGTGGTTCTATATCCACCAACAAAACAGAGGCAATGTTTCTGGACAACGTCGCTCAATGTAAGTCCAAAAAATCCATTGCCAAACATAAGAGACATATGCTGACCAAATATGCAGGCCCTGAGTTATCTGAGATTGACCAGCGCATCGGGGCCATTATTGGTGAGACGGCACTCTCAGGTGTGTCATCAGCGGAGCAACTGGACACTGACCAACAGCTTCATATCCTCCAAGGCCATCTCCCACCAGTGAATCAGACGATAAGCAAGTCTTTCTGAATTTTTACAATTTTATGTCATAATTTAACCGAAAGCAACGGTGAAACCATTGGAAAGGAATTTTACACCAGTTTGTCAAACCAAATGTGGGCCTATGTGACTATGAATGAGTCCTCACCTGAATTCTTAGTTTATTAAGTTTGAAATCCTATTGCCTTTGCAGTAGGCCTATATTGAACAAACTGAAACATCAGTGCACTGTGACTGTTTTACTTTCAGTATTGTTTTGGTTTTTTATAGATCTCCAATCCAGGCAACCCCTCTGTGAAGAGGAACCTGACACCATTCGGCCTTCCTGCAGTAGGCCTGCCTCTGTACGTGCCCCCAGGTCCCGTCCAACTGTACGTGTCATCTCCGATGCGGTCTTGGATAACCAGGAGCGGATTGCGCAAAGGCTCTGTGAAATCGCTTCTGCACTGGCCACAATATCAGAAACACTTTAAGACATAAACACACATTTAAAAATATAAAGAATGCGCACTGAAACCTGTGTCATTTCATGTGTTTAATTTGTGGTATTTAAAGGACAAATAAAAAACGAGAAATTATTTGTTGTCTGACTTCCACGGCAAGTCGGTTGTCTGGACCCAGCATTGGGTCAGGACGTACATCCTGGTGTGGTGGCTGAAGTGGAAGTGGAACACCACACTTCATAGCAATGTTGTGTAACACACAACAGGCCATGATTATTCTGCAAACCTAAAAACGGTGTAAAGATGATCAAAAGGTAGAAAAACTAAATAAAATAAATTGTTCGAAATAGATTATTCTACAACATGTTCTCCATTTTTCAAACCTGAATAAAACAAGTAGACCTACTCACCTTCTCTGGCTTGTAAAGTAGCTTACCACCTGCTGTGTCCAAACACATCCAGCGTCCCTTCAGAATACTGATGGTTCGCTCAATGGTGGAGCGGGTGCGTGCGTGCCTCTGGTTATAAGAGGCCTCTTGGTGCATCTGAGGGTTTGTTAGTGGTGTCATTAGCCAGGGCGCAAGGGCATACCCCCAATCTCCTAATGAAACAAGTCATTAATAAAGAAACCTACTATTTGAAACCAACAATTGGAATTAGAAATTACTCAATGATGCTTAGCAATGAGCCATGCATCTCCAGCAGCTCCTTGTTTCAGGGGCATTCCCACAAAACTGTTCTGCAAAATATAAGAGTCATGTGCACCTCCTGGGAAGCGGGACACCACGTTCAATAGTTGGTTGTTGGAGTCACAGATGACTTGTACAATGAGTGATAAGATTAAGATTGACTAAGATTTATTTTTCAACAAATGATCAGAAATACATTACAGTAAAATCCTACCATTCCAAACGACTGTAGAATAAATAAAAAATATTTGAAACAAACTGTCATCACTCAAATGCGCGTAAGAGTGTTCTTGAGTGTGCATAGATTCTGTTCTTGGCTAAGAACAAATCCAAGATAAGAAAACATTAGTTAATGTCAGATTCTCCGTAAACAGTGCGTAAGTGGGGTTTAAGAACACATTACTTCTTAAGAACGTGAATTAGGCCCAATGTCTTATACTGTCTGACTGTCTGACTATCCTTGTAAAATAGCATAGTGGTTAGAGACGCCGCCTACAGATCAATAGGTCCTGTGTTCAACTCCTGTCACAGTCATAAAACCTCATGCCTTAGGGTTTGTTCAGGTCAGGCATAGAGTTTGCTGAGTAAAACCTTCAGTAGCCATGTTATAGGAAGCTTAAAATAAAACCGTTCTGGTGGATATTAGGATAGACAAATACTTTGCTGGCTACACGATTCTCTCGCCTTTTCACTTAATGAAAAGGTCTGTTTTCGTCACCTACAGTGCCTTGCGAAAGTATTCGGCCCCCTTGAACATTTCGACCTTTTGCCACATTTCAGGCTTCAAACATCCATCCATCCATCCATCATCTTCCGCTTATCCGGGGCCAGGTCGCGGGGGCAGCAGTCTAAGCAGGGGTGCCCAGACTTCCCTCTCCCCAGACACTTCCTCTAGCTCTTCCGGGGGGACACCGAGGAGTTCCCAGGCCAGCCGGGAGACATAGTCCCTCCAGCGTGTCCTAGGTCTTCCCCGGGGTCTCCTCCCGGTGGGACAGGACCGGAACACCTTCCCAGGAAGGCGTTCCGGGGGCATCCGAAACAGATGCCCAAGCCACCTCAGCTGACCCCTCTCGATGTGGAGGAGCAGCGGCTCTACTCTGAGCTCCTCCCGGGTGACCGAGCTTCTCACCCTATCTCTAAGGGATCGCCCGGCCACCCTGCGGAGAAGCTCATTTCGGCCCCCTGTATCGGGGATCTTGTCCTTTCGGTCATGACCCAAAGCTCATGACCATTGGTGAGAGCAGGAACGTAGATTGATCGGTAAATCGAGAGCTTCGCCTTGCGGCTCAGCTCTTTCTTCACCACGACAGACCGATACATCGACCGCATTACTGCAGAAGCTGCACCGATCCATCTGTCAATCTCCCGTTCCATCCTTCCCTCACTCGTGAACAAGACCCCTAGATACTTAAACTCCTCCACTTGAGGCAGGCACTCTCCACCAACCTGAAGTGGGCAAGCCACCCTTTTCCGACTGAGGACCATGGCCTCGGATTTGGAGGTACTGATTTTCATCCCCACCGCTTCACACTCGGCTGCAAACCGTCCCAGTGCATGCTGAAGGTACTGGTTAGAAGGGGCCAACACGACAACATCATCTGCAAAGAGCAGAGACGAAATTGTTTGGTCCCCAAACCTGACACCCTCCGGCCCCTGGCTGCGCCTAGAAATTCTGTCCATAAAAATTACGAACAGAACCGGCGACAAAGGGCAGCCCTGCCGGAGTCCAACATGCACTGGGAACAAGTCTGACTTACTGCCGGCAATGCGGACCAAGCTCCTGCTTCGGTTGTACAGGGACCTGACAGCCCTTAGCAAAGGACCCAGGACCCCATATTCCCGAAGCACTCTCCACAGGATGCCACGAGGGACACAGTCGAATGTCTTCTCAAAATCCACAAAACATTTGTGGATTGGTTGGGCAAACTCGCATGAACCCTCCAACACCCCGTAGAGGGTATAGAACTGGTCCAGTGTTCCATGGCCCGGACGAAAACCACACTGTTCCTCCTCTTTGTAGCGCCACCTTTTCCTGCGATTACAGCTGTAAGTCGCTTGGGGTCTCTATCAGTTTTGCACATCGAGAGACTGAAATCTTTGCCCATGCCTCCTTGCAAAACAGCTCGAACTCAGTGAGGTTGGATGGAGAGCGTTTGTGAACAGCAGTTTTCAGTTCTTTCCACAGATTCTCAATTGGATTCAGGTCTGGACTTTGACTTGGCCATTCTAACAGCTGGATGTGTTTATTTGTGAACCATTCCATTGTAGATTTTGCTTTATGTTTTGGATCATTGTCTTGTTGGAAGACAAATCTCCGTCCCAGTCTCAGGTCTTTTGCAGACTCCATCAGGTTTTCTTCCAGAATGGTCCTGTATTTGGCTCCATCCATCTTCCCATCAATTTTAACCATCTTCCCTGTCCCTGCTAAAGAAAAGCAGGCCCAAACCATGATGCTGCCACCACCATGTTTGACAGTGGGGATGGTGTGTTCAGGGTGATGAGCTGTGTTGCTTTTACGCCAAACATAAGGTTTTGCATTGTTGCCAAAAAGTTTGGTTTTGGTTTCATGTGACCAGAGCACCTTCTTCCACATGTTTGGTGTGTCTCCCAGGTGGCTTGTGGCAAACTTTAAACAACACTTTTTATGGATATCTTTAAGAAATGGCTTTCTTCTTGCCACTCTTCCATAAAGGCCATATTTGTGCAGTATACGACTGATTGTTGTCCTATGGACAGAGTCTCCCACCTCAGCTGTAGATCTCTGAGTTCATTCAGAGTGATCATGGGCCTCTTGGCTACAACCTTCAGTAGCTATGTTATAGGAAGCCTAAAATTAAACTGTTTACAGTTATATTGCGACTATTTCTGGTGGATTTTCGAATGATGTCTTCAGTGATGTGTTCAGGATAGACAAAACTTAGCTTACTACACGATTCTCTTGTCTTTTCACTCAACGAAAAAGTATATTATTGTCACCTATATTGATACAGTTGTTACTGTATCAATGTCATTCACGGATGGCTAATTAGCTGTTATAATGGCCAGTGGCAAAAGCAATACAGTTCATAGATGCTATTTTTGGTGGAGGTAAACTTAATAAGAAATGTTAGTCAGTTTAACACACTGCGTAATGGTGTCTAGCCAAATATTTTGCATACTGGCTATGACAATTAAACCAAGATAAGAGATTATTGTGTTTGGCAACAAAAATAAAAGAACAAGTATTAGTAAAGAGCTGGATTCTCTGGCCCTTAAAACCAGGGATCAAGTCCGTAATCTTGGTGTTTTGATATACTCAGACCTCACATTTAACAGTCATATCAAAGCAGTCACCAAAACAGCATTCATCTAAAATCATCTAAAAAATATAGCCAGAATCAAAGGCTTGGTGTCCCAAAAAGACCAAGAGAAGCTCATCCATGCTTTTATCTCTAGTAGGGTTGACTGCTGTAATGGCCTCTTAACTGGACTCCCGAAAAAGACGGTAAAACAACTGCAGCTCATTCAGAATGCTGCTGCTAGAATGTTAACCAGGTCCAAGAGAACAGAGCACATCACTCCGGTTCTTAAATCTTTGCATTGGCTTCCAATCAGTTACAGAATAGATTTCAAAGTGGTGCTTTTAGTTTATAAATCTCTGAATGGTTTAGGACCCGAAATTATTTCTGATATGGTTGCAGAATATAAACCGAGTAGGGCTCTTAGATCCATGAACACAGGTCAGCTAGTAGAGCCCAGAGTTCAAACTAAACATGGAGAAGCTGCGTTTAGCACTTATTCTGTACAAAACTACCAGAAGGTCTTAGACGATCTTATTATGATGTATTCATTTGTTTTGATTTTTTAATTTGAGGATTTGTTTTTATGTTATTGTACTTTCATATATTTTTCTTTGTAAAGCACATTGAATCGCTTTGATGTATGAATTATAAATGTATGCTATATAAATAAACTTGCTTTCTATAATGAAAGAAAACAACCTTTCATTTTATACTATTTTCTAATTCATATTTTGTCAAATAAAATAGTCTACAGTATGTGATTTGTAATGTATGTTCTTATTTACATCAAAAGTAATTGAAGTTGAGGCAATGGAGACAGACACGGAGTCGTGCAGTGACCGTAAAAGGTGCAGCAAAGCAGCTACGGAGCACTGTAGCGTTTTGAACGGGAATTGTGTAAATTAGTTACTGGTAATTGGAATTTTCTGTACATTACTAATATTACTAAGATTACTAATTACTAATATTCTTACATTTATATTATTTTTCTCTGTTAAAATACGTTAAAACTATATTATAGTACAGCTAACTTAATCGATTGTATAGTCAACATAAAGAAATCTGAATATTGAGAGGATGGAGGCAGGGTTCGATATAAAGAGAAAAACACCCTAGGAAATAGTAGAGAAGCAGACAGTTGAAATTAATGCAGAAGGATCCACCAGTAGTTCAATAGCCTACCTCACAAGCACAAGCTCATAAATGGAGGCAATTACATTGATAAGTAGCAAAAAGTATGTATCACATTAACTTGCAACGTTCAAGCATTTCGCTCATGCAATAGCAAACGGCAGGTTATTATAATAAAACCATATTTGTAAAGTCAAACGATGTAAATAACTATTTATTAAATGAAAAATCTAATACACTGTGTGCCACACTGAGCAAAACCCAGAGTTTTCAAGAACAGCGTAAGGTTGCAAATGGCAGACCTAGTGGTTCACATTGTCTTTTATGAACTATTTGGAAACATAAGTTATGTTAGGCATCAAGAAAACCGGCCATTTTTACTTCATCACAGGGTGGAGATGTCCAATGCTATTTTTGATGAACATTTTATTGCCAAATTATTTAATCTTGGCATGACACGGTTCCCTTTCCCAAGCTCAGGTTTTAAACAAGTGAACAACATTCCTACTATCCTGAGTAAACGATTGTAAATCAGTTTAGGATATGTGGATGTTCCTTTAACTTCGTTGACAAGCCAATCACTGCAGTCCTTATAAACCTGAAGCAGTCTAATGGTCACAATTTATGCTGTCTATAACTTTGATTTACTTTCTATTATTAGGATTTTGGTCAACTGGTGTCTTGTCAAAAAATCTGTCTACCTGGAAAGCACACAACAAAAGCAGCATTAAATTTAGCAAATTTACAAGGCTGTTATTGTAAATAAGAATTAATTCTTAATTGACTTGGCTGGTAAAATCAAGGTAAAATCAATAAAAATGGTGAAACATCATGGATATTCCTTATCACTGAACTGCCTGAAATAACAAAATGAAAATAAATACCAGAATTTTTGGTTTAATTCCCACATGGGATCAGTATAAAAACATATGAACATGCATGCATTCTCTACTGTAAATTGCTCTGAACAAGAGTACCTGTAAAAGTTTGTAAATTAAAAATGAAATACAGAGTATCAAAACGGATGTGTGTGGTTTAAAAAATTACAGTAACAATGACAACTGTACTCAGCACCTGTAATTTTAAAGATTTTAAAGAACTGAGAGGAGAAGTAGAGGTATTTTTGTTGAGTCATAAAGCAAAGAGCACCTGGTGCCATTTGGCTCTATTTCCTGTAAAGGGATGTAACATTAAAGGCTTCCTGTTAAATTACCCACCAACGAAACAGTAGCATGTGTACAACGTCTGTTTTTTATTCCATGTTGGGCATGACATGAATCCCAATAAATGGAATGTCAGCTTAAAAACTTTCTGGATTTCACTCCAACTAAAGAGGTCAGGAGTCTGTAATGCTATTTTTTTATATAAAGACATGGGTATGTGCATATAAGAAGTGAGTGTTTGTGTGTTTGTGCATCCGTGTGTATGTGTTGTACATGCGTGTTTTTGGGGGTGTGATACTAGTTGCACAATAATTGTGTCTCATACATGTTGGACCTTGTCTGTATGTGTGTGAACGTGTGTGTGAGTGTGAATTCTCCTTGTGATTCAGTCTATGTCACTGCTTCTGTATAAAGGGCTCCATTGACTTTCTGACTCTGCAGCAGCCTTCTCCGAAGCCTGAGGGGTCATTGTTGGGCAATGTGTTCAATTGCACAGTGTCTGATAATGATATCTGATCCATGCTCGCGGCTGTCCCCCCAAAACACCACAAATAAGTTCCCGCATTGACAAGGCTAAAAGTCAAGAACCCTGCTAATCTCATAAAGCTTCTGACTATGCAGACTTTACTTCCTAAATGTCAATCTGTTCCCTATTTCGCACACTCCTTTAGGCCAAATGCTGTTAATGATAAATTAAAAATGCACTAGGGAGTAGAGTGCCATTTGGCCCACATGTGAAGACAGTAGACACCACAAGCTCAAAACAACACGTCCTCTATTGTTAACAACACGTCCTCTATTGTTTTCAACAGGAGAGAAAGAAAGAGGTCTTCTCTCATCTGATACGTATACTTGGGTATCCTGCTCATCTCACCCCCCTCCTACTATGACATAGCCAATGTGGAACTCAAGTGAAGTGGGACACTAAGATGGGGTTCAGACAAGGTCAGCACCCTGAGAGGTTGTTTCCTGAGTGGTCAAATTAAAAGGTCACGTTCTTTAGCCTATTGCACATTTAGGGGAGTTTTTTGGGAAAATGTATAATTGCCCAGCTGCATTTCACTGGACTCTAAATTATCAATGATACATTTGCCATTAAAAGAAGATGATTTTGATATACATTCTCAAAAAGGCATTAACTATTGTCAAACATTTCTGCAACTGCTAGGTTAAATTATTTATTTACAAAACTGTTATTTTGCAACATCCACTGTTTTATGGTCATTTGTAAAACTGAGCCATTACTCCTTAACTGAGATACCTTTTTAAAACCCTGATCCATAAAATACAACTCTCTATCTGTCATTCACATCTGACAAAAGGTCATCAAAGGTAATTTACAGTTTGCTGCACTAAGCTAACATTCGTGCCATCATGTCCAACTGGCTTATAATAACATTGCCATCCATTTTCTACAGATGATTCTCTGTCAGTCTGGAGAATTCACTGTCTAATCACAATATAACTACGCACAGCATACTCTGTATCTAGAAGCAAATTAAGGATTACGTTGAGAAATAACCAAATCTTACTTCTGCTTGTTATTTTTAGAGGCTCATGTTTCCTACCTTAAACATGCATTCCAGGATTTCCAGCATGTTGTCTTGTTGGCTGACAACATGGTGAATAATTGTGGCATGAATTTAATCTAAAACAATAGTTCACATTCAAGGGGTTTTTGTGTGTTTTTTGTAGAGTTTTGATTATTATTTTGGTAAAATAATTGTTTGCAATAACTTTGTGTGTAAAAGCAATGAGAAATTATGGAGGACCAAACGTGCCATATAATTAAATATTCTGATTTGTATTTGCATTGTGTCTGTGCATCACATTTCAAAACCAATGGAAGGGGCTTTTAGTATGGGCTTGTTCCTGCTCTAGCTGTGGAACGTTTCTCCAAACAGCTCCGCAATGGCGGATTTCTTGACTGGAGGAGAAGATCCACTCCAGCCTTGAGCAGAGTACAACCGATGCTACTCATAGGGTCAGACCACCCTCACCTGATAACACCTTCCCGTTCAGTTCGAATGGGACCAAGAGGGGGCCCTGTAGCTGTGTGTACACAGTTGGGCTGGGCCATGCAGGAACCAACAACTTTCTTCTAGCAACCTTCAGGTGAGGGTACATGTCTGCACAGAACCTTCCTACCCCAGATTAAAGAGCTCCATCGCAATATGAAAAAACTATGGCAGCTTGACACACTTTTGGAGTGATATACCATATAGGAGTGAAAAGGAGATCACCTGCTCCAATCCTCTTGTTATGTCTTTCAGTTACCTGTTGAATGTTCAGTAACAGCCTAAGCATATAATAATAATAGTATAATAATACTGTATTGTTTCTATTCCAGAAACCACACACATGCTACACTGTATACACAATTATTAGGCAAGTGAGTATTTTGATCGTATTATTATTTCTATGCACATTATCCAACTCCAAACCAGAGAGAGGGAGGGTGTGGTAACAGTGAATAACACTTTATATCAAGGTGTGCATAATTATTAGGCAGGTTCATGACCTCAGGTAAAATGGGCCAAAAAAGAGATTGAACTGACACTGAAAAGTCATGAATTGTAAAATGCCTTTCAGACGGATGCAACACTCCTGAAATAGATGAACTATTGAGGCGTGACTACCGGACAGTCAACTGGGGCGCAAAAAATGCATTGAGAAGAAAAGACGCAAATTAACTGCAAAAGACTTAAGAATTAAACATGAAGCTACCAGGAAGCCATTATCCTCCAGTGCCACCATATTCCAGAACTGCAACCTACCTGGAGTGTCCAGAAGTACAAGCTGTCAAGTGCTCAGAAACATGCCCTAGGTCAAGGAGGCGGAAAGAAGACCACCACTGAATAAGATTCACCCGTTGAAGCGTATAGATTGGGCAAAGAAATACCTGTAGACAGATTATTCATGATTATTTTATGGACAGATGAAATGAGAGTGACTCTTGATGGACCAGATGGATGGGCCAGTGGCTGGATCACTAATGGACACAGGGCACCACTTCGAGTCAGGCACCAGCAAGGTGGAGGAGGGGTACTGATATTGGCTGCTATCATTAAGGATGAGATAGTTGGACCTTTTCAGGTTGAAGATGGACTGAAACTCAACTTCCATACCTACTGGCAGTTTCTGGAAGATACTATCTTCAAGCCGTGGTACAGGAAGAAGTCCTTAGCATTCAAGAAGGCCATGTTCTTTATGCAGGACAATGCTCCATCACATGCATCCAAGTACTCCACTGTTTGGCTAGCAAGCAAGGGCCTCAAAGATGCCCAAATAATTTTGGTCTCACCCCCATCACACTAATTGTCTTCTGCCAAGGTTTCTGAATGTTGATGTAGGTTTTGATTCATTTTTATTTTTTTTGAGGATGCATGGATTTACATTCTGAAAGAGGAAGAGAGATAGTCAGAAACAGAGAGAGAGATAATGACTGCCCTCTCCTTCATTCTACAGGCCCAAGCTAAGCTATGGGCTAACACTAGCTTGCACTATGTAATCCATCTGACCCCAGTGGCGTTGTTAGGCCTGGGTTTCTGGGGATCTTTTGAGAGTCCCTGGGTTTTTGATCCAATTCCAAAAAATGGAGATGAAGATGTGTGTGATGTTAACACAGCTGCAATGGTGTTAACAAATGCGCTCAGCAGGAGACAACATTTTAATAGTGTGCGCTTTGTTTCAACTGCGCATTGATCTTGCTCCACCCCTTCCCCACATCCAGTCCCAGTCTGGGCTAAGCCTTGAGTGGCTTGTAATCCTAGAATTGCTGCTGCCTGACCCGTCAACCTTGTTGACCACTGTGTTTCAATGGTCAGTGGGCTTGTAATGGATACCCTGTAATCTTACTTAGTAAGACAAAGTGGCAGCTAACCGCCACCCACTGATATCCCATCTGTCTGTTTTACGTAAGTGGACAGCAGAGGGGTGGTCCTGGAGTTAACCACTATCCTTGAATCTGGTTGCCGGTGAACAGGGGTTTTCTCCAGGTGTGGCTAATCACGGTAATATATGTGTCTGCGCTTGTGTTTGTGCACGTGTAATGGACATCACACTTCTTAACGAGGATCTCTTCCTCCACAGTCTGACTGTCCCAGACAGTTGTTGTGCCACTCACAAGCCAGCTTAGATATGGCTGATATGGAAATGGGGGCTTAGCTCAAAGCCAATAGGGGACATCTATGGAGTTACTTTTGTTTCAATAAGTATTAGTATTGCAAACAAAATAATTAATATTGAAAGTAAAACAACAACTAAAAAGTATTAAGATCAAAAATATATATATTGCAAATTAAATCTTTTGAAATGTGAAAACAAATTGAATGAAAATGAATGCAAATAAATCCTTGAGAGGGAATATTTTTTCTTGATAATGCGATTGGGTTAAAACAAATGTGTTTTTGGCTGCATGTTTTTTTCTATCTTTGGTTACGTTACCCTGGATTTTCCTCTTGTTTTCTTTATTTGCGGTTGGGAGTTTTTGACACAAATTTTACGGTGGGAGGGTTTAAGAGAGGAAATGCATCTCCATTGGTCAACCAGACTGGGCAACACCAACACCTCCAGTCGGTTTATGTTGTAGGCTTGCTACAGTAATAGGTAGACAGGCTATCATGCATGGAACTATGTTTGAGTGGACTTACGTGAAATAAGCGCAACAGTATGCTGACTAAACAACTTAGCCCGGATGCAGTATCTCACAGAAGAAGAAAAAGCTATGGTAAATTGTTTTGTTCCTTGTAACAGTTGTAACTAGCTATTTAGGGTTTCTGTTTGCCTGTTTAGGAGGTCCAGGTGACCTAAACAGGTGGCTGGAGTGGAGGAGAGTGGTGACAGACAACAGTGGAAGTAATGTTCACATACCACATGTATATCATCCTCACTGAGTTTATCTAAAACAGATGATACAAGTGGCCTAGATATTTCCTATTAGTTAAGCCTATAATTACTTGGATAGGTAGGAAGTTGAGGTGCCAGCATCATTGTGGATTGTGTCTAGTTTATCATAGGCAACATAATATTAAGTAATATTAATGTGTTTGTTGTGTACCAATTCTTCACCCTTATTCCAAAACAAACTGCTCTTGTACACTTCTTTGCATTCATTTTGCAATATAATAGGAAGTCCCTCCTGTCACTGCTTAAACACATATCATTTTATACATTAGGAGGTTGCAGGAACACACCTTGGAGAAGAAATAGCCAAATTGGATTTGTGCTCTCTCAACCAACTCTATGTCTAGCCCAGTAGTTAAAGTCAAAAGTGATATACAGGTGCTGGTCATAAAATTTGAATATCATCAAAAAGTTGATTTATTTCAGTCATTCCATTCAAAAAGTGAAACTTTTATATTCATTCATTACACACAGACTGATACATTTCAAATGTTTATTTATTTTAATTGTGATGATTATAACTGACAACTAGTGACAATCCCAAATTCAGTATCTCTGAAAATTTGAATATTACTTAAGACCAATACAAAAAAAGGTGTTATGAGAGACCAGGTTGCTCTGCTAGTGGCCTTCAGCTCGTCTGCATTGTTGGGTCTGGCATATTGCATCCTTCTCTTCACAATACCCCATATATTTTCTATAGGGTTAAGGTCAGGTGAGTTTGCTGGCCAAGAACAGGGATACCATGGTACTGGTAGCTTTGGCACTGTGTGCAGGTGCCAAGTCCTGTTGGAAAATGAAATCTGCATCTCCATAAAGTTGGTCAGCAGCAGGAAGCATGAAGTGCTCTAAAACTTCCTGGTAGACGGCTGGGTTGACCTTGGACCTCAGAAAACATTGTGGACCAACACCAGCAGATGACATGGCACCCCAAACCATCACTGACAGTGGACATTTTACACTGGACTTCAAGCAACGTGGATTCTGTAACTCAGCAGCAGTCCAGTCCTTTTTGTCTTTAGCCCAGGCGAGACGCTTCTGATGCTGTGTCTTGTTCAAGAGTGGCTTGACACAAGGAATGCGACAGCTGAAACCCCTGTCTTGCATACGTCTGTGCGTGGTGGTTCTTGAAGCACTGACTCCAGCTGCAGTCCACTCTTTGTCAATGGGTTTCCCCCACATTTTTGAATGGGTTTTGTTTCACAATCCTCTCCAGGGTGTGGTTATCCCTATTGCTTGTACACTTTTTTCTACCACATCTTTTCCTTCCCTTCGCCTCTCTATTAATGTGCTTGGACACATAGCTCTGTGAACAGCCGGCCTCTTTAGCTATGACCTTTTGTGTCTTGCCCTCCTTGTGCATGGTGTCAATGGTTGTCTTTTGGACAGCTGTCAAGTCAGCAGTCTTCCCCATGATTGTGTTGCCTACAGAACTAGACTGAGAGACCATGTAAAGGCCTTTGCAGGTGTTTTGGGTTAATTAGCTGATTAGAGTGTGGCACCAGGTGTCTTCAATATTGAACCTTTTCACAATATTCAAATTGAATTTGGGTTTTTCATTAGTTGTCAGTTATAATCATCAAAATAAAAGAAATAAACACTTGAAATATATCAGTCTGTGCGGAATGAATGTATACATTATACAAGTTTCACTCTTTGAATGGAATTACTGAAATAAATCAACTTTTTGATGATATTCTAATTTTATGACCAGCACCTGTACAAGCAGCATGGTAGAGTTAACATCTATTACATTTATATTTATTCATATCCTTCCCCAATGACACAAGTTACTTAGGGGGTTGGTGATCTACAGTATGGACTGAAATAACTGTAGTTATTTTGGGAGGGGAAAAACACCACATTTATTTTATTATTTGATCCGTACCAGACATTGTGCATCTATTTGATATCCAAACACTCAGAGGTGAGTGGGACAGCTAAATAACGCCATTGCTATGTGAAGGCAACCCCAGCAATTTCTCCATCAGATACCTTCCTGTATTTGAGATGCTGCTGGACAAGCTGCCCTCCATCAGTCAGGTGAAGATGCTCTCGTATGTGAAGAAGCGAGGGCTAGATTTGCAAAAAAATGGCAAAAACAAATATGTGTTGCCCTGAGCCCCCTTTTTCAAATGGTCTGTATTACTACATTCAGAGAGGGATTGTATGAATGCATACTTTGGTTTAGGATTATGAGTTGTGTCCTGATTCATCACCCTGTCAACGTGTGGACTCGTTTTGATGGACAGCAAATGGACATCTGTTCCTGTGTTATGACATTCAACTACTCAAAATGACTACAAATTGTGGCATACTGTTCATGTGAAAAGTGAAACAGTATTAGTTTTACATTGACCCTCTGTTTTAGGTTTCCACTTTCATTGTACCCCTCCAGGTCTCAATCTGCGGATCCGTGGATGCATCACTCTGTGCTCATTTGCATAAATATTAATGAAAATCTAATCGCTATAATCGTCCGGTTTCAATGCATATTGTATGTAGCCACCTTCCTGAAGCATTCCATGTATTGTTTGGGTTGCTATGGGGACCACAGCCTGCAGGAGGAAAACGTCACCAGGCAACGACATTGACCATGCATCTTAGAAAGGCTAATGTGTAAAGACTATAGGGATTACAAAGGTGTACATCGCTGTTAATGATGTATTGAATCGTAATACATCGTTTGTATTATAAATATGATACAAAAATGTTTTTCTGTCACATAGTATGAGGATGTTTTGGGGTTTTTGGGGAAAAGTTGGAGTCCAAACTGCTCTACCGATCTTGTCATTACTCAGAAAACAGAAATTATTTATCTTCTTTCTAATTTCTTTTATAATGTTTTATTTCTAGGTAGAAGAACAAATTTGTTTTGGGGTGCCTATATTTTTGACCTGTTATTTATTTTGTTCAATAGTTTCAACCCAATGCAATGTAATATGACAGTAAAGGCATGGAACTATCAGGGAATACCATTGAGACAAAACTTCATAATGCTTTCAATCAAATTTTATCATGCTGAATGGCAGAAATATTTTCCAAAATATATTATTTTGCCTTTCCAACTGAGTTTTCTAAATGGTTACCCAGAAGTCTGTCCTGGAATAGGCCACTCCAGGACCTTGAAATGCTTCTTACCAAGCCACTCCTTCGTTGCCCGGGCGGTGTGTTTGGGATCATTGTCATGCTGAAAGACCCAGCCATGTTTCATCTTCAATGCCCTTGCTGATGGAAGGAGGTTTTCACTCAAAATCTCACGATACATGGTCCCATTCATTCTTTCCTTTACACGGATCAGTCGTCCTGGTCCCTTTGCAAAAAAACTGCTCCAAAGCATGATGTTTCCACCCCCATGCTTCACAGTAGGTATGGTGTTTTTGGATGCAACTCAGCATTCTTTCTCCTCCAAACACATCAAGTTGAGTTTTTACCCAAGAGTTTTATTTTGGTTTCATCTGACCATATGACATTCTCCCAATCCTCTTCTGGACCATCCAAATGCTCTCTAGCAAATCTCAGACAGGCCTGGACATGTACTGGCTTAAGCAGGGGGACACGTCTGGCACTGCAGGATTTGAGTCCCTGGCGGCGTAGTGTGTTACTGATAACAAGTTCAAACAGGTGCCATTAATATAGGTAACGAGTGGAGGACAGAGGAGCCTCTTAAAGAAGAAGTTACAGATCTGTCTCATCTTTTTAAGTGGGAGAACTTGCACAATTGGTGGCTGACTAAATACTTTTTTGCCCCACTGTACATTATGATTTAGGGTTAATTCTGTTCCACAGCTAACTAGTTAAATTATAACACTCTGTCATTTGTCTATCAGCTTTCTAGCCAGCTTCACCTTAGCCTGTTAGATATCTAACATTGGTGCACGAGATGATTCGACCTGCGTTATTTATGGAATTTGACAAAGCAACTTCATAGTATGCATAGAGTAACAAATAACAGACTAGCAATTTGTATCAGAAAGCACGATTGGGTTTGCTTTACTCGCGGAAACCCAAATTAAGTTCAATAAACAATATACTTATTAATGTAACAAGCCTACAGTGTAAATGAACTGGAGCTAATGATGTTGCCCAGTCTGTCTTAACCAATGGAGATGCATTTCCTCTCTTGATCATGCCCACCGTGAAATTTGTGTCAAAAACTCACAACCGCAAAAAATTAATTGAGAGAAAAATGCAGGGTCACGTAACAAAAGACAAATGCAATCGTTTTAACGGAATCACGTTATCACAGCAGTATACACTCACCTAAAGCAGTATACACTCACCTAAAGGATTATTAGGAACACCATACTAATACTGTGTTTGACCCCCTTTCGCCTTCAGAACTGCCTTAATTCTACGTGGCATTGATTCAACAAGGTGCTGAAAGCATTCTTTACAAATGTTGGCCCATATTGATAGGATAGCATCTTGCAGTTGATGGAGATTTGTGGGATGCACATCCAGGGCACAAAGCTCCCGTTCTACCACATCCCAAAGATGCTCTATTGGGTTGAGATCTGGTGACTGTGGGGGCCATTTCAGTACAGTGAACTCATTGTCATGTTCAAGAAACCAATTTGAAATGATTCGAGCTTTGTGACATGGTGCATTATCCTGCAGGAAGTAGCCATCAGAGGATGGGTACATGGTGGTCGTAAAGGGATGGACATGGTCAGAAACAATGCTCAGGTAGGCCGTGGCATTTAAACGATGCCCAATTGGCACTAAGGGGCCTAAAGTGTGCCAAGAAAACATCCCCCACACCATTACACCACCACCACCAGCCTGCACAGTGGTAACAAGGCATGATGTATCCATGTTCTCATTCTGTTTACGCCAAATTCTGACTCTGCCATCTGAATGTCTCAACAGAAATCGAGACTCATCAGACCAGGCAACATTCTTCCAGTCTTCAACTGTCCAATTTTGGTGAGCTCGTGCAAATTGTAGCCTCCTATTTGTAGTGGAGATGAGTGGTACCCAGTGGGTTATTCTGCTGTTGTAGCCCATCCGCCTCAAGGTTGTGCGTGTTGTGGCTTCACAAATGCTTTGCTGCATACCTTGGTTGTAACGAGTGGCCCATTCTCCTCTGACCTCTAGCATCAACAAGGCATTTTTGCCCACAGGACTGCCGCATACTGGATGATTTTCCTTTTCCACACCATTCTTTGTAAACCCTAGAAATGGTTGTGCGTGAAAATCCCAGTAACTGAGCAGATTGTGAAATACTCAGACCGGCCCGCCTGGCACCAACAACCATGCCACGCTCAAAATTGCTTAAATCACCTTTCTTTCCCATTCTGACATTCAGTTTGGAGTTCAGGAGATTGTCTTGACCAGGACCACACCCCTAAATGCATTGAAGCAACTGCCACGTGATTGGTTGATTAGATAATTGCATTAATGAGAAATTGAACAGGTGTTCCTAATAATCCTTAAGGTGAGTGTATGTGCACCAGAGACAGCGCCTTAGATTGCTGGACCACTTTGATGATTCTCTACATATTTTCTTAGGCTGTTGCATAATGATACAATTGAAAGAGTTTTTCTGACTAGATTACAAATGTACTAGCTTCCCTTGTAATTATACATAGGAATTTTCAGGTCTCTGAACTATTTTGTGACTCACAAACATCATGTCCTCTCACCTGAAAATGCCACCCACAATTACACCTACAGTGATTGAAAGGAACCCTGGACTGAAATAGGATTTTTTTTCTCGGGCATAAACTAAATCACAGAAAGAGGAAAAAAAGCCAACATGGAAACATTTCCAAATTAGAGTTGGTTTTCCCACTGAAAGAAATTATCAATCTATCATTTTAATGGTAGGTTTATTTGAACAGTGAGAGACAACAAAAACATCCAGAAAAAAACACATGTCAAAAATGTTATTAATTGATTTGCATTTTAATGAGTGAAATAAGTATTCGACCCCTCTGCAAAACATTACTCAGTACTTGGTGGCAAAACTCTTGTTGACAATCACAAAGGCCAGACGTTTCATATAGTTGGCCACCAGGTTTGCACACATCTCAGGAGGGATTTTGTCCCACTCCTCTTTGCAGATCTTCTTCAAGTCATTGCGGTTTTGAGGCTGACGTTTGGCAACTTGAACCTTCAGCTCCCTCCACAGATTTTCTATGGGATTAAGGTCTGGAGACTGGCTAGGCCACCCCAGGACCTTAACCATTCTAAGTGCTTGTTCTTGAGCCATTCCTTTGTTGCCTTGGCCGTGTGTTTTGGGTCATTGTCATGCTGGAAAACCCATCCACAACCCATATTCTTTGCCCTGGCTGGGGGAAGGAGGTTCTCACCCAAGATTTGATGGTGTATGGCCCTGTCCATCGTCCCTTTGATGCAGTGAATTTGTCCTGTCCCCTTGGCAGAAAAACACCCCCAAAGCATAATGTTTCCACATCCATGTTTGACGGTGGGGATGGTGTTCTTGGGGTCATAGGCAGCATTCCTCCTCCAAACACGGCAAGTTGAGTTGATGCCAAAGTGCTCGCTTTTGGTCTCATCTGACCACAACACTTTCACCCAGTTCTCCTCTAAATCATTCAGAAGTTCATTGGCAAACTTAGTGTGTGTTACCAATTGTTTTCTTGGTGACTATTGTCCCAGCTGCCTTGAGATCATTTACAAGATCATCCTGTGTAGTTCTGGGCTGATTCTTTACCGTTCTCATGATCATTGCAACTCCACGGGATGAGATCTTGCATGAAGCCCCAGACCGAGGGAGATTGACAGTTCTTTTGTGTTTCTTCCATTTGCGAATAATCACACCAACTGTTGTCACCTTCTCACCAAGCTGCTTGGCGATGGTCTTGTAGCCCATTCCAGCCTTGTGTAGGTCTACAATCTTGTCCCTGACATCCTTGGACAGCTCTTTGGTCTTGGCCATGGTGGAGAGTTTGGAATCTGATTGATTGCTTCTGTGGACAGATGTACAAAATCAGCAGAGGATCAAATATTTTCTTCCCTCACTGTACAATACAGGTCTTCATAGGTCTCAATTAAAACATGTATCTTTTTTCATATGAGGACAAATATATTTTTTTTTTCTCAAATTTGGCTGGAATGTAGTTGTAATAAAATATATCCTTCTAATTGAGTTGATGAACTTGAACTGATTCTAGCATGTACTAGTTGGAAATTGGTTATGATGTGATTTTGTTGTAAACATTATTTTGCTAATCTAAAAGGTATAAAACTGTAAACGGTCTTTTGGACTCACATCTCTAAAGGTGGTACAACAGGCTAATGACCAGGTAATATAAGTAACTGACAACTACATTCGATCGTTGGCTGAATTGTTAAGTAATCACCAAGTGGTGATTATCACCTCTATTAACGAAAGGAATAAATTGAAGGCTATTCAGCAATTTGGAATGGGGACAATGGTATGGGTGGTGTAAAATGCCAGCAACAATTGCAAATACACAGTGCCTCTTGATTTCTTTGCATATAATCACTCTATAGAGTCTCCTGAACATTTCCTACAATGCGTATAGAACAGTTTTTTTCTGTAAAGGGCAATATGTATTTCATAACCACTGTGTTACATTGTGGCCAATGGGATGGACTGTCACGATATGTCTTGTGCAGGAACCCAAAAGCAGACCAGGACGAGGTAAGTAGGAAATAAAAGGTGAGTATTTATTTGGAATCTGAATGTGGAAAACGATTAGGTCCAGTTGGTCGGCAGGGAGTGAAGCTGGAAGACTGGAGGTTTTTGTGCTGATCCAAATGTGCTGTAGTGAAGTAGACAGCCAGGCAGATGTGAGTGACAATCCAGGTGAGTAACTGTAGACCGAGGCTTATATGGTGCAGGAAATGGTAATCAGGACCGGGTGTGCAGATCGCAGCAGGTGTAAGTGGTTGGAGACTCAGCCGGCATGTGTTCAGGACATGGACGGAGTAAAATGCCAGCAACAATTGCAAATACACAGTGCCCCTTGATTTTTTGTGTGCATATAATCACTCTATAGACTGTCCTTGACATTTCCTACAATACATTCACTGTGGTGTATAGTTTTTACTGTACAGGGCAATATGTATTTCATATCCATTGAGTTACATTGTGGTCACTGGGATGGGTGGAGTAAAGAACCAGCTTTCAAAAAAGGTCTACTTGACATACGTCGATGGCAATTTATGATGGAATGTTTTGGGATGTCAATGGGGGAGGAAGGTTTTATGATGGGATGTTTTGTGATGTCATAATGGGGGAGGAAGGGTTTATGATGGGATGTTTTGTGATGTCATAATGGGGGAGGAAGGGTTTATGATGGGATGTTTTGGGATGTCATAATGGGGGAGGAAGGGGTTATGATGGGATGTTTTGTGATGTCATAATGGGGGAGGAAGGGGTTATGATGGGATGTTTTCTGATGTCATAATGGGGGAAGGAAGAATTTCTTAACAGCACTGTTAGGAGTACTAAATAAAAGCACCTTCTCAGTTATTAAAATTTGAAATTGCACACTATATATTTGAACCTACCCTGCACTTTCTAGTTATATTTTCAGCATAAATAGATATCAGATTATTGATTTTAGATGATTAGATGGTGAAGAATTACATCAATCTGATAACTTCTTCATCCATAATAGGTAATCAAAGAAAATTTATGAAAAGTATATTGAAAAAAGTGAATCTGCCTGGACACAATATAATTTATCTTTACTGTACAGGTGATACATGTGTGACAATTTTGTTTTATCTATACACTATGTAATGCACTATATAAAGAATAGGTGTAATTGTGGGTTAAGACCTACCTATAATCCAACAATATAAAAGGCTGGAAAGATATTAAATATTGCCTATATGATACCATTCATACCATTTTAGCCAAAATAAATTGCATTTGGTGTCACGATTTCCGGGACTCAGGACAGAGGTAGCATCCAGAAGCAGATACAGACACCAGGGTAAAAGGACAATGATGATGGTTATTGTAGTAGTCTGAGATGATAGTGGATATACGTAAGAATTACGTAGGCGGGTATGAATGTATTGTTGGAGGGTGGATAGTGGGTAGCAGAGGTACGAAGTCCGGGAGGCAAGAATGGTCAGAAGGTCCGGCAGCGTTCGGTCAACAGAGCGGGGAGTCAGTCCAGGCGAAGGTCGATAACGGGAAGGCATATAGGTGATCCAGGTAGTTGGGAGGGAGGTACAGGACGGGTCTGGAAACGAACGGGGGGAAAAACACGGTGAGCAGAAGATAACAGGATACTCTGGGTATTCGGATAGCTTGCTTAATTAGGTAGAGAACACTGTAATAATTACGTGGCTGTACGGCAGGGACTGAAAGCAGAACTCTCCTATTTATAGGGAGAGTGGCAAGCAGCCCCCAGGTGTGTAGACTGGTGCAGGTGCTCAGGATCAGTGGTGATTACGGGTCCCTTCGTGGAGTGCCGGGAACAAGGAGACTGGTACTCGGGGAGATGTAATGACAGACAAACAGACAGACAAACAGCTTAGGAGGGCTGAGTCCTGACATTTGGCCAAATTATGTGACATGCAATTTTAATGTAAAAAAAAAAAGATTTTATTGAATCTATTACTCTATTATTATTAAAAGATATGAACATATGAACATCTTTTTAAGGCAGAGGTCTCAAACCGGTTCCACTGAGGGCCATGTGTCTGCAGGTTTTTGGGTTTTCCTTTAAATTGGTTCCCAGTTCAGACCTACACAACCAGGTGGGGGTAGAAACGAACCAATTAGTGACCTAATTAGTCAGTTAGGTACAAGGTGAGAGAGAAAACCTGCAGACACTCGGCCCTCCGTGGAACCGGTTGGAGACCTCTGATTTAAGGTATTACACAGTTTAAGAATTATTAGACATTATAGTCACAAAATGTCATACCGGATAATTGTCCGGATCTCATGATGAAATGCAAAAAAGCAAAAAAATAAATAACAAAATTCTAATAAACACTAAAATCTCTGCCACAGGCATACGTATGAGTCTTAACAACAATATATTTAAATATTACAAAGAATCTGACATCCAGTTGATTGTTATGCTTTGTAGCATTCTCTCCCAAAACTGTCAGTTAGCCAAATGTAATCCGGGATAACAAGCAATCTGGAGCAATTTTATGTGGAATTTTATTTTGACATGTTATCAGACAGGATGTTACACAAACAGGAAGACCCTGAAGGACCCCCCAAACAATGGTGAAATGTTAGTATCTCTCATAAAATGTGTTTAATTAGCTTTTTGCTCACTGGTACATTATAAAGTAAAATCCTGTGTCATTTGTGTTAACGCTACAAAAACATATAATTTAGATTATATGCAAAATGTTTATTTAATATGAATTTACATACTTGGAAGTTGAAGGACAACGTTGCAGAATTCTTTAGGTAGCCAAAACAAATGCCTGATTAAGGTTCAAACTGAGTTTTATCATACCAGATTTTGCTTAATGAGGTACTGATTAGGTGTTCACCTGAAACGAATCTAATTTAACAAGGAAAAGTATAAAAAAACACTGCTGTGGTCATCACTATCCTTTTGCAATAGGACAACCTGGATGGCAAAAACAGTGCAAGTAGTACCTCAACGGTAATTTGAATTAAAAATAAAAACTATTCACCATGACAAAAGAGTTGAAAAGAAAAGCTTTGAGTGAGCAAAAGAAGGGTTCAGTTCTGGCTTTACTGTCAGGGGGATACAGTGAGCATCAGGTTGCTTCCTTCCTGAAAATTTCAAAGATGGACGGTTCATAAGAACAAGGTCTAGCAACAGACATTGGGGACAACAAAGCTACAGACTGGCAGAGGACGAAAACGACGGTCCACTGACCAAGATGACCATCAACTCATTCAAATGTCACTCAAGAACCGTAGGATGACATCAAGTGACCTACAAAACGCAGCAGCTGGGGTGAAGTGCACATTTGAAACAGGCTCCTAGGGGCAGGGCTGAAGTCGTGCAAAGCTATCTCATCAATGAGAAGCAAAGAAGAGCCAGGGTGAAGTTTGAAAAAGACCATAAGGATTGGACCGTAGAGGAATATGGAAAATGGAATCTTCTCTGATGAGCCAAACTTTCCAGATTTTGCCCAACACCTGGTTGTCTAATGGTTAGACGGAGACCTGGAGAGGCCTACAAGCCACAGTGTCTCACACCTACTGTGAAACTTGGTGTAGGATCGGTGATGATCTGGGGATTTGAAAAGTTTTAAAACACTTAAAATACATTGTCTGAAAATAGGATTTTAGAAATAAGGAAATAATATCCTCATAAAGGCAAAAAATACTTTGATGTTCAGTTTTAAGTTCATTTTAACTTTTGGTCAGTTGAAAACCTTATTCGTCACTGGGCTATTAATGCGGTGTTGTTCCAAAACCAAACCATTAAATATATATAAATATTACTA
Source organism: Esox lucius (assembly GCF_011004845.1). Lineage (NCBI taxonomy): Eukaryota > Metazoa > Chordata > Actinopteri > Esociformes > Esocidae > Esox > Esox lucius. Next base: position 32,235,849 of record NC_047573.1, on the reverse strand, counting down.
TTAATATTTATACACACACTTGTATATGATGTTCATATGTATACACAATAAAACACTTTTGATTGCTGTGTTTGAATGTATTTTTCCCTTGTCAGAAGACTAACATTCTGTCCTTAAACAGTGTTTCTCCTCATTATTTTCACACACTTCTTACAGGAAAGACCGTTGCGCTGCAAGGCAATGTGTAACTGTTTCTTCCCGCCTGACATTAAACAATAAAATGGAAACTTGGCTGCAGCTACAAAAAAATTGTTAGATTTGCATTTCAGCTTCCTCCGGTTCCCCCATTCATTTTGGACTTGGAGTTCCCCAAACCACCTATTTTTGTTCTCTACTTTTTCATCTACTGTTTTATCCAGCCTTCTTCCATTAGGCAATATTCATTCTATGTAATCTTGGCTTTCTTTTTTTTCATTTCCTATTCCGGTGGTATGTGTGGATGTACTATCAACTTCTTTCTGGTTGAGAAATATTTGTGTGGACCGGTCCAGCATCCAGCACAATAGGGACTGAAAAACACTTCTTTTCACATGTCCTGCCAAGTAATATCCAAGCTCCCGGCAAGCAAGATTTACTTAGGAAAACACTAAATGTGTTTTCCTGTGGTTAACTTGCAAAAAAATTTAGCTTTTGTTTTTAACTGTTAAATTCTAACTTCTCAGTTTACACTTTTCATGCAAATTGTGTTTTGTAAATGTGAGACAATTGCTTGTTGTATTTCAGTGATGTTTATGTGAGATTGTTACTTGGGCTGTTTAGTTCTCACTGTTCTTTGTCAGATTTTCAGAACATCTGGTTCCAAGACACTTTTGTGCATTGCAGAGTCTGGGTGAGGGCAGAAGGCTTTTGACTGGGATGGCTGTTCAGTCAAGGTAATCAGCATGTGTTTGTTAATGCCATATGAGTCTGTAGCAAAAATCTCCATGGTCCAGAACCAGTCCAGGGCTCTGTGGTTGGAAACCCCTGTTTTACCATAAACAGATTATTCTGGAAAGATATATGTCATTATTTCTAATAGCTTTCCATTAATTTTCTCAAAATCAATCATGTATTCTAACAGCAGCATTTTGTTTGGGCAGATCTACTTATTTTTAAATTAGTCACTTCCTTCCTTCTTAACTTACTGCTGGTGTTTGATTGCTGAAAGCTTCACAATAGAAATTTAGGTCAACATAGTCATGAACATAAACTGTAAATATCTCTTTTTTCCTTAGGCAAGAGAGGAAATAAAAAATGTAAAAACGTCCAACAAACAGCATGATCTTCCAAACATCCATCTATATTTATGCCACTGGGTGTTTGGAAATATGACATCTTAAAGTTTAAAACAGACAAAATTGCTTATAGTAAAATCTTTTCATGTTTTGTTCATAATAAAGAAAATGTATATTTCAATTTTCATTGAAAAAGTTACATTTTGCAGAGTCATCACTTGCTTTTCCACCTGAGATGTAACTAGAGGATGATGAAACCAGGAAATCATCTGAAGATGCCTTCTTGCTCCATGAGCAGGGATGGTGACTAGGGTGATCCCAGACATTCACCAGCTAATAGCACAGTCAAGGCTCAAACTTAAACTGTGCTAGTCAGAGTGGTGGTTAGAAAAAGTGCCGTTGCCTACTATGCCTCCTAAGACACATTTAATACAATTGTCTTTTATAAAGAACGTTTTGTTGTTATTGTTTCAACATTTTGATTGTTAATTAATTTCTGTGAAATATGGGATGAACCTGTGATATGTTACAATGTAAGTTAGGCATTTCCCTTCCAAAGGGGACATTACAGGTTAATAGAAAATATGAATGTGCACAAATAACAATCTGTTCTTATATCTAATGGAAATAGGAATTTAATGGGTTGATGCTTCAAAACACACCAAATCATGAAGTACAACAAACAACTGTGAACCACAGAACAAACAGTAGGGCCAATATATTTTTTTAAGAAGTCTCTCCCTGACCAATTCTAATTTGTAGATACAGTAAGTATTTGTCTTTGTAAACCAATGCTATTCCGCTGAAGCATCCAGAACGATCAAAACTAGTTCGAGCTCTCTTAATATTCAATATGAGTTTTGTCTAATGGAATGGTCCAAGACACTTTTTATATGTAACTGAAGTCTGAGTTCAGCATGACAAAGAAGGAGGGAATACACAAGTGATACCTTCATGTTCGACTTTTAATTATGGCTAAAACTGATAACATGTAACATGGAGGCTTACTTTTTTGTTTCTGTCATGACAACAACGAAGGTGTCATAGGTATGTTTCTGTTCATTTCTGAAGCAGACGACCCTGCACCACACTGAGATTTACAGTATATTGATCAGTTCAGTGAGTCCAGTTCAGGGGATTGCCTACCACCAATTCAGTTGGCAGTTAGTCAAGTACTGGTTATTGGAAATACAACACTGCCCTCTGCTGTTAATTCATTTTCATAATTTGTCATGGATTAAACCATGACCCACTTCTATGTTGAGCACCTACAGTCATGTAGGTCAAGATCAAACTTTAAATAACACAATTCTGACAATAAACTGCATTCCAACGTGCTTCATTACTAAAAAAGCAAGAACCTTTGTATAATGTTCATGTAAATATAAAATCAAGAGAAAACGAAAATAGCAATGTAAAGTAACAATGGAGGAGAGATTTTAAATTAATGTACTTGTTTTAAAGGCCAGGTACACTTAGTTAAGTTAATTATTGTACATTCGAAAAATTGCAAATAACAAATAAAATGTTGCTTTGGCCCAAAAAAGGCTAGAGCCAACCCTGGCCATTTTAGAAGGAATGTATTTCTTTAATAGTTTGACAACTACTTAAGCGTGCTCTTTGTTTGTATGTAGACGTATGTCAGTACCACCAATGGGTGGTCAACATCCTCGTCGGTATGACGTGCATCAATTCTATGGATGGTGGACCTGCTGCATATGATTCGCTCTAGGCCAGTGTCATCACTCGCTGTCTCTGATGACAACATCTTTCCATGAACAACACCCATCTCTAGTCCAGATCTGTTTCCTCATCAGACTCCCTTCACTTAATCCTACTTTCCAAAATAAATGCCTTTAAAATACAGTAAATGCATATATAATCTGGTTTACTAGCATTCAACATGGATAATCAGAAATCCACATCATACAGCAAATGAGTGTGTAAAGTCTATACACAGTTGATAAATGAGGCCCATGTTGCACACTGTACACAGATTATTGGTGTTATTATAGCAAATTGTTTGTATTGCCAGCTCCCTTAGCACAGTAAAATGTCCAAAAACAATGACAACTGAAGAAGTAACAAGTGATCAAAGCCATCAGATTGGTATATATACAACTGGATGTACATTCAATGTTCTGTACACAGTGAGATTTACATCAAGTGGGTTGTTGTGTACTCTGGAAGACAAGAATCAAGGTAGGTTCATTGGTGTACTGTATGCATGAGTACAGTATATACTGTAGCACCAACAAAGAGCAGCAGTCTTGACCAAGGGTGTAGACAGAGCCTAATCCTTCTTGAAATGCTCTCAACATTAGAGTGTTTCTGCATCAGCATTGCATCAAGTCCCCCAAGGGAGAAATCTGTCTGATTCCGAAACATTCTGGAGGCACCCAGCAGGGTCATCCAATCAAGACCTTGTCAGGAGAGGTACAGCGAGGGAAAAAAGTATTTGATCCCCTACTGATTTTGTAGACCAAAGAGCTGTCCAAGGATGTCAGGGACAAGATTGTAGACCTACACAAGGCTGGAATGGGCTACAGGACCATCGCCAAGCAGCTTGGTGAAGAGTTGACAACAGTTAGTGCGATTATTCGCAAATAGAAGAAACATAAAAAAACTGTCATTCTCCCTTGGTCTGGGGCTCCATGCAAGATCTCACCTCATGGAGTTGCAATGATCATGAGAACAGTGAGGAATCAGCCCAAAACTACACAGGAGGATCTTGTCAATGATCTCGAGGCAACTGGGACCATAGTCCCCAAGAAAACACATCTACAGGCCGGTCTGCAGTTTGCAAATGAACATCTGAAAGATCCAGAGGAGAACTGGGTGAAAGTGTTCTGATCAGATGAGACCAAAATCGAGCTCTTTGGCATCAATTCAACCCGCTGTGTTTGGAAGAGGAGAAATGCTGCCTATGACCCCAAGAACACCATCCTCACCATTAAACATGGAGGTGGAAACATTGTGCTTTGGGGGTGCTTTTCTGCTTAGGGGACAGGACAACTTCACTGCATCAAAAGGACGATGGGCGGGGCCATGTACGGTCAAATCTTGGGTGAGAACCTCCTTCCCTCAGCCAGGGCATTGAAAATGGTTCGTGGATGGGTATTCCAGCAAGACAATGACCCAAAACACACGGCCAAGGCAACAAAGGAATGGCTCAAGAAGAAGCACATTAAGATCCTGGAGTGGCCTAGCCAGTCTCCAGACCTTATTCCCATAGAAATTTTGTGGAAGGAGCTGAAGGTTTGAATTGCCAAACGTCAGCTTCAAAAACTTCATGACTTGGAGAAGATCTGCAAAGAGGAGTGGGACAAAATCCCTCCTGAAATGTGTGCAAACCTGGTGGCCAACTAAAAGGCACGTCTTACCTCTGTGAATGCCAGAGGGGCAAAACCCTGTTTAAGTCATGTTTTGCAGAGGGTTAATCAATAAATTTTTAAACTCTCACTGTTCAAATATATGGAGGACTAGATGTGCCATAATATGAAATAAAAAAATATATAAATGAATAAATGTTTATAAATATATAAATAAATAAACAATTAAATACATGTATATATATTAAAAATATATAAATAATGAAATACTTAAATATATAAATACATAAATAAATACACATTGCATTTGCATTGTGTACACTTATCCATTGTCTAAATGAAATAGAAATTTTATTTGGATGGTGTGAAGTTGTGCGTCATCCAAATGCAATGGGGCGGGACCTCACCCATTTGATAGAGCTGTCCACACTGGACTGTGTGTTTTATGCTTGGAACACTCTGATTGGACACTTGAGAAGAAAACATCAGATGAGGCTGTCAATCATGTAGCACATGAACGAGTTTCAGTGCGCCCTTGTAATTATGGATACAGAATTGGGTCACTTTGAAAACTATTTACCCATAGAATTTATGTTGTTAGCATGTGGCCTGTTTTCAGTTCGGATACTTTCATTGTGGCATGTGCGTAATCAGGTGGAGGACTGGTAAAGTGGGTGTGTCTTGTTTGTGCCAGGCTGCCAGCACCTATCTATAGGTCAATACTAGGCGTAAGCCTTTACAAGGTATGAAAAATACAGATTTCACCCTAGCAATGTTTTTAGTTGCCGATAGAATAAATAGACGCAAGGTATTAAACATAGGGACCAGGTCCAGGCAGGCTGGACAAAACAGATACTTGGGTAAAAAAGTATGTAGTCAGCCACCAATTGTGCAAGTTCTCCTACTTAAAAAGATGACAGAGGCCTGTAATTTTCATCATAGGTACACTTCAACTATGAGAGACAAAATGAGAAAATAAAATCCAAAAAATCATATTGTAGGATTTTTAATGAATTTATTGTTAAATTACTCAGTAAAATAAGTATTTGGTCACCTACAAACAAGCAAAATTTCTGGCTCTCACAGACCTGTAACTTCTTCTTTAAGAGGCTCCTCTGTCCTCCACTTGTTACCTGTATTAATGGCACCTGTTTGAACTTGTTATCAGTATAAAAGACACCTGTCCACAACCTCAAACAGTCACACTTCAAACTCCACTATGGCCAAGACCAAAGAGCTGTCAAAAGACACCAGAAACAAAATTGTAGACCTGCACCAGGCTGGGAAGACTGAATCTGCAATAGGTAAGCAGCTTGGTGTGAAGAAATCATATGGGAGCAATTATAAGAAAATGGAAGACATACAAGACCACTGATAATCTACCTCGATCCGGGGCTCCACGCAAGATCTCACTCTGTGGCGTCAAAATGATCACAAGAACGGTGAGCAAAAATCCCAGAACCACACGGAGGGACCTAGTGAATGACCTGCAGAGAGGCAGTGCCAGACGTGTCGCCCTGCTTAAGCCAGTAAAGCCAGTACATGTCCAGGCCCGTCTGAGGTTTGCTAGAGAGCATTTGGATGGTCAAGAAGAGGATTGGGAGAATGTCATATAGTCAGATGAAACCAAAATAGAACTTTTTACTAAAAACTCAACTCGTCGTGTTTGGAGGAGAAAGAATGCTGAGTTCCATCCAAAAAACACAATACCTACTGTGAAGCATGGGGGTGGAAACATCATGCTTTGGAGCTGTTTTTCTGCAAAGGGACCAGGACGACTGATCCATGTAAAGGAAAGAATGAAGGGGACCATGTATCGTGAGATTTGGAGTGAAAACCTCCTTCCATCAGCAAGGGCATTGAAGATGAAACGTGGCTGGGTCTTTCAGCATGACCATGATCCCAAACACACTGCCCGGGCAATGAAGGAGTGGCTTGGTAAGAAGCATTTCAAGGTCCTGGAGTGGCCTAGCCAGTCACCAGATCTCAACCCCATAGAAAATCTTTGGAGGGAGTTGAAAGTCTGTGTTGCCCAGCGACGGCCCCAAAACATCACTGCTCTAGAGGAGATCTGCATGGAGGAAAGGTACAAAATACCAGCAACAGTGTGTGAAAACCTTGTGAAGACTTACAGAAAACATTTGACCTCTGTCATTGCCAACAAAGGGTATATAACAAAGTATTGAGATGAACCTTTGTTATTGACCAAATACTTATTTTCCACCATAATTTACCAATAAATTACAATGTGATTTTCTGGATTTTTTTTCCTCATTTTGTCTCTCATAGTTAAAGTGTACCTATGATGAAAATTACAGGCCTCTGTCATCTTTTTAAGTGGGAGAACATGCACAATTGGTGGCTGACTAAATACTTTTTTGCCCCACTGTAGAATATCTGAAATAGATTTGAAAGCACACTTTGTGACAGATGGGGGTCTGTAGCAGCAAGTCACAGTGACATAGAAGTCTTTTGACACACCCAGTTTTATTGACAAAACCTCAAACTTTTTAGCTTTAGTAATTGAGTGGGTTACAGGGCTAATGAACTTGGATTTTACATATATGGCAACCCCACCTCCTTTACACACCCGATCAGTTCTAAATACTTTGTAACCATCAACAAAAAATTAAGTAATCAGTTACCGATTTCCTAAGCCCGGTTTCCGATAGAACCATTATGTCAGCGTCTGTCGTATTTGCCCAAATTTTTATCACATCCATTTTAGGAACCAGACCTCTAAGATTTAAATGTATAAAACCAAGGCATGTTCTACTTTTAAAATCTGAGGGAGTGGGTAAACAATGCATAGAGGTAGAAGGCCCAGGATTTGGATGAACATTTCCAGAAATGATCTATAAAAGCATCACCACAAATTGCTATTTTAGTTTGACAGATGATTTGTCTGAACAACCGTTAGCTTCAGACTGTGAGAAGGAGTCCTCTTTGATTTGTCATAAAATAGTCAGTTAACAGCATTAAATTCTGAAGTTACAAGATCTCGTTTACTTGCACTTCAGAGAAGTAAATCTTCAGTTGATGAAGTGGACTGATTGACTGATGATATGACATATACATTCTCATAGTCGAAGTTACGAGTTGTCTGGAATATAACAAGCACAATAAGTATTCACTTTCCTGTTGAGCCTACTTAGTTAATTTAATCCCGGAATGCAATGAATGAGCATCAGGAATATTTGATGCCAACCTATATGCAGTTTTGTTAAGGAGGCTGATCTGCAGACCAGAAAAAGCGCAGTCACTCTACCTCACCCACCCTCCACAGCTATGACAGTCAGTGTACTACTAGGGCACATAATCCAAAAATCCAACAGCAGGAGCAAGTCCCTCGTTCAGGTTTAAATTGAAGCAAGTATTCCACTGTTATTGTAGATCTGCAGTGAAATGTCAGAAAAATACAAATCTGGCAATCACTGAACCATTTGAAGAACCTATAGAGTACTGTTCTGTTCCCTTTAAGAGCTGTACACCTGCAGGTGGATTCCAGGTAGGCCTAGACCTCAAACATTCCAAAATTTTGAGTATTGTGGGAATCCAATAACATCTAATGAAATATATAATCCAAAGATCCCAGACTGAAGGAGAGATGTTATTCCTGGAAAGTACCACTCATTTTGGCCCAAATTACAAAATATCAAACAATGTCTGATTTATTCTATAAATAACTGCCATACTTTTAAAACCTTTGATTTCAGTAAAGATTCTACTGAGGATTTAGTAGAAATTCCTGAAATTTGTAATAGTGCAATTACAGATTTGTAAATCAATAACTTATTCATTGATTGTCATATACACATCAAACAACATCTGCATTGCAATGCAGCTTGCTAGCTACTGGAGGCATGTGCCAAATTTCAGGTTGAAGATGATTAACTTTAGTTTTCCACAAGATGGCATTATAGTCTCATTTACTACTGAAATACATAATTTACTCTGTGTCTCTGCTGAAACAGAAATAACAGTCTGTATTTTTGCCTCATTCATTATTTAATCGTGCTTTCATGTGTCTTGATTGTCCAGTGAAAGTAGCTCATTTGACTGCCCCAATACTTATGGAGGGCACTATAAAACACTTGTAGATTTTGGCAGGGTAGTGTCTCGATCCCACGTTCTTCAATTTGGTGGACGGACAAACTAACTTTAAATTTATAAGAAAATAATTTGCCAGAGTGACTGTTGTCAGGAAAACAGGAAGACAACTCCTGAAGAACTCAAAACTTCAACTCTCAGTCTAAATTATTACCAACTCTCAACCCTTTCTTTCCAACAATAACTCAAAGTAAGAGGAGTTTCAACAACCCAAAACTAACAAACCAATCTCATGGTTCTACTGAAAGCGAGGCCTTTGTTTGTTACTGATTTTGTGCAGACACCTCAGAACTTCAGTAAAAATCACTACCCATCATTCCACAATATGTTTCTCTTCATTGATGAAGTTGTAATAGATATAGCTCCGGAAAAAATGTAAAGACCATTGCACCTTTTTTTTTCCTTTCCAAAAAAGTTGAAAAGGGAAGTTTTGAGTAAGGAACACAAGCGTTCAATTTCAAGTAGTCTCTTAATTTAAACTCTTCTGTTCCTTACTCAAAACTTTCCTTTTTGACTTTTTTGGAAAGGAAAGAAAAAGGTGCAGTGGTCTCTTACTTTTTTCCAGAGCTGTATTTTTTTAAGATCATGTATCTGTATTGCAAAAATGTAATTACCCCTTGTTTGGTTATAAAACCTAACATATGAAGATAGAGAAAAAAAATCTATATTAATAGAAAATAGAAAAGAAAATAGAATAGCACAGGATATGAGATATACATAATCCATAAAAAGCATACATGCCAGCAAATTAAGTTATGTAGAAACAGATTCAGTTAATCCAGGTCAACTGTGTTATATGCATAATTCTAAATCTTTATGCTTACTCACCTCTGTGCACTAAATTAAGCACACTCATAAACCACTTGAAATATTTTGCAACATCTAAGTTTAGTACAAGTGATTTATGTGATTAACATTATGTTAGGAAGAATAATGTCTTGTAAATAACCTTTTGTAAACCTGGCCTGTTAGAATAAACAGTGCCTTGCAGAATTATTCAGACCTTTTGAATTACAAATCTTACATTTACTTAGTTATGTTATGTCAATAATTGTAAGGAAAATATAATTCTATATTGGAAAATATTTTTGTGAAATTAAAAAAGACACATGTTGCTTTCATAGAGTTCAACAGATGAAAGAAACAAGGACACAGGTACTTTGAACCAGGACAATTGACCCTAGCACAAGGCCAAAGCCACATTGGAGTAGGTCAAGAACAATAAGGTGAATGTCCTACAGTGGACCAATGTCCTGATCTCAATCCCACTGGGTATATTTGACACTATTCGAAAGAACCAGTCTGCAGGGCATTGTTTAGGTTTAACCAACCTGAACAAGCTGGTGCAAATCTATGGAGATTTTTTTTACTTCCATATAGGGAGTGACAAATGAATACTGTGAATCACAAATATATACTGCTCCAAAAAATTTAGGAAACACAATCATCACAGTATAACGTCAAGTCAATTCCATTTCAGGGATATTGATCTGTCCAGTCAGGAAGGATAAGCGATTGTGAATCACTGTTACCTGTTTTGGTGCAAATGAAAGTAACAACAGGTGAACTGGAGACGCAACAGCAAGACAACCCTCAAAAAGGGAATGGTTTTGCAGGTGGTTGCCACAGACAATAACTCTCCCCCTATCCATCCTGACTGGTTCTTTTCTGGTATTGGGTTTTACTAGTGTCCTTGTCACTACTGGTAACATGAGGCAGTACCTGCAGCCCATCTATTGACTAGCCCTCTCGTTCCCCAGACCTGAATGCAATTGAGAACCTCTGGGACGTTACAGTGAGGGTAAAAAGTATTTGATCCCCTGCTGATTTTATACATTTTCCCACTGACAAAGAAATTATCAGTCTGTAATTTTGACAATAGTTTGCGATAATTCGCAAATGGAAGAAACAAAAGAACTGTCAATCTCCCTCATTCTGGGGCTCCATGCCTCCACCTTGTGGAGTTCCAATGGTCATGAGAACGATGAGGAATCAGCCCAGAACTACACGGGAGGATATTGTCAATGTTCTCAAGGCAGCTGGGACCATAGTCACCAAGAAAACAATTGGTAACACACTACGCCATAAAGGACTGAAATCCTGCAGCGCCCGCAAGGTCCTCTTCCTCAAAAAAGCACATGTACAGGCCCGTCTGAAATTTGTCAATGAACATCGGAATGATTCAGAGGAGAACTGGGTGGAAGTGTTGTGGTCAGATGAGACCAAAATTGAGCTATTTGGCATCAACTCAACTCGCCGTGGCCGGAGGAGGAGAAATGCTGCCTATGACCCCAAGAACACCATCCCCACCGTCAAACATAGAGGTGGAAACATTATGCTTTGGGAGTGTTTTTCTGCTAAGGGGACAGGACAACTTCACCACATCAAAGGGACGATGGACAGGGCCATGTACAGTCAAATCTTGGGTGAGAACCTCCTACCTTCCCTTCCCTCAGCCAGGGCATTGAAAATGGTTCGTGGATGGGTATTCCAGCATGACAATGACCCAAAACACACAGCCAAGGCAACAAAGGAGTGGCTCAAGAAGAAGCCCATTAAGGCCCAGGAGTGACCTAGCCAGTCTCCAGACAACCCTCCCAGGTCGAAATCCGCGGACAGTGCTCATTTGCAAAAATATTGATGAAAATAGAATCGCCATAATCGTCCGGTTTCAATAGTATATTATTTGTAGCCACTTTCGTAAAGCGTTCCGTGTATAATTTGGGTTGTCTGTGTATAGTTTGGGTTGCTATGGGAACTTTTCATCAGGCAACAACATTGACCATGCATCTTAGAAAGGCTAATGTGTAGACAAGAATAGGGGTAACAAGGGTGTACATCACTATAATGATGTTTTGAACCAAAATAAATAGTTTGTATAATAAATATGATATAAAAAAATATATTTTGTCAACATAGTATGGGGGTGTTCTTGAGTTTTTGTGAAGAAGTTGGTCATTTTTCTGAATTTATAAATTATATAAGTCCAAACGTAACTAGCGATCTAGAGCTTTTTTTGATTTTATTGTGTTTTATGTCTAGGTAGAAGAAAACATTTTTTTTGGGGTGCCTATATTTTTTACCTACTATTATTAAATGTTGTCATTATTTTCAACCCAATACAGTGTAATTTGATAGTAAAGGCATGAAAATATGAGGGAATACCATTGACACAATTCTTTCTAATCATTATGCTGAATGGCAGAAATGTTTTCCGAAAAATATTTTTTTGCCTTTCCAATAGATGAGTTTTCTAAATGGTCACCCAGAAGTCTGTTTTTATGTGTTTTTATTGTAGCCAAGGGGGTTGTGATTAACAGGATACATCATAATAGGTTGTATCTCTTACAGAAATGAATCTAGGACCCAAAATGTAGTGAAATCCGGCCGAAATTCCCACCAACCACTTAGGGTTAATCCCATAGAAAATCTGTGGAGGGAGCTGAAGACTTGGAAAAGATTGGCAAAGACTAAATACTAAATACTGTTTTGCTCAACTGTATATCCCTCCTGCTCAGCGTGCAGTGCCTCATATGGACGTGTTTGAAGTCTTGGAGCTTGACTAGACAATGTTTGGCCTTCAGTTTCTTTGGAGGTTCTAGCAGGGGAGTGCAGCTACACTTATATGAACGATGCTTGTCCTATGAACCCCAAGCAAGCTTTAGGGCAAATGCAACTATATTGCTACTAATATTTAATGTGTTTACTGTCCTGAATAATTTGTCATAGTGTAAAACCAGTTCAGAAGTTTTGATATATCTCTCCGGCTCAATGTGTAGTCCCTCATTAGGATGTGTTTTAAGTCTCGGAGCTTGTCTAATCAATGTTTTCCTTCAGATTCTTTGTAAGTTCTAACAGAGGAGTGCAACTATGCTTATACCAACGATGCTTGTCCTATTAACCCAAAGGAAGCTTTAGGGCAAATGTAACTACATTGTCACTAAGACATGTTTACAGTCCTGAATCATTTGTCATAGTGTAGAACCAGTTAATACGTTTTGATATATCCCTCCACCTCAACGTGCAGTGCCTCATATGGATGTTTGATGTCTTGGAATTTGATTAGTCAATGTTTGGCGTTCAGTTTCTTTGGAGGTTCTAGCAGGGGAGTGCACTTACGCTTTTATCAACAATGAATGTCCTATGGACCCCAAACAAGATATAGGCCAAGTGCTATCATTTTCATTCAAAATGTATGTGTTTATAATCCTGAACTAGTAGTCTTTGTGTAGAAGCAGTTCAGAAGTTTATATACAGATGTGCTCGAAAAGATTGCATACACTTGGAGAATTGGTAATATCATGATAGACTAAATGTGCCATAATAAGAAATTAATAAATATATAAATAATAAATTAAATATATAAATAATTAAATACTTAAATATATATTGTGTACACTTATGCATCATCCAAATGAAATAGACTTTTCATTTGGATGGTGTGATGTTGTGCGTCATCCAAATCTAATGGAGCAGGACCTCACCCATTTGATAGAGCTGTCCACATTGGAGTGCAACTGAGTGCAACTGAAAGTTCATTAACATCTATTGCCTGGTTGCTACTGTTGGTCAGTGGTCAATGTTTTCTCAATATCTTTCTCTACTTGTGTAGCCTACTAGAAACAATACATTTGAATGGACTTAATACTACAAATGTAAAAAAAATTTTAATACCAAAACTAGGCCAATTTAGAACATCAATTTGTTTAGAAAAAGAACATGTCATGCTTTGTCGCCGGTTCTGTTCGTAAATTTTATGGACCGAATTTCTAGGCGCAGCCAGGGGCCGGAGGGTGTCAGGTTTGGGGACCACACGATTTCGTCTCTGCTCTTTGCGGATGATGTTGTCGTGTTGGCCACCTCAAACTAGGACCTTCAGCCTGCACTGGGTTTGCAGCCGAGTGTGAAGCGGTGGGGATGAAAATCAGTACCTTCAAATTCGAGGCCATGGTCCTCAGTCGGAAAAGAGTGGCTTGCCCACTTCAGGTTGGTGGAGAGTTCTTGCCTCAAGGGGAGGAGTTTAAGTATCTAGGGGTGTTGTTCACGAGTGAGGGAAGGATGGAATGGGAGATTGACAGACGGATCGGTGCAGCTTCTGCAGTAATGCGGTCGATGTATCGGTCTGTTGTGGTGAAGAAAGAGCTGAGCCGCAAGGCGAAACTCTTGATTTACCAGTCAATCTACGTTCCTACTCTCACATATGGTCATGAGCTTTGGGTCATGACCGAAAGGACAAGATCCCGGATACAGGTGGCCGAAATGAGCTTTCTCCGCAGGGTGGCTGGGCGATCCCTTAGAGATAGGGTGAGAAGCTTGGTCACCCGGGAGGAGCTCAGAGTAGAGCCGCTGCTCCTCCACATCGAGAGGGGTCAGCTGAGGTGGCTTGGGCATCTGTTTCGGATGCCTCCGGAACGCCGGGGAAGACCTAGGACACGCTGGAGGGACTATGTTTCCCGGCTGGCCTGGGAACGCCTCGGTGTCCCCCCGGAAGAGCCGGAGGAAGTGTCTAGGGAGAGGGAAGTCTGAGCATCTCTGCTTAGGCTGCTGCCCCCGTGACCCGGCCCCGGATAAGCGGAAAGAAGATGGATGGATGGATGCTTTGTGATTTTGGAAAACTGCTTTACACTTTTTATATCAATCAAATGTATCATGGCATAATATCGAGTAGGATATAATTGAACAGTATTTAATACATTTTCATACAAGTTTATGATGCCTACACATTGTACCTAAAACATGTAGAAGACCCGTATCTGTTAACCAGCAAATACTTGCTAGATTTATCTGGGTTAATACAGGTTGTTCAAGGAGTGGAGTGTCAAGTTTCCACTAACAGTGTTTTCAGTGTGCGTGAACATAATGGAATGGGAACACCTCAATCATACTGAATGTACCATTCAAGCAAATAATAATTAAAAAATGTAATTATAATTACATTATTAAAACTATAAAGAAATATATACACATTGCATTTGCATTGTACGCTCATGCATCATCCAAATGAAATAGACATTTTATTTGGATGCTGTGAAAGTTTTGCGTAGTCCAAATGCAATAGACATTTAATTTAGATTCTGTAAAATTGTGTTGTCCAAATGCAATAGACATTTAATTTGTATGGTCTGAAGTTATACATTGTCCAAATGCAATGGGGCGGGACCTAAACCATTTGATAGAAGTGTCCTAATTGGACTGCAGCGTTGGAACACTGTGATTGGACACTTGAGTGCAAACTATCCGGTGAGCGCTGTCAATCAAATAGCACAAGTTCCATTGTTTCCTTGTCCATTATGGATACACAATTGGGACGCTTTGAGAACTCTTTAACCAGAGAATTTATTTAGTTTGCATATGGCCTGTTTTCAGTTACTTTCATTGCGGTAACTGCACCATCAGGTGGGGGACCAGAGAAGTGTTCAATAGTAGGCGTAAGCCTTTGCAAGTTATGTCTTAGAGATGCTCCAAAAAGATACAGATTTCTCCATAGCATGTTTTCTTTAGTTGCCGATAAAATACATAGAGGCAAAGTGTTAAGCAGAGGGAGTTGGGCCAGGTCAGGAAGCCTGGAAAAAACATGTTCACCAGTTCCCTGTTATAATCAGATCTAAAGTTAATAATAACCCATTACTCCTGACTCCCCGCCAAATATATATAGCCTAGGCCAAAATGTAGCAGGCCAATGGTAAGGTTATTGGGCCCTCTATTTCAAGACACACACACACTTCCCTGGTCCTCCACCTGACCTTGCGGTTACACGATGAAAGTAACGGAAAACAGGCCACATGTTAGCACTAGAACAGCAAGGCCTTTTTTACTCCCTATAACCGCCAGAGCCGAATGCCGTTTGGCGTCATTAGGATAAGAATCGTCCCTATTAGCATGGACATTCTCCTCCGCGGCATCACCATCCAGCCAGAGCATCAGTTCATCTACTAGGTTTTCATCAAACAAAGTCTAAAAAATTATGAATTAAAGAATTTGTCTGTTTTAAATGGTCAATGAATTAGAAAAACACAAGAATGTGTTTGCATTGAAGGTCTCGTATCATACTAAAAACAACTTAAAAAAGAATACATAGAAAAAGACAAGGTCTGAAATTATTTCAATGCCAAAGCATAGCTCAAATTTTATAGAGTATTGGTATATAAGAGTCCTCTATAAGTGACAAGAACAAGTTATTGAAAAAGCGAGAAGAGCTATTAGAAAAAGATGAGGTCCAAAATTAATAGGTTGTGAACGTTCAGGTTTCTTGCGCGGGTTGTAGTGGGGCTATCGAGTGCCATTGCATAGCTCTAGTCTCATATATTACTGTCATATAATATTTTTCTATAGGTGACATGAATAAGTTATAGAAAAACCGATAGGAGTTATTAGATAAAGAGGAGATATCATTGGAATTTCATTTTGTGAATACGTATTTAGCCTAATACATATTAATCTTCAGTAAAATAAGCAGAGAAAATTCTAAAAGAGATGTTAGGATTGGTGTGGATAGGATTTGTCTCCTAAAACAATGTAGATTTTCATTTTCAGTTTACATTTGGTGAATTAGCCTACATAATAAGCTGAATCTCCTAACCCATGTAATAAATAGCCTATATAATTTGTATATATGTTTCAATAATAGCCTAATTAGGTTTTCATTCATCTGGGAGAATAGCGCATTTATCCATTGATGTCATGCATTCAGCTAGGGGTGATTAGCTCCTGGTTACCATTTGGGAACCTACGCTGAGTGGCGTGGGCTAATGGGCGGATTAGGAAAACGGGGTAACAAGAACAGGTAAATTGTCTCTAAATAGTTTTCTGTTTGTCAGTTTAGACGGAACGGAACAATGTTATGGAAAAGTCTATTTAGGAAAAGTCATGGAAGGAGGAGGGTGTAGCTTTCAAAATGGCAATTCTATTTTAATAACAAATTCAAACGCCAATTGGCATAGTTAGAACTCAAGTGTCCAATCACAGTGTACCAAAAATATAACAGTCCAATGTGGACAGCTCTATCAAATGGGTGAGGTCCCACCTCATTGCATTTGGATGACACTTAACTTCATACAATCCAAATGAAATGTCTAATGCATTTGGACGATGCATAAGTGTACACAATGCAAATGCAATGTGTATTTATTTATTTATATATTTAAGTATTTAACATTTATATAATAATTTATGTATTCATTTATTTATTTATGTCTTTATTTATATAGTTATTTATTTCATATTGTGGCACATTTAGACTTATATTACCAATTCTCCAAGGGTATGCAATTTTTTTGAGCACAACGGTATATGAAGATCTGAACAGCTTCTACCCAATGATAACTAGTTCAGGATTTTAAAAACGTAATTTTATAGTTGTATTTGGCCTAAAGCATGCTTGGGGTTCATAGGACAAGCATTGTTCATATAAGCGTAGCTGCACTCCCCTGCTAGAACCTCTAAAGAAACTAAAGGCCAAACATTGACTAGTCAAGCTCCAAGACTTCAAAAACATCCATATGAGGCACTGCACGTTGAGCCAGAAGAATATATGAAAACTTCTACACTGGTTTTACACAATGACAAATGATTCAGGACAGTAAACACATTAAACATTAGTAGCAATATATTTCCATTTGGCCTAAAGCTTGCTTGGGGTTCATAGGACAAGAATCGTTGGTATAAGCGTAGCAGCACTTCCCTGCTAGGACCTCCAAGGAAACTGAAGGCCAAACATTGACTAGTCAAGCTCCAAGACTTCAAACATATCCATATGAGGCACTGCACGTTGAGCCAGAAGAATATATGAAAACCTCTACACTGGTTTTACACTATGACAAATGATTCAGGACAGGAAACACATTAAACATTAGTAGCAATATATTTCCATTTGGCCTAAAGCTTGCTTGGGGTTCATAGGACAAGCATTGTTGGTATAAGCGTAGCTGCACTTCCCTGCTAGGACCTCCAAAGAAACTGAAGGCCAAACATTGACTAGTCAAGCTCCAAGACTTCAAACACATCCATATGAGGCACTGCATGTTGAGGCAGAGGAATATATGAAAACTTCTACACTGAATATACACTATGGCAAATGATTCAGGACAGTAAACATGTCATTTAACTATGGAAATTCATGTATTTGGCCTAAAGCTTGCTTGGGGTTCATAGAACAAGAATCGTTGGTATAAAAGTAGCTGCACTCCGCTGCTAGAACCTCTATAGGAACTGAAGGCCAAACATTGACTAGTCAAGCTCCAAGACTTCAAACACATCCATATGAGGCACTGCACATTGAGGCAGAGGAATATATTAACACTTCTACACTGGTTTTACACTATGACAAATGATTCAGGAAAGTAAACATTTTATTTAACTATGGAAATTCATGTATTTGGCCTAAAGCTTGCTTGGGGTTCATAGAACAAGAATCGTTGGTACAAAATTAGCTGCACTCCCCTGCTAGAACCTCTATAGGAAATGAAGGCCAAACATTGACTAGTCAAGCTCCAAGACTTCAAACACATCCATAAAAGGCACTGAACGTTGAGCCAGAGGAATATATGAACACCTCTACACTGGTTTTACACTATGACAAATGATTCAGGACAGTAAACACATTAAATATTAGTAGCAATATATTTGCATTTGGCAGAAAGCTTGCTTGGGGTTCATAGGACAAGGATCGTTGATATAAGCGTAGCTGAACTCTCCTGCTAGAACCTCCAAAGAAACTGAAGGCCAAACATTGACTAGTCAAGCTCCAAGACTTCAATCACATCCATATGAGGCACTGCACGTTGAGCCAGAGGAATATATGAACACCTCGGCATTGGTTTTACACTATGACAAATGATTCAGGACAGTTAACATTTAATTTTACTATGGAAATTCATGTATTTGGCCTAAAGCTTGCTTGATGTTCATAGGAAGAGTATCGTTGGTATAAGCGTAGCGGCACTCCCCTGCTAGGACTTCCAAAGAAACTGAAGGGCAAACATTGAGTATTCAAGCTCCAAGACTTCAAACACATCCATATGAGGCACTGCACATTGAGCCAGAAGAATATATGAAAACTTTTACACTGGTTTTACACAATGACAAATGATTCAGGACAGTTAACATTTCATTTCTCTATGGAAATTCATGTATTTGGCCTAAAGCTTGCTTGGTGTTCATAAGAAGAGTATCGTTGGTATAAGCGTAGCTGCATTCCACCTGCTAGAACCTCCAAAGAAACTGAAGGGCAAACATTGAGTATTCAAGCTCCAAGACTTCAAACACATCCATATGAGGCACTGCACGCTGAGGTAGAAGAATATATGAAAACTTCTACACTGGTTTTACACAATGACAAATGATTCAGGACAGGAAACATGTCATTTAACTATTGAAATTCATGTATTTGGCTTAAAGCTTGCTTGGTGTTCATAGGACAAGTATCGTTGGTATAAGCGTAGCTGCACTCCGCCGCTAGAACCTCCAAAGAAACTGAAGGCCAAACATTGACTAGTCAAGCTCCAAGACTTCAAACACATCCATATGAGGCACTGCACGTTGAGCCAGAGGAATTAATGAAAACTTCTACACTGGTTTTACACTATGACAAATCATTCAGGACAGTAAACATGTCATTTAACTATGGAAATTCATGTATTTGGCCTAAAGCTTTCTTGGTGTTCATAGGACAAATATCGTTGGTATAAGTTTAGCTCCACTCCCCTGCTAGAACCTCCAAAGAAACTGAAGGCCAAACATTGACTAGTCAAGCTCCAAGACTTCAAACACATCCATATGAGGCACTGCACGCTGAGGTAGAAGAATATATGAAAACTTCTACACTGGTTTTACACAATGACAAATGATTCAGGACAGTAAACATGTCATTTAACTATGGAAATTCATGTATTTGGCCTAAAGCTTGCTTGGTGTTCATAGGACAAGTATCGTTGGTATAAGCGTAGCTGCACTCCCCTGCTAGAACCTCCAAAGAAACTGAAGGCCAAACATTGACTAGTCAAGCTCCAAGACTTCAAACACATCCATATGAGGCACTGCACGTTGAGCCAGAGGAATAAATGAAAACTTCTACACTGGTTTTACACAATGACAAATGATTCAGGACAGTAAACATGTCATTTAACTATGGAAATTCATGTATTTGGCCTAAAGCTTGCTTGGTGTTCATAGGACAAGTATCGTTGGTATAAGCATAGCTGCACTCCGCCGCTAGAACCTCCAAAGAAACTGGAGGCCAAACATTGAGTATTCAAGCTCCAAGACTTCAAACACATCCATATGAGGCACTGCACGCTGAATTAGAAGAATATATGAAAACTTCTACACTGGTTTTACACAATGACAAATAATTCAGGACAGTAAACACTTTAAATATTAGTAGCATTATATTTGCATTTGGCATTAAGCTTGCTTGGGGTTCATAGGACAAGCATCGTTGGTATAAGCGTAGCTGAACCCCACAGGTAGAACCTCCAAAGAAACTGAAGGCCAAACATTGACTAGTCAAGCTCCAAGACTTCAAACACATCCATATGAGGCACTGCACACTGAGGTAGAAGAATATATGAAAACTTCTACACTGGTTTTACACAATGACAAATGATTCAGGACAGGAAACATGTCATTTAACTATGGAAATTCATGTATTTGGCCTAAAGCTTGCTTGGTGTTCATAGGACAAGTATCGTTGGTATAAGCATAGCTGCACTCCGCCGCTAGAACCTCCAAAGAAACTGGAGGCCAAACATTGAGTATTCAAGCTCCAAGACTTCAAACACATCCAAATGAGGCACTGCACGCTGAAATAGAAGAATATATGTAAACTTCTACTCTGGTTTTACACAATGACAAATGATTCAGGACAGGAAACATGTCATTTAACTATGGAAATTCATGTATTTGGCCTAATGCTTGCATGGTGTTCATAGGACAAGTATCGTTGGTATAAGCGTAGCTGCACTCCCCTGCTAGAACCTCCAAAGAAACTGAAGGCCAAACATTGACTAGTCAAGCTCCAAGACTTCAAACACATCCATATAAGGCACTGCACGTTGAGAAAGAGGAATATATGAAAACTTCTACACTGGTTTTACACAATGACAAATGATTCAGGACAGGAAACATGTCATTTAACTATGGAAATTCATGTATTTGGCCTAAAGCTAGCTTGGTGTTCATAGGACAAGTATCATTGATATAAGCGTAGCTGCACTCCCCTGCTAGAACCTCCAAAGAAACTGAAGGCCAAACATTGACTAGTCAAGCTCCAAGACTTCAAACACATCCATATGAGGCACTGCACGTTGAGCCAGAGGAATAAATGAAAACTTCTACACTGGTTTTACACAATGACAAATGATTCAGGACAGTAAACATGTCATTTAACTATGGAAATTCATGTATTTGGCCTAAAGCTTGCTTGGTGTTCATAGGACAAGTATCGTTGGTATAAGCGTAGCTGCACTCCCCTGCTAGAACCTCTAAAGAAACTGAAGGCCAAACATTGACTAGTCAAGCTCCAAGACTTCAAACACATCCATATGAGGCACTGCACAAGAATATATGAAAACTTCTACACTGGTTTTACACAATGACAAATAATTCAGGACAGTAAACACTTTAAATATTAGTAGCATTATATTTTCTACTAATACCAAACATTGAGTATTCAAGCTCCAAGACTTCAAACACATCCATATGAGGCACTGCAAGTATCGTTGGTATAAGCATAGCTGCACTCCGCCGCTAGAACCTCCAAAGAAACTGGAGGCCAAACATTGAGTATTCAAGCTCCAAGACTTCAAACACATCCATATGAGGCACTGCACGCTGAATTAGAAGAATATATGTAAACTTCTACTCTGGTTTTACACAATGACAAATGATTCAGGACAGGAAACATGTCATTTAACTATGGAAATTCATGTATTTGGCCTAATGCTTGCTTGGTGTTCATAGGACAAGCATCGTTGGTATAAGCGTAGCTGCACTCCCCCGCTAGAACCTCCAAAGAAACTGAAGGCCAAATATTGACTAGTCAAGCTCCAACACTTCAAACACATCCATATGAGGCACTGCACGCTGAATTAGAAGAATATATGAAAACTTCTACACTGGTTTTACACAATGACAAATAATTCAGGACAGGAAACATGTCATTTAACTATGGAAATTCATGTATTTGGCCTAATGCTTGCTGGGCGTTCATAGGACAAGTATCGTTGGTATAAGCGTAGCTGCACTCCCCTGCTAGAACCTCCAAAGAAACTGAAGGCCAAACATTGACTAGTCAAGCTCCAAGACTTCAAACACATCCATATGAGGCACTGCACACTGAGGTAGAAGAATATATGAAAACTTCTACACTGGTTTTACACAATGACAAATGATTCAGGACAGTAAACATGTCATTTAACTATGGAAATTCATGTATTTGGCCTAAAGCTAGCTTGGTGTTCATAGGACAAGTATCGTTGGTATAAGCGTAGCTGCACTCCCCTGCTAGAACCTCCAAAGAAACTGAAGGCCAAAGATTGAATAGTCAAGCTCCAAGACTTCAAACACATCCATATGTGGCACTGCACGCTGAATTAGAAGAATATATGAAAACTTCTACACTGGTTTTACACAATGACAAATGATTCTGGACAGTAAACACTTTAAATATTGGTAGCATTATATTTGCATTTGGCATTAAGCTTGCTTGGGGTTCAAAGGACAAGCATCGTTGGTATAAGCGTAGCTGCACTCCCCCGCTAGAACCTCCAAAGAAACTGAAGGCCAAACATTGACTAGTCAAGCTCCAACACTTCAAACACATCCATATGAGGCACTGCACGCTGAATTAGAAGAATATATGAAAACTTCTACACTGGTTTTACACAATGACAAATGATTCAGGACAGGAAACATGTCATTTAACTATGGAAATTCATGTATTTGGGCTAAAGCTTGCTTGGTGTTCATAGGACAAGTATCGTTGATATAAGCGTAGCTGCACTCCGCTGCTAGAACCTCCAAAGAAACTGAAGGCCAAACATTGACTAGTCAAGCTCCAAGAATTCAAACACATCCTTATGAGGCACTGCACGCTGAGGTAGAAGAATATATGAAAACTTCTACACTGGTTTTACACAATGACAAATGATTCAGGACAGGAAACATGTCATTTAACTATGGAAATTCATGTATTTGGCCTAATGCTTGCTAGGTGTTCATAGGACAAGTATCGTTGGTATAAGTGTAGCTGCACTCCCCTGCTAGAACCTCCAAAGAAACTGAAGGCCAAACATTGACTAGTCAAGCTCCAAGACTTCAAACACATCCATATGAGGCACTGCACGTTGAGCCAGAGGAATAAATGAAAACTTCTACACTGGTTTTACACAATGACAAATGATTCAGGACAGTAAACATGTCATTTAACTATGGAAATTCATGTATTTGGCCTAAAGCTTGCTTGGTGTTCATAGGACAAGTATCGTTGGTATAAGCATAGCTGCACTCCGCTGCTAGAACCTCCAAAGAAACTGGAGGCCAAACAATGAGTATTCAAGCTCCAAGACTTCAAACACATCCATATGAGGCACTGCACAAGAATATATGAAAACTTCTACACTGGTTTTACACAATGACAAATAATTCAGGACAGTAAACACTTTAAATATTAGTAGCATTATATTTGCTACTAATACCAAACATTGACTAGTCAAGCTCCAAGACTTCAAACACATCCATATGAGGCACTGCACGCTGAATTAGAAGAATATATGTAAACTTCTACTCTGGTTTTACACAATGACAAATGATTCAGGACAGGAAACATGTCATTTAACTATGGAAATTAATGTATTTGGCCTAAAGCTTGCTTGGTGTTCATAGGACAAGTATCGTTGGAATAAGCGTAGCTGCACTCCCCTGCTAGAACCTCCAAAGAAACTGAAGGCCAAACATTGACTAGTCAAGCTCCAAGACTTCAAACACATCCATATGAGGCACTGCACACTGAGGTAGAAGAATATATGAAAACTTCTACACTGGTTTTACAAAATGACAAATGATTCAGGACAGTAAACATGTCATTTAACTATGGAAATTCATGTATTTGGCCTAAAGCTAGCTTGGTGTTCATAGGACAAGTATCGTTGGTATAAGCGTAGCTGCACTCCCCTGCTAGAACCTCCAAAGAAACTGAAGGCCAAAGATTGACTAGTCAAGCTCCAAGACTTCAAACACATCCATATGTGGCACTGCACGCTGAATTAGAAGAATATATGAAAACTTCTACACTGGTTTTACACAATGACAAATGATTCAGGACAGTAAACACTTTAAATATTGGTAGCATTATATTTGCATTGGGCATTAAGCTTGCTTGGGGTTCATAGGACAAGCATCGTTGGTATAAGCGTAGCTGCACTCCCCCGCTACAACCTCCAAAGAAACTGAAGGCCAAACATTGACTAGTCAAGCTCCAACACTTCAAACACATCCATATGAGGCACTGCACGCTGAATTAGAAGAATATATGAAAACTTCTACACTGGTTTTACACAATGACAAATGATTCAGGACAGGAAACATGTCATTTAACTATGGAAATTCATGTATTTGGCCTAAAGCTTGCTTGGTGTTCATAGGACAAGTATCGTTGATATAAGCGTAGCTGCACTCCGCTGCTAGAACCTCCAAAGAAACTGAAGGCCAAACATTGACTAGTCAAGCTCCAAGACTTCAAACACATCCATATGAGGCACTGCACGTTGAGCCAGAGGAATATATGAAAACTTCTACACTGGTTTTACACAATGACAAATGATTCAGGACTGTAAACATTTTATTTAACTATGGAAATTCATGTATTTGGCCTACAGCTTGCTTGGTGTTCATAGGACTAATATAGGTAGTATAAGCGTAGCTGCACTCCCCTGCTAGAACCTCCAAAGATACTGAAGGCCAAACATTGACTATTCAAACTCCAAGAATTCAAACACATCCATATGAGGCACTGCACGCTGAATTAGAAGAATATATGAAAACTTCTACACTGGTTTTACACAATGACAAATGATTCAGGACAGTAAACATGTCATTTAACTATGGAAATTCATGTATTTGGCCTAAAGCTTGCTTGGTGTTCATAGGACAAGTATCGTTGGTATAAGCGTAGCTGCACTCCCCTGCTAGAACCTCCAAAGAAACTGAAGGCCAAACATTGACTAGTCAAGCTCCAAGACTTCAAACACATCCATATGAGGCACTGCACGCTGAATTAGAAGAATATATGAAAACTTCTACACTGGTTGTACACAATGACAAATAATTCAGGACAGTAAACACTTTAAATATTAGTAGCATTATATTTGCATTTGGCATAAAGCTTGCTTGGGGTTCATAGGACAAGCATCGTTGGTATAAGCGTAGCTGCACTCCCCTGCTAGAACCTCTAAAGAAACTGAAGGCCAAACATTGACTAGTCAAGCTCCAAGACTTCAAACACATCCATATGAGGCACTGCCCGTTGAGCCAGAGGAATAAATGAAAACTTCTACAATGGTTTTACACTATGACAAATGATTCAGTACAGTAAACATGTTATTTTACTATGGAAAATCATGTATTTGGCCTAAAGCTTATTTGGGGTTCGTAGAACAAGCATCGTTGGTATAAGCGTAGCTGCACTCCCCTGCTAGAACCTCCAAAGATACTGAAGGCCAAAGATTGACTATTCAAGCTCCAAGAATTCAAACACATCCATATGAGGCACTGCACGCTGAATTAGAAGAATATATGAAAACTTCTACACTGGTTTTACACAATGACAAATGATTAAGGACAGTAAACATGTCATTTAACTATGGAAATTCATGTATTTGGCCTAAAGCTTGCTTGGTGTTCATAGGACAAGTATCGTTGGTATAAGCATAGCTGCACTCCGCCGCTAGAACCTCCAAAGAAACTGAAGGCCAAACATTGAGTATTCAAGCTCCAAGACTTCAAACACATCCATATGAGGCACTGCACGCTGAATTAGAAGAATATATGAAAACTTCTACACTGGTTGTACACAATGACAAATAATTCAGGACAGTAAACACTTTAAATATTAGTAGCATTATATTTGCATTTGGCATAAAGCTTGCTTGGGGTTCATAGGACAAGCATCGTTGGTATAAGCGTAGCTGCACTCCCCTGCTAGAACCTCCAAAGAAACTGAAGGCCAAACATTGACTAGTCAAGCTCCAAGAATTCAAACACATCCATATGAGGCACTGCACGTTGAGCCAGAGGAATAAATGAAAACTTCTACACTGGTTTTACACAATGACAAATGATTCAGGACAGTAAACATGTTATTTAACTATGGAAATTCATGTATTTGGCCTAAAGCTTGCTTGGTGTTCATAGGACAAGTATCGTTGGTATATGCGTAGCTGCACTCCCCTGCTAGAACCTCTAAAGAAACTGAAGGCCAAACATTGACTAGTCAAGCTCCAAGAATTCAAACACATCCATATGAGGCACTGCACACTGAGGTAGAAGAATATATGAAAACTTCTACACTGGTTTTACACAATGACAAATGATTCAGGACAGGAAACATGTCATTTAACTATGGAAATTCATGTATTTGGCCTAAAGCTTGCTTGGGGTTCATAGGACAAGTACCGTTGATATAAGCGTAGCTGCACTCCCCTGCTAGAACCTCCAAAGAAACTGAAGGCCAAACATTGACTAGTCAAGCTCCAAGACTTCAAACACATCCATATGAGGCACTGCACGTTGAGCCAGAGGATATATGAAAACTTCTACACTGGTTTTACACTATGACAAATGATTCAGGACATTAAACATTCATTAAATATAGTAGCAATATAGTTGCATTTGGCCTAAAGCTTGCTTGGGGTTCATAGGACAAGCATCGTTGGTATAAGCGTAGCTGCACTCCCCACCAAGAACCTCCAAAGAAACAGAAGGCCAAACATTGACTAGTCAAGCTCCAAGACTTCAAACACATCCATATGAGGCACTGCACGCTGAAGCTCGAAGGGATATATGAAAACTTCTAAACTGGTTCTACACTATGACAAATAATTCAGGACAGTAAACACTATTAAATATTAGTAGCAATATAGTTGCATTTGGCCTTAAAGCTTGCTTGGGGTTCATAGGACAAGCATCGTTGGTATAAGCGTAGCTGCACTCCCCTGCTAGAACCTCCAAAGAAACTGAAGGCCAAACATTGAGTATTCAAGCTCCAAGACTTCAAACACATCCATATGAGGCACTGCACGCTGAATTAGAAGAATATATGAAAACTTCTACACTGGTTGTACACAATGACAAATAATTCAGGACAGTAAACACTTTAAATATTAGTAGCATTATATTTGCATTTGGCCTAAAGCTTGCTTGGGGTTCATAGGACAAGTACCGTTGATATAAGCGTAGCTGCACTCCCCTGCTAGAACCTCCAAAGAAACTGAAGGCCAAACATTGACTAGTCAAGCTCCAAGACTTCAAACACATCCATATAAGGCACTGCACGTTGAGCCAGAGGAATATATGAAAACTTCTACACTGGTTTTACACAATGACAAATGATTCAGGACATTAAACATGTCATTTAACTATGGAAATTCATGTATTTGGCCTAAAGCTTGCTTGGTGTTCATAGGACAAGTATCGTTGGTATAAGCATAGCTGCACTCCGCCGCTAGAACCTCCAAAGAAACTGAAGGCCAAACATTGAGTATTCAAGCTCCAAGACTTCAAACACATCCATATGAGGCACTGCACGCTGAATTAGAAGAATATATGAAAACTTCTACACTGGTTGTACACAATGACAAATAATTCAGGACAGTAAACACTTTAAATATTAGTAGCATTATATTTGCATTTGGCATAAAGCTTGCTTGGGGTTCATAGGACAAGCATCGTTGGTATAAGCGTAGCTGCACTCCCCTGCTAGAACCTCCAAAGAAACTGAAGGCCAAACATTGACTAGTCAAGCTCCAAGAATTCAAACACATCCTTATGAGGCACTGCACGCTGAGCCAGAGGAATATATGAAAACTTCTACACTGGTTTTACACAATGACAAATGATTCAGGACAGGAAACATGTCATTTAACTATGGAAATTCATGTATTTGGCCTAATGCTTGCTAGGTGTTCATAGGACAAGTATCGTTGGTATAAGCGTAGCTGCACTCCCCTGCTAGAACCTCCAAAGAAACTGAAGGCCAAACATTGACTAGTCAAGCTCCAAGACTTCAAACACATCCATATGAGGCACTGCACATTGAGCCAGAGGAATAAATGAAAACTTCTACACTGGTTTTACACAATGACAAATGATTCAGGACAGTAAACATGTCATTTAACTATGGAAATTCATGTATTTGGCCTAAAGCTTGCTTGGTGTTCATAGGACAAGTATCGTTGGTATAAGCGTAGCTGCACTCCCCTGCTAGAACCTCCAAAGAAACTGAAGGCCAAACATTGACTAGTCAAGCTCCAAGACTTCAAACACATCCATATGAGGCACTGCACACTGAGGTAGAAGAATATATGAAAACTTCTACACTGGTTTTACACAATGACAAATGATTCAGGACAGTAAACATGTCATTTAACTATGGAAATTCATGTATTTGGCCTAAAGCTTGCTTGGTGTTCATAGGACAAGTATCGTTGGTATAAGCATAGCTGCACTCCGCCGCTAGAACCTCCAAAGAAACTGGAGGCCAAACATTGAGTATTCAAGCTCCAAGACTTCAAACACATCCATATGAGGCACTGCACGCTGAATTAGAAGAATATATGAAAACTTCTACACTGGTTTTACACAATGACAAATGATTCAGGACAGGAAACATGTCATTTAACTATGGAAATTCAAGTATTTGGCCTAAAGCTTGCTTGGTGTTCATAGGACAAGTATCGTTGATATAAGCGTAGCTGCACTCCCCTGCTAGAACCTCCAAAGAAACTGAAGGCCAAACATTGACTAGTCAAGCTCCAAGACTTCAAACACATCCATATGAGGCACTGCACACTGAGGTAGAAGAATATATGAAAACTTCTACACTGGTTTTACACAATGACAAATGATTCAGTACAGTAAACATGTTATTTTACTATGGAAAATCATGTATTTGGCCTAAAGCTTATTTGGGGTTCGTAGAACAAGCATCGTTGGTATAAGCGTAGCTGCACTCCCCTGCTAGAACCTCCAAAGATACTGAAGGCCAAACATTGACTATTCAAGCTCCAAGAATTCAAACACATCCATATGAGACACTGCACGCTGAATTAGAAGAATATATGAAAACTTCTACACTGGTTTTACACAATGACAAATGATTCAGGACAGTAAACATGTCATTTAACTATGGAAATTCATGTATTTGGCCTAAAGCTTGCTTGGTGTTCATAGGACAAGTATCGTTGGTATAAGCATAGCTGCACTCCGCCGCTAGAACCTCCAAAGAAACTGAAGGCCAAACATTGAGTATTCAAGCTCCAAGACTTCAAACACATCCATATGAGGCACTGCACGCTGAATTAGAAGAATATATGAAAACTTCTACACTGGTTTTACACAATGACAAATAATTCAGGACAGTAAACACTTTAAATATTAGTAGCATTATATTTGCATTTGGCATAAAGCTTGCTTGGGGTTCATAGGACAAGCATCGTTGGTATAAGCGTAGCTGCACTCCCCTGCTAGAACCTCCAAAGAAACTGAAGGCCAAACATTGACTAGTCAAGCTCCAAGAATTCAAACACATCCATATGAGGCACTGCACGTTGAGCCAGAGGAATAAATGAAAACTTCTACACTGGTTTTACACAATGACAAATGATTCAGGACAGTAAACATGTCATTTAACTATGGAAATTCATGTATTTGGCCTAAAGCTTGCTTGGTGTTCATAGGACACGAATCGTTGGTATAAGCGTAGCTGCACTCCCCTGCTAGACCCTCCAAAGAAACTGAAGGCCAAACATTGACTAGTCAAGCTCCAAGACTTCAAACACATCCATATGAGGCACTGCACGTTGAGGTAGAAGAATATATGAAAACTTCTACACTGGTTATACACAATGACAAATGATTCAGGACAGTAAACATATCATTTAACTATGGAAATTCATGTATTTGGCCTAAAGCTTGCTTGGTGTTCATAGGACAAGTATCGTTGGTATAAGCGTAGCTGCACTCCCCTGCTAGAACCTCCAAAGAAACTGAAGGCCAAACATTGACTAGTCAAGCTCCAATACTTCAAACACATCCATATGAGGCACTGCACGCTGAATTAGAAGAATATATGAAAACTTCTACACTGGTTTTACACAATGACAAATGATTCAGGACAGGAAACATGTCATTTAACTATGGAAATTCATGTATTTGGCCTAAAGCTTGCTTGGTGTTCATAGGACAAGTATCGTTGATATAAGCGTAGCTGCACTCCCCTGCTAGAACCTCCAAAGAAACTGAAGGCCAAACATTGACTAGTCAAGCTCCAATACTTCAAACACATCCATATGAGGCACTGCACGCTGAATTAGAAGAATATATGAAAACTTCTACACTGGTTTTACACAATGACAAATGATTCAGGACAGGAAACATGTCATTTAACTATGGAAATTCATGTATTTGGCCTAAAGCTTGCTTGGTGTTCATAGGACAAGTATCGTTGATATAAGCGTAGCTGCACTCCCCTGCTAGAACCTCCAAAGATACTGAAGGCCAAACATTGACTATTCAAGCTCCAAGAATTCAAACACATCCATATGAGGCACTGCACGCTGAGGTAGAAGAATATATGAAAACTTCTACACTGGTTTTACACAATGACAAATGATTCAGGACAGGAAACATGTCATTTAACTATGGAAATTCATGTATTTGGCCTAAAGCTTATTTGGGGTTCGTAGGACAAGCATCGTTGGTATAAGCGTAGCTGCACTCCCCTGCTAGAACCTCCAAAGATACTGAAGGCCAAACATTGACTATTCAAGCTCCAAGAATTCAAACACATCCATATGAGGCACTGCACGCTGAATTAGAAGAATATATGAAAACTTCTACACTGGTTTTACACAATGACAAATGATTCAGGACAGTAAACATGTCATTTAACTATGGAAATTCATGTATTTGGCCTAAAGCTTGCTTGGTGTTCATTGGACAAGTATCGTTGGTATAAGCGTAGCTGCACTCCCCTGCTAGAACCTCCAAAGAAACTGAAGGCCAAACATTGACTAGTCAAGCTCCAAGAATTCAAACACATCCATATGAGGCACTGCACGCTGAGGTAGAAGAATATATGAAAACTTCTACACTGGTTTTACACAATGACAAATTATTCAGGACAGGAAACATGTCATTTAACTATGGAAATTCATGTATTTGGCCTAAAGCTTGCTTGGTGTTCATAGGACAAGTATCGTTGGTATAAGCATAGCTGCACTCCGCCGCTAGAACCTCCAAAGAAACTGAAGGCCAAACATTGAGTATTCAAGCTCCAAGACTTCAAACACATCCATATGAGGCACTGCACGCTGAATTAGAAGAATATAAGAAAACTTCTACACTGGTTTTACACAATGACAAATAATTCAGGACAGTAAACACTTTAAATATTAGTAGCATTATATTTGCATTTGGCATAAAGCTTGCTTGGTGTTCATAGGACAAGTATCGTTGGTATAAGCGTAGCTGCACTCCGCCGCTAGAACCTCCAAAGAAACTGAAGGCCAAACATTGACTAGTCAAGCTCCAAGACTTCAAACACATCCATATGAGGCACTGCACGTTGAGCCAGAGGAATAAATGAAAACTTCTACACTGGTTTTACACTATGACAAATGATTCAGGACAGTAAACATGTCATTTAACTATGGAAAATCATGTATTTGGCCTAAAGCTTGCTTGGTGTTCATAGGACAAGTATCGTTGGTATAAGCGTAGCTGCACTCCCCTGCTAGAACCTCCAAAGAAACTGAAGGCCAAACATTGACTAGTCAAGCTCCAAGACTTCAAACACATCCATATGAGGCACTGCACGCTGAGGTAGAAGAATATATGAAAACTTCTACACTGGTTTTACACAATGACAAATGATTCAGTACAGGAAACACTTTAAATATTAGTAGCATTATATTTGCATTTGGCATAAAGCTTGCTTGGGGTTCATAGGACAAGCATCGTTGGTATAAGCGTAGCTGCACTCCCCCGCTAGAACATCCAAAGAAACTGAAGGCCAAACATTGACTAGTCAAGCTCTAAGACTTCAAACACATCCATATGAGGCACTGCACGTTGAGCCAGAGGAATATATGAAAACTTCTACACTGGTTTTACACTATGATAAATGATTCAGGACAGTAAACGTAATTTTACTATGGAAATTCATGTATTTGGCTTAAAGCTTGCTTGGGGTTCATAGGACAAGCATCGTTGGTATAAGCGTAGCTGCACTCCCCTGCTAGAACCTCCAAAGAAACTGAAGGCCAAACATTGACTAGTCAAGCTCCAAGACTTCAAACACAACCATGTGAGGCACTGCCCGTTGAGCCGGAGGAATTTATGAAAACCTCTACACTGGTTTTACACTATGACAAATGATTCAGGACAGTAAACATGTAGTTTTACTATGGAAGATCATGTATTTGGCCTAAAGCTTGCTTGGGGTTCATAGGACCAGCATTGTTGGTATGAGCGTAGCTGCACTCCCCTGCTAGAACCTCCAAAGAAACTGAAGGCCAAACATTGACTAGTCAAGGTCCAAGACATCAGACACATCCTCAGGAGTCACTGCACATTGATGCAGAGTGGTTATTGTTAACATTTTGATTGGTATTTTACTATGACTATTGACTCAAGACCGTAATCACATGAAATATATGTACTGAAGTAGAAAGATTTGGTCTATAGACTGGTGCTCTACTATGTCTGCTTGCTCAAATTAAAGTCTGTATTCAAAATGATTTTCCTCTGAAGGTGTGGAGTGAATTTGCTTCTGTGACCTGCACCCCAGTAAATTCCTAAGTATCGTAAGACAGCAATTATGTCCAACAACAGATTTGCTGAAGAAAGCAGTAATAGTGTCTGTGCTCTTGAGGCCATAGAATGTATTGTGTTAAAGATATCTGCTACATGCATTATAATTAGAAATTTCAGGCCTAGATTAGCAATGAATGTTGTTGCCGTCACTGGATTCTAAACGGGTTTGACACATGAGAGGCTGTGTCTGTAACCACCCTACAGAGTTGTGCTGTTGCAGGGTATCGATATAGCATCTCTAAATTAGATCATTTTGTTAAGCATTAACATCACGTCAAGTTTGAATATTTCGCTAGACACCATTAAGCATTGTGTTAAACTGACTAACATTTCTTATTAGGTTTACCTCCACCACATGGCCTTTGCCACTGGCCGGTTCTACAGTTTTTTTGCCAGTAATAGGCTTACTACTACCTACTATACTACTTGGAATAGTCAATCACTCGCTCAGATACATAGCTCTTTTTGGCCAGCAACGCTCACGCGGTCCGGCAAAAAACGTAATCTCTGCTAGTTACATCTATTGCACTAGTTTGACACTAATGAGATGGCCTAAAATAGTGCAAAACATGTGAGATATTTTGTCTTATAGTGTTAATATGAGCAAATACAGATTAAATGTTTTCTACTACCAATCCTCTGACCGTTGGAAGCTTCTGGCTGAGGTGATTCACGACACTTTCCATGGTCAACACTTCTTTTCCCCTTTCCATTACTGCTGTGTCTATGTTGGCCTTAAATGGAGACTGATAGCGTCTTATCCAACCTACCAGAAATATGATAAAAACATTTTAAACATGTTTCTAGCTACAGTGTCGGTTCAGCTAAACGTGCTTTCATTTCATTTTATGCGAGGTGGTATAGCCTTCGATTTAGCATCATTCTTTCACAATGTTCTTAAAAGTTCACAGGACAACAAAACAGATCTGGGATTAGGCTACAATTGCAGTGGATGGAATGCGAAACTACCGTAAAGGTCCTTAAACATTATAAGATTAACCATCTTAAAATGTCTTTATGAGACCCACAGAAGCATTATAATAGCCATATTGCCTACACAACGTGAAAAGTAAATTAGAAATTTCGCCTGACAGAATATATATTTTATAATTTAATATACAGACATACTTGTCGTGTTGGCCCCTTCAAGCCAGGACCTTCAGCATGCACTTGGACGGTTTGCAGCCGAGTGTGAAGCGGTGGGGATGAAAATCAGTACCTCCAAATCCGAGGCCATGGTCCTCAGTCGGAAAAGGGTGGCTTGCCCACTTCAGGTTGGTGGAGAGTGCCTGCCTCAAGTGGAGGAGTTTAAGTATCTAGGGGTCCTGTTCACGAGTGAGGGAAGGATGGAACGGTAGATTGACAGACGGATCGGTGCAGCTTCTGCAGTAATGCGGTCGATGTATCGGTCTGTCGTGGTGAAGAAAGAGCTGAGCCGCAAGGCGAAGCTCTCGATTTACCGGTCAATCTACGTTCCTACTCTCACCTATGGTCATGAGCTTTGGGTCATGACCGAAAGGACAAGACCCCGGATACAGGCGGCCGAAATGAGCTTTCTCCGCAGGGTGGCTGGGCGATCCCTTAGAGATAGGGTGAGAAGCTCGGTCACCCGGGAGGAGCTCAGAGTAGAGCCGCTGCTCCTCCACATCGAGAGGGGTCAGCTGAGGTGGCTTGGGCATCTGTTTCGGATGCCTCCGCAACGCCTTCCTGGGAAGGTGTTCCGGTCCCGTCCCACCGGGAAGAGACCCCGGGGAAGACCTAGGACACGCTGGAGGGACTATGTCTCCCGGCTGGCCAGTGAACGCCTCGGTGTCCCCCCGGAAGAGCTGGAGGAAGTGTCTGGGGAGAGGGAAGTCTGGGCATCCCTGCTTAGACTGCTGCCCCCGCGACCCGGCCCCGGATAAGCGGAAGATGATGCGATGCGACATACTTTTTAATGATTACGTTACTTGCTTACATTGATTGCGGCGAGGCAATATCTTCTTTGCGCTGATTTTTCATTTCACTTTGGCTAGGCACTCTGAAACCTACTCGTCTGCGCTGCACTCAAAAATCTAAATCGTATTAGACTAGTTGTAAAACTTTCCTCTGCGGGTAATGTTTCTTGTTCTTTCGTGTGCTGATATTAAGGTCTGCACAAGTTACAAAGAATGCATTTATAGCAGGTTCGAAATTCCGTTGAATTACGTCACAATGAGGGCGAGTAGATGTGTCATAATAATGCTAGTGAGGCAGGTGCTGGATGAGTGTATCCTAACATATGTCAACAAACAGCCTAAATTCATCCTCACCGAGCCCTGGATATCCATTTAAGTGTTTTTACAGGAAATGTTGCACAAATAATAATTTTAATTAAACTTTAATAGGCTATTATGTTCACATGTACAATTTCTTAAAAGCGGTAAACCTATGAGTCAAACACACTGAGTCAAAGCGGGCGGTCATGTAAACCTATGTTGATTTTTAGGGTGTAAAGACGGCGCTGTCCACTAGCACCGTCAAGTCCTCTGACCACTTGTGGATCTGTTCCTACGCAATAGGCAATGATTGAGGTTGTTTAAACCTTATTCAATTTTCTTATCAAAGGCCTACCGTGTTTGTGTTCATGTGAAAGTATCACGCTGAATGGACATGGAAACAGACTTCGTTCCATGTATCCTACCATCCATCTAACTTATAGGTTTTTGCTTTGGAGTAGTCAAGGTTTTTACTGCATGACTATGGCGTTGTTTACTATGGTCTTGCATTTGCATTTCAGGTTTCAGTTCCACTTCTCTCAGTGTGTTTACCCTTTTGTAATATCATATGATTTTTAATAGTTTGCTGAAAGCCATAGCCATAGATAGTTATAGGCGATCATAGAAAGTGAAAAATTCATTCTGAAAATCGGCTTTTACAAAGATGACAGATAAGTGATAGGGTCTATATTTAATTTTAAACTCTTCAATTTAGACATCAACGGTTGTTAACTAGCCTACTTATTTTTGTTG
Organism: Esox lucius; assembly: GCF_011004845.1. Lineage (NCBI taxonomy): Eukaryota > Metazoa > Chordata > Actinopteri > Esociformes > Esocidae > Esox > Esox lucius. The sequence continues at coordinate 32,200,116 of NC_047573.1, read as the reverse complement.
ATGATCTGCTTTTGCAAGGATCACCAGGCAAATATTGTATGGTACTGTTTTCCATCTTTCCCGTTCAGCGTAGCTATTAGCTCTTGCTTTTTTAGCCGCCTTCTTCCGTATTTTTAGCCGTCTTCTGTGTCGTTGCTGTTAATATGACTAAACTACTGTAGTAACTGTCTAAGGAATAGAGAAATACGTTTTTGTGAAGTTTATATATGTTCTTGCTGCAGCCAGCATTCGTTCAGGAAGACCGACTGACATTCATTTAGCTAGCCAACTAAGGTAGTTGGCTGTACTGAACGCAAAGATTGATATGCGGTCGTCAGATGCATATAGCGGATTCACTAGTTATTACAGTAATCTGTTAAACTCCGTCTGGAAATTATCACTGATAATATTAAATCACTATCTGTGTCTGTTCCTTATGTTGACAATGACATGTCACTGTTTCATAATTGTTTTAGGTTTTTTTCCTGTTATTCATGTTAGCTACATTGTTTACTGTGGTATTGTTAGCTCTAACATTACCTACACTGGTTGAAAAAAATATCACTAAGGAAAAAAATGATATTATGATTTTTGCTAGATGCTATTAGTTTACATCGAAGTGATAAACATCTACATTAGTTTTATTATTCCCTAGTAACCACTATCACCAGATGTGTAGGTTTCCAGATAGGGTTGTATGAGAAATGGCGATTGTGCTGTTTTTATGTGGATTCCGCCGGGTGATTAGCCAGTGTTAGTGAAATATGGAAACCCTGGGTGTAATGTCGGATCTTGTCGGCTCATTTGTTAAGAATCTGCACAGTAGAAAATAGCTAGCTTAAGTAACTAAACATACAAATGGGACGTATGTCTGTCACAAGAAAAGCAATATAAAAAAGTAATATAATGATGTGTGCCCTTGAGAAAAACGTCTTTAGTGAAGTTGTTGAGTAGCAGAAACATAATATGGATAGATCTGACCTTACTACAGGGGGTAGTAACGTCAGTTAAAAACATTATCACTAGCTCTGAATATAAACAGCAGATATAGCTTTCTGAACATGTTTAGTAAAATCAACATAATTAATAATACGTTATTACAATTAACAAAAAAGGGTTTCAATGCTATTCTTCACCAAACACTATCAATCACTCTGACATGGTATGACTTCAATAAATAAAACCAGCTCATATATGTGCAGGAACCTTTAGCCTACAATCAGCATAAATTCACATCTTTTTAGAATTTGGCAATTTCTGATTCCTTTTTCCGTTTTGATTTCTTTTATGAATATTGCAAAGGCCTTAGATGTAGGACAACACTGTGCTGTCATGTTGATTTGTCTTTAGGCAGTACAGGTGGATCATGTAATTCAGCTAAATAGATTGTCATCACTTGTTCTGGGTTCTGATGCCTACAGATGGTTTTATCATTATCCCCACTTGGGGCTACACTAGGGTATAATAATTTTTTTACTGTGCTGCAGGTGAAGCTGGACACAGAAAGTGTTAACCCAACAGTAGCTTGCCTAGATGTACAGTCATCAAAACATCCTGGACAGACAAAAAATGCATCTTCTTACTCGCTTTTCTAAGGCTTGCCATTTACAAGTGTAAAGACAACAGATTCCTGCAGCATAGCTTGCACCACGGACGTCTGACGAGGTGGTGAAGCTCCTGGAACCAGGGCCTACTGGGCCACTAGAAGTGTACTTTGAGCGTACTGTGTCCCGCGTGAGTCCACTAGAACCATGGACAGAGCCTCCAAGCGTACCCTGTCGAACATGGGTTGGATCAGATCTATCTGTTTTAAACGCATACAGGAGGGTCTGTGGCTGCTGGTCTGTGAATGAGTCTAAACCAAGAAAGGTAATTGGATCTCCCATTGAGAAGAACAACGGTTAATACACTTTTTCCCATGTAGTGAAAACACCTAACCAGACCCTGCTAAACCATTCCCAGATCTGTAACACCTCTCTGTGGACAGGGGTGCCCCCTGGAGAGGACATCTAAGCCTGGGTTACAGTGGCAACAGGGAAAATGAGTGGATCCACCTGCTGTTTGTTGTACACCACAGCTGTCCTGTTGTAGATTCTGTCTATAATATATTCTGAGAGAAACTACACTACCGTTCAAAAGATTGAGGTCACTTAGACATTTCCTTGTTTTCCATGAAAACTTAGATGAAATGAGTTTGAATAGAAAATATAACAAAATAAATAGGAAATATAGTAAATGATTAATAATCAGGTTAGATATAATCATTTTCTAATTGAAATTATAAGTGTGTCCATCAAACTTTTCTTTTGTCAAAGAATCCTCTATTTGCAGCAATTACAGCCTTGCAGACCTGTGGCATTCTAGTTGTCAATTTGTTGATGTAATCTGAAGAGATTTCACACCATGATTCCTGAAGCACGTCCCACAAGTTGGATTGGCTTGATACGTTCCATACAGTCACGCTGCTCCCACAACAGTTCAATAGGGTTGAGATCCGGTGACTGTGCTGGCCACTCCATTATAGACAGAATGCCATCTGACTGCTTCTTCCCTAAATAGTTCTTGCATACTTTGGAACTGTTCTTTGTGTCATTGTCCTGTTGTAGGAGGAAGTTGACCCCAGTCAAGCGCTGTCCACAGGGTATGCATGGCATTGCAAAATGGAGTGATAGCCTTCCTTCTTCAAGATCCTGTTTACCCTGTACAAATCTCCCACCAAAGTACCCCCAGACCATCAAATTGCCTCCACCATCTTGACTGATGGCATTAAGCACTTCTCCAGCATGTTTTCATTTGGTCTGGCTCTCACAAAAGTTCTTTGTGATAATAGCGAACAAGCGACACTTCTAAACATGTTGCAATGCCAAGTTAGGTCAGGTGTCCAGTGAGCATTTGTTTTCTGACAGTTTTTCACATTTCCATTTAGCTATTATTAGTCAAATCGGCCCAAGTTGTTTGAGCTGTATGTTTCTGCCTCTAACTATATTTCTGTGTCTCTTTGCATTGATGACTAACTATAGTGACGTGCAGTCTTCGCTAATAGCCAACAGTTCTGATCTGGGGAAAAGGCTATTTAACGTTATTTTTTAAGTAGTCTAACTTATTTGGTCTACAGGTTAAAAAAAATATGTCTCTAAAAATTGTATTCATTAAAATTACTAAGCTACATACCATTCTCTTAAATAATAGACTAAATGTAATCTTAATATAATATCAGCAAAAAAAGATTTATTGAAGTTTTTCTTCTCTTGCAGTAAAAAATATTAGCACCATGGCTGTAGAGTGTCATTCTCAGGTGTCCTGCTCATTTTCAGTCAGCGAACTGAACTTAAATAAAATAACATTATTCTATTCAACATGGCCTATAGGCCTGTCTTACTCATGGTTTCTAGCCAGAAAAAAAAGGAATTTGGTTTCAAGCATGGTTGGTAGCATATAACAATGTTCCTATGTGACGTATGCTCGGGGTTGGACTTCCGGCATTACGTATGTTATGTTCCAGGGCAGTTCCGGGGATGAAATATGGTATGGGGGTTTGTAATTTATGGTGGCTTTGATGTTTAACAACAGGAAGCCAGGGTTCGGGAATGTTAAATTCCCAAGTTAACAGATGTTAACATAAGTGGGTATGTAATAGATGGTTTATAACCAACCACTGTTTACCTTACATGAATTGCAATGCTTGTGTAACATGGAGTTGTGCAATTTTAACAAGTATAGAATTTCAGGCGTGAGAGCATTTACTAAATCTTGCTTTTCAGTGTAAGATATAAAGACTGGGTTAAGTCTTATGATTTGGAGAGTTTCTTCGCATATTTTATCCTAACATGAAATGGGTCTTAAGATCAGATTTGCAAAAATTGAAAATAATCCTTAGTACATTCCGGTTGATAGAGATCTGGCGTTTTTCACAAAGGTTGTAATCCACCAAAGAACTATGTAATGCATACATCGTGTGGGCAACGTTGGTATTCTGAAGTAACAAAGTAAACCTGTGTCAATCAGACATTATGGCTAGGCTGAATATGTCACGGTTGGGGTAAAAATAGTGTTAAAAAAAAAACTGATGGCTTTGTTACATGTTGAGTTTAAATTTGAATGAACAATGCTGATTCGTTGACAGCATAAGATATGTTAGTTCTGGTAAACAAAATGTCTGTAAGGGTGTCCTATCAAATTGTACAATGAGCATTAACGCTGGAATGTTTTCTACACAATGGTAAAATTGTTTAACAGGCAGCAATGCTTACGAACTGTAGTGTATGTGAGTTCGTAAATGCTTGTGTGTGTGTGTGTGTGCGCGAGTGTGTGCATGCGTGGATGCGTGATGTCCGGGAATTGAAGCATGTCATGAATTCAGATTTTTGTATGCTGTATTTTGGATTTATTTTATGTGTGTTAAATGTTGTTTTGAGTAATAAGATAAACGCTATCTGTTGTATGAAAGTGGATGAGTTTGTCATTAATACATAAAATGAAATGACTTGATGTTGCAGCAAAGATGTGATAACTAACGAAAACGATATATACATGATATCTGAGAACAGTGTTGCTTCTTACAAGCCCAGTGCGAACATAACTGTTGATGAATAGCTATTCCCTATCAAAGCACGTGTCACGGCTTCGGGGGGTGGAACAAGGAGGAGCAGGAGAACGGCGTGATCGTTGTATGTTTTTTAATGCTACAACGTTCAAATATATATATGTCAACACGAAGCGTACACAGCTCTTTCGTATACACAGAGACAATTACACACAAAGACAGGGGGAGCAGAGGGAACATATATACTGGGGGGAATGATGAGGATGAGGAACAGGTGCGCTAAACAGGACACAGGTGAAAAGCATGATGAGATGGACGGTGGTGTCAGAAGGCCGGTGACGTCGAACGCTGGAGCCCGTCTGCTGCAGGGGGAGGTGAAGCAGCAGAGGGCGCAACCAGCAGGTTGTCGAGACGGATGGACATGTCTACCAGCTGGTCGAGGGAGAGGGACACGTCTCGACAAGCTAGCTCCCTCTGGACGTCCTCGCGAAGGCTACACCAATAGTGGTCGATAAGAGCCCACTCGTTCCACCCCGATCCCGCTGCCAGGGTCCGGAACTCCAGTGCGAACTCCTGCGCCGATCTCGTCCCCTGCCGTAGGTGGAACAGCCATTCACCCGCCTCTCTCCCTTCGTGCGGATGGTCAAACACGGCTCGGAAGCGGCGGGTGAAATCAGCGTAGCTGCCCTGGGTGGGCTCCTCGGTGTTCCAGACGGCGGTGGCCCACTCCAGGGCTTTTTCCGGGCAGGCAGGAGACGAGTGAGGTGATTTTCTGGGCCTCGGTCAGCGCAGGGTGCATCGCCTGGAGCGCGATGTCCAGCTGTAACAGAAAACCCTGGCAGCGGTCCGCCGCCCCGTCGTAGTCCCTGGGTAGGGGAAGGTGCATCGGCCCCATGTTGGGCGGCGCGGCTTGGGGAGGCGGAGAGACGGCCAGTGCTGCGGGGTTCTGCTGGCTCAGCTCTAGGCGCTGTACCGCTTTCAACACATTGTCCATTGCGGCGCCTAGGCTGGCCAGCATTGTAGAGTGTACTTTGACCGCCTCCGCAACACCGGCCTCGCCTGTGGCTCCTTGTGGCTCCATTTCCTTGCTGTATTCGTAGGTGTGTAATTCTGTCACGGCTTCGGGGGGTGGAACAAGGAGGAGCAGGAGAACGGCGTGATTGTTGTATGTTTTTTAATGCTACAACGTTCAAATATATATATATATATATGTCGACACGAAGCATATACAGCTCTTTCGTATATACAGAGACAATTACACACAAAGACAGGGGGAGCAGAGGGAACATATATACTGGGGGGAATGATGAGGATGAGGAACAGGTGCGCTAAACAGGACACAGGTGAAAAGCATGATGAGATGGACGGTGGTGTCAGAAGGCCGGTGACGTCGAACGCTGGAGCCCGTCCGCTGCAGGGGGAGGTGAAGCAGCAGAGGGCGCAGTTGTCACTGCACGCTATCGATTCACACAGTACATGGCTAATCAACCAGACACATTTGGGATAAAGTTCTGGATTGCCACTGAGGTGGAAACAAAATATAGGTTGAATGCACTTCCCTATCTGGGAAAAGACAATAGCAGGCCAACTGGGCAGCATTTATCTGACAATGTCATAATGCATCTGATGGAATCTATGAAAAGGAATAATTGTAACCACTGACAGTTTCTTCACCTCCTTGCCACTGGCAAGCAATCTTTTGGCAAACAAAACCACAATTGTTGGTACAATGAATCAAATCAGACAATATATGCCACCCTGTACACAGGCACAGTCTGAAAAATATTCCACAAAAGTTCTGAAGGCTAGGAATGCGTCATTGATTTTATGAACCAGAAGGCTCAGTTGTATTTGGTAAAGGGAGGGAGACGCCAATGGCCTGTTGCAGTGTTTTACAGCATCTTAGACCTGGCCGGCATCAATGCACATATTTTGTACAACAGAAGGCGTTTCACTCTTGAGTTGGCTAAGGAGCTGGGTGCAAATCAAATAATGAGCAAGCCTGCCGGTCCAGAAGCGCATAAGCGACTTTTGACTGACACTTTCCCCACCAACGAAAAGGGGATGTTGACAAGTTGGTAGATGTACAGGGAAGAAAACTAATGATATCTGCCAAAACATGTAAGCGAGTTGGTAAATGCACTCCAACGGCCATTACATTTTGCATTGTATGTGGGCATTGACAATGAAACAAGCACACATGGGACTTATGATGCGAAAAGAGAAATGTAGCCTATAGTCTCAAAATGTCTTCTCCTCATTGACACTGGACCGTGTTATTTGGGTGTTGGTATTGTTTACCAGTTTTAATTGAAATGCACCAAAAGTCTGCATTGAGTGTGGACGTGTGGTAATTAGTAGGAGGGCGTGGTTACAGCCAATTGCTGGCAGGACAATCCCATTGTTTCTGTAATAGCTCGATAGCCTCTTCACATTGTCTGCAAAGACTGTTAGTTTGCTGATATAAAACTTGAAGCATGCAATTTTTCCATTATATCTGAGATGTTGAGAAAGGGTTTGATTGGAAATAAAGATTATATTTCAAAGCTTGAAAACCAATTTTTTCATTTTTTATTTATATATAATAATTCACTTTTAATAAACGGTCAAATTCAACAGTTCTTGTGAATTTATTGTGAAGTGTTTATTTATTTACATTAACTGCTCACAACGGATCATGGAATTTTGTGAGATTAAATTGTTTACAAATTGATGCCTTCGTCCCACATAAGCGACTGGGCAATATTTCTGGAACGAAACAGAGTAACATGAGTCTTTGTAATCCAAAACTGTTCTCAAGTTCCTATTTTTTTAATCTAGTTCATTTAATTAAGTTATTGCAAAAGTAAAAATGCTGAGAGGCTGATGTGTTTCAAATTTTCAATAATATCTATGGACAACATTTTGATAAATCTGTCAGATAAATTTACCAAATGATTACAAATGGATTTAATCAACTGATCTTGTTACTGCCATATTTGAAAACGTGGTATCACCAAAACATGGTGCCATCTGGTGGCATATAAGTCATTTTTGTGTGTCACCTGGTGACAGATAAGGAGAATTACAGCTTTAAAAAATAAAAATGGTGGGTAGCGCATCTGGTAGAGATTCGGGCAAATATTTTCCATTTGTTATTTTTACATACAAAAAATTGTGGTGATAAAGCATGCATATCTAGGAGCATTCCTAAAAGGTTCCGGTAAATCTATCAGGTTCCGTGATTTTTTTTTTTAGGTACCTCTGGGTCAAATTGACCCCTTCCGGTACTTCCAGTGTTAACTCAATTAGTTTTTATTTCAGACCAAGTAACCAATATTAGGGTCAGTTGGACTACACAGTTGTGATTTTACACATCATCCTGAACAGATACCCTTTGTGTAAGTGTAAACATTTACAGACATTTTCTGCGTTGTATTAAAATGTTATTTACATTACACAATCTGCATACAAGCCAGGACCTTCAGCATGCACTGGGACGGTTTGCACTGAGTGTGAAGCGGTGGGGATGAGAATCAGCACCTCCAAATCCGAGGCCATGGTCCTCAGTCGGAAAAGAGTGGCTTGCCCACTTCAGGTTGGTGGAGAGTGCCTGCCTCAAGTGGAGGAGTTTAAGTATCTAGGGGTCTTGTTCATGAGTGAGGAAAGGATGGAACGGGAGATTGACAGACGGATCGGTGCAGCTTCTGCAGTAATGCGGTCGATGTATCGGTCTGTCGTGGTGAAGAAAGAGTTGAGCCGCAAGGCAAAGCTCTTGATTTACCGGTCAATCTACGTTCCTACTCTCACCTATGGTCATGAGCTTTGGGTCATGACCGAAAGGACAAGACCCCGGATACAGGTGGCCGAAATGAGCTTTCTCCACAGGGTGGCTGGGCGATCCCTTAGAGATAGGGTGAGAAGCTCGGTCACCCGGGAGGAGCTCAGAGTAGAGCTGCTGCTCCTTCACATCGAGAGGGGTCAGCTGAGGTGGCTTGGGCATCTGTTTCAGATGCCCCCGGGAACGCCTTCCTGGGAAGGTGTTCCGGGCCCGTCCCACCGGGAGGAGACCCCGGGGAAGACCTAGGACACGCTGGAGGGACTATGTCTCCCGACTGGCCTGGGAACGCCTCGGTGTCCCCCCGGAAGAGCTAGAGGAAGTGTCTGGGGAGAGGGAAGTCTGGGCATCTCTGCTTAGACTGCTGCCCCCGCGACCCGGCCCCGGATAAGCGGAAGAAAATGATGATGATGATGAATCTGCATACAGCTGAATCTTTGTATTCTATATATCAACCAACAGTGTGGAGCGGGTGATTTTGGAGACTACTATAACACCATAATGGCTTCAGGTACGAAACCCCCCACCTTGTGGCTGTAGTTTTTTGTTTCATTGTTGCCCCATTACACAATGCTTGAAAGCTGAAGGTAATACATCTTTACAGTCAATTAATCAAAACTGTGATGTATGTAAATGTATGTTTGAGTTAGGATATTATTTTAACCTGAAAGGGGATTGTTATTTACATGCTAACCTAGAGAAATGGCGATAGTGCCAAAAAGACCAGACACTAAACAATCAACAACCTCAACACATGTCCAACAGAACATACCTAAGACAAGTGAACACAGTGATACCCCTATAGATAATACTCACAATACAACAGAAAGACCCTGCATGTCATCGCTAGGGTCACCCTATCAAGAGGTACAAAATTGTGAATCTGTTAGTCTAAGGATTACACATGAACTAGTCAATACATTGTTGCACAGTGATACAGATGTTAATGCACAGACACAAGGTTTGTTAACCGAGATTAGTAGCCCACATTTTTTGGTTGATCTAGTTGACTCCCCAACAAACTCTCTGACGCATACTCATTACAACAACCTGGCTGATTTTGACAGGTTCAGATCTTTAACACAGACCGGTAATGGTGATATTAGAGTGATACAACGTAATCATTTTGACAATGTGGAATTACATGACAGTCTGTACATTTCCAAAATATTGGTGAAGTTGTTGATTTCGGCGCGCTCTATGCTGGCATTGTGGAAGGCTTGGATACTTTGATTGTTAGAGCTTCATACTTTGTACTAGGACCCGGTGATCGTCTACAGATGGTGGTTTGGTGAATCTCTGATATCCTCAGTACGTGCGACCATGAGAACTGAAGAATATAATGAACACCCATTTGCGGGTTACTCGAAAGTTATACAGAATTATGCAGAGCTTTTGGTTGATGAATCACTAGAGCTAGTGGTGCAAATTGTCAACAACCGTGAGAGTGGGGGGGCGTGACGTAAGACTCAAACGCTATTGCTAGATCAGATTATCACAAAAAAAAGAAGGCATTTATATATGGTGTTGATAAAGAATCTACGTGCTTTTCAATTTGTTTGATTGGTATGTTGAACCCACAGTACATATATGTTGAGGCCGTAGCTAGTGGTCGTGAGTTACATACAAATCCTGGTTTAGCCTTAGATGATTGTGTGACATTCATGGATATTGTCCGGTTTGAACAAATGACAGGGTGTAAAATTGTTGTCTTTCACAGAGCCCGCAATGGGGCTAATAAGTTCAAAACAGCGAGGAACAACATCCATATAACGGCCTTTATGTACATACACGACAACCATTTCTATGGCATCACAAACCTGAAATGTTTTCTGGGGGTGTCATATGTCTGTGAGTGGTGGTATACAGGTTTTAACACCCGCTGTGATCACGGTTGTAAACACAGTTGTAGTGAATGTCTTCATACAGATTGTCACACGTGGCCTCGGACCACAAAGCAGTGCCCAGACTATAAGCAGATATGTTATGGCCATCATAAAGGCTTTAAGTTCCACAAGGTTGTTGGGTTAGCAGGTCTGATTAGAAGAAATACTTTGTCGATTGTGGTTATCAATTGTGATGGCAATTGACAATGTATCGACACTCGGAGTAAGGAACACAGAGACAAACATTTCTCTTGGCACATTCTAACAGTTTTATTTACGATTATGAAAATATGAGAGACTCGTCAACCGCTTACACACACATAATCGTCTGAGGAGTCTCTAACTCCATACATGAACAATCCATATTTATATCATAGAAAAAAGGATGTGGTAAATTGTTGCCCATCGGTCTCATGTCAATCAAACACATGCCCTTTGTTCTATCACATGTCCTGGGCTTGACACTTCCCTCATGTGCTTAACTTTCTCAACCCTTAAGGGGGAATTAAAGCATCTAGACAACCTCCAGGTCGGCAGATGATTAACCCTACAACCTACTGTGACCAATCAAGAATGCCCCCTAAGACATATACCAGATCCCTCTCTCCTACGTTCCTCAAGAACAGAAAGGACTGACACCCTTCTTTGTCTAGGCAGGAGGACATGGCCCAAATACCTAATAATCCTCTGATATTATACAGACATGTGTGTCACAATCAAAGTAAAGATTTACATACCAGCCAATAGAAAGACAGACATTTCTCAAATGTACCTTAGTTCAAAATTTCCATAACACAATATACTGTTTATATTTCTAACTATATAGCGCACAAGTACACGGCTAACATGTGTCCCAATTGTAACGTGGATCTGACAGAATCATCAATGTCTCATAAAACCCTCTAACCTGAGGACACCAGTGTGGGCTAAATATTTTATGATTTTGAGACAATTGCCAATCCTGTGAATGGTATACACACTGCACATTTTGTGTGTGCAATAAGCTTTAATAACGATGTGTTCGTCTGGAGATGGTTGTGTCACTGTTTTTTCCAAAGGTTTAGGCAACCAAAATATGTATACTGACTACACCTTTATATCACACAACTTGAAAGGTTTTGATGGTTACATCTTGATGCAACACCTTGTTAACAGTATTGGCACAATACTTGTTGCTTATGGTAGCAAGCTCATGATTTTTACAGACAGCACATTCGATGAAGCTGGCAGCTTTGCCACATGCTATGGGTTTTAAGGATTTGAAAAAAGGCTACTTTCCTTACAAGTTTAACGTCGAGGACAATGAGAACTATGTTAGCCCCCATCTGGAACCACATAAGTACGGTGTGAAAACAATGATGGCTAAAGAAAAAGCTAAGTTTTTGCAATGGTACTAAACGGTTTTCGCAGACACCTTTATGAAGGATGAAATAAAGGCTTGCTGCGTGAATGATGTGGTCATCTTGAGAGAGGGGTGTATGCATTACAGACTTGGGTTCCTGGAATGTAGTGGTGTTTACCCCTTCAGATCAATTAAGATTGCTTCGGCTTGCAAGTTTTAATAATTAATTAATGCACGTGAAAGTGCATTCCTTAGAGCTACAAGGATTTACAGTGAAGGAAAACCGACCCTACTCCCCCGGCACAATAATATAGCAGTGTAAAACCTTGGGTCTGAGACAGGGGGGTGGTGTGACATCAACAGGCAGGAAGTCAATCCACCCACATTGCCAAGCATCCACCAAAGGGACACCCACCAACCGCAACCACCCTGAATGAGGGCCAAGTATTGCCAGCAGAGTTCAAACTATTTTGCATGCTGGGCGCAACGGAGAGACAACAACAAGCCAGTGACTCCGAAAGGCATCCCAGTGGCAGGACAGCTAGGGTGGACAGTATCAAGCCTTTCTGGTCACCCTCACACCCCTGGGCCAGACTGCACTTAATCATAGATCATGCTGAAGAGATGGGTCTTTAGTAGACACTTGAAAGTTTGCACCGAGTCAGCACATCTAACCTTAGTTGGCAGATCATTCCACAGTAGTGGTGCTCTGAGAGAAAGCCCTGCCTCCGGCTGTTTGTTTAGAAATTCTAGGTACAATTACAAGGCTTGCATCTTGCAATCTAAGGTTATGTCTAGGTATGTATGGCTGGATAATTTCAGCGAGGTACTGTATGTAGGAGCAAGTCCATGTATTGCTTTATAGGTTAACAATAAAACCTTAAACTCAGCCCTAACCCTAACAGGCAGCCAGGCTAGTGTAAAGAGGCTAGGAGAGTAATGTGTAAAAAAATGTTGGTTCTAGTTAGGATTCTGGCAGCCGTGTTAAGCACTTATTGAAGTTTATTTATTGATTTATCAGGGTAATCGGAAAGAAGAGCATTGCAATAATCTAATCTGGAAGTAAAAGCATGGATTTGTTTTTCTGCATCAGTTTTTGATAAAAAGTTTTAGATTTTTGCAATTCTCCAAAGATGAAAATAAGCAACTCAAGGTTCACAGTGAGAGCTGACAACTCTTTGTTTCTTGGGTCCTAAAACAAACATTTCTGTTTTTCTTGAGTTGCTTTAAGGCAAAACATAGACAAGTAAAGATCAAGTTATCAAACACATCCATATGAGGCAATGGACGTTGAAGCTGTCAGATAATGTTAATAGAATAGTGCTGTACTATGACAACATTATCAAGATTGTTAACAGAGGCAATAAATATACTTAACTTACTAAACAGCTGTCATGGGGTGTAAAGGACAAGCACCGTAGGTACAGTATAAGCATAGCTGCCCTCCCAATGTAGAACCACCAAAGAACTGAAAGACAAAACATAGACAAAAGTACTTAACTTGTTGCATATGGCAGACAGCTGGAATGGTGTTTACAAAACAAGCATCATCAGAATAAGGGTATCTGCACTTCCAATGCAGAACCACCAAGAAATGTCAGACAAAATATATAGACAACTCAAGCTCAAAGTCAGCAAATTCATCCATATGAGGGAATGCATGTCGAAGCCGTCAGATATTGTTAACTTGAAGACTAGTGCTGTACTGACTACTGGCTCAAGACTGTGAACACAGGTAATTGTAGTACTTAACTTATTGCATTTGACCAACAGCAGGCATGGACTTTGCAGAACAAGCATCGTCAGTATAAGCATAGCTGCACGTCCAAATGAAATGTCTATAGAATTTGGACGATGTATAACTTCACACCATCCAAATTAAATGTCTACTGCATTTGGACGATGCACAATATTACAGAATCTAAATTAAATGTCTATTGCATTTGGACAACACAATTTTACAGAATCTAAATTAAATGTCTATTGCATTTGGACAACACAATTTTACAGAATCTAAATTAAATGTCTATTGCATTTGGACTACGCAAAACTTTCACACCATCCAAATTAAATGTATTTTGCATTTGGATGATGCACAAGTGTACACAATGCAAATGCAATGTGTATATATTTTTTTATCTTTTAAATATTGTAATTATAATTTAATTGTTTTATTATTGTTTGCTTGAATGGGACATTCAGTATGATTGAGGTGTTCCCATTCCATTATGTCTGTGCACACAGAAAACACTGTTACTGGAAACCTGACACTACACTCCTTGAACCATCTGTATTAACCCAGAGGAATCTAGCAAGTATTGGCTGGTTAACAGATATGGGTCTTCTAGATGTTTTTAGGTACAATTTGTAGGCACCATATACTTGTATGAAAATATATTAAATACTGTTCAATTACATCTTACTCGATATTATGCCATGATACATTTGATTGATAATAAATTCTCAGTAAAAAGTGCAAAGTAGTTTTCCAAAATCAGAAAGCACATCATGCTCTTTTTCTAAACAAATGAATGTTCTAAATTGGACTAGTTTTGGTATTTGAAAAAAAAACATTTGCAGTATTAAGTCCATTCAAATGTATAGTTTCTAGGAGGCTACACAATTAGATAAAGATATTGAGACATCTCTTTTTTTTATTAATCTATCTATTTATTTATCTATTTATTTACAAATAAACCTACCATTCAAGTTATAGACTGATAATTTCTTTGTCAGTGGGTAAACATAAAAATTCAGCAGGGGATCAAAAAATGTTTTCCCTCACTGTATATTATGGCCCCTGCAGAGCAGCTAAACGTAGTTTTGGCCATTTGAGGCTTCATTACCATTCTTCTAGCAGCAGGATATTATGCTAGCAGCGCTAACTCAGATTTTCTTTTCCACTGGTAAAAGCCAGAGTGCCTCAGGCTCTGAACTTAATAAAGAACAAATATGCACAGTAAATTTGATAAATTTTATTGCTGTTGTTCATTATAGCCTGTTACATTCGCCTGTGATATTATTTTCTGAAAACTGAATAATTTGGTTATTGTTGGAAAAAAGAAACAAAGTTAATTTGTTACCATTTCTCTTTTTGTGTGTTCTCTGCTGGAAAGATTAAACTGAGTGCTGTTAGAGTAAACAATAAGGTCCCATCATAAACAGAGATGTGTCATGTGGTATCTGGCTCCAAGACATTAGCAGTAGATCATTCAAGTCCTGTAAGTTGCGGGGTGGAGCCACCATGGATCCGAGTTGTTGGTCCAGCACATCCTACAACACATCAATCAGATTGAGATTTGGAGGCCAGGGCAACACCTTGAACTCTATCATGTTCCTCAAACCATTCCTGAACAATTTGTGTAGTGTGGTAAGGCCATTTTTCTGTTGAAAAGGAACTGCCATCAGGGAATACCGTTGCCATGAAGGGGTGTATCTGGTCTACAACAATGTTTAGATAGGTGGCCCGTGTCAAACTGACGTCCACATCAATCCCTGGACCCAGGGTTTCCCAGCAGAACACTGCCCAGAGTAACACACTACTTCTTGCTTGTCATCTTTACACATTGCATTCCTGGTGCCATCACTTCCCCAGGTGCATATGTACACGGCTGTCCACGTGATGTAACCTGGTGACCTTCTTCTACTGCTCCAAGGTCCAGATCCTACGCTCGCATGTCCATTATAGACGCTTTCAACAGTGGTTACAGGGGTCATCATGGACACTCTGACCGGTCTTTCAATTACCCCCCCGTTGATTGGCCAAGTAACCCCAACTATAAATCTCATCCGGCCCACACTGGAGTTCTCTAAGATAGTGGTTCCCATCCAGAGGTACTAGGAGCCCTGGGGCTTCCCCAGGAGGGTACTTCAGAAAACTCATGTCACCATAGGCTTACTAATAAAATTAACAAGAGGGGGTACTTCAGGGGACCTCTGAGCAGAGAAAAATATTGTTATTGACCACTGCTAGAGTCTATGCCTCATTCTTGTGGAGTGAAAAGTGAAATTAGAAAAATGTGTCTCATCTCTTTCTCACTACCTCTCTGTGTTCCTCTCTCTTCAGAGCATTGGCATGGTAGATGACAAGAGAGACTACTCTAAACCTATAAACACTAAGACCCCTACTCACTGTTGACTGAAAATAAACCAAGGGACAGAAACAAACTCACTCCTTTGATAAACTGAACTTGTGTCAGTTAAAAGTTGTCAAAAACTTCATCCGTCCTACGTTGACTTTGTTTTCTCCACGGAGAGCAGCTGCTGTCGTCGCATTGGACTGCTGCTTCTCTTTGGAACTGTGCCTTGTTTTTTGTACTCTTCTGGTTTACTGTCTTGTTTTAAGTTTTCTACCACTTGGCTTGTCTGTATCAAGCTATCAGTTTTTCAGCTCTAGTTTAACTCCTGATTGCGACACGAGCTGAACCTCTGCGTTACTAAAGCTAATACCTACGCAGAAAACATTTTCCACATCCAATACTGGACTACCACTTCCCAACAAGATTATTTTACTTGTGGATTTATTTATCAACTCCCTGTCGACTTCCATCATTGGACCTCTCTCCTGCTGTACCATGCTTGAGGCCCCCCTCCCCAACCCACTGCCTACTTACCGGCTGCCTACTTACCGGCTAGGTATTCTCTCTTTGGCTCTTGTTCTGGCATCCTGGTTACCTCCTGGTTGCCACCCCTGTGCCCCAGATATCACTTACATTGATTACGTTTTTCTCTCCCTTAATCTAGCCAATCCCCCTAGTTATATCTATCTGTGCCAACCCTGCCTCATTGGACGTGGTGGTGGCCTTGCTGTTTTACACAAATCCATTTATAAAGTAACTCAGCTGTCTCTCCGCTCATTTCTCTCACTTGAATACATCGCTTTCAAATCAGCCTGTTCCCTCACCACAATTCTACTCTACCGACCTCCAAAAAACAATGATTCATTTCTTTCAGACCTAGCAGAACTACTCACGATAACGGTATAACTTTCCTCCTGCCTTCTGCTGCTTGGCGACATTAACATTCACATTGACTCCTCAAGCTCTAAACTCACCTCTGATTCCACTGCTGTCCTGGACTGCTTTAACCCAACATGTCAATTTCCCAACCCACATCAAGGGCCACATTCTTGACCTAATTTGCACTGTTGCCCTCAACATCCCTCACATCTCCCCTTCACTGTTCCCCTTATCTGACCATAAGACCCTGCATTTCTCTTTTTCCTCAAACATATCACACAATACTGTGAAAGGACTCATCTCCTTCTGCAACATAAAAGCTGTCGACCCCCAGACACTCTCGGATGCAATCTGTTCTGCCTTTCTCCGGGACCGTGCACCTTTGAGCCTTTTCAATCTGGTTTCCGACCACTTCACAGTACTGAAACTGTCCTCCTCAAAGTTGTTAATAACCTTCTAGTCTCTGCTGAGGCTGGCGCCCTCAACATCTTTATCCTGCTTGACCTGAGTGCTGCCTTTGACACAGTCAATCACCAGATTCTCCTCACCAGGCTCAAAGCCTTGGGTGTTGAGGGAGCCGTACTTTCCTGGCTACCCTCATACCTCACCAACCGTACTCACAACATTTCGGTCCATGGTCATAATTCTAACTCAGCTGTAGTCACACAGGGTGTCCCCCAGGGTTCTGTTCTTGGGCCCCTGCTCTTTATCATCTACATCCACCTCCTTGGTCAGATCCTCCATCAACTTAAACTGGACTTCCACTGCTATGCCGATGACACTCAGATCTACCTCAGCACTAAATCCCTCCCCAACTCTCCACTGTCTCATATTGAAACTTGCCTGGCAACAATAAAAACCTGGCTGCAGCAGATCTTCCTCAAGCTTAACAGTGACAAAACTGAACTTCAACTACTTATTAAATCCACACTAACCAAAGCCGGCACCTTCACCCTCACTATTGATGACTCTGTTGTATGTCCATCCCCTCATGCACGCAACCTCTGTGTCATACTGGACTCCTCACACAGCTTCCAACACATAAAACAGACAGTCAAAACAGACAGACACTCATTCTTCCACCTTCGCAAAATTGTCTTCCCTGTCCCGCGCTGCCGCTGCAACCCTAATACATGCATTCATTTCTGCCCGTCTTGACAATTGCAATTCTCTCTTTTCTGGCATTAACACATCTTTTCATAAACTACAACTAGTTCAAAACTCGGCCGCACGACTTCTCACACACACCCAATCCCTGCAGTACATCACCCCCATCCTACAAGAACTCCACTGGCTCGCAAACTCTAAATGCATTGACTTAAAAATTCTTCTTCTCACGTATAAAGCCCTCCACCAACTTGCTCCACCCTATCTCTCTGACCTTATTCTCCAATACCATTCCTCCAGGTCACTCCGCTCTGCCACTGCTGGCCTCCTTATCATCCCTCGATCCAAGCTTTGGAGACAGGGCTTTTACATGGGCTGCTCCAAGACTTTGGAATGCACTTCCACAATTCATCTGTGACTCCAAATTTGTTGCCATCTTCATCCACCACCTCAAGTCTCATCTGTTCACACAAGCCTAGCCCCTGCCCTATGTTGTTTGACCTACCCCGCCCCTTTTTGTTTTTGTTTTGTTAGCTACCGTTTGTCTCATTACTCTATCTGTAGTTGTTTGTTATGTATGTATTGTAAAGCGTCTTTGGGTCTTTGAAAAGCGCTATATAAATATATGTATTATTATTATTATTATTAAAAATGACTCTCCATTCATAATGCTGCAAACGGACCGCTGGATAATTATAACAATTGACTGTAAAACTTGTTGCAAAATAATATACAGTAAATCCGTGCATTACATGCTTTCAATGCAATCCAGATAAAATTATTACCACCCCAGTCACTGATCATTCAATAATGCTCACAGATTACACTGTGCTATTAAATATGTATAGGACATTTAAAAGAATGGCTTGATGATGTTCAAACAAATCAAGTCGTACTGTTACATGTGAAGGGAGTTTTGTAGTCTAATCAATTGCTGAAAACTTAGTAATGTACTACGTATATACAAACCCAATTCCAAAAAAGTTGGGACACTGTACAAATTGTGAGTAAAAAAGGAATGGGATAATTTACAAATCTCATAAACTTATATTTAATTCACAATAGAATATAGATAACATATCCAATGTTGAAAGTGAGACATTTTGTAGTGTCATGCCAAATATTGGCTCATTTTGGGTTTCATGAGAGCTACACATTCCAAAAAAGTTGGGACAGGTAGCAATAAGAGGCCGGAAAAGTTAAATGTACAGATAAGGAACAGCTGGAGGACCAATTTGCAACTTATTATGCAAATTGGCAACATGATTGGGTATAAAAAGAGCCTCTCAGAGTGGCAGTGTCTCTCAGAAGTCAAGATGGGCAGATGATCACCAATTCACCCAGTGCTGCGGCGAAAAATAGTGGAGCAATATCAGAAAGGAGTTTCTCCGAGAAAAATTGCAAAGAGTTTGAAGTTATCATCATCTACAGTGCATAATATCTTCCAAAGATTCAGAGAATCTGGAACAATTTCTGTGCGTAAGGGTCAAGGCCGGAAAACCATACTGGATGCCCGTGATCTTCGGGCCCTCAGACGGCACTGCATCACATACAGGAATGATACTGTAATGGAAATCACAACATGGGCTCAGGAATACATCCAGAAAACAATGTCGGTGAACACAATCCACATGCCATTCGCTGTTGCCGGCTAAAACTCTATAGGTCAAAAAATAAGCCGTATCCAGAAGCGCAGGCGTTTTCTCTGGGCCAAGGATAATTTAAAATGTGTTCTGTGGTCAGACAAATCAAAATTTGAAGTTCATTTAGGAAAACTGGGACGCCATGTCATCCGGACTAAAAAGGACAAGGACAACCCAAGTTGTTACCAGCGCTCAGTTCAGAAGCCTGCATCTCTGATGGTATGGGGTTGCATGAGTGCGTGTGGACTGGGCAGCCTACACATCTGGAAAGGCACCATCAATGCTGACAGTAATATCCAAGTTCTAGAACAACATATGCTCCCATCCAGACGTCGTCTCTTTCAGGGAAGACCTTGCATTTTCCAACATGACAATGCCAGACCACATACTTCATCAATTACAATGTCATGGCTGCATAGAAGAAGGATCCAGGTACTGAAATGGCCAGCCTGCAGTCCAGATCTTTCACCCATAGAAAACATTTGGCGCATCATAAAGAGGAAGGTGCGACAAAGAAGACCTAAGACAGTTGAGCAACTAGAAGCCTGTATTAGACAAGAATGGGACAACATTCCTATTCATAAACTTGAGCAACTTGTCTCCTCAGTCCCCAGAAGTTTGCAGTCTGTTATAAAAAGATGAGGGGATGCCACACAGGGGTAAACATGGCCTTGTCCCAACTTTTTTGAGATGTGTTGATGCCATGAAATTTAAAATCAAATTATTTTTCCCTTAAAGTGATACATTTTCTCAGTTTAAACATTTGATATATCATCTATATTGTATTCTGAATAAAATATTGAAATTTGAAACTTCCACATCATTGCATTCTGTTTTTATTCACAATTGTACAGTGTCCCAACTTTTTTGGAATCGGGTTTGTAATTACCAAACTTTGATGTTACATTTCTATAGTTTTTTTATATAGTTTCTTACTATTGTCATTATGGATTAACCTCTAAGGATATTTCTTGCTCTATAGTTGTTTCCTAAATGACACCTAAAATGACAGCATATAGTACACTACTCAGGACCAAAGCCATAGGGTGACAGGAAGCCTGGCACATCTGAATGATGGGCCAGGAACTAAAAGGTAGCCGGATCAGATCTGCTGAGTCAACAATGTGATAAATCTGTTTAATGCCTTTGAGCAATCCAATGAATCCTACTTTCTCCAGGGTGGATGTAAAGGGGGCATCAGGAGAGGGTGATATGCAAAAGACATTCAGAAATTTCACATGTAGAATCAACAATGTACCTGTGCAAAATAGGACACCTACATGATTATTAAATCTGGTGACCTTGCGATCCCCCATCCATTTAGGTCTCAGTTTGGTAATGTTGGTAGCTTTCAAATGTCTACAGGGGAATCAACCAGAAAAGGAACGAAAAAAATGAAAGACAATTCTTCCTCTAAGACTTCAGACATTTGGATTTTGAAGGTGAGTTGGACGCAATCTAATCTGTTTTTTTCCCAAACATAGCAATACATTTAATGATAAGATGTTCATCTGGATTAAGACAGTCAGACATAGCAATACATTTAATGATAAGATGTTCATCTGGATTAAGACAGTCAGACTGGCCCTTGGTTTTCTACTCCCGATATTTACTATCAATATTATGGGTGACATTGGGAACACGCTGGCTCAGATTCTAAGTGGACTGTGGGTTTGTGGGTAGGTGTGTGCGTGTTACAGTCACAGACATTATAAAGAGGTGGTGTTTATGAAGTCATACCTTTTCAGCATTGAGGGGGTCCATTGTGTGTTGTAGGTAAGTCCAAGCGTACATCTTCATTTTGCCTTAATAATAATATAGTGCAAGAAATGGTGTTATAAATATAAATATTAAGTTTAATGATATACATTAAATGTACACAACCCTGGAAAAAGTAATGCCTTAGAAGGAATGAATCTTTGTATCTATAGAGCTACATTTGGGAGAAAGTTCTAGAGAAATTAAAAAAGGTGTTATTAGTTATGTATTTATCGGAGAACAATTTAGTTATGTATTTTATTTATGAAGATGTACAGGAAAACACTTTCCAAGAGATGCTCCGATTGCTGTCCATCAGTGATTCCCAACCATATTTTAGAATAAGTAGAATCCTATTAAAAAGTAAGCAGCTGTAATGGAGGCAAATGGTGCTACCTTCAGGCATTGATTATGGGCCATGTAGTCATATGCAAAAATGCATACATCCTCATAAAAAGGAAACAACGTATTTTAGGGTAGTTTATGTAGAAAATTCAATAAATGTTTAGATATAATATGAAGGCATCCAAATCTTAATGTTACTCACTACAGACTACTGTATGTCTATTTTCTATCTATTTTTGTATAATAACTGTAGCTGGTCTCTTATCACTGCCACCCTGCAAAGGTTTTGCCACAATAATTAATTTCACAAATGTACATGATTAAACCCATAGAAATGGTTTAATGGTGTAACAGAGGTGTAGGAAATACACAACAATGCATTGTCAATTTATTTACATGTACATTTAATTGTCACATAATACTTTTTAAACTGTCCAAAATAGGTTAAAGTGTGTTTTGCTCTTATGATTTCCACCTCATTTACTTTGTTTATATTTCCACGACTTAGCCATACAAACTCATGCTGGATCATTCTGTATATATCTACACAGGCACACACTCACACAACTTCCAGTCCATCAAATCTGACTCTTCATCACCTATGCCTAGCTGTGTTTTGGAAATAATCCATGTTGTTGTGATGGACTTCTGTCCTCTGCTACAGTCAGAGATATGTGGAGGCTCCAACAGGCCACAATATATATCAAGGAAGACATGACCACAGGAATACACATAAATAAGCAATTACATAATTTTTCAATCGCTGGTTCACCGCTTTTCCTTCCTCTGACCACTTTTGATAGATACTGACCACTGCAGACAGGCAACACCACACAAGAGCTGTAGTTGTGGAGATGCTCTGACCCAGTCGTCTAGCCATCACAATTTGGCCCTTGTCAAAGTCGCTCAGATCCTTACGCTTGGCCATTTTTCCTGCTTCTAACACATCAACTTTGTTCACTTGCTGCCTAATATATCCCACCCACTGACAGGTGCCATGATATCGAGATTATCAGTGTTATTCACTTCACCTGTCAGTGGTCATAATGTTACGGCTGATCGTTGTATGTATATACAGTTCTGAAAAAGATTAAGAGACCACTGCACCATTTTCTTTCCTTTCCAAAGAAGTTGAAAAGGAAAGTTTTCAGTGAGGAACAGAATCGTTCAATTTGCAGTAGTCTCTTAATGTTAATCCTTCTGTTCCTCACTCCAAACCTTCCTTTTCTACTAAGAAAAAGGAAAAAGGATCCAGTGGTCTCTTAATTCTACATTTTGTTTGCCAAATCAGGACAGCTAGTTGATTGCAGTTTTTCTTCAACCACTCTAATGCAATATTAACAAGTAGGTGATGCATTTTCACAAGCACAACAATCTGAACAGTACTTATCATGCTTTATGTTTCAAAACGATTCACTTTAATATTGTCTATATAGTTTAGCTTAATAACGGGTTAACTGTGCTTTGATTGTGTTTACTGTAGCTAACTTCATTTTAACAATCCCAAAAGCCCTACGGGTGTGTAAGCACAATGAATCTGTCCACATGACTTATCACATGACTTATTTGGTTGAGCCAAATATTTTATAGAAAATTGGTTTTGCCATTGTTCTATTTAGCACTTGAAAGATTTACATTTTGAAAATTGTATTTCTTCTTTTGGATTACAATTAGTTTAGAACCAGTAAACAGTAAAACTTTTTCTTATCTGATATTTTGGTGACTAAACAAAAATGTTCACCTGGTATTTCACATGGCATGAAATACATGCACAGTCAAAAGGTTAGAATATATGCCAGGCACAATATAAGTAATTTAAAAAAATGCAGGTTTTGGTTTTGTACTGAGAATATTCTTAACATACCAGTTTCATCTGAGAATGTTAAAAAGTATTAGAGCAATAAACTCAAATTCCAAAATAATTTCTGAGGGCCTGTTTTCTAATTTCACAAAGTCATATTACTATGTAAAGATGATAGGATATAAGTTAATTACAATGCTCAGATCTCTCTTTGTGAACCAGTTTTTGCTACAGTGCATTTAAAAAATGCACTGTGAAACAAGTATTTCTGTGAAACCTGCCTTGCACTGCTCCAGTAAAAAACCTACAAGATGTTAGCGACCTGATGGAGATATTTTATTTTTGATACAGTTGATTCCATTGAAAGGCAACTTACCAACAGTACAACTCCTTGCTTAATACAAACAGGTCCAAGCCACTCAATTCTATGAGTGCAAAGTTAACTTATGCCATCGTATTATGAAGGAATTTGCATGGATAATTTTGTATTTTGATAGGGAGTTGTAGGACCTATGTTACTTTCCAGAAAAAAATAATACAATCCCTATAATTAATTGAAAATAGTACAAAGACAACATATCAAATGTTGAAACTGAGAAATGTTATTGTTTCTTGAAAGATACATGTCCACTTGAATTGGATGACAGCAATCCGTTTCATAAATGCTGGGACAGGATAAAAAAAGGCTGGAACATTTGTTTAACCCCCCCCAAAAAAATGCTGGAACATCTCATAACTAATTAGGTTAATTGGCCATAGGTCAGTAACATGATTGGGTATGAAAAGAGCATCCCAGAGAGGATGAGTATTTCAGATATAAAGATTGGGAGGGGTTCACCACTCTGTGAAAGTCTGCTCAGGCAAATAGTGCAACAATTTAAGAATAACGGGATAAGGCCAAAAACCAATATTGGATGACTGTGATCTTCAGGCCCTCAAATGGCACTGCATTAAAAACAGACAAAATTCAGTTGTGAACATCATTACATGAGCTCAGGAACAGTTCTGCAAACCATTGTCTGTGAACACATTACTTCACTGCATCTACATATGCAAGTTAAAACGCTACCATGCAAAGAAGAAACCATAAACAAGACCCAGAACCTCTGTCGCCCTCTCTGGGGCAGAGCTCATTTAAGATGGACTAAGGCAAAGTGGAAAACTGTCCTGTGGTCTGACAAATCAACATTTGAAATAATTTTTGGGAATCATGAACGCTGTGTCCTCAGGGCTAAACAGGCGAAGGATTATCTGGCTTGTTATCTGCGCACAGTTCAAAAGCCAGCATGCATGATGGTATGGTACCCGCAGATCACGGGCATCCGATATTGGTTTTCAGCCTTGTCCCTTGCATACAGGATTCATATTATGTACCATAGATGATGAGATCACCAAACTCTTTGCCATTTTATGTTGAGAAACTTCATTCTTAAATTGTTGCCCTATTTGCCTGCGCAGTCTTTCACTGAGTGGTGAACCCCTCCCCATTCTCACTTCTGACAGACCCATCCTTTCTGGAATGATCTTTTTATAACCGATCATGTCAATGACCAGTTGGCAATTGACCTAATAACTTGTTTGATATTCCACCAGGTTAATGTTTTTAGCATTAGACAACTTTTCCAGTCTTTTGTTGCCTCTGTCCCAATTTTTTTTAACATTTTGCTGGCATGCAATTCAAACTGGGGATGTATTTTTCAAGAAACAATAGACAATGAAATGTCTCAGTTTCAACATTTGATATGTTGTCTTTGTACTATTTTCTATTGAATATAGTTTGGCTGGAATATAGATTTCATATGACTAGGAATATAGACGTGCAAGTTGACAATTGGTGAGATATTTTATTTCAGAATTTGAACGGTGATACCAATGCATATTGTTTTCTGAGATGGGATGAAGGTACGTTTAAAAGCAGTGAGACACCCCACTGTTTGCTATTGCACCAGTCTGTCTTTGACATCTGTTGTGAGAGAGGAGCTACATTGATCTAGACCTGATTTAACTCATAAGTATGACACAGAAGGAGTGATTTGAATGAGACCCATGACAAAATGAGTATTAGACTGAGATCTGCATGTGACTGGCAGAGGCAGAAGGCTTTGTTCAAGAACTACGACAAACTTAACACACCGATTGTCACTATTGATAATGTGTTCAAACAAAAGATAGATATATACACAAACAAATACACATGCTTATGCTTTGAAGCTATTGTTCCACAGGCGCACTCTGCCATGCATCCTTTATTGATACTCCAAACACAGCCAGGAGCTAAGCTGTCGTCTACACACTGACACCACAAACAAGCCAGCAGGCCAAAGCACTGCAAACGGGGGCTACCGCCACCATGTTTACGCTGTAGACACCAGTTACACCCGGCCTGCCATATCAGTGTCACCAGCCGAGCATGCCCTGAGCAATCGACTTCATGCCACTCTCTCAGCACACATTTCAGACCTTCAGGAAGAGTGTGCAGCAGTAACGATGCAAAAAAGTGAATGTATTGGTCACTGGATTCATGACAGCCAATATTAGACACACATGATTAATCAGTATCTAGATGTGTATGTTGAATCATGCTCGAACTCTTACGTCTCTCTGAATCACCATTTGTTGTAAAAATGGCACTGTCAAGCCAAAACAGGTTCCCAAAAATGTTAATATGTGCCCCATGTCATCCAAATCACATACTTTCAAACTTGGAGATTCATGGCTAACCGAGATATGATATTGAATTCATGTAAACAACATATTCCACACCTCGATCCGAATGTAAAAGACTAAATCTTTTACTTAAGTATCCTCCATGAACCTTGCATGTCACCAAATGCTTAGTCTGTCCATACTTTACATTGATACTCTGTCCTGCACAATTTAGTAATACAAATAAAAGTAACATTTAAATGTTATGGTTGCTATGGGAGCCCCGCACAATTCCACAACCTACAAGTTTCTTGTCTCCCACATGAAGACGAACGTGAAACTGGCAGAGCTGATGAAGAACCAGGAGCAGTGCTACTGGCAGGACACAGGTCGATGGATGGGTTACGAGGAGAGTTATGACCCCCAGGCCGGAGGCTGGGGAACATCCCATATTTCCTACCTCACTTTCAAGAGCCTCATCCAGCTTCGCCGCACCATGAACACAGGTCAGAACTGGGCACAGAGAGAATGCTGGTTAAAATGTAAAATGTCCTAATCCAGGTAGATCATTTGTGTTTTCATTAAGTTCTGAGTGAATAAGACCGTAGGTTTTAGGAAATGTTCAAATGCAAGCCCTAATACAGCGTTTTTACAATTATGGTCTGTGGTCCAAAAATATTGCGAGAGAAACAGGACTAAGCATCAAAATATTTTTGTTGACTGCACAAACAGTGTTCTTTTTCACTTAGAAAATACTTGACCCTGTTTGACCCCTCATTTCTTTCTATGGATTGTTTAGGTGTGGTAATGTTGGACCGGGAGGAGCGTAGTCTACCCAGCATTGCTGAGAAAATGGTGGACGAGCTGATCAAGAAGAAAGAAATCCGTCCAGGCGACCGGGACGGGGTGCTCCGTTCTTTACTCCAGAACCGCAGGTAAAGTCCTGTCTTTAGCTTGTGATTTGTAACCTTAAGGGTTTCTCACAATAAAGTCATGCTTTTGGATCAGAAGGGTTCAAAATAAGTCACGTCAAAACAGTTCATCTTTATGAACACTATATTAGTGACAAACCAGCTGTCACTGGTTAAAATCAAATGATCATCTGTTTAAATTATTTGTATATATAATAGATAAGTTGACAAAGAACAAGTTATTCATATCAATGACCTCTGGAGCAATTAATGTTAACTGTGTTGCTCATTGACATAAAATAGAAAATATTTTTCACCTTGCCACCGCACAATATAATCTAGCAAACTTTAGGCTAGATGCTTAAACCTATATTTAACCTGTTTTAAGGCATAAACCAATACCGTATGTCTACACTGATTAGGAAAAAAGGTTTCAAGGGGGTTCTCCGTCTGTCCATTTGTGGGTCCCTGAAGAACAATTCTTCGTTTAAAGTAGATTTGGAAGCAAATTGGGTTCTAACTGGAGCCATGAAAGGTGCTTTTACATGGTTCTCCTATTGGCACAGCTGAAGAAAAACTTTTAGACAGTATTTATTTTTGAAGAGTGTTTATGGATTTGGGACTGACAGTAGGTACATATAAGCTGTGATTCTTTCCTCAGCCAAACTACAGTAGAAAGCCAACCCATGGTCGGGGGGACGGAGATGCAGACCTTCTCAGTCAAAGAGAGAGTATGTCACCCTGTCCTACTCATCAGATCATCTTTCACTTAAAATAGTTACAGAAATAGATAAACACTTCACATTGTACATTTTGTAACCCCCCCCCCCCCCACACACACATTCAATGTCAATGTGTTCAAACCTCTATTTTTGTCGACCATACTGTGAACATTATTTTTCTTCCCTCAGAGAGATACTACTGACAATGTAGAGGCATCAATGGTGCTTGTAGGTAAGTGCAAATCTGAAGGAAATTAATGATCTGAAAATATTTTTTAAAAGCCTCAGTGTTAAACAAAATGGGCAGAAACCATCGCACAGGTATAAACTTACTCTTCCTGAAAGAATGCATGGATTGATACAATTGTGAACTAAATTTACCCGTATTTGAAATTAGATTTATATTGCGAAAATTTGAACTTTATTTCGAGGAATACAACATCGTCATGTTCTTTTAGGTAAACAACACTACTTTTCTTAGTTCGGAGGGTTTTAGTGTAATTTTCCACTTGCAATGCAGCTTTGCGATAGCGGTACGCACCATTTCCATTCATGTATTTGTACAATGCTAATAAAACGAATTACTGACTAAGACAGAGCTGAGTAATGGATTGTTTTAAAAAAAATCTCTATGTGCCTTAAAGACCAACTCAGGGTAAGTGGACAGTCACCCAAATAGGATTTTTGGACAAACAATCCCTTTAATCATGCAAACGCGTAGTTAATCACATACACATATTTGGACTCAATCCAGGGTCCCCTCATCTCCGTCTCTCCCTTTCGCCTTCTTAAAATACCTCAATATATTCATCCGGAATAACACAGTTGATAAATCTTTCTTGAAAACATATATAGTATTAGTAGCTAGCTAACTAGCTGAAAAAAACAGATGCCATTGTTTAGCATTGCTTTCATCGTAGGATCCTTTCCATGGTAAAGAAAAACCCCTTCACAACATCCAGCCAAGTGAAGAGCACTCTCCAGGAGGTAGGCATATCATTATCCAAGTCTACCATAAAGAGAAGACTTATACAGAGGGTTCACCACAAGGTGCAAACCATTCATAAGCCTCATGAATAGAAAGGTCAGATTAGACTTTGCCAAAAAACTTCTAAAAAAGCCAGCCCAGTTCTGGAATAGCATTCTTTGGACATATGAATCTAAGATCAACGTGCACCAGAATGATGGGAAGAAATAAATATGGAGAAGGCTTGGAACGGCTCATGATCCAAAGCATACCACTTAATTTGTAAAACGTGGTGGAGGCAGTGTGATGGCATGGGCATGTATGGCTTCCAATGGCACTGGGTCACTAGTGTTTATTGATGATGCGACAGAACAGAAGGGGCTGGATAAATTCTGAAGTGTATAGGAGTATATTGTCTGCTCAGATTCAGCCAAATTCAGCAAATTTGATTGGACAGCGCTTCACTTCACAGATGGACAATGACCCAAATCATATTCCGAAAGCAACCCAGGAGTTTTTTAAGGCAAAGAAGTGAAATATTCTGCAATGGCCAAGTCAATCACCTGATCTCAAGCATGCATTTCACTTGTTGAAGACAATACTTAAGGCAGAAAAATCCACAAAAAAACAAATGCAAACCATCACAAAGGAGGAGACCCACTTTTTGGAATGTCCATGCGTTCCAGACTTCAGGCAGTCATTGTCTGCAACGGATTCTCGACTAAGTATTAAAAATGAACATTTTATTTATAATTGTGTTACTTCATACATAATATTTGAGCCCCTGAAATAATGGGACTGTGTATGAAAATGGTTGCAATTCCTAAACATTTCAAACGATATTGTTGTTCAACCCCTTGAATTAAAGCTGAAAGTCTAGGCTTCAATTGCATCTAATTTATTTCATTTCAAATCCATTGTGGTGGCGTATGGAGCCAAACTTGTGAAAATGTTGTCAGTGTCCAAATATTTCCAGACCTAACAGTACCTTGGTTCATGCCAGGTCAGTTTGACATTGGAGTGTGGCTGTATTGGTAGATCCCATCCGGCTGTAAATTTGAGCAGCTATCCAATCAACACAGAGATACGCATCACGCATCAATCAGTAATTTAAGTTGCAGCTTCATGGTGACACCCACTGGGAGGATAAACCAGAGGTTTTCAACTCCTGATTAAACAGTTATGTTGTGGCGATTAATTTTTATTACATTTCTTTTAATAGATTTACATATTTTTCATAATTACCAAGGCCCGGTCCTCATTGACCTCATATCTAAGGCCTTGGCTTCAACTCACTTTGCATACACTGGACACTGAGCAGTTTCTTCAATGTTTCCTACCAGATCCTCTCAAAGCTCTGTCAGACTGGTTTTATCTGGGCCACTCAAGGACTTTCACAGATTTGTCCCGAAACCACTCCAGCATTGTATTGGATATGTTTTTGGTCGTTTGCCCGAGTTTGATGTCCTGGGAGCTGTTGATCAGGATCATAATGCTCCCACCACCATGCTTCAACATAGGGATGGTATTAGCCAGCTGATGAGCTGGACCTTGTTTTTGAAATGGCAATTCAGGCAGCATGTCATATGCCTTTTACTCAGGCCTGGCTTCCACCAAGCCTCTAACATAAAGGCCTGATTGAGTAGTGTTGAAATGGTCGTCCTTCCGATAGGTCCTCCCATCTCTGTAGAGAAACTCTGAAGCTCAGCTATTGGATTCTTGATCTTTACCATGCCCTTTGACTGTTTTGGCTGGATGACCAAATCTTGGAAGAATCTTGGTTTTTTTACACGCCTGGAGTGATATAACCCAATATGGAATGTTCAGCTCATAAATGCAGCAAGCGAACAATGAGATGAAAATGTACAATCTTTTTTTTACTTAAAAAAAACTAGCAAAAGCAAGCCTGAAATGTACCAATTACAGAAACAGCTTCAAGAGTGATAAATAAATAAATAAAAAGAAAAACCTGAGGAAAGTTTTGGCCCACCTTAAGCCACCAGAACAGCTTCAGCATGCCTTGGCATTGATTCTGTGAGTCTCTGGATCTTAACTGGATGGATGGAACACCACTGTTCTAAAAGATTTTGTAATTTGTTGTTTTGATGATTGTGGTGGAGAGCACAATGAAATCTATTTCAAAGTCAATTAGATCCTTTCCTCTTGCCATCTTCATACAACATTGAGGTCAGCTGAGCCTGTTGTATTTTTATACATGCCATATAGGATAATAGGATGTTCATTTCTTAATTGTATCATGCACTACACTTGTATGGAAGCACCTGCATTTGTTATATTCCTCCACTCATTTATTCAGCCTTTCCCCCTGAATTGCTTGGTTTCGCCAGGTGTTCAGCTCTAGAAAGAATGTTGATGGTATTAAACTTCTTCATGGGGAACTTCAAGGCTGCAGATCCTTTTGGGAACCTTCACCAAGTCTATGACTCGACACAATCCTGTCTTAGAGCTCTACGGAGCTCTTCCTTCAACCATGGCTTGGTTTTTTCTGTGACATGCACTGTCAACTGCGAGACCTTATAGAGACAACTGTGTATTTCCAAATCATGTCCAATCAATTGCATTTACCACAGGTAGACTCCAATCAAGTTGTAGAAACATCTCAAGGATGATCAGTGGAAACAGGATGCACCTGAGCTCAATTTCAAGTGTCATAGCAAAGGGTCTGAATACTTATGTAAATGTGATATTTCTTTTTTATTTCTTATTTTTTCTTTGCAAAAATGTCTGCTTGCTTGAGCATTGAGGTAGTGTGTAGATTGAAAAATAAAAAAATAAACTTAATCCATTTTAGAGTTATCAGTCTATTCTTGTTCTGAGAAATGACAGCTATTTCAGAATCTGCCAAGAAACTGAAGATCTTGTACAACGCTGTGTCCTCACATGGCAGCTTCATTAAATAGTACCCGCAAAGCACCAGACTCAATGTCAACAGTGAAGAGGCGACTTAGGCAGAGTTCCAAAGAAAAAGCCAGTGGGTCAGAGCATCTCTAAAACGGCAAAGCTTATGGGGTGCTTCCAGACGGCAGTGGAGAGTACCTACCGACAGTGGTCCAAGGAGGGAAAACTACAAACCAGCGGCAGGGTGTTTGCCGGCCAAGGCTCATCAATGCACGAGGGCATTGAAGGCTATCCTGTTGGGTCCAAACCTACTGAAGGTCCACTGTGGCACAAGTCACAGAAAATTTGAATGATGGTTATGAGAGGAATGTGTCACAATATACAGTGCATCGCACCCTGATGCGTATTGGTCTACGTAGCTGCTGCATATGGGGCTGCGTAGAGTGCCCATGATGACCCCTGTGACCACCATCAAAAGTGCCTACAATAAGCTTAATAAGCGTCGGAACTGGACCTGGGAGCAGTGGAAGGTCACCTGGTCCGATGAATCCCGATTTATTTTACATCATGTGGATGGCCGTGGATGTGTGTGCCGTTTACCTGGGGAAGTGATGGCACTAGGATGCACTGTGGGAAGACAACAAGCCTGTGGAGGGAGTGTGATGCTCTGGGAAATGTTCTGCTGGGAAACCCCGGGTCCAGGCATTCATGTGGATGTCAATTTGATACTTAAAGAACTTTTCTAGGTATTTCCTTGGATTTCCAAATTCCCTATATGTCAGTCCAATTGAGCATTTCTAAGATGTGCTGGACCAACAAATCCGATCCTCAGCAGCTCCACTTCACAACTTATAGGACTCGAAGGACCTGCTGCTAATGTCTTGGTGCCAAATACCACAAGACACCTTCATGGGTCTTGTTTAGTCAGCGGGTCTGCGTTTTTTTGGTGGCACACAAAGGAACAAGAGCATATTAGGCAGGTGGTCATAATGTTTTGGCTCATCAGTGTATACAGTACCTGTGCAGGTTTATGTGTGTACTGTATGTGTGTATATTTTCCAGGAGCTCTGGACTTTCTAGAGAGGCCCACAGTAGCGTTTGTGCGTCTTAAGGAGGCTGTGGTTCTGGATTCGGCCTTGGAGGCTCCAGTGCCAGTCCGCTTCATCTTCTTCCTGGTGGGCCCCAACAAGAGTGACATGAACTACCACGAGACTGGTCGAGCCATGTCGGCACTAATGGCCGACAAAGTGAGTCAGCAAATGAAAATACAATTAAACAACAGAAAGATAAACAATACTGCACATGGAATGAGAGAAATTGGACAAAGAAATAGGACTGGGAACATCCAAGAATGGGAAATGGGGAAACAGGACTAAAAATGTATTCACGATTTTATACTGTAGGTTGTTTTGACTTTTTGTTTAAAGAGCAGTGGGCTGAATCCAAAACCATGTTGCAGAAATACATGTGCACTAGATACAGAAACTTAGACTGCTGAACTACCTTAGACCACAATTCATGATATTGTAATTCCCATCAGTGCTTGTATATGTGGCCTTTTCACCAAACCATGCTACATGTGTCTTTTGTAAATGTAACAACATTTTCCACTACACCAGACACAGAAGGTTATTTTCATGGAAACAGATTAAGCCTAGTCTTGGATATGAAGCCATTTCCAAGTTGATTCTCCATTGAGCATTTGTGTTATTATTATTCCAGGACTAGGTTCACTGCACAACAAGCCTAAAAGACATTAAACATAATATGTATTTCTTCCAACCCAGGTGTTCAACCAGGGTGCTTTCCAGGCGCAGAGTGAACGGGAGTTGATGGATTCTCTGGCTGACTTCATGGACTGCAGCATTGTGATCCCACCCACAGAAATCCAGGAAGGGGCTATGCTCCAGTCCATCATCAGCTTTCAGAAGAAATTACTGCAGGAGAGGCTCCGCCCCTCCGACCCGGTGCTGCGCATAGATGTAAAACCTCGCAAATGTGAGCATAGGGTCAACATCAGTATATTTTATAACAACACAATAATATCTAATCAAAATACAGTTTATGAGCATACACACATGCACTTCAGTCAACAAGTATTTGGAGTGACACAAGTTTTGATGTTTTGCTTTGTGCTAAAACGATTTGGATTTGAAATAGTGCAAAGATTAAGGAGTTAAAGAACAGATTGTCAGCTTTAACTTGGTATTTCATATTGGATGAACTATTTCATGAAAACACGTACATAGTCTCCCAATTACAGGGTAAGGAATTATTTTGACATTTGGCTTCACATATGTCTCCTATTAGGCAAATTTGTTTGAATTATAAGTGCATCCTCAAGAGAGCTATCAATGTTTAATCTTGAATCTAGGTTGTTAGGGTCTGACAACAAAAGGACCAAAGAAGTGTCAATGCAAATCAAGTTGGCCATCATGATGAAGATAAGAATACATTTATCAAAGACACAGACCAAACTTTAGTCATGGCAAAAATAAAATGTTGGTGTATTAAGAAAAAGAAAGAAAGCACTGGTTAGCTCAGCAATGGCCAAATTCCCGCTCAATCAAGGAAGACTTGACCAAAATTGATCACCATGATAAAGAAAAAAACAAAAAGTGTCAGACAGATCTTGAACTCTCTCCAGGGGATTGGGGTGGATCTACCATTTGCAGAAGATTGACTTGAACACCACTGAGATGCTGGACAGGACCTTAAACGAGCAGTTCATGCTCAAGGATTTAAAAATACAATGATAAGTTGAATATGAGGTGCATACTGCCAAGATGTACAGTGGATATAAAAAGTCTACACACCCCTGTTAAAATGCCAGGTTTTGTAATGTAAAAGATTAAGACAAAGAAAAATCATGTCAGAACTTCTTTCACTTTTAACTGAAAATGAAATCTTTGCAGGGGATTTTTTTTTTATAAAAACCTTACAAAAACCAAACATCAAGTTATTTTACATCACAAGAACCTGGCCTTTTAACAGGGGTGTGTAGACTTATTAAATCCACTGTAAGATATACCGACCAAGAATAACAGCACTTTCAGAGTTCCATCCCTTGATTTAATGAGAATTGGGACAATAAAGCAAATGCAAGAAATGCACATGCTGTGCATGCAATAACATGTTTGCCAACCAATGACATCTCCAGACTCTGTTATCATCCTTTGAGGTGCCTTGCCATGCCTTTACGGCAGCCGTTATGTGTTGTCGCTTGTTGAGGCCGAGCTTCAGTCTTTTCCTCAGCAAGTGAAATGCATGTTCAATCGGATTTAAATCAGGAGATTGACTTGGCCAGTCTGAAACATTCCAATTTCTTCCCCCAATGAACTCCTTAGTTGCATTGGCAATTTGTTTCATGTCATTTTCCTGTTGGATTGTGGAGTACCACCCAATGTGTCTAGTGGCATTTTCTTTACATTACTAGATTAATTATGCTGCTGCCATCATTCTTCACATCACCAATTAAGATGTGTGCACGTTCCAGAGTCAGCCATACATATCCATGCCATGATACACTCTACCTACACCACACTTCACAGAAGGTATGCTTTGGATCATCTGCATTTAAAAACCTTCTCCACTATGCTGCCTTCCCATCACTTTGATAAAGTTTATCCTTGATCTCATCTGTCCATAAAACTCCAAAACTGCACTCTCTGTAAATTTTTGCAAATTCTAATCTGGCCTTTCTGTTTTTGGTGCTGATCAGAGGTTTGCATCTTGCAGTGTAGCCTTTGTAATTCTGCCAACAAAGACTTTTGCAAACATTCGATTGTGAAACTTTCACCCAAGCCTTCGTGAGGTTGTTGGTGATTTCTCTTATTTTAGGGTTGTTTTACACCATTCTGGTCATTTTTCTAGTTGTTGCCAATTGCTGAAGACACCAGTGGTTCCAACTTAATTTGGCAAATCGATTGCTTTTGTTTCATAGACAGCTCCCTAGTCTTCATATTGGATTATGCCTTCTGACATCAAATGCAGACTCCAAAGTCAAAACTAAAAGATGTAACTGGCACTACACATTCACAGCTATTTTAAGGTCTTAGTGATTGTTTCATTTTAAAGTGTTTAAGTACAGAACCAAAACAACTAAACGTTTCTACCTGGCCAAATACTTAATGCACTATACAGTTGTTTTATAAAACTTTGAAATATTATAATGCTAAGCTCACATGTCAAAATAGTCCTCCTGCTTAATGGTATTAAAAAAGCACACTTTTTTAATTAGTTGATGGAGGTTATTGTGAATGATCTCTCTTAAAAACCTGTAGATATCAGCATACCACCTTTATTTAAAAATATGTTTTGTAGTAAGTATATTCCAAACCTTCCCAGCTATAACTAATGTTTTCCTAGTTTCCACTTCCAGGCCTCTTCCTGAGGATCCACTTGTCCGTACGGGTCGACCATTTGGCGGGATGATCAAAGACGCAAAGAGACGCTACCAGCACTATGCAAGTGACTTCACCGATGCCCTCAATGCTCAGGTTCTCGCAGCTGTCATATTCATTTACTTCGCTGCCCTATCCCCTGCTGTCACTTTCGGCGGACTGCTAGGTAAAGAATCTACGTGTGTGGTTTCTGTTATTTTGAGTCTATCAGGTGCGCCAGATGGTCATATTTGACTTAAATAGTTGAGACTATTCCACTGAGCTATGAAAGCATTTACAATTTCTTGCCTTTTTGTACTGGAAATCAACACATGACCCAAGCATTATGTTCTACCAACTGAGTTACACAGAACCCCACTGTTTGAGTCTGTGTCTACAATCACATCACTTTCCTCCACCCCTGCCTTATTGCAGCTGATAAGGTGGACAACATGATGGGTGTGTCTGAGCTCCTGATCTCCACCTGTGTCCAGGGGGTAATCTTTTGTAGTATCGCAGCTCAGCCTGTCCTGGTCATCGGCTTCTCAGGTCCACTGTTGGTGTTTGAGGAGGCCTTTTTTGCTGTGAGTCGTTCTATCAACATTTGTGGTTTCATACAATATGTTGCAACATATTCAATATAATATATGGTATATAGCAAATTATTATATGGGAGTGATGAAGATGTCTATGGTATATATCCTTTGTTGAATATGATGAAACAAGACTGACAAAATGTCAATAACCCAGAGTCATTCCATTCCATCCCATTCAGTTCTGCAAGTCCCAGGACATTGAATATATTGTAGGGCGTGTGTGGGTGGGCGTGTGGCTGGTGGTCATTGTGGTGGTTATCGTGGCATGTGAGGGCAGTTTCTTGGTCCGCTTCATCTCCCGCTTCACCCAGGAGATCTTCTCCATCCTCATCTCTCTCATCTTCATCTACGAGACCTTCTCCAAGTTAGGCAGGGTACGCACCACCATCCCCTTCTGTCTACCTTGTTACATTGAATTTCTGTCTATGCCACTCTTTACTCATTATTGGTGTCTGTCTAGAGAAGATCAGAATATGTTTTTTATTGTCGTTGCTCCAAAACAGCTTTTGGAATAACACATTTTCGAATGCACCGTTAACATTCATCCATATCCCTGGGTTTAGATTTTCAAGGCCCACCCCTTGGTCCTGAATTACGACCACCTTAACGACAGCGTGGAGGACCCATGGCACTTGGTGGTAACCCAAAGTCACCTGTATGACAACAACACAGGCAACACAACCACCACGGTTAACGTCATGGATCGGGCCTACCCCAACACAGCTCTCCTCTCCATGTGTCTCATGTTTGGTTGTTTCTTTATTGCCTTCTTCCTGCGCCAGTTCAAGAACGGGACCTTCTTGCCTGGAAAGGTAATGATAGAAATGAATAAGCTATTCATGTTTTAATTGACATTGTCAATCACTATATTTGCTCATGATCCTCGTCATTGTGTGTTGGTGCTGCTGCTGGTGGTAGACCTGTGTAGCTCAGTTGGTTGAGAACTGCTTGCAGCACCTTTACATAACACTCTTTCAAGCTCAGATGTTACAGTATGTGTTGGTCCTTCCTTTCAGATCCGCCGCTTGATTGGGGACTTTGGTGTGCCTATTGCTATTTTCCTGATGTGTCTCGTGGATATCAACATAGAGGATACCTACACTCAGGTTAGTCCTTGCAAGCCTCGTACAAAATGTTTTTAGATTTTACTCTCCATTGCTCTGTTATTGCCAAACCAAACATGTACTGGGATTGTAATGAGTTTGTTAAGCCTGGTTAAGAGTTGAGCACACTTCATTGAACTTTCCTGTTATGTCACTGAATAGAAACTAGTGGTTCCCAAGGGTCTGACAGTGTCCAACCCGGAGGTCAGAGGTTGGCTCATCAACCCTTTCGGTGAACACAAGCCTTTCCCTGTGTGGCTGATGTTTGCTTGCTGCCTTCCCGCCTGTCTAGTCTTCATCCTCATCTTCCTCGAGTCCCAGATCACCACGTGAGTGACAGCTGTCAGCAATCAGGTCATTTACAATATGTGGAGTTTTTTAATTAGCCTATTAACAAAAGCAACCCAATACACTTGTAAATTAGGGCCATTTGCAAGTGAATCAATGAAATTAATAAGTAATTAAAGCAAACTTCCTACAAAAACAAGACTCAGTGTATTTACTGGACAGCGTGTTTTTAAATTTCAATCCTCTTATCATTGCCAGTCTGATAATAAGTAAGCCGGAGAGGAAGATGGTCAAGGGATCCGGTTTCCACCTGGACCTTCTCATCCTGGTGGGGATGGGTGGGTTTGGTGCTTTCTTTGGTGTGCCGTGGCTGAGTGCTGCCACTGTGCGTTCTGTTAGCCATGCAAATGCTCTCACCGTCATGAGCAAGGGGCCCAAGCCGGAGATCGAGAAGGTGATGGAGCAGAGAGTCAGCGGGATGCTGGTGGCACTGCTTGTTGGTGAGTGACCTTACCTACTGACCATTTCATTATCTTGGTCTGTTTGTTTTGGCATGCCAATGCTAAGACTGGGATCCATGGTCTTTGACAGAGCAGCACACTGGACAATGTACTCCTTAGAGGTCATACCCCTTTATTTTCGATATGCACTGAGCTAATATTTACTGTTGTTTTTATTTTGATTTGAATGAATACTGTAGGTATAAAAAGTATTATAGTAAAACTACTTGAGAATACTACTGGCTTTTAATGACGTGGTGAAGGGGCATTCCTACACACTCATCAGCCATGACATCATGACCACCTGCCTGATACTGTGTAGGTCCCCTTTTTGCCGTCAAAACAGCCCTGACCCATCAAGGCATGGACTCCACTAGACCTCTGAAGGTGTGCTGTGTTATCTGGCACCAAGACATTAGCAGCAGATCCTTTGAGTCCTGTAAGTTGTGAGTAGGGGCCAATTTTGCTTTGTGGTAAGGCACATAATACTGCTGTAAGAGACCAGTGACATCAGGGAAAACCGTTGCGATGAAAAGGGTGAACATGGTCTGCAACAATGGTCAGGTAGGTGGTACCTGTCAAAGTAACATCCACATGAACGGCAGGACCCAAGGTTTCCCAGAAAATCACTGCCCAAAGCTTCACGCTGCCTCTGCCGGCTTGCGTCCTTCCCATAGTGCATCCTGGTGCCATGTGTTCTCCAGGTAAGCAACGCACACGCACCCAGCCACCCACGTGATGTAAAAGGAAATGTGATTCATCAGACCAGCCCACCATCTTCCATTGCTTCGTGTTCCAGTTTTGATGCTCACGTGCCCATTGTAGGCATTTTCAGCAAGGGGTCAGCATGGGCACCCTGACTGGTCTGTAGCTGTGTTTTCTCACACCTTCCTATCAGCACCTGCATTAACTTTTTCAGCAATTTGAGCTACAGCAGCTCGTCTGTTGGAACGGACCACACGGGCCAGCCTTCGCTCCCCACGTCCATCAATGAGCCAAGGCCACCCATGGCCCTGTCGCCAATTCACCACTTTTCCTTCCTTGGTCTACTTTTGATGGGTACTGACCACTCAGGCCCAGAACACCCCCACAAGGGCTGCAGTTTTGGAGATGCTCTGACCCAGTCTTCTAGCCATCACCATTTTTCCTACTTCTAACACATCAACTTTGAGGACAGAATGTTCACTTGCTGCCTAATATATCCCACCCACTGACAGGTGCCATGATGACAAGATTATCAGTGTTATTGACTTCACCTGTCAGTGGTCACAATGTTATGGCTGATTGGTGTATGTGAGGTATTTGAAAAAAGTTAGTCTAGAGTCTGATTTATTTTATGTTTACATAATTGGAACCGTTTATTGAAAAACTAATGGACACCTACCTTTAAACAGCTCTTCCTTAAAATGTCCTACCATCTGTGTTCCTACAAATCAACTGACAGGTTTGGGTAGGTTACTTTTTAAATGTAATCCGTTAGTTACAAGTTACCTGTCCACATTTGTAATCAGTAACATAATCTGATTACTTTGAATTACTTTTAGATTATTTTCATATTAAGAGGCAGTAGAAGACAAATAGAAATATAACCAATTTAACACCTTTTGTGGGATCAATTAGTTACAGTTTACATTGCTAGCCAAAAACTGAATTAGCATTTTACCTTATGGGATATGTACAGTGCCTTTGGAAAGAGTTTCTAAACCATTGCTTTCCAGTTCAGTAGGCTATGATTGGGCTAAATCTCTACATTACACACTAAAGGTCTGTCAGTCATTCCAATTACCCTTGATCTTCCTGAATCTGACTTGTTATAATAATTTAACTCAACATCTAAGGATGTGTTGTTCTGCTATTTGTGTTTCATTCATGTTTTGTTATTGCTTTAAAACATTTTTGAAAAATAAGTGGCAAATTCTTGAAAAGGGTAATGACATTATTGTATATAAAAATCAAGATCAAGATCCGTAGGTTTTCACGCATACACAAAATGTAAAGTAGTGATGGGAATTTCTATTCGTTTCAAATAATTCAGTTAAAACAACGAATCTTTCGACTCATTTAGTCTAATTCTTCGTCTATTCTTTCGACAAATAACCGTCTAAGTTGGGCTATACATGTTATAATGCTCACTGTTTATGCTAACTAAGAACATTTAAAATGAATGCAAAAAAAGTATTTGGTTTATTATCATCGATTAGATTAAAATAGTAGTATTAGTAGAATTTTTTTTCTTTCGATCAAAATTGAACCTTGATTTTGCCTCTGGACAATGAGTTGCACTTGTGCATTTTGTACAACAATTCATTTTTAAATATTCTAATAAGACATTTAACGGGTACGAGTCAAGCACTGTGACAGCACTGGTCTTTCGATAATCCGTACATAACCTGGATGTGTTATCAGGTTTTGGAACCAGAATGCATTGGGGAACTCCATGGACTTGAACTTGGCGTAGCCAGGTCATTCTCCAGCAAGTAATTTACTTCATCCTTCATTATCTTCCGTTTGGATGTGGTGACCCGATATGCGTTTTGCTTGGAAACACATCCAGCGTTTCCAATGTTAATGTCATGCTCTGACACGTTTATGCATGTAGGAACATCACTAAAAAGACAAGAAAAGCTGTAGCAATAGAAGAGACGGCACTGTCTGCTGGCTTCTCTGGACTGTCTATCTGGGTGATGGGTCTGGTGTGGTATGTCATTAACATGTAAATGTGGCACACACAGGATTGGTGTTTTCTGTGAGGGGTTTGTATCGCCATAATCAGTTTCACTTAGTTTCTTTTCAGTCACATAAGGACCCAAGAAACGTGCTGACAACGACACACCTGGTACAGGCAACAACACAAGAACTTGGTCACCCGGCCGCAGAGGACAAGAAGCAGCATGTTTATCATAATGACGTTTCATACGTCTCTGCGAGGAAAGATAGGGCTTCCTTTGCCAGCGCACTGGTGCCATGTAGGCGCTCACGAAAGGGACTCACGTAGTCTAATACATTGTCCTTTGCACACAATCCTTCTGATAAAAACTGATCTTTTAGGACTTTCAAAGGTCCTCTGACTGTGTGTCCAAACACTAGTTCAGCCGGACTGAACCCTAGGGATTCCTGTACCGTTTCACGGACAGCAAACAACTAGAGGAACCCCTTCATCCCAATCCTTCTCGGATTCCAAACAATATTTACGGAGCATAGACTTCAGTGTCTGATGCCACCGTTCAAGCGAACCCTGAGACTCTGGGTGATATGCAATTGACACATGATGCGTTATTGACAAGGTCTTTAACACCTGTTTGAAAAGCTTAGGAAGGAAATTTGAACCTTGATCAGTTTGTACCACCTTAGGTAACCCAAATGTTGAAAATAACTTTATACAGGCTTTGCTCATCACCGGAGCAGTAATCCTTCACAGAGGAATGGCCTCTGGGTATTGTGTGGCCACACACATAAACATTGGTAATGGTCCAACACAATCAACAACCACCTGTTTGAACGGTTCGCCTATGGCAGGTATGGGCATGAGGAGATTATTATCAATGAAGTATGCCATGTTTTTCTTCTTAAGCTCCTCCACTGAGGCATCAGAAAAACATAGCAAGGCTATTGTCACCCTTTTAGTGAGCAACAAGCTGCTCACAGGTTACTGATAACTGTATTGCATCAGCAACACGGTCCACATTCTTCTTCCCGATCCTGGGCTGTTTTTCAG
This sequence comes from Esox lucius, assembly GCF_011004845.1. Classification (NCBI taxonomy): domain Eukaryota; kingdom Metazoa; phylum Chordata; class Actinopteri; order Esociformes; family Esocidae; genus Esox; species Esox lucius. The sequence continues at coordinate 32,158,248 of NC_047573.1, read as the reverse complement.
ACACCGCCAGTTTACCAGAGGTAGCACACAAGATATCCTCCTCGTCAAACTTTCTAGACAGAATAGTGTTTGAAAATGCTATCACGACACCCATTCGTCGTGCCTGAGCACGTGTGATGGCACAAGCGGGGAACACGTGGATAACTGTTCCTCCGAAAGAGACTGGTCACTTTTATTCAACATCTCCAATATGGGTATTACCTTTCCACTGGCAGTTTGATGTACTGATGGTCGACTAGGGCTAGGTGACGAAGGCTCCGCAACCCTACACTCCGTACGAGCCGAGAATACGCTCTTGTGCGTCAACACAAATTAGTCTGCCAATACTGAAGCTTCAGTGAGTGCACTTTCTGTTCATTTAGGCAAACAGCAATGCATTCAGGTAAGCAATTTTTAAACTCCTCCAACAAGAGTAAATCCCGAAGATAATTGAAATCAGTCACCTTACAAGCAGTGAGCCATTTGTCTAACCGATTTTCCTTGTCTCTAGCAAACTCCACTTAAGTCTGGGTAGATGTCTTTTTATGGGACCTAAATCTCTGTCAATATGCCTCAGGAACAAGCTGGTAGGCACGAAGAACAGTTGCTTTGACCACGTCATAATTCAAACTGTCTTGAAGAGGTAGCACTGACAAAACTCTTGGGCTTTGCCTGTCAATTTACACTGGAGCAGTAAGCACCATACCTCTTCAGGCCATTTCAATAATACCGCTATACGCTCAAACACACAAAAATAAGAGTCAACCTCTGACTCTCTGAACACCGGTACCAAGGCGATCTGTCTGCTAATAACAAAAGTAGTAGAAGACCCCGCTGGTGAGGATGGCTCACTAGCAGGCATAGAACGAACACTGGCTAACCTCGCTGTCTCTGCATCCAGTTCCATCTTACGCAACACTTGTTCAAGCTTATGCATCTCCAGTACTTGATCAAGTCCACGTGTCTCCTGCTCTACCTCAAGTTTACGTGACTCATGTTCTAGCCTACACCTCTCCTGTTCGGCCTCGAGGCTGTGCAACTCCTGTTCGGCCTCAGATTTACACATCTCCAACTGGAGAGTTTCCATCCCTTCTGTGCTCTCTCTTCCGCCTCCACTTGGAGCCGTGTCGAACGGACATCCCTTCTGGCATCACTGTCTGACCGCAGCGGGGAGAGTGGGTCGAAACGGGGCAGTGTGGCTGGAGCCTTGACCTCGCCCTCGTCAGCCAGAGCCTGTAGATCTCCAACGTGGGGTAAGCCAAAAAGGCATCCAAATCAGAAGTAGCCATCGTAAGCCAGCAACATGAAACAACAAATACCGAACACTACACCAGCCGATCACACACTCACAGCTGCACAGCTCAACACTGAACTAGACACTTAAACCAAGGTGCATGAGTGGCATGGGTATCAATGAGAGATCCTGGGTGAGCCCCCACGTTATGTTACGAACTCTGTGGCTCTAGCAGTCCAGGGTGGATGGTACAGAGCCCTGTAATATAAAACTCAAATTAGTGTAGTGTAAAGGCACAGTGAGAAGAAACGACACAGACAACCAAAGCTACCGTCAAACATAAAACGTTTAAGTGGTTAACGTTTAAACACACGGTAAAGTGGTTAGGGAAAAGGGGCCTGACCTGGAGTGGTCAGCTCAGTTCTAACTAGTGTTTTTAGACAACGTTTTCCTACGGGTTGTGTATGCCCAAGGGTGACTTGCAAAAAAAAAGTTTTCCCAGGGACAAACAAAAACACACAGGTTGACCAAGGACTAAACATTAAGCAATTGACTAGAAAACATCAAACAAAACACCACAGCAAAACATACTCACATGAAACAGGACAAAGTGAGATGTATGTGCTATAAACTAAGTGATGTATGAATGAACAAAGTGTCGGTCTATCAAAAAGGGTATGTATCTCAAGAGTATCTATGTCCATGTGGGGTAAAGCAAAAGAGTCTCTCTGGGAGAACCAACTAACTGGGTTTTTAAACCAGGGGATGTGTGATGTGATTGGGTACAGAAAAAAAGGAACAGGTGGTGCAATTAGGAGGAGTGTCCACTGATTGGTCCACCTCAGCAGTCTGGCGATGCACTCATTACTGCCAGGTGGGAAACACCAACGAGCATAATCAGGAACATAAAGGACACCTGGGGAAACGTCAGGAGGGGAAAAACACAAACGCACATACAGGGTACCTGCATGTGTTACAATGGACACACGATGCATGCACTTAAACTATGACTCTGGACCTTTACACTAGTGTTTGAATTAATACCTTTTCGTAGCCTAGACGAAAATGTTTCACAAGGCAAATTTTTCCAAAAACTCTCTGTGGATCTTTTGTTTATCAGTTCATCTGGTTGCCTTTTCATTATCCATTAAGTGTAATTGTTCTTTTTGTACGCTTTTATTTTTTTATTTGTACAGTTACAGACTCTCTCTACCTCCATACACTCATATGTTAAGTGTAATTAATTTGCCAAAATAATAAAAAAAAATAAACACATTAAACAAAGTTGAAGATGAATTTGACCGATAGCATTTCTGTCTTCTAATTTTCTATAGATACCACGATAATATCATTACAGTGAAATCTGTTGACCACGTTAATTGTGTAGTGAAAATCTGATATCGCGACAGACCTACAATGGATCTAGGACCGTTTCCCTTCTGCCAATATTAGCCTTCACCATTAGTGGGGGAAATACTAAACTGACACAAGATCTGTGTCTAAGGGTAACTTTACTAATAATTGTCTTCATCAAGGTCTGTCCATTCTCATGGAGCCCATCCTGAAGATGATTCCCATTACCGCTCTGTTTGGGATCTTTCTCTACATGGGAATAACCTCACTCAACGGGATCCAGCTGTGGGATCGTATCCTGCTCCTTCTCGTCCCCAAAAAATACCATCCCAACGAGCTCTACGCCACTAAGGTTAATTAAGAGACATCTCTAACACATTATGCTTGTCAGACACTGGCTAGGTCTTACTAACATAATTTTCTGTCAAATGTGTCAAGACAAAGACATTTAAAATACACTGCTCAAAACAATTAAGGGAACAAATAATCTTTATAGTATAACACCAAGTCAGTTCAAATGTCACCTGCTTTGGTGCAAATGAAAGTGACAACCGGTGAACTGGAGAGGCAACAGAAAGACAACCCCCAAAAACGTTATGGTTTTACAGGTGGTGGCCACAGACAATTGCTCTCTCCTCATCCTTCTTGGCTGATTCTTCTCTAGTTTTGCGTTTTGCTAGTGTCCTTGTCACTACTGATAGCATGAGGCGATACCTGCCGCCCATTCAGGTTGCACAGGTAGTCCAGAGCATGGAGGAGATACCAGGAGACGGGCCGTTACACAAGGATAGCTGAACAGCCGTATAAAATGACATCCAGCGAGCTACTGGTGTGCATTTTTCTGACCAAACTGTCAGAAACTGCCTCTATGAGGGAGGCATGAGGACCTGACATCCTCTAGTGGGACCTGTGCTCACAGCCCAGCACCGTGCAGCTTGATTGGCATTTGCCAGACAACACCAGAATTGGCAGGTTCGCTATTGGTGCCCTGTTCTCTTCAGAGATGAGAGCAGGTTCACACTGAGCATGTGATAGAAAGAATCTGCTGATGCCGTGGTGAACATTATCCTGCCTGCAACATCATCTATGACCGGTTTGGCGGTGGGTCAGTGATGGTCTGGGGAGACATATCCTTGGAGGGTTGCACTGACCTCCACATGCTAGCTAATGGTACCCTGACTGCTTTTAGGTAACAGGATGAAATCCGCAGACCCATCGTTAGACCTTATGCTTGTGCAGTGGGCCCTGGGGTTTTCCTGGTGCAGGACGATGCCTGGCATCATGTGGCCAAAGTGTGTAGGCAGTTCCTGGATGATGAAGGCATTGATGCCATTGACTGGCCCTCACGTTCCCCAGACCTGAATCAAATTGGGAACCTCTGGGCTGTTATGTATCTTTGCATCCGATGCTGCCAAGTAGCGCCACAGACTGTCCAGGAGCTCACTGATGCTTTGATCCATGTCTGGGAGGAAATACCCCACCATCCACCCTCTGCATCAGGAACATGCCCAGTTGTTGTCGGGAGTACATACAGGCACATGGGGGCCATACACACCACCGAGTCACATTATGAGTTGCCATGATGAAATTGCAAGTTGTATAGTAAAGATTTTGATCCTTAATATATTTCGTTCATAGAGACACGATGTGTGATTTAAGTGTTCCCTTAATTATTTTGAGGCGCATTATATTTCATATTTTGGTGATATGTTGCAACCAGATAGGTTGTTTCTGTATGCCTCCTTAAAAAAGGAGATTCCTAATCTTAAGGGAATACCTTTTCTTCTGCCTGGCCTAGGTGTCAACGGGCAGAATGCATTTATACACTGCTATCCAGGTGGTGTGTCTGGTGGTACTATGGATCGTCAAGTCCAGCCCGGTCTCCCTGGCCCTTCCCTTTGTCCTCATCCTCACCATCCCTCTCCGAGTGGCCATGACCGGACGCTTCTTCACAGAGCTGGAGATGAAATGCGTAAGTGGACATCAGGGTGTTACAGGTGATCCTATGGTTAAAGCGTGATGCTGGACTTGGTACTAATAAACAATAACATAAAGATAAAAACATTATTAATGCACTCACTGTATTGAAAGTGACTTTGAATGGCATAATCTGTGATATACCATATACTATTATGTGAACAATGCAGGACAGTACAGCACAATGCAGCAAAACTTAAGCAAACCTCAGTTTCTTGACATTGAATGAGGCTGTTCCTTAGTCTCAAGCATTTTATTTTTATTTTGGTTTCAGTTGGATGGCGATGATGCCAAGGTGACATTCGAGGAGGAGCCCGGACAGGACGTGTACAATGAAACTCAGATGCCTGTGTAGACATGTGGTTCTGTGATTCTGATCCAAAACTCCTTTATTTTATTTAACTGCTGACACAATTCAAAGTATTTTAATGGGATCAATATATTTTCTCTGTTACTGTTTCAAATGACAGATATATTTTTTCATGTTTCACATATTATAGAATACAAAGAATATACAATTAAAGATTGCATTAGAGAAAGTTGCTTAATTTTGTTACATTTCAGAAAGGAAGCATAATGACAGACATAAAATTGAGGTATGAAAAAACGTAATTGATTAATTGTTGTTGGGAGTGCTGTATATCTTTTCAGAGCATGTGGGACTTGCTGGTTGGATTATAAGGCAAAGTTGTGAAGCAAGCGTGTTAGGGAATATGCTGTGGAGCTTAGCCTTGGAAAAGTGTAGTCTATGTAAGGACTTCAGTTTTATAAGACAGTGTCTGAAGTTGATTGAGAAGGTAATGCAAGCTATCTTTCCAATCTGATATACAGTGAACTCTCTCTAAAATCAAGGGACTATATCCTAAATGCACTTTTATTGCTTCAACCGATATGGATAAGAAATAAGGTAACTTGGTGGAAAACGCCCTTCTTAAGGGAAATCTGTATTTTCTGACTCAAAAAATAAATGTTTGGTCAGGTTTTTATATGAACATATTGACTAAAGTCAGACAAATACATTTAGAAAAAAATATTGGGCAGAATGATTCTATTTTATTGCAACCAAACTATGTAAATGGGGCATTTTACCCCACTATCAGGGCAAAATGCCCCTCCCTATGGGGTAAAATGCCCCCTGTTTTTTTTTACCCCCACTTAAAATGTATTCCATATTTAGGTGTAAAACTCATTCTGTCAATGTAAACTATACCATTGAAAATAATTCAATCTTGATAGCAGTGCTTAAGTGAGTTAACAAAACCAATTTAACCGTGATACTGCACATTTCAATATCCAAAGGCAAAAAGCTATTTATAACATTTATTACAATTTCAAATAACTTTTGATGACTATTTTTAAATACATTTTGTTAACTTTGTGAAAGTATTAAGTTAAAAACATTTAATCAATAATATTGAGCAATTAATTAAATATCAGTGCCAATTGATATGCTTATTATATTAGATGTTAATATATATATATGCTCAGTAAACTAGCTAGTAAACAAAAATGTACTTGTATTAAGCTATATCTTGAACTTTTGTTATATTTCAGCAAATTTTTTCTTATAATTTTGTAATATTTTAGCAGTATATTCTCAGGGGTAAAAGACCCCCTGGGGCATTTTTCCCCAAAGGAGAGAGTGCCTTTAGGCCCAACCATAATCACCACAAAAAACAAGATGGCTATAAAAAAGTATTCTAATTTTTGTCTCTGTAAGTGTGGATTACTTAGCCTAAGGCACAGGTGTCAAACCGGTTCCACAAAGGGCCGAGTGTCTGCAGGTTTTTGGTTTTTCCTATGAATTGGTTCCTAGTTCATACCTACACAACCAGGTGAGGGTAGAAACTAACCAATCAGTGACCTAATTAACCAATCAAGTACAAGGAGAGAGCAAAAACCTGCAGACACTCGCCCTCCGTGGAACCGGTTTGACACCTCTGGCCTAAGGCCTTCCTATCGACATATCAAAACCAGTTAAGGGGTCTAACGTCATTACACCACATGGCAATGTTTTCTAAATGACAAAAAATAATATAAACTTATGTCAAAACCGTTTTTGTGGATGAATAATAGCAACCAAGGAAAGTGTGGAAATAAAATTAATTGTCATTTGGTGGTTTGTTGGACAATAACGGGGGGCATTTAACCCAGGGAGGCGTTTAATCCCAAGCCACCCTACCCACAAATTAAAGCTTAAACTCTGCAATTTAACGCTATAGCATTGTATCATCTTGCAAAGTGCTGGAATGCAGAGCCAATAACAAAATGTGTCACTGTCCAAATACTTTGTAAAAGCCCAGGTCTTCATCGCATTTTGCTTTGTTGAGTGCAGGTGGACGGATTGCAATGCATCATAAAAAAAATATTTTTTCAGTGTTCAAGTCAAACAATCCTACAGCCAGAAATGTGTGCAATTATATTTATACACCAAACAACTCTTTAACCATAGTAGCACTTTAGTATGTTCATTTCATACTGTCCTAACTATCTGCTATATAACGGTTAAAAACCTGTTTTACTGTTCCAACAAATGTGCACTGATCTACCTACCGTAATGTTTTTTTTTTGTTAGATAGAAGCCATATCAATGTAAATATCTCTCAAACATATTTAAGGAATCTTTGTCTTATTCACAATAAGATAAATATCAGCTACATCACCGAAAAGTGTCTTTCAAGTAATGTCTAAATATTGTCATGTGTTGATGACGCGTGTTGAGAATTTTACGTGTACCAGAATTTCTGAAGAAGGACGAGGATCCGGTCCAAATGGAAATTTAGCACAAAGATTTATTAATATGAATTGATAAGTCAAAATACATGAAATACACTGCAGCGGTCAAATATTTGCTCAACCCTCGAGCTTCCACAAAATATTCGCGCCGAATAAAGATCGAACATTGGTTTTAATACTCCCGCCACAGGGGCGGTTACTTTTCACTCTCGTGAGTAAAACCCATCCGTGTTGGCTCTTCGTTGGCATGGTGACATGTTGGACGAATTTCTTGGTTTTCGCTATCCAATGAGGAAGGACATGCACTAACTCTCGAGCATAGATCAACAGGTTCTTTGCATACAGGTGTGAAATCTTAATCAGGTTACAGTAATTTACATTCTATTGTCCTAACCTAGACTAGAACATCAGGGGGCTGGAGACAGAAGGTCTCTTTGTGCTGTATAGGGGCAGTTTCATTTGTATGTTAATTGTGGGGTTTTAATCCTGTCTCTCTATCAGAGCCAGGTGTAAAGTCTGAGTGTGTGTGGCTGTGTGTAATTCCAGGAGTTCTAAACTTTATGATTATTGTATTCAATCATATTTCCCTAACCTGGCTGCAGCATACAATTTAATAAAACAAAAACATAAGAATACATGGTTATTAAATCAACATTATTTAAACTACATTTATCTCAACACGCGCCAACATGGGAGATGGAATCAAATCTGATCTGAGCTTTGAACAATATGAAAAAGCGAATCAAAGCTAAAATCATGAATTACATGTAAACTTGGAGGGAGAAGAGAGGAATGCATAGACGTGTTTTATAGAATTTTGTATCGTGCAATATATTGTATAGTGTTTCTTTTTTGTGGTCTGTCACCAATGAACATAAATAAAATAAAAATAAGATCACACTTTTTGTATTTATCGTGTTGTCCTGAGCGCACGTGATTGGTAACTTTGGTTTAACACGCCCACTCTGCAAACACGGAAGTGACTATGTAGTAGCAATATAGAACATGCTGCAATGAAAACAAGATTTTAGCTAGAACTTAAGTTATCTTCCACTTAATTCTTTAGTTTCTGGATTAGAATGTTTATGTTTCATTTACTAACTAATCACCGTTAAAGGTGTCATCTCACGTGCTAAAAGCAGCCACATGAATTAATTTCAATAAGCCATGTGGTTCTTCAGTTCCTAACCTAGTATTGCGTAGCTGGCTATATATTTAGCTGCTGTCTAGTTCTGTTTCAGCGTCATAAATATATCTGAAGATATCGTCGTAACAGTTTCGTGATGGACAGCACAGAGGATGGTCAAATGGAGGCAATGGATGAAGATCAGGGTAGGACATTATTAATGGTTTTCACAACCACCGACAGTTTTAAGCTTAGCCTCATCTGTATTTTCACATAAAAACGTCAGTTAGAGGCAAGTGTTAAGTTACTTGACCAGCTGCTTAGTGTCTTTGGGATGTGACTTAATAAAAAGTAAAGTGGTTGCATGCAAACATTTGAACTCATTATGTCGTAATTAAGATGACATGAGTTGAGATACCTCCTACTGAAATGTTCGGTAGATAGTGCAGGTTGACAGTTCTTCGGTCAGTATGTAGGTCTTCTACAGTTGTGTAAGGTACTTTTTCAATTGTTCAAACCAACTTTCAGTGACCTCTGGGGTTGACTAGCGTGCAGCCACATCCTGGGTTGTTGACCACAGTTCCTTGGGCTGTAAACATCTGGATAATACTGCAGTCTGTTCAAAAAATTCTAACAGTAATTCCAAGTCCCCAGATGGTTACTGTAACATAAACTAAGGAATGTCTATATTTTTAGAATTATGTTGTTTCCTACATTGTTCTTTGGTCCTCAATATTTTGACATTATTATAGGGAATGTAAAGTTCTGTTTTCTCTTTCTCTAACCCTGTAAAGTTACAATTCCTTCCCTGTGGGCAACTACACCTGCAGAAATTTGTAATTAAAATTTTAAAGCTTTGTCTTCTTGGTCCTGTGTAGCTGTGACACAAATAAATAAATAAAGCATCCTCCACTTGAAACTTATTTTTGATGAAACAGATAATTATTGAAATACAGAGCCCCAAGTGTAAAAGAATACTCAGCTGTGTGATTGTATCTATGAGGTTATATCTTGTTGGCAGTGTGGCAGTGTAATGGCAGTGCATGGTGGTCTCACAAATAGCAATGCAAATCATCTTAACGCTGTCTGGAATAGTGGAATGGATGTCTTCAGGGTTGTGTTCTGGGAAGTCCTATGGGTGATAGGAAACCTGTAAATTTAATCATGTCTCTCTGGGGAATGCACTTTCCCAGTGCATGTATCACAGAGTACCTCACTGAGTGTGAAACTGCTAGCTCAATCAGATTGCCAACTTGATGTAAAGAGATGTTTTTGTTTCTTTTAATGAATGGTTAAAATCTTTCTTTCTCACTTGTATTAATATACATTTATATAATTGCATAATGTTAAACTATAATATACACTGATCAGCCATAACGTTATGACCACTGACAGGTGAAGTGAATAACACTGATTCTCGTTATCATGTCAGTGGGTGGAATATATTAGGCTGCAAGTGAACATTCTGGCCTCAAAGTTGATGTGTTAGACGCAGGAAAAATGGGCAAGCGTAAGGATCTGAGCAAATTTGACAAGAGCTAAATTGTGATGGCTAGATGACTGGGTCACAGCATCTCCAAAACTGAAGCCCTTGTGGGGTGTTCCTGGTCTGCAGTGGTCAGTACCTATCAAAAGTAGTCCAAGGAAGGAAAAGCGGTGAACCGGCGACAGGGTCATGGGCGTAGCAATGGAAGATGATGACCTGGTCTGATTAATCACATTTTCTTTTACATCACTTGGATGACCAGGTGTGTCGCTTACCTGCAGAACACGTGGCACCAGGATGCATTATGGGAAGGAGGCAAGCCAGCGGAGGCAGTGTGAGGCTTTAGGCAATGTTCTGCTGGGAAACCTTGGGTCCTGCCATTCATGTGGATGTTACTTTGACACGTACCACCTACCTGAGCATTGTTGCAGACCATGTGCACCCTTTCATGGCACAGTATGCTCTGATGGCTTTGGACTCTTTCAGCAGGGCAATGCGCCCTGCCACAAAGCAAAAACATTTCAGGAATGGTTTTAAGAACACAACAATGAGTTCAAGGTGTTGACTTGCCCTCCAAATTCCCCAGATCTCAATCCAATTGAGCATTTGTGGGATGTGCTAGACAAACAGGTCCAATATCATGGAGGCCCCACCTCACAGTTTACAGGACTTAGAGGATCTGCTGCTAACCTCTTGCTGCCAGATACCACAGCACACCTTCAGAAGTCTAGTGGAGTCCATGCCTCGACAGGTCAGGGCTTTTTTGGTGGCAAAAGGGGACCTACACAATATTAGGCAGGTGGTCATAATATTATGGGTTATCGGTGTATATTTCATGCAGTAATTATTTATTACCTATACAGGGTGGCAATCATTTTGGAGGTGACTGTACGACACTCTGTTCCATTGTCTGTTTAATAACATTATTTGACCGACTGACTAGTTTGTCATCAGTTTGTCTGGCCTTCTTTATGTCCTGTAGACATTTATTTGACCAGCTGTCATGGTGCGGTGAGCAGCAGCGCCACCGTGCCATATTTCCACAAGTTCCCATATTCTCACGAACACATCCCGGACTGTCACATGTTTCCCATCTTCCACACCAGGTCCCAATCTAGCTCGTTTGTATGTGTATATATGTTTCCCCTCTGCTCCCCACATTGTGGATCATTGTTGCTGTCACTGTCATTGTTGCTGTTTGTTAGTTAATCGGTGAGTGTTGTTTAATGTACTGTTTGAATGTTTATTGTTAAGACGCATGTTGCGCACTTTGATTTCATTCAGTCATTAGTATTGTTTTCCGTTCGTGTTTGGTTTGTTTGTTGTTTAATAAAACCAACGAACGTGATATCTGCCTGCGCCTGGTTCCCTCCAACACTACACCAAGACGAGTCGTTACACCAGCGAGTCTTCTGTCTGAATGTTTTTCCTTTGGTTGCAGCCTGGGGTAGGGAGGACCTGAAGAAGCTCCTGGACGGTATCAAAGAAAACATCTCCAAAGCCATAATAACGAGTGTATACACAAAAGGAGAAAGGATGCTGGCGTGGGACAAGGTGGCTTTCCATCCCTATTCTCCAGAGATGTGTCAGAAGAAATGGAAGGAGCTCTCACAAAAGGTGAGTGACTATTGGCCTGCAAACCCTAGCCTGTTCCCAGGTTCGTTTCATATAGCCAAATGATGATCATAAGGTGTGAAACAGACTTATAGATCTGAATCCAATTAAATGATAAGGAAGCCAACCAGATGCATATTTCTTTTCCCGGCTACTATCAAAATTATTGTATATAGGTTTTTCATTATTAAATTTTTCTCTCAGATACGCAAGATTCGTTCTCTTGCAGAGCTGGTCGCTGAAGCTGAATGTGCCTTAGAAAACCCTTTTCAGTGCCAAAACGCAAAGGTGAGGGTCAACTCCATTTATTGCACATCTCCATCTAAACATTAATCGTAAACCTGTAAAATTACCTAGAAGCTGCTATAGGCACTGGCTCTGACATTCTATTGGTTCAAGAAAAATACTGTAATCTGAAGTTGGGATACAAAAGTTATTGTCAAGTTACATTACTGTTGACATACAGTGGTTATAAAAAGTCTACACACCCCTGTGTAAATGGCAGGTTTTTTTGATGTAAAAGAATGAGACAAAGATAAATCATGTCAGAACTTTTTCCACTTTTAATGTGACCTATAATGTGAACAATTCAATTGAAAAACAAACTGAAATCTTCAAAGGGGAAAAATGAAACATAAAAATCTTACAATAACCTGGTTGCATAAGTGTGCACACCCTCTTATAACTGGGGATGTGGCTTTGTTCAGAATTAACCAATCACATTCAAACTCATGTTAAATACAAGTCATTACACACCTGCCATCATTTAAAGTGACTCTGATTAATTGAACATCTGTGGGGTGATCTGAAGAGGGCTCTGCACAGTAGATGTCCTCACAATCTGACAGATTTAGAGCACTTTTGCAAAGAAGAGTGGGCAAATATTGCCACATCAAGATATGCCATGCTATTAGACTCCTACCCAAAAAGACTGAGTGCTGTAATAAAATCAAAAGGTGCTTCAACAAAGAATTCGTTTAAGGGTGTGCACACTAATGCAACCAGGTTATTGTGAGTTAAAAAAAAATCCCCCTCAAAGACTTCAGTTTGTTTTTCAATTGAATTGTTCACGTTATAGGTCACATTAAAGGTGGAAAAGGTTCTGACATGATTTATCTTTGTCTCATTTTACATCACAAGAACCTGGCATTTTAACAGGGGTGTATAGACTTTTTATATCCACTGTAAGTGAGGACACTTTATTTAGCAAAACATTCTGCTCTTTTCTGCAGATACACCCAGACATTCCCAAAAGGCCGACCCCTCCAAACAGCATCTTCTCCAAAGAGAATTTTAAAACATTCAAGAACAAGCATCCTGAGATGACTAACTCTGAGCTTTTTGCATTAATCAGGAAGGCCTACACAGAGCTCCCAGAGCCCGAGAAGGTGTGTTGGTGTGTGGATTGATTTTTATAATGTCTCCCAGTGGCCATAGCACTGTTGATTTATTTGTTATTGTTTTGATTTAAGTTGGATACATTGACTAACTTGCAGTTAATTTTTGGTTTCCATTTTTAAATAGGCAAAATACATGGAGAAATTCCATAAAGAGCAAAAAATTTATGAAAAAGCTAAGAGTAGACTGAGGTAAGAAATTATTTAGCAGTCTATTGAGCATTCATTTGCACTTCTGATTTCATTGATTTAATAATAATGTTTGACTTTCTGAAGTCTGATCTGAACCAAAACTGTTCCAGTAATGAGTACTCTGGAGTGAAGCAGGTACAGAGGGACCGTTTGAAAAAGGGTAAAGGGCCCCTCACACCCCAAGGACTCTGGTACCGCCACGAGAGAAAGATGTTCCTTCAAGCCAACCCAGATGTGAGTGACATGGCTCTCTTCCTATCTGTTGTCATCTTTCTAAGGCTTATCTTTTTGGACACCTAATCCTTCAAGGCTAGCTAGAGGTTTAATATTGCAGTGTTGTTCTGCAAATGCTGGTGTAGAGTTCAGATAATCAGATTTTCTTAATCACAGTATCTATTTTTATTAATTAGGTGAATTGCTTGTGTTATTGCTGCCCACTTCCAATAAATTCATTTAATTTAGCCATTATTCATATATGTTATTACTATTTCTAAGTCTATATGGCAAAAAAAACAGAATAACTGCACCATACAGTGGGGCAAAAAAGTATTTAGTCAGCCACCAATTGTGCAAGTTCTCCCACTTAAAAAGATGAGAGGCCTGTAATCGTCATCATAGGTACACTTCAATGATGAGGGACAAAATGAGGGAAAAAAATTATAGGATTTTTAATGAATTTAATTATTTGGCCAATAAGAAAAGTGAATCTCAATACTTTGTTATATACCCTTTGTTGGCAATGACAGAGGTCAAAGGTTTTCTGTAAGTCTTCACAAGGTTTTCACACACTGTTGCTGGTATTTTGGCCCATTGCTCCATGCAGATCTCCTCTAGAGCAGTGATGTTCTGGAACTGTCGCTGGGCAACACAGACTTTCTACTCCCTCCAATGATTTTCTATGGGGTTGAGATCTGGTGACTGGCTAGGCCACTCCAGGACCCTTCATTGCCCAGGCGGTGTGTTTGGGATCATTGTCATGCTGAAAGACCCAGCCACGTTTCATCTTCAATGCCCTTGCTGAGGGAAGGAGGTTTTCACTCAAAATCTCACGATACATGGCCCCATTCATTCTTTCCTTTACACGGATCAATCGTCCTGGTCTCTTTGCAGAGAAACAGCCCCAAAGCATGATGTTTCCACCCCCATGCTTCACAGTAGGTATGGTGTTCTTTGGATGCAACTCAGCATTCTTTCTCCTCAAAACATGACAAGTTTTTACCAAAAAGTTATATTTTGGTTTCATCTGACCATATGACATTCTCCCAATCCTCTTCTGGACCATCCAAATGCTCTCTAGCAAATCTCAGACAGGCCTGGACATGTACTGGCTTAAGCAAGGGGACATGTCTGGCACTGCAGGATTTGAGTCCCTGGCGGCGTACTGTGTTACTGATGGTAGCCTTTGTTACTTTGGTCCCAGCTCTCTGCAGGTCATTCACTAGGTCCCCCCGTGTGGTTCTGGGATTTTTGCTCACCGTTCTTGTGATCTTTTTCACCCCACGGGGTGAGATCTTGCGTGGAGCCCCGGATCGAGGGAGATTATCAGTGGTCTTGTATGTCTTCCATTTTCTTATAATGGCTCCCACAGTTGAATTCTTCCCAGCCTGGTGCAGGTCTACAATTTTGTTTCTGGTGTCCTTTGACTGCTCTTTGGTCTTGGCCATAGTGGAGTTTGGAGTGTGACTGTTTGAGGTTGTGGACAGGTGTCTTTTATACTGATAACAAGTTCAAACAGGTGCCACTAATACAGGTAACGAGTGGAGGACAGAGGAGCCTCTTAAAGAAGTTACAGGTCTGTGAGAGCCAGAAATCTTGCTTGTTTGTAGGTGACCAAATACTTATTTTACAGAGGAATTTACCAATTAATTCATTAAAAATTCTACAATGTGTTTTTCTGGATTTTTTCCCCCTCATTTTGTCTCTCATATTTGAAGTGTACCTATGATGAAAATTACAGGCCTCTCTCATCTTTTTAAGTGGGAGAACTTGCACAATTGGTGGCTGACTACATACTTTTTTGCCCCACTGTAAGTGACATTGCATCATGTCTCCCCAGGTCAGCAGAGACTCTATCAGACAGAGTATAGAGTGTAAGAAGCGCTGGTCCAAGCTGTCCAAGAAGGAAAAAGTCAAGTGGATCAGGCTCTCTTTGGAGCAGGAATATGCCGAAGTGAGTTTTCATATAATTTTATATAATTCACCATTAATTGGGAACAACCACAACTCTCTCAGGGAGAGTTGGGTCGTGCGACCGCGATTGTGGCGTAAGAGGGTTACATTGCTCTTCCTCCTTCTAAAGTGATTTAATAGCACTTTGTGAAATAATGATTATCTACAGTACAGAAAAAAAAAATATATATATATTTGGTTGACCAAGATTCGACTGATCTCTGTCTAATCAACACCTTTTTTCTTTTTCCCCTAAGCCCATGAGCTTTTCATGGAGGTAATGTTAGAAACTATCAACTTTAAAACCAGCAACAGACATTTATCACAAAATGTACCAAAATCAATTGGATTCCCCAACTTTGTATTTTTGTTGTGAATTTTAAATTTTTTACATAGACAATCATTAATTCCAGTTTTATCAAATCACATTAGTGGGGGAGAGCAACAACCAGATGAATCTGCACTCCCACTAGCTCGACCGTGCTCTCTCTAAGTAGGAGATTTGAGTGCATAACGAGTGCAAATTACGTTTTATTAGTGTTGCACCATTTTCTTACATAATGTTTCCTTTTACAATTTCAGAAACACTCACATTTTTGGGGGATAGATTAAGCCATCCCCATGCTTATAGCAATGGACTAGTACAGGCAGGAATCTTATGTTGCCATGCAAATGCTCTGTTAAAAAAATCTTAATTGACCAATAGCCTACAGATCAAACAATCCACTAGTCCTCTGAATGGGGTCAGCCCCAGAAATGTCAGTCACAGGTTTGCTTTTTCTCACAATTCCTCCATAGATGGCTTGTAGACTTACTGCATAAGCAGCATCAGAGGGTCTTTAACCTTCTGATGCTGAACAAGTCTGATTCTACTTTCCCTGAGTGTTAAAGTTGGCTGAATAGCTTAACAGTCTAACAATTACTTCAAGCAATTTATGTATGTAGACAAATGTCAGATATTCTTGATTGTTCCCTTTCAAGACTCCCCACGTAAACAGTAGGGATACAACAATACACAGTATGTTATCTCCCCGTACGGTTCACTACACACGTGATCATTTCCCTACAAATTCCAAAACATGTTTATTGCGCTGCAGACAACATGCACATTGTAGATTCAGATCCACAGAACCAGACTCGTAGCTTGTGAACAGGCAACTGCTTGGGGCCCCAGGTCGTTAGGGGGCTCCTGAAGGCTGACAAAGTTTACTCCACAGTAATGTCTGCTGTGTTGTCTAATCACAACTGGTCAGGGAGGCTTCCAAGAGGCCTACAGCAACATTAAAGGAACTGCAGGAATTTCTGGCAAGTACTGGTTGTGTGCTACATGTGACAACAATCTCCCGTATTCTTCATATGAATGGGCTATTGGGTAGGGTGGCAAGACAGAAGCCTTTTCTTACAAAGAAAAACATCCAAGCCTGGCTGAAACAAACATCAAGTCTCACAAAAGCATGTCGGAAAATGTGTTATAGTCTGATGAAACCAAGGATGAACTTTTGGGCCATAATTCCAAAAGGTATATGTTTGGCTCAAGAACAACACTGCACATCACCCAAAGAACACCATACCCAGAGTGAAACATGGTAGTGGCAGCATCATGCTTTGGGGTTGTTTTTCTTCAGCTGGAACCGGGGTATATACTCCTTAATTCCATATACACTCACCTAAAGGATTATTAGGAACACCATACTAATACTGTGTTTGACCCCCTTTCGCCTTCAGAACTGCCTTAATTCTACATGGTATTGATTCAACAAGGTGCTGAAAGCATTCTTTAGAAAGGTTGGCCCATATTGATAGGATAGCATCTTGCAGTTGATGGAGATTTGTGGGATGCACATCCAGGGCATGATGCTCCCATTCCACCACATCCCAAAGATGCTCTATTGGGTTGAGTTCTGGTGACTGTGGGGGCCATTTCAGTACAGTGAACTCATTGTCATGTTCAAGAAACCAATTAGAAATGATTTGAGCTTTGTGACATGGTGCATTATCCTGCTGGAAGTAGCCATCAGAGGATGGGTACATGGTGGTCATAAAGGGATGGACATGGTCAGAAACAATGCTCAGGTAGGCCGTGGCATTTAAACGATGCCCAATTGTCACTAAGGGGCCTAAAATGTGCCAAGAAAACATCCCCCACACCATGACACCACCACCAGCCTGCACAGTGGTAACAAGGCGAGATCCATGTTCTCATTCTGTTTATGCCAAATTCTGACCATCTGAATGTCTCAACAGAAATCGAGACTCATCAGACCAGTCTTCAACTGTCCAGTTTTGGTGAGCTCGTGCAAGTTGTAGCCTATCCGCCTCAAGGTTGTGCGTGTTGTGGCTTCACAAATGCTTTGCTGCATACCTCGGTTGTAACGAGTGGTTATTTCAGTCAAAGTTGCTCTTCTATCAGCTTGAATCAGTCGGCCCATTCTCCTCTGACCTCTAGCATCAACAAGGCATTTTCGCCCACAGGACTGCCGCATACTGGATGCTTTGCCTTTTCACACCATTCTTTGTAAACCCTAGAAATGGTTGTGCGTGAAAATCCCAGTAACTGAGCAGATTGTGAAATACTCAGACTGGCCCGTCTGGCACCAACAACCATGCCACGCTCAAAATAGCTTAAATCACCTTTCTTTCCCATTCTGACATTCAGTTTGGAGTTCAGGAGATTGTCTTGACCAGGACCACACCCCTAAATGCATTGAAGCAACTGCCATGTGATTGGTTGATTAGATAATTGCATTAATGAGACATTGAACAGGTTTTCCTAATAATACTTTAGGTGAGTGTATATTACAATTTTAACACAGCGTTGTGCATAGCATGGAAAATGTAATTAACTTGTGCATAATGCATACAGGGCACGCGTTATTGTTTGAGTAGTTTAAATAACATGGATGGAAATATCAGTTTGAAATGTAAGATTAAGGGGAACAGAAAATTCAAAAAAGTTTAGATGTTTTAGTTGACAAGTTAGGGTATACCCACTTATTCAGTCACCACACCACTGATTTTACCTATGCGTGTATATTGGGAATTTGGTATGATGCGCTTTCAGATGAGTTTTGATGTTTGTAGTATTTTTCTGTCAACTTGTGGTTGCAAATGCTGTATTCACCGGTGGAAACGTTGTATTCCGTCTTGTTTGAGTCTATAGTACGGGATATTTAAAGTGCCTCCAAATGTATGCCCTTTTTTCTACCATTAGTTTGTGCTGAGGGATTACCCTTAATGAACACAGTCAATCCGTTGCCACCAGATTAGAGAAAAATCGGAGGAGATTCTGGAATGACCTGGGCGTGACATTTAATTTCCACCAATAATAGCATATAAACAAATAAAACTGAATTTCTTAAAAGCTCCCTTTCCAAAATCCTCTTATCCAATCATGGTTGTTATATTAGATATCTGTCAAAAGAAAATTATAATTTAGTCTTGTTTTTGTCAACCAAAATAAAAAAAAATAGTTATTTTCTTCTCTGGATTTATATAATAAGTTATTGTCTCATCGACTGCAATACAAATTTGGTGTTTGACGAATGTTTTCATCACTATTTCTTTTTGACAAAATGGTTCAATGGGATGAAGAGTGTAAGGAGATGTAAACAATGTACAGTCGGCAAGCATTGCTTTGCCACTGTTGGCTACTCGAGTGGAAACACTTCTAACATGCTGACATCATTCATACCGAAACCAGTTTACCGTACCCACAAAAAGCGATATGTACCGAACTATGGTCCCGCTGTGCCAATGCATCTCCAGTAAACACTATAAAACAGTCTTACCTGTTAATATTGGAAATGTGTTAATATTCTCATCTCTAGACCATCTGTCTGAGCCTTGTTCACTATTACAGTGTTCCAAAACACCACATTTCAGGATGCATTTATGTTTTGATCCTAAACATCACTCATTGCAGGAGGACCCAGGGAGTGAGGGGAGTCCGAAGTCCCAGCGAAAGCCTGTTCTGCGTAAGAGTGAAAGACTGCTGATGGACTTGGCAGATGGCAAGCCTGACAAACCCCCATGGTAGGTTGTTGGGTCTATTCCTTTGCTATAAAGGCCAATATGCTCCCAATAATTGTATTGGTAAACAGTAGTTTGGCACACTGTGCCTGCTTCAGGGTTAAACATTAGCATTACCTTTGGGAGTGGGAGCATATTTCGAGAGTATCTGTATGGGTAGTGCTTAATGTAAGCAAAGCACAGCTTTATCGGTTTTAAAATACTTAAAAAAAACATAATTCAGCAGAGAAACTGGTAAAGCCTAGGGGTGTAACGATTCATTTTAACCACGATTCGATTCGTATCACGATTCGTGGTTGTCAATACGATTCAAGGCCCATAATGGTTCATTAAGAACGATACGATCCGAAACGATTCAGTGACTTGAAATCAATTCAGTATCTTTTCAGCCAAAAATTCAACCCGTTTGACTGAAATAAATACCTGGATACTGGACAGTGCAGGTGAAGTTTCCTAGATTCCTGTTGTTTCTTGTAAGGGAATCGGGTATCAATTAATTATGGATATAAACAAACAAGTAAACAACAATTAATGGCAAATGCATTCACATTTTATTTGAATAAAGTGCAACCAACACTTGAATTAACAGGAAGTTAAAATGTGCTGCTCTCATTTTCAATATTCAATTCATTTTCAATAAACGTACAGTAAGTGCAACCAACATTTCAACAGTAGGTTTACCTGCTACTTGTGCTTTTGTTTTTCAACATAAAAATACTACTATATTACTATCAAAAATAAAATGCAAACCAACATCTCTTCAGGTTGAATTAACAGTAGGTTTACCTGCTACTTTTGCTGTTGTTTTTCAACATAAAATTACTACTATATTAATATAAAAAATAAAGTGCAACCAACATCTCTTCAGGTTGAATTAACAGTAGGTTTACCTGCTACTTTTGCTGTTGTTTAACAACATAGAAATAATACAAATACAGTATTAATATCAAAAATGAAGTGCAACCAACACTTTCCACACACTGGACCGCAATGGTGGCTTTATAATTTCTCGCTCGTCGGCTTCTCCTCTGCCATCTGCCATGCTGTTTTGTTGTTTTTGCGCTGCTGCTGGCCCGGGGCGATGACGTCACGTATAGGCAGACTGAATCGAGTAACGTTTATCGCCTTTATCATTAAAAGTGCTAAGAAAAAACATTCCTATAAAGTCTGACGTGCTTAAATCCAATGGGTTATTTCCTAGTATCGATACAATCAATTGATTACATTTTAAAACGATGTTAGATCGATATATGTCGTCTGGAAGGCCAACTTGCTGAGCACAGATCGATGTAGTTGGATCATAGGAATATAAATCAATACATCAATGTAGTAGATGGATCGTTACACCCCTAGTAATGCCCTATTGTTTTTCTTTCACTTAATTATTATTTATTATTATTACTATTGTTATGATTGCATACTTTTTTACCCCATTTTTACAAGCTAAGTATGACTAAGAACATATTCTCATTTTGAGCAACAGTTTTGGAGCTATTAAGGTTAAAGGGATAGTTTGACAGTCCCCTTACCCGGAGTTGTTCCTTTATGCACGTAGTCATTTCTTTAAGACAATCCATTATTCTCAGTCAGTAATTAGCGTTATTAGCATCACACATTCATGAATGGAAACGGTACGTACCGCTATTGCAAAGCTGCAGCGCATTGCAAGTGGAAAATTACACTAAAACCCTCCAACCTCAAATGACAAGATGTTGTATTCTTCAAAATATTTTTTTGTGATATAATTCTCATTTCATATAAACGGTTACTTCCTGTGTTTACCGGTTAGTTTTGTTCACAATGGTATCAAACGCGTTCTTTCAGGAAGAGTAAGTGTATACATCACAGTAAACCAAAGTTAGTATTCGCTAGCTATATTCGCCTCGGACAGTCAAACTTTATTTGCCTGGGAGAGAAAGGATGATACATATATATTACTAAACACTACACCACCAGTATAGCCTTTTGTCTATGAACAAATCCTCTTTTGCCACTCACTGGCTGTTTAACAGCTAATTGGCCATTTGTGAATGATATTGATACAGTTAAACTGACTAACGTTTCTTACTAAGTTTACCTCCACCACAAATAGTCTATGAACTGTTAGCTTCTGCCACTGGCCGTTTGAACAGCTTATTAGCCTGTAATAGCCTTACTGGTACCTACTAACTTTTTAGGAATAATAATAAGAATTGAGCAATTTCTAGCGAGACTGAAGATGAACTTTTTCATGCCAGAATCAGTTGCAATATAACCTTATACAGTTTTAGTTAAGGCTCACTGTAACGTAACTACTGTAGCCTATGTTTTAGCTAGCAAATGTTTGTCTATCCTGACCCAAAACGCATGCATGGCTGCGTAAAATCTACCAGATTTTACGCAGCCTGCGAGGAGATACGAAGTCAGGATCTATAATTCACAGGTCCGCTTCTCTAACCACTACACTATTTAACAAGGGGTAGTCAGTCAGTCAGTAAGAGACATTCGCTCTTACTAAGTAGGATGGAGAATATGATAAGAAGTTACTATATGTGTGGAAGTATTGAATATTATAGATATAGCTATAAGGTACATAACTATGTAAACTAGCAGGCAAAATACAAGTGCATATGTCAAAAAGGTTTAGGCAAAGGTACTGACTAGGATAAGCTTAATTGTAAACACAGAAGGCATGTATTTAAAAATAGATGCTACCGCTATAGATTACTGAATATAATTTGAGGTGTTTTGGAGTAATATACCGCTTGCAATGCAGCTTTGTGATAGCGGTACGAACCATTTCCATTCATGAATTAGGACAATGCTAATAACGCTAATTACAGACTGGGACAAAGCTGCTGTTTTAAAAAATAACTAAATGCCTGAAGGAACAACTCGGGGTGAAGGGACTGTCACCAAATATGATTTTTGGTCAAACTATCCCTTTAACTACTTAGAAAAAAGCTGATTCGACAGCTAGGGATTATCTTAACTGAAAGTGCTCTTTTTCTATTTATTACTATTCAAGAAACGCATTAAAAAAAGTATATATATACATACATACATTAGTATGTATTCGCTATATATATATATATAGACTAATGTAGATAAATTACAGGGAAAATATAAATGGCGGTCTATATTATATCTGATCAATTACTGATATGTAACAGAGGCTGTTAAGATTTAGTTTTCCATGTTTTCACAATCTTAGATAATTTTCCAAATCAGTTAAAACAACATTGGAAAATGAGACTTTTATATCAATATTTAATTGTTCAAGGGTTGTATAAATGTTTTTCCCAAAATACAGTGTAGCTCATTATTAGTCCAGAACATCTCACTATCCAAACAGACTCAAAACCAATGGTCAATAAACGGTGTTACCAGAGATGCAATTTCTGGTAATATCAGGAATATATTTACAAATTTGAATTTAAAGTAGATTTTCAAGAGAATGGAGCTCCAGATAAAAATAAACATTAAAATGGTTTACTCTATGGCCCAATCTCCCTTCCCCTTCCAGCATTTGAAACTATACAAAAACCTGTACATGTGGGATTTGTCCACAGCACTGTAACAAATTTTGCTTGTTATCTCATGCAAATTGTTGTTTAATGGCAGGTCCCTGGTACCATTTGCATGTTTACAAAAGACATATTCCCATGAATAGTATTTTTCTGGCTAAATATTTAGTATATATGGGAATTTAAAGTTGTTTTACACAGTCTATATAGTACATATACATTTATCTACATGTAGGGGTTAAGACAGAGTTTTGGTAGCAGGACAGCTTTATTTATTAGCCCTTAAATATAAGAAGATAGTTTGATGTGATCTCTAACCCTTTTGGTAATTATATTAGTTTTAATCTCTTGTGGCTAGTGTTTTAATCTGAAGATGTTTAGTAGCTGATCTAAGGTGCAGCAGATGAATCACTGTATTGCTAATACTACAACTGCCACTACCACAACTATACCTGCTGTACTAGCTCTCTATAACCCACAATAAGTTCACACATACAAACTATGTAGGTCACTATAAAACATCCTATTAAAACCCTTCTTACTACTGTCATTACGGGTGCTGTTACTACCACAATGTTACTGTAACTAGTATCTCATGACTACCAAACACATGACACTAGTGAATGCTTCTGTACATTACTTTGGGGTAGGAGGTAGCTTAGTGGTTACAGCATCTAAGCAGTAACCTTAAGGTTACTAGTATACCCATACCAGCAAGGTGAAACGTCTGTCCTTTTGTCCCTTAGCAAGGCATTTAACTGCCTTGTAACTGCCTTTTGGTTTATAGTTATGTGTTTGTGGTTTTAGGAACGGTTACAATCTTTTCTGTAAAGAGCAGAAAAGTGTCATACAAGGAAAGGGAATCCCTGCGGACCAGTATATGGTGGTTTGCTCCCAGCAATGGAAAACACTGACATTGAGTGAAAAGGAAAACTACCAGAGACGATGTAACAAGGTTTGTCTGCAAACACCTCTTTTGCGTAAATGTGCAGAAATACAGTTAGTTAAACCATTCACAGCCACAAATGATTGTCCCGTTAAGCTTTCTTTATTCAGTATTTTCATGTTAGGTGGGAATCCATTTAGAAACTAGTGTTTCATTGTCTTGTTGTTTAGAAACATTAATGGTCTAACCTCAGTTGCACTATTTGCTTTTACATTTTTCTAGTTGAAGAAGGAGTTCGAGGTCAACATGAATCGGTATTTGTGTGTATGTTATCTTCTTTGTATTTTGAGAAATCCTGTGTAAACCCACATCATATGCAGGAACTATTCTGACCTGTCAGCATGTTAGGCACACACTATTTCATGTGTACATGTTGTAAACCTGGCAGAAACATGGTCTAACAGTTGTGTGTCTTCCCCCAATCAGAGTTTGTCAGAAAAAGAGCAGCAGCGCCTCTTAGTGGATTACAGGAAAAGCATGCAGTCCTCCACTTTGGCTACCCAAAGAGGCAGGAAAAGAAAGTTGGAAAGGAAGTCCAGCAAGCCATCTGAGTGAGTTTGCCTGGCCGTGACCCAAGTTGTTATACAACCCTTTTTCCAAAACTTTTGGGATGCTGCATAAAATGCAAGTAAAAACAGAATGCAATGATGTGCAAATCATTCATCCAAAATCATTCATCCATATATTTAATTGAAAGGGGTATGAAGGCAACATATAAAATGTTGAAATTGAGAAATGTTATTGTTTTTGGAATTGAATATTCACATTTTGAATTTGATGCCAGCAACACGTTTCAGAAAAGTTGGGACAGGGGCATGCTGTTTTACCGTGTGATGGCAATTCCATCGATCAGAACTCTTGAACGAGGAAGTACAGAGACAAAATTCTCTTGGCATAATTTTTTTTTTTTGCAAATGCTTACAAAATAATCATCCGAGGAGTCTTTAACTTTATACATGACAATCATCAGTACTTATAGTGGAAAAAGGGGTGTGGTAAGTTGCTGCCCATCTGTCTTGTGTCTCATAGGTTTTAACCAAAGGGCGGACTGTCCCCCCACCTTATCCTTCCAGCCATAATGTTTACTGTTGCGTTTACCTAAAGAAGCCAATTGCTCCTACTTCCCCCCCAAGGACCACATTCCTGAGGAACAAAATGACTGACACCCTTCTTGGTCTAGGGAGGAGAACAGCTGGTCAAAGTACCTAGTGATGCTCTGATATTATACAGACGTGTGTCACAATAAAAGTAAAGATTTACATACCAGGCAATAGAAAGACAGACATTTCTCAAATGTACCTTAGTTCAAAATGTCCATAACAACCGGCATTGATATTATGTACCACATGTGATCACCAAACCCTTTGCAATTTTATGTTGAGAAATATTATTCTTAAATTGTTGCATTATTTGCCTGTGCAGTCTTTCACGGAGTGGTGAACCCCTCCCCGTCTTTACTTCTGAAATACTCATCTTTTCTAGAATGCTGTTTTTATACCCAATCATGTTACTAACATGTTGCCAATTGACCTAATTAGTTTTGTGGCCACCAGGGTTTTCTTTTTAGCATTACACAACTTTTCCAGCCTTTTGTTGCCCCTTTCCCAGCTTTTTTTTTAAATGGCATCAAATTCAATGTGGCCATTTGTTTTTCATGAAACAATAAAATTTCTCGGTTTCAACATTTAATATGTTGTCTTTGTACCAATTTCTATTGAATATAGGTTTTAAATGAGTTGCACATCATTACATTCTGTTTTTCATTTTACACTTTGTCACAACATTTTTGGAAACGGGTTAATGTAAAGATACTTCTGGCTTACATTTTGTGTGCTGTAATTATTCACCCCATTCTTTGGTTACAGTCTACCGCCCTCAAAGTTCGTTGCCAAAAAAGGAGGGGAAAGGGCGCTTACTGACAAACCATCTTTGTGAGTATTTTCGCTCTGACCCAAGTTTTTCCTATATGATGTGTTTATGCTGTGCAGGTGGATCAAAACAAGAATAATTTATTTGCCCTCCAAAACATGATTATTCCCCAGTGACCGCAGACTCAAACTTTAGAAAGCATCTCCCAGACCTCTAACTCTTCTGCCCTGCCTGAACAGGAATGGTTACACAGTGTTCTGCAGCGAGAAGTTGGCAGAGCTGAGAGCCAGGTCAAGCCATCTCAGTACCGAAAATATTTTGAAATTAGTCAGCCGCCTTTGGAAGAAGCTGGCCAAGAAGGAAAAGGATCGCTACCACAGTATGGCCCAACAGCAGACCGGGGAGCAAGAAGTAGATCTTCAAAACTGGTTAAACGTAAAGTCCATTCTTTCTCTGGTTGTTTGTCAAAATGCACCCTACACTGTAAGTCATGTGAGAAAATAAGTACATCCCTCAAAAGTTGTCTTGAACAAATTACACAAAAACAATCACTTTGAAATCATTTATACTATTTAAATAAACAGAAATGCAATTTCCTAATGCGGAAAAAGTTAGCACACCCCTTAATTTTATCCTTAACAAAAAAATAAATTTTGAGTCAGATGTACCTGAATAAGATGCAAATGATTGAAAAATGATTAGTGAGTAACTTAGAAGGGTCCAACTTTCCATAAAGATTGAAAACTTGTTCTGGATTGGTCTTAACCATATGGGTGTGTGGTAATGCATCATGCCTAGATCAGAGATCAAACACCCTGTCCGCCAGAATAAAGATTGTTGATGCCCATGAGTCTGCAAGGAGTTGCAAAGTCATTTCCAAGCAATTTAAAGTACATAATTCCACTGTTCCAGACCATTGGCAATCTAAATAGGACAGGGCATCCCATCAACTTCATCCCAATAGCTAACCTGAAAGATGTTCATAGAAATCTTTAAGAACCTCAGGGTCACATAAAGGGAACCACAGGCCTCTGTTTCCACAATCAAAGTGCATGAGTCAGAAAGATAACTCCATTCACATGGCCTACATTGGAGGTCTGGAAACATTTGTCTATCCTGAAAAAACCTAATGCCAAATTTTTGTCCATGGCGAGGATCAAATGCTGTTAGCTTACGTGGCAGTCCATGTATCTAACCACTATGCCATTTGACAATGGATTGATAATCAGTCATTCACTCACTCAGTAAGAGACAAGAAGAAAGTCATACCAACCCTAAAGCATGGAGTTGATGCCATTATGGTTTAGGGCTGCTTTGCTGCCTCAGGGCCTGGCCAACTTGCTATCATGAATAACATATTGTACTAGAGAATTCTTGAGAAGAAATGGAGGGTTGTAGAATGGCCAAGTCCAAGCCATGATCTCAATCCCACTCAAAATGCTGAGGGGGTTTGGAGTAGGCCATGTGTGCAAGAATGCCCTCAAACATGACACAGTCAAAGCAGTACTTTAAAGGATTGCAAAAAATCTTCCCAGTCAAGGTAAGTAACTGATAAACAGAAGAAATGGTTACATTACACCAACTAATGATGGTAGCAGTGTACTTACTTTTTCCTCACTATGAAATTACATTTCTGTAGATTTTTTGATTAATACTTGATTGAAAAATATCTTTGTGTTATTTATTAAATTAGGTTACCTTCATCTGTGAAGATTACATATCAATATGTACTTTTTCACATGACTGTACATAGTATAGTGTATTACTTAAAGTAGGGTCCATAAAGCAATGGATGATGTTGATGTTGCAAGAATGTTCCCAGAACAATTTTTTATGTTCTTTAACACAAAAGTCATAAAGTGCTTTTACAGACACCCAGCTTGAAACCCCAAAGAGAAAGCAACAACGGGTTGATGCACAGTGGCTAGGAAACACTCCCTAGTAGGGTCGAAAGTTTGGAAGATACCTTCCCCGGACAGGACCAATAAAAATCAAATTACATTTTATTTTGGATTCTTCAAAGTAGCCACCCATTTCCAGATTTTCACACACTTGGCATTCATTCAACCAGCTTTATGAGGTAGTCACCTGGAATGCTTTTCCAACAGTCTTGAAAGAGTTCCCACTTATACTGAGCACCCTGTGGTCCAACTCAACCCAAACTACCTCAACTGGGATGAGGTCTGGTGAAAGTAGAAGCCAGGGGCCGTATTCACAAAACATTTTATCTTACAGCTAGTAGGACTCCCAAACAGGAGTCAACCTATACATCGATCAGCCATAACATTATGACCACTGACAAGTGAAGTGAATAAGACTGATAATCTCGTTATCATGGCACCTGTCAGTGGGTGGGATATACAGGTGCTGGTCATATAATTAGAATATCATCAAAAAGTTGATTTCAGTAATTCCATTCAAAAAGTGTAACTTGTATATTGTATACATTCATTCCACACAGACTTATATATTTCAAGTGTTTATTTCTTTTAATTTTGATGATTATAACTGACAACTAATGAAAACCCCAAATTCAGTATCTCAGAAAATGTGAATATTGTGAAAAGGTTCAATATTGAAGACACCTGGTGCCACACTCTAATCAGCTAATTAACTCAAAACACCTGCAAATGCCTTTAAATGGTCTCTCAGTCTAGTTCTGTAGGCAACACAATCATGGGGAAGACTGCTGAATTGACAGCTGTCCAAAAGACGACCATTGACACCTTGCACAAGGAGGGCAAAACACAAAAGGTCATAGCTAAAGAGACTGGCTGTTCACAGAGCTCTGTGTCCAAGCACATTAATAGAGAGGCGGAGGGAAGGAAAAGATGTGGTAGAAAAAAGTGTACAAGCATAGGGATAACCACACCCTGGAGAGGATTGTGAAACAAAACCCATTCAAAAATGTGGGGGAGATTCACAAAGATTGGACTGCAGCTGGAGTCAGTGCTTCAAGAACCACCACGCACAAACGTATGCAAGACATGGGTTTCAGCTGTCGGATTTCTTGTGTCAAGCCACTCTTGAACAAGACACAGCATCAGAAGCGTCTCGCCTAGGCTGAAGACAAAAAGGACTGGACTGCTGCAGAGTGGTCCAAAGTTATGTTCTCTGATGAAAGTAAGTTTTGCATTTCCTTTGGAAATCAAGGTCCCAGAGTCTGGAGGAAGAGAGGAGAAGCACAGAATCCATTTTGCTTGAAGTCCAGTGTAAAGTTTCCAGTCAGTGATGGTTTGGGATGCCATGTCATCTGCTGGTGTCCAATGTGTTTTCCAAGGTCAACCCAGCCGTCTACCAGGAAGTTTTAGAGCACTTCATGCTTCCTGCTGCTGACCAACTTTATGGAGATGCAGATTTAATTTTTCCAACAGGACTTGGCACCTGCACACAGTGCCAAAGCTACCAGTACCTGGTTTAAGGACCATGGTATCCCTGTTCTTAATTGGCCAGCAAACTGGCCTGACCTTAACCCTATAGAAAATCTATGGGGTATTGTGAAGAGGAAGATGCGATACGCCAGACCCAACAATGCAGAAGAGCTGAAGGCCACTATCAGAGCAACCTAGGCTCTCATTACACCTGAGCAGTGCCACAGACTGATCGACTCCATGCCACGCCACATTGCTGCAGTAATTCAGGCAAAAGAATTGAGTGCTGTACATGCTCATACTTTTCATGTTTATATTTTTCAGTTGGCCAACATTTCTAAAAAAAAAATTTTGTATTGGTCTTAAGTAATATTCAAATTTTCAGAGATACTGAATTTGGGATTTTCATTAGTTGTCAGTTATAATCATCACAAATAGAATAAATAAACATTTGAAATATGTCAGTCTGTAATGAATGAATATAATATACACTCACCTAAAGGATTATTAGGAACACCATACTAATACTGTTTGACCCCCTTTCACCTTCAGAACTGCCTTAATTCTACGTGGCATTGATTCAACAAGGTGTTGAAAGCATTCTTTAGAAATGTTGGCCCATATTGATAGGATAGCATCTTGCAGTTGATGGAGATTTGTGGGATGCACATCCAGGGCACGAAGCTCCCGTTCCACCACATCCCAAAGATGCTCTATTGGGTTGAGATCTGGTGACTGTGAGGGCCATTTCAGTACAGTGAACTCATTGTCATGTTCAAGAAACCAATTTGAAATGATCGAGACTCATCAGACCAGGCAACATTCTTCCAGTCTTCAACTGTCCAATTCTGGTGAGCTTGTGCAAATTGTAGCCTCTTTTTCCTATTTGTAGTGGAGATGAGTGGTACCCGGTGGGGTCTTCTGCTGTTGTAGCCCATCCGCCTCAAGGTTGTGCGTGTTGTGGCTTCACAAATGCTTTGCTGCATACCTCGGTTGTAACGAGTGGTTATTTCAGTCAAAGTTGCTCTTCTATCAGCTTGAATCAGTCGGCCCATTCTCCTCTGACCTCTAGCATCAACAAGGCATTTTCGCCCACAGGACTGCCGCATACTGGATGCTTTTCCCTTTTCACACCATTCTTTGTAAACCCTAGAAATGGTTGTGCGTGAAAATCCCAGTAACTGAGCAGATTGTGAAATACTCAGACCGGCCCATCTGGCACCAACAACCATGCCACGCTCAAAATAGCTTAAATCACCTTTCTTTCCCATTCTGACATTCAGTTTGGAGTTCAAGAGATTGTCTTGACCAGGACCACACCCCTAAATGCATTGAAGCAACTGCCATGTGATTGGTTGATTTTAGGTGTTGGTTGATATTAGGTGATATTAGGTGTTCCTAATAATCCTTTAGGTGAGTGTATAAGTTTCACTTTTTGAATGGAATTACTGAAATAAATCAACTTTTTGATGATATTCTAATTATATGACCAGCACCTGTATAAGGCAGCAATTGTACATTCTTTCTTCAAAGTTGATGTGTTGGAAGGGGAGAAAAATGGGCAAGCGTAAGGATCTGTGCGACTTTGACAAGGGCTAAATTGTGATGGATAGACGACTGGGTCAGAGCATTGCCAAAACTGCAGCCTTTGTGGGGTGTTCCTGGTCTGCGTTGGTCAATACCTATCAAAAGTAGTCCAAGGAAGGAAAAGTGGTGATCCGGCGACAGGGTCATGGGCGGCCAAGGCTCATTGATGCATGTGGGGAGCAAAGGCTGGCCCGAGTGGTCCAATCCAACAGACGAGCTACTGTAGCTCAAATTGCTGAAAAAGTGAATGTTGGTACTGATAGAAAGGTATCAGAATGCACAGTGCATTGCAGTTTTTTTGCATATGGGGCTGTGGAGCCACAGACCAGTCAGGGTCCCCATGGTGACCCCTGTTCACTGCTAAAAGCGCATACAATGGCCAGGTGAGCATCAGAACTGGACTATGGAGCAATGGAAGAAGTTGGCCTGGTCTGATGAACCGCATTTAATTTTACATTACGTGGATGGCTGGGTGCCTGTGCGTCACTTACCTGGAGAACACGTGGCGCCAGGATGCACTATGGGAAGGAGGCAAACTGGCGGAGGAGGTGTGCTGCTTTGGGCAATGTTCTGCTGAGAAACCTTGGGTCCTGCCATTCATATGGATGTTACTTTGACACGTACCACCTACCTGAGAATTGTTGCAGACCATGTGCACCCTTTGATGGCATTGGCCTCTTTCAGCAGGATTATGCACCCTGCCACAAAGCAAAAATGGTTTAGGAATGGTTTGAGGAACACAACAA
Organism: Esox lucius; assembly: GCF_011004845.1. Taxonomy (NCBI): domain Eukaryota; kingdom Metazoa; phylum Chordata; class Actinopteri; order Esociformes; family Esocidae; genus Esox; species Esox lucius. The sequence goes on along the minus strand of NC_047573.1, from coordinate 32,126,931 downwards.
CGAATTCAAGGTGTTGACTTGGCCTCCATATTCCCCAGATCTCAATCCAATCAAGCATGTGTGGGATGTGCTGGACAAAGAAGTTTGATCCATGGAGGCCCCACCTCGCAACTTACAGGACTTAAAGGATCTGCTACTAATGTCTTGGTGCCAGATACCACAGCACACCTTCAGAGGTCTAATGGAGTCCATGCCTTGATGGGTCAGGGCTTTTTTTGGCGGCAAAAATGCGACCTAAACAATATTAAGATTTCAGTTTGTTTTTCAATTGAATTGTTAATGTTATAGGTTACATTAAAGGTGGAAAAGGTACTGACATGATTTATCACAATAACCTGGCATTTTAACAGGGGTGTGTAGACTTTTTATATCCACTGTATGTAAACCACTATGTATCTCCCCAACATATTCTGGAACACCTCATTAAAAAATGCCTAGAACACTGAAGGCACATTGGCTAAGCCATACAGCATTACGAGGAATTCATAGTGGCCCGATGCCATGCTGAACAAAGTCTTCCACTCATCTCTTTCCCGTATACGCACAAGGTTGTACGCGCTCCAGAGGTCAAGCTTACTCTGGCGGGATGTTGGCTGTGAGGGTGCCCTCAGGGCACGTGACGGTCAGACAGGTCTTACGGCCCCTTGTCGACCATCCCAGAATCCTCTGCTTGCTCCATGTTATAGTAGGGCTTTGCTGTTGGATCCGTGGAAGACCCAGGATGACGGGGTGTATGGATGACATCATTACCAGCAACTCCAGTCTCTCCTGATGGCAGCCGTTGATGGTGAGCATTATAGGGTGAGTCACATGGGTAATGGAGCCAGACCCCACCGGATGGCCATCTAAGGCTTGGATTGGCGTTGAGGACCTAAAACAGTGCAACGGCAGCCTAAGCACAGCGACCAGGAACTGGTCTATGAAACTCCTTGGTACTCACCCCTTTCCTGCTCCATGTCTGGGCCAAGGAGCACCCTTTGCCGAAGTGCCCATTTTCCCCTAAGAACAGGCACAGCCCCTGACGACTCCAGCGTTCTCTCTCTTCAGCAGGGAGTCGTGTGATTCCCAGCACCATGGGCGCTGGTTCCGGTTCCATCTGAGAGGGGAGGAGATGGGGGCGGCGTGCCAGGTGGTCTCGGTCTCAGAGCTGCCTGTCGATCGCGATAGCCCAGGCGATGAAGGTGTCCAGCGAGACGGAACTCCTGAAGCACGCCAACTCCATTTGGACCTCCGTCATTCCATACAGAAGGCGGTCCTCAGAGGGGCACCACGAGTCTATCCTCGAGCCCCGGGCCTCACTTTGGAGGCCTAGACTGTCCCTCATGCTAGCCCTGGCTCATCCTGGGACGTGGAGTGAAGAGGAAAAAAGAAAGAAGGGAAAAACACAAAAAAGGGAGAAGGAAACAAAAGGTGCCTCGGCTTGGACAGATTATATTGTGAAGTGTGAGTATGGCAAGTCCATAAAAAGGTGAGGCAAAAAGGAAGGAAAAACAAAACCAGGAATAACGATCGAAAAGTTATTTTTACTTTTGCAATAATCTGATAGATCTGCCCCTCAAGGTCAGTAATGACAAACAATAATCTGTGAGGTGCAGTGGTGAATCAAACACTTAAATAAACAACTGATTGGTGATGGGGAATAAGTGAGTCCTCAGGGTGCGCTGCTGCCATCAGTCTCCAGCCGGTGGGTAGTACGCAGGCGAGGCGGAGCGTCGGGGAGGAGGGAGAGCAGACCTAACACCTTCATGTCTTAAAGTAGTGTTGGAATGTCATTTGTCTTTGCTTATTTGAGCTGTTCTTGCCATAATACGGACTAATACTGTCCAGAAAATGTTTGTCTTCTCGATAATAACCCTACCCCTTATCACAACACAGTTAATTGGCTGAAACAAATTAAGAAAAGCAATTCCACAAACTTTAACAAGGGACACCTTTTAATTGAAATGCATTCCAGTTGACTACCCCATGAAGCTGTTTGAGAGTATGTAAAGGTGTTATTAAACCAAAGGTGGCTCCTTTAATGCATCTACAATATGATATTTGAGAAGCTTTTTATGTTTAACACTTTTCTTGGTACTACATGATTCCATATGTGTTATTTCATAGTTTTGATGTCTTCACTATTATTATACAGCTAGTAAAATAGTAAAAAAATTAAGAAATGCCCTTGATTGACATCGCATTTTCAAGCTTTTGACTGGTGCTGTAATTGCATGTGATTTTTTTACACATTGGTTTTGCTTCAAATTTTTTGACTTTGTCCCGATAGGTACTGACAAATGATTTGGTGCAAAACCAGCATGTAAGTAGAGATGAAATTGTGTGCATGTGTCTGGAGTGATCTTTAGTGTGGATGTTGTATGTGTTAATGTGTGCCTTTTATCCTCAGAAATGTACTATCGTCAACGCACAGGGATTGACTGTGAAGGGCAGAACGTCAGTAAGTTAAATTAACTCTGTCGATTCCTAAGTCAACAAAACAATGTGATGATACTTGCAGGGGCTGGGTAAAAAATTCCACATCCGCTTGATGGAACTGCACATTAAAATAAGCCATTCTACCATACCGAATAGTGCCTGTATGATGAAACTTAATTAAATCTCAATCAATTTCTCAGGGATACCATAATACTCTTTTACATAGTAAAAGCAAATATACACTCATCTGCGCCTTAAGGACTTGTGCTTGTGAACGCACGGAGCCAAACAGCGAATCATGACTGTAACTCAATATATAAAGCATGCAGACATGGCCAAGAGGTTTATTTGTTGTTCAAACAACTATTAAAATGAGAAAGGCGTTTGATCTTAGTGACTTTGACATTGGTATGAGATATGTTGGTTCCAGCATCTCAGAAACAGCTAAAATACTGGGATATTCACACACTACAGTCTAGAGTTTACGCATAGTGGTGTAATAAACAAAAACACAATACTCAAATGAAACAATACTTGATATCCAAAACAATACCATAGCAATAAATAAATAACTGAAGTTTGAATAAAAATGTCATGTCATCTTCTTCCGCTTATCCGGGGCCGGGTCGCGGGGGCAGCAGTCTAAGCAGGGATGCCCAGACTTCCCTCTCCCCAGACACTTCCTCTAGCTCTTCCGGGGGGACACCGAGGCGTTCCCAGGCCAGCCGGGAGACATAGTCCCTCCAGCGAGTCCTAGGTCTTCCCCGGGGTCTCCTCCCGGTGGGACGGGACCGGAACACCTTCCCAGGAAGGCGTTCCGGAGGCATCCGAAAAAGATGCCCAAGCCACCTCAGCTGACCCCTCTCGATGTGGAGGAGCAGCGGCTCTACTCTGAGCTCCTCCCGGGTGACCGAGCTTCTCACCCTATCTCTAAGGGATCGCCCGGCCACCCTGCGGAGAAAGCTCATTTCGGCCGCCTGTATCCGGGATCTTGTCCTTTCGGTCATGACCCAAAGCTCATGACCATAGGTGAGAGTAGGAACGTAGATTGACTGGTAAATCTTCACCACGACAGACCGATACATCGACTGCATTACTGCAGAAGCTGCACCGATCCGTCTGTCAATCTCCCGTTCCATCCTTCCCTCACTCGTGAACAAGACCCCTAGATACTTAAACTCCTCCACTTGAGGCAGGCACTCTCCACCAACCTGAAGCGGGCAAGCCACCCTTTTCCGACTGAGGACCATGGCCTCGGATTTGGAGGTACTGATTTTCATCCCCACCGCTTCACACTCGGCTGCAAAACGTCCCAGCGCATGCTGAAGGTCCTGGTTAGAAGTGGCCAACACGACGACAACATCTGCAAAAAGCAGAGACGAAATTGTGTGGTCCCCAAACCTGACACCCTCCGGCCCCTGGCTGCGCCTAGAAATTCTGTCCATAAAAATTACGAACAGAACCGGTGACAAAGGGCAGCCCTGCCGGAGTCCAACATGCACTGGGAACAAGTCTGACTTACTGCCGGCAATGCGGACCAAGCTCCTGCTTCGGTTGTACAGGGACCTGACAGCCCTTAGCAAAGGACCCAGGACCCCATATTCCCCAAGCACCCTCCACAAGATGCCGCGAGGGACACAGTCGAATGCCTTCTCCAAATCCACAAAACACATGTGGATTGGTTGGGCAAACTCCCATGAACCCTCCAACACCCCGTAGAGGGTATAGAGCTGGTCCACGGCCCGGACGAAAAGTGTTCCACGGCCCGGACGAAAACCACACTGTTCCTCCTGAATCCGAGGTTCTACTATCGGCCGTATTCTCCTCTCCAGTACCCTGGCATAGACTTTCCCGGGGAGGCTGAGAAGTGTGATCCCCCTATAGTTGGAACACACCCTCCGGTCCCCCTTCTTAAAAAGAGGGACCACCACACACGGTCTGCCATCCCAGAGGCACTGTCCCCGACCGCCACGCGATGTTGCACAGGCGTGTCAACCAAGACAGCCCCACAACATCCAGAGATTTGAGGTACTCAGGGCGGATCTCATCCACCCCCGGTGCCTTGCCACCGAGGAGTTTCTTGACCACCTCAGTGACTTCAGCCCGGGTGATGGACGAGTCCACCTCTGAGCCCTCATCCTCTGCTTCCTCAATGGAAGAAGTGACAGCGGGATTGAGGAGATCCTCGAAGTATTCCTTCCACCGCCCGACAACATCCTCAGTTGAGGTCAACAGCTGCCCACCTCTACTGTAAACAGCGTTGGTAGGGCACTGTTTCCCTCTCCTGAGGCGCCGGATGGTTTGCCAGAATCTCTTCGAGGCCAGCCGATAGTCCTTCTCCATGGCCTCACCGAACTCCTCCCAGGCCCGAGTTTTTGCCTCCACAACCACCCGGGCTGCAGCCCGCTTGGCCTGTCGGTACCCGTCAGCTGCGTCAGGAGTCCCACAAGCCAACCAGGCCTGATAGGACTCCTTCTTCAGCTTGACGGCATCCCTTACTTCCGGTGTCCACCACCGGGTTCGGGGATTGCCGCCTCGACAGGCACCGGAGACCTTACGGCCACAGCTCCGAGCGGCCGTTTCGACAATGGCGGTGGAGAACATGGTCCACTCGGACTCTATCTCCAACCTCCCTCGGGATCCAGTCGAAGCTCTGCCGGAGGTGGGAGTTAAAGATCTCTCTGACAGGAGACTCGGCCAGACGTTCCCAGCAGACCCTTACAGTTCGCTTGGGCCTGCCGAGTCTGTCCAGCTTTCTCCCCCGCCATCGGATCCAACTCACCACCAGGTGGTGATCAGTTGACAGCTCCGCCCCTCTCTTCACCCGAGTGTCCAAGACATACGGCCGCAGGTCAGATGAGACGACAACAAAGTCGATCATCGACCTGCGGCCTAGGGTGTCCTGGTGCCACGTGCACTGATGGACACCCTTATGCTTGAACATGGTGTTCGTTATGGACAAACTGTGACTAGCACAGAAGTCCAATAACTGAACACCACTCGGGTTCAGATCAGGGGGGCCGTTCCTCCCAATCACGCCCCTCCAGGTGTCACTGTCGTTGCCCACGTGGGCGTTGAAGTCCCCCAGTAGAACAATAGAGTCCCCAGTCGGAGCACTTTCCAGCACCCCTCCCAGAGACTCCAAGAAGGTCGGGTACTCTGCACTGCCGTTCGGCCCGTAGGCACAAACAACAGTGAGAGACCTATCCCCGACCCGAAGGCGCAGGGAAACGACCCTCTCGTTCACCGGGGTAAACTCCAACACATGGCGGCAGAGCTGGGGAGCTATAAGCAAACCCACACCAGCCCGCCGCCTCTCACCATGGGCAACTCCAGAGTGGTGAAGAGTCCATCCTCTCTCAAGGAGTTTGGTTCCAGAGCCCAAGCCGTGCGTAGAGGTGATCCCGACTACCTCTAATCGGAACCTCTCAACCTCACGCACTAGCTCAGGCTCCTTCCCCGCCAGCGAGGTGACATTCCACGTCCCTAGAGCTAGTTTCTGTGTCCAGAGATCGGGTTGTCTAGGCCCCTGCCTTCGACTGCCGCCCGATCCTCTTCGCACCGGCCCCTTATGGTCCCTCCTGTGGGTGGTGAGCCCACGGGAGGGCGGCCCCACGTCACCCGTTCGGGCTGAGCCCGGCCGGGCCCCATGGGGGAAGGCCCGGCCACCAGGCGCTCGCATACGAGCCCCAACCCCGGGCCTGGCTCCAGGGTGGGGCCCCGGCTGCGCCATACCGGGCGACGTCACGGTACTCATAATGTTGTTCTTCATTAAGGGGGGTTTGAACCGCTCTTAGTCTGACCCGTCGCCTAAGACCTGTTTGCCTTGGGAGACCCTACCAGGGGCATATAGCCCCAGACAACATAGCTCCTAGGGTCACTCGGGTACTCAAACCCCTCCACCACGTTAAGGTGGCAGTTCTTGGAGGGGTGAATAAAAATGCATACAACATAATTGAACAGTGACCTAAATGATTCCCATCTTTATGCCCATAAACATTTTATAGGTACATTGCATTACAGCTGATAACTGAATGTACAAAATGTTATTAACATGTGAGCATTATACAATAGGTGGTTTGAAATTCCCTTAGTTTGTCATTAAATTAGCAAAGCATTACTACTTTTCGAGAGTCATAATCCCCATACAACCTAGTGGCAAAATGTGCTATTGGTGTATTTCTTTCACTTTTCAAAACGCTGAGGTGTGTGTTGTCAGCCTACAAAAAACTCAGATCTTATTTTGTGGATCTGCTTTTTATGGGGATTATAACTATTTCAGTCAATTTGGGTTAAATAGGGGGGTTTGTACAAATGATATGGTCTGCCTGTACACATTTAAATACATATTTTACTTTTGAATAGCAAAAACTTTGTTTTTTTCTTACAGTGGGGCACATGTGGATCTCTTGAATTGACTTGCAAGTAGTAAAAGTAGTAATGCATTGCAAAATAACTAAAATAAACATTTTAATGCCATTTCCATCTGAGTAGGTGATTGAGGCGCTACACCATCTGCAGCAAATACCCGGTTGAAATTGTATCATGGAGCATTTTAGAAAAAAACCACAGATGATATGAATACTGGGACAATTGAAATGTAGGGACTCATTGCCCAATTCCTGAGAAATATTTTTTTACATCAAATATAGTTGTTTTTGTATACCGGTTTGAATTTGGTTAACCAAAAGTGATTAACTTAGTTTACATTGAGTATATTCAGACATTATTTTCACAGGACCGTATGTCATTTGGGGTATTTTAGTATTGAAAAAGTACAGATGTTTTGGTATACCATGCAGCACTAGCACTCACTATACATTTTAGTTATTTAGCAGACACTTAACAAGAACAACTTAAGTGGCGTATATTTCCATACCTATTCAAAACAATACTAAATTACCCAAGAAAGTATAAAATCAACATACCCAGGAAAAGGAATGAGAGCAAATGGTTTGTCCACATGCTACCTGTCTTTTTCACAGGTGAAACTGAAAGTAAAGTCCAGGTAAAAGTCTGACCTACTGCCAAATACAGTAGAGTTTTAATATTGAAGGACAGCACCAATATGCACTTCTTGTACCTTAGGATTCAGAGGATGAATTGGAGGATGATATCAACACATCCAGTGATGATGAAGAAGAAGAGGAGGATGATGAGGATGATGAGGTTAGTGAAAAATGTCTGAATTTAATCAAGTCTGTTTAATTTTACCATAGTGAATTAACACAGATTTAATGTGCCCTTAGGAAGAAGAAGAAGAGGAGGAGGAGGATGAAGATGTGATGGGAATGGAGAATCAGTCAGAGAAGTCTTGTAGTTCCAGCTCTGAAGAGGACTGATGGGAAATGATGCACACACATTTTTTCTAAATCATTAAATTGCTTTGATCAGTTTTAAATAAAAACAACAGCTGAGTCTGTGGCTCTCTTTCTCTATTTGATAAACAAGAGTCTATGATTAAGGATTGTCTATTTTGAAATGACACACATTTGCTGTGTATCAGTTTCTGAGAAGGGGACCGCTTTTGTGTTCAAATGAAAAAGCCAATTCTCAAATGTTATACTTTCTTGAAGTGTCAGATTTTTTGCAACAATTCATGGGGTTACAGTTAATACCAGGGAGTCATATATTTTGTGAACTGAAACATGGGAACAATATGACATGTTGAGTTTTTGTTTCGTGTTTCTTAAAGCAGGGATAGGCAAAGTGTATATAAATAAATCATTTGACTTGGCAAAATGTTTGTGATCTAAATTTTGCAAATCTTCCAGGTCTGTTAAATCTACATTATGCATACCCTGCAGCTCTCAAGGAACTGGATTGCCTACCTCTGGCTTAAGGACATAAGGAATTGATTCCTAGAGTACCTTTTTCATCTTCAACAGGTCAAACAATTCCTAGATTGAAGATTAATTAGATTACTTTGGTTCGGTCTAATTTTCAGATAAGGTGTTTTAAGATGTTTTCACTGTTTATAGTCACTTAGCATGGTTTTTGTTGCTGAAATGTAAAATTTACCTGGACAGTTTTCTTGCTGTGTCATTGTAGTATATGACAGCACCACTGAGGCCAAATCCATTGCAAAATTATTTGTTTACAGCGTTTATGAGTTTGAAAACTAACTGAACGGGTGCATACTACAGCCTGGTACATGTTGTTTGAACAGTTATTAAACAAAGGTTGTCATCTGCAGCTTTGATTTGCTCACATGAAAATCCTCGGCCCAGTATTTTTTTGTTCAAATAAATTGATACATTTATTAATAAATAAATTTAGTCAGGGTACCTTTTCATGTATTAATTCATTGGTTTTCCTTTTACGGTGATGAAATACCGCATTCTGTCCAGTAGATGACAAAATGTAGTACTACAACCTGACGTAGATGGTAACAACCTGCGTGAAGTTGGCCCCCCCACCAACGCAAAACGTCGTCAAACTATGCTCGTTCGTTTGTGCTGGTTTGTGCTGTAAAAAGTTTCGTTTGTGCTGCTTCCGTTTTTTAGATATTAACATAATATTTTTAGGTCAATCTGAGGTCAACCAGCCCCCCCCCCACATTCTCCAAATTCACCCAAAATAGTCTCGTTCGTTTGTGCTAGTTTGTGCCGGTAACATTTTCGTTTGTGCTGCTTTGGGTTTTAAAATATTAGACATTAAATTATAGACGATGACGTCACCAGCCCCCACACGCTCGAAATTCTCGTTCGTTTGTGCTCCGTTTGTGCACAACTAACTGAATGGGAAAGACACTGAATGAGAGCGAATTATAGACGGTGCACCAGCCCACTTTTTTTAACAGTAGGCTAGCTGAAGTAACAAGGTAAGACCTAAAGAATCGGCAAACCAAATCACAATATTCACTTATAGGTTACTGTTATCCTATGCGTTTTCAACTTTTAACGAACTGATGCGGATCACAGGATGTGTGGATGCAACATAAACTTCAAGGTAAGTGTTTTTACTTACTGTATGCTGTGTTTTTTTAATAATATAAAAATTGTCACAAATACAGGCACCATAATCGGTTTGCTGTGTTTATACACGTGTGTATTGTAAAGGCCATAGGCCTATATGTCTCTTAAGCTCACTATGGCTTTTTATTTTTTATTGAACATACTGATATTGTGAAATATTATTACAAGCTATTTGCTATTTTGTAGCTATTTTTGGTTATATATTATATGTATAATTACAATGTAATTTATTCCTGTGATGTAAAAGCAGAATTTTCTGTATCATTAGACCTACTCCAGTTTTCAATTTCACATGATTCATTAGAAATCATAGTAAAATGTTGATTGTATGCTCAATTATTATTGGAGCTCAGTTAAGAAAGGTTCTTAATTTTGATCAATGTTGATCAACCTTTTATTTATTTATTACGTCCTTGCTAAATAATATACATATATATTTTTTATATATAGGCTACATTACTTAACCAAAATCTTTGAATTGTTGTATATATTGGTTTTCAGAAGAAGAAAATAACAACTCTTTTCAAAATTGATAATGTTTCTTGAGCATCAAATTGATAACATCAGTAGGCTAGCTATTTTAGTATGTTTTCTGAAGGATCATGTGACACTGAACTAATGATGTTAAAAATCAGCTTTGATTACAGGAATAAATTACACTTGACTATATATTCACATATAAAACTGCAGTATTATTGGAATAATATTTCACAATATTACTGTATTTTTGATAAAATAAATATTGCCTTAGTGAGCATAAGAAAACATAAAACTTTGAGAAACACTTTTTAAAACTTTTCACTAGTAGGCTACTGTGTGTGTATTTATGTTTCTGTGTATATATCATTTAATTACTACTACTACTACTACTACTACTACTATTATTATTATGTATGTGGAAACTCATGACCCAATTAAGTCAAAATGATTTAACAAATTTAAGTATGTACTATTGAACATTCCATTAACCACAAAAAAAAAACGTTTAAAACTTAAAAACACTTAATACTGACAAGTTACAAACTGTCTTCAAAAGATACCACACAAAATAATAGACTTGAGAGCAAACTTCCATAAAATAGCACACTACTTCTCCTAACAGGAGTAGGAAAACAAGAGTTTATGACATACAAAATGTTCAACAAAAATAATTAAAAAAATAATTGTGAAGATAATTGTTTAGTCAACAAATTATGTGATGACAGAACATCTTCGTCAATTCTACTTTAAAAGTGTACTCGCCTCGAGGATAGTTTAGCTGTTTTCTTGCCCAAAATACAAATTGATGGCACATGCGCACAAATCCATTTTGCTCAGAGTGGCAGAAAAAGTGACATGTAATATCCGAACAACATGACGTTTTTATTAAACACTACAGGACTACAAAAAACACTGATAAGAAGTTGCATGATGTTCTATTAAATCATCTTTATTAGCATCTAACATTTTAGAGATTGAATAGACAAAACCGAAATAAAATGCTCATAGGCTATAGGCTACTGACTTCACACAAAAATACAGAGCTGTCTATAACTATTTTTGATCTTGTGACCATTGATTTATTTATTTTATTCAGTCAGCCTTATTTGTAGCCTATAGGTGTAATAAATATTAACATTAATTTGATTTAATTTCTGATATTTTAAAACCCAACGCAGCACAAACGAACATTTTAATGGCACAAACCAGCACAAACGAAGCACAAACGAACGAGACAATTTTGGGTGAATTTGGAGCATGTGGGGGGCTGAGTGACCTCAGATTGACGATTTTTATTTATTTTAATATCTAAAAAACGGAAGCAGCACAAACGAAACTTTTTACAGCACAAACCAGCACAAACGTAGCACAAACGAACGAGACAATTTTGGGTGAATTTGGAGCATGTGGGAGGGCTGGTTGACCTCTGATTGACCTAAAAATATTATGTTAATATCTAAAAAACGGAAGCAGCACAAACGAAACTTTTTACAGCACAAACCAGCACAAACGAACGAGCATAGTTTGACGACGTTTTGCGTTGGTGGGGGGGGGCAACTTCACGCAGGTGTATTAGTGATGTAGGCATACTACTGTCAGGGCTAGCCTATTAGTCTGCTAAAATCATTGGCAGGTTGTCGCCAACTCATTGTAATAGTGTTGCACCTCCAACCAGTTGCTACATTATTCAGTAACACACTTGTATTCTCCATCGTCAATATTAGGATGAGTGTAAGGGAAATTTAATATTACAATATGATTTTTTTAATACAATTTCCAATGGACATTACACATGAAATTATTACTAAATATAAAAATCCAACAGAAATCCTTTAATTTAAGGGGGGTGGAAATTCGGTGTGGGGGATGTATGAGGTAGAGGGGCAGCGGATGAGTTGGGTGTATTGGGATGGATAAAATAGTTTTTTATTATTAGTAGTATGTTTTCTGACAGAACAAATATAATTAATATTAAACAATTCATTAATAGAACATGTAAATATGAACAAAAAACTATTTGTGCTTGCTTATTTTGCTTATGTTGTTGTTAGCTTAGTACTAAGTGCATTTTAATCAATTACTTTATTATCAGCAAAAGTCAGTACTGGAAAAGAGCATACAAATAATAAACATAAAACATTGAAAAAAACGTTTACAACGGACAGGTGGTGGCGGTGGAACTATTTTAGGTATTCCATGAAAAGGTTAGGTTTATTTTTACGAAAACCAGAGATTCTGCAGACATAGTCTCCAAGGGAAGCTGGCTCCACCATTCATAGTTTTCAGTCACGTGGTTGCTTTGACAGCCTGGCGGGCAAAACATTGTTGAAACATGGTGGCTAACACTGGGAATTCTATGGAGCTAATGCACAAGCCGGTCAAATTTTATACTTTTACAGCCCATTAGTGTTTAGATCAAAACATGAAAACCAAAGGTATCCAAACACACTGCAGGTTTTATGCACTTTTGACCCATATACATAGCACCCACATAGCATACCTTGTGGAGAATCCATCCCCTTACACTGCAACCAAAATCCATCCATCCATCCATCTTCTTCCGCTTATCCGGGGCCGGGTCGCAGGGGCAGCAGTCTAAGCAGGGATGCCCAGACTTCCCTCTCCCCAGACACTTCCTCTAGCTCTTCCGGGGGGACACCGAGGCGTTCCCAGGCCAGCCGGGAGACATAGTCCCTCCAGCGTGTCCTAGGTCTTCCCCGGGGTCTCCTCCCGGTGGGACGGGACCGGAACACCTTCCCAGGAAGGCGTTCCGGAGGCATCCGAAAAAGATGCCCAAGCCACCTCAGCTGACCCCTCTCGATGTGGAGGAGCAGTGGCTCTACTCTGAGCTCCTCCCGGGTGACCGAGCTTCTCACCCTATCTCTAAGGGATCGCCCAGCCACCCTGCGGAGAAAACTCATTTCGGCCGCCTGTATCCGGGATCTTGTCCTTTCGGTCATGACCCAAAGCTCATGACCATAGGTGAGAGTAGGAACGTAGATTGACTGGTAAATCGAGAGCTTCGCCTTGCGGCTCAGCTCTTTCTTCACCACGACAGACCGATACATCGACTGCATTACTGCAGAAGCTGCACCGATCCGTCTATCAATCTCCCGTTCCATCCTTCCCTCACTTGTGAACAAGACCCCTAGATACTTAAACTCCTCCACTTGAGGCAGGCACTCTCCACCAACCTGAAGTGGGCAAGCCACCCTTTTCCGACTGAGGACCATGGCCTCGGATTTGGAGGTACTGATTTTCATCCCCACCGCTTCACACTCGGCTGCAAACCATCCCAGTGGATGCTGAAGGTCCTGGTTAGAAGGGGCCAACACGACAACATCATCTGCAAAGAGCAGAGACGAAATCGTGTGGTCCCCAAACCTGACACCCTCCGGCCCCTGGCTGCGCCTAGAAATTCTGTCCATAAAAATTACGAACAGAACCGGTGACAAAGGGCAGCCCTGCCGGAGTCCAACATGCACTGGGAACAAGTCTGACTTACTGCCGGCAATGCGGACCAAGCTCCTGCTTCGGTTGTATAGGGACCTGACAGCCCTTAGCAAAGGACCCAGGACCCCATATTCCCCAAGCACCCTCCACAAGATGCCGCGAGGGACACAGTCGAATGCCTTCTCCAAATCCACAAAACACATGTGGATTGGTTGGGCAAACTCCCATGAACCCTCCAACACCCCGTAGAGGGTATAGAGCTGGTCCAGTGTTCCACGGCCCGGACGAAAACCACACTGTTCCTCCTGAATCCGAGGTTCTACTATCGGCCGTATTCTCCTCTCCAGAACCCTGGCATAGACTTTCCCGGGCATGCTGAGAAGTGTGATCCCCCTATAGTTGGAACACACCCTCCGGTCCCCCTTCTTAAAAAGAGGGACCACCACCCCGGTCTGCCATCCCAGAGGCACTGTCCCCGACCGCCACGCGATGTTGCACAGGCGTGTCAACCAAGACAGCCCCACAACATCCAGAGACTTGAGGTACTCAGGGCGGATCTCATCCACCCCCGGGGCCTTGCCACCGAGGAGTTTCTTGACCACCTCTGTGACTTCAGCCCGGGTGAAGAATGAAAGCATACAAAAGTACAGACAGCTATCTGTACATTCAATCAGGTTGGGCTAATAATGCAATAGTTTGGGAGGTGAAAACATTTTTTTTTGTCAAAGTGAAGTTTAGTACTAATTTACCAAAATTGAATTTCTGTGGGTGGTCAGTGTAGCGTAGGGCAGCCAGTATAACACAGAATCGGGTGACAAATGTATCAGTAATAATATCAATGTTTTCCCAATGTCAGGTAAACCATTCCTACTGTTTAAATGACACAACATTGACAGCCTGGGTTGCTATGGAGAAGGTTAGATTGGTGCGATTTTCTCCTGTATTAACGTTGTTATTAAGAGAGGTTTTGCTAGCCTCACTAACGTTAGCTAGGCCATTGGAGTTGTTTGCATCGATGCAGATGAAAACAGATTACATGTAGATATCCGACACTACTGTTGTTTGCTCCTTGGGGTTTAAGGCCGGGCGTCTCTGTAAAGCACTTTGTGACAACTGCAGTTGTAAAAAGGGCTTTATAAATAAATGTGATTGATTGATTGATTGATAGATATGATTGCAAATGCAATATATATAAGGTTAGCGCATCCAATGGAACTGCAACTATCTGGCATTTTGAAATATAACTAGCAAAAGTTGTGGAATAGTTAATGGAATTTTGTTTTGCCCGCCAAGTGGGCATTCCCATATGCAGTGACGTCACATGAAAACTATAAATAGAGGTGTCAGGATAGAGAAGACTTCTGACTGTGTAGATCATGAACTGCTCCGAAGGGGCAGATGTAGTGGATCTCTGGCCTTTCACACAATTATTCTGTGTCGATATATCAAAAATGTATTAATAGCGGTTGGGAGCCCTAAGCAACCGCTTATGTCACTCATTCCTAGATCTGGCCCTGTCTGAAAACATAATCATAAAACTAAAACAAGACATTTTGTCCATCCCAACACACACATCTGAAATTAGGGCCATGACAGGCAGACCAGATCTGAAATCCAATTTCAGCACTAAGAGTAGTCCATTGCCCAGTGGTTACTTCGCTACATAAAACCCTAATATATATTTTTTTTTTTCATAAATTATGTTAACAGTTTTGGCATAGCCTACATGTGCATTTAAGATAGAAGGGAACTGGAGCACAATGTTGAACACATTCGCAGAAGCAAATAGCTCAGATTTTCTGGCTCAATGGACAAAATATTCCTCATCTAGAGTTGTATCTACTTCAGGCCCCATCAGTATGAATGTTCAAATTCGATGTGTTACATGTTGAACTTAATGTGGACAGAGAACAAAATGTTAGAGATGTTATAGAAAGAAAACCTGACTCGGTTTAGCATCACTGTTTAAACAAGGAGAATATCTGCATCGATATGAGAGGATTCTTTCAAGAAAATCCTGTCAAAAACACCTAATCATTCATTAAGTAAATGTAATAATTTAGAAAAATTTATATGAATATCCAAAGATAATTTTAAAAAGTCGAGCCCTGGGATGATTCATGTTATTATTATCGACCTTTAAGTCCCACCCAGTTGATTCTACCCACGTTAAAACGATTTTGGACATTAGGATCCTCTATCTATGTTTTCATGTGTTGCGCGATCGATTGCTACTGCCTGAGTCGTCTTAATGTAAAGATGGATGCCTGCCGAAATAGGTAAATAAAACCATTGGTTTACTAAACAAAACTGCTATGTATGTAGTAGCTGTATTCGTTGAATATAAACCGAACTGTTCAGTGAAAGTGGCAGTTGTTTTGACAATGCATCGAGTTTTTTTAAACGAACCGCTGCAGTGCACTATAGCAAACCAATGCAAGCTTCGCAGTAATCTTTTAACGTCCGAAGTGTAACAATAGTTTCCGATTAAATTATTTTGTGTTAATGATTTAAAAAAAAAAAGTATGTATGTGTCTAGTTTGTAATCACAAAATGACCCCAGTCTCTTTATTGGAAATAGACACGAATCCAGTGTCGTTGTTTATCGCCCCGTTGTTTTTCATTGTGCTAAATACTCAATGTTATTCCCCATAAGGCCATTGTCTTCAGCATGTTTTAATGTATATATATGGGATGTATCTGAGGGATACATTAATTGTTCAGTGCTGTTTTTAAGCTACGTGTTGCAACGCGAATAAATAGCATCATTATTGGGGTTAGTACTACAGTTAACGAATAATCCTTGTCTTTCGTCGTCATTAATGTCAGGTTATGTATGTGGATAGCCTAGACTCCAAACAACACATTTGTGCATTTGTAAGTATCACCTTATGTTACAATGTTAAATTTGCTCCTCAATTGTTGTTTTGTTCCCTCTATCATTGCTGATGTATTTGATATTCTAAGTTCTATTATTTTAAAATAAAATAATAGATATGTCTGGTGTCTTCTGTCATGTCTGGTCTAGCCTCCCGTTTTGTCCAATGCTGGCTGCTCTACAGCATGAACACAGAAGTATCGGCTCATCTCCTAGTTCTGGCAAATGAAAATGGAGGAGGTTTCAATGTCCAGCCTGGACAACAGCAAGCTGGAGGTGAATGTACCTAGTAGTTGATTTGGTGAAGTTCTGTGTGGGCTACAATAGTATTCTGCTTTTCCACTCACACATTTCATTTTTTATGTTATACAAAGACTTCATTATTTGGACTGCAGAAATGGATGATGGCCAGCATTAATTAACTTAGCATGGTTCTGCTGAGTTTGGCCCAAGTGGGAATCAGTCCTGTAACTCCTTTAACAGGCCATAGAAAGTCTAGTTCTAATATGGTAAGACTGTGGCTCTTAACAGGGCGTGGCTCAGGACATCCTGTCTGACCTGGTGGAGGATGCTTGTCTGGGGGTGTGCTTCGAAGTCCATCGGGCCGTCAAGCAGGGCTACTTCTTCCTGGATGACACAGACCAAGAAAGCATGAGGGAGTTTGGTATGCATTTCTTTGTTGTAGTCAACAAATGTCGAGGGCTTTGAGATAGTGGAAATACGCAGAAGAAACCAAATCAATGGGACAATAACTCTCTTGGAGAATCTCACTAGATCCATCACAAACGGCACCCCATAGTGGTTTTTAATTGTGGTTATTTTTTCTGGATGTGTAGAAATTGTGGACCAGCCAGGGTTGGATGTCTTCGGGCAGGTATACAACCAGTGGAAGAACAAGGAGTGCGTCTGTCCTAACTGCAGCCGGAGCATCGCTGCATCGCGCTTCGCCCCGCACTTGGAGAAATGTTTGGGCATGGGGCGCAACAGCAGCCGCATAGCCAACCGCAGGTTAGCCACCCACCTGCACATCATTTAGGCCTTATTTACATTATGCTTCATATTCTGAGGCATATCGAAGACGCTTTTTGTTGTTGTGTAACCCTGCAAATATCGAAAGCTCAAGACGCCCCCTTCCGAGGTAGCGTGCGCCGCTTTTTCGGACGAGCTCTCCCGAACGTTTGAAAGGGTGAAGACAGTTGTGAGCTGTGTCAAGGTTCTGTGCAGTATGCACTCATATCGCTCGAGTTTCCCTGGATTGATGTGATCAATCCTGTGTAGTAGTAGTTTAAAAAAAAATTGCGTGCCACTTTAATTTGATATGGTAGTGTTTTACTTTATTTTAGATCCCATTAAATTTTAAACCATGTCGCTACTTGAACAAACATTCAGAACACAAAGCCTATGGCCTAATGAGACAGTTTCAAAGTAGTGTTCTTTAACCCTGGCAACAGTCTTTTTTCTCACCCTAGTTGAAATATCCTAATCAGCGGAAGTATTTGGCATGGGTAGGTAGCCTAAGCTGTAACTAAATGGATGCTAGATCATGTCCAAGCAGACAATGTGCAAAAATGATGTCCTTCTGCAGAAGTTCTGTTGATCCTAATTGCTCACAATGGCAGCTTCCAGCACGTCTCCAATTTAAGGGGTTGAGTTAAGTGCTTATGCACCATTTTGGTTGGATCTTGTGTGCATACTGACAGGTATCCCCTTTCAACTGAGATCCACAGCATAATAATGTGAAAATAATTTGATAAGTTTGCAAAGCTCTAAGGATGAGCTTTTATGAGCATGGTTGATGACATTTCTGTTTGATTCTTTTAGCTCAAAAATGTAATGTTTTGATTTTAATAAATACCAAACCCTTCATAAAGGCAAAGTCTTGTCCTTTCAACCTAACATTAATGTAAACTTTTCTTGTGTACTTTTTTATTGTATGAATGTCAGAATATGATGCTACGTGCTTCAAAAAACGTTGCTTTACCCTGCCTAGAATGCCAAATGGTTTCGGGTTAGCCATTTTGGGATTATTCTGTTGGCTGATATACAACACAAGGTCAATCAAGTGCACATTAACTACGGAAAAGTATTTGCATAGTGTTCTGACCCAGGTCGGGCGTTACAGTAATGGATGATGTCACTGTCATTTCACAGAATAGTCACCGGTGGTAACAACACAAACAACAAATCCGAGAGCGATCAGGAGGATAACGATGACGTCAATGATAATGACTGGTCCTATGGGGCGGAAAAGAAAGGTAAAGGACTGGTTATCCGGGTCCTATTCAGAGGTCATCAGATGATGGCCAATGTTATTAAGCAGAATGAAACAGACAGGTATTGCATTGTGCACTATGTCTTGCAACAGTGTGCAAAACCGCTAACACTACCCTTTGTAAGCAGTAACATCTAACGCGCTCATAGGAGCTCAATAGATAGAACTGGCATTTGTTCTCAGTCATACCTTCCTGGTTAAATTCTGGTAGTAAAAAGCAATGACAATAATACGACATAAAAAATAAAAAAAGGAATAACATTTTTAATATAGCAATAACATAATCTTTGTTTGTTGCTCTCTGAATTAATTTGGCCAACGCATTCATTATAGTATTATGTTCGCAGCAATTAAAGTGCAATTAAAGATTTGATATCCAGTATTTTCCAAATAAAACATTTTAAACATGAAAATACATGTGTGCATTGTCAAACAATAAAAATGCTGATATTTCCACTTGTGTATGTTAGTATATAATGATGTAAATCTTCAAAATAATTTTTCTTGTAATGCTCTTTCTTTGCAGCTAAGAAGAGAAAATCAGATAAGGTATTTGCACATTCTTTGAAACAACCTATATTATTGGTAAGATTGTATATGTTTGTCAAGATATTTTGCTGTTTATTGATGATTCAGATATATATTTATTTGCTTTATCTAGTAAGAGATCAAAGGATTTCTGTGTTTCTAACCAACCTCATCAAAAAACTGCAGGATTGCATTAACAAAACAAGCCATGAATATACAAAGTTATCGTATGTTCATAAAGCTTTCAACACTGCAACATGATTTAGTGTTTGTGTGTGTGTGTATATATAAATGCATAGACTTTTTATTTTTATTACAGAATCCAAACTCACCCAGGAGATCCAAATCATTTAAACACAAGAGTGGTAAGTCATTATCAGTCAGTAAATAAGCACTAACACACAGCTGAGTGGCCAGGGGATTAACACGCATCTCAGTGGTGACAGGCAGGAGGCCAAAGGAGTTACGAAACAGATTATTAGCAGGATGGGTTAGGTCCTGAATGGTGATTGGTTCCAAGCTGTGGAATATAAGACCTTATAAACCGGGTGGTTTAAATTCTTAATGCTGATTGGTGGATAGCTGTAGTATATATGCAATATGGCTTGAGAGGTGGGGCATATGGCCAATATACCACGGCTAAAGCACCACGCATTGATCTTTTATGTGGAATATTGGCAATATACCACAAACCCACAAGGTCCTTGTGGGTTATTATTGAACCTCCTCTCCACCTGAACGGTAGCACATTTGGACTTAAGGCCTGTCTCAGAACCTGGATCACTGCTGCTACCTGTGGCTGGAATATGGTACTGTTATATTCCTTTGAATAGTTATTGCAGTCAATAGTTATTTCTTTATGCCTCCTTTGTATAGGCCTGACACTAATTAATTAAATTATAATAACTATGTGCCATTTAGCTGACACTTTCATCTGACTTAGTCATCATCATCATACATCTTATTTTTAGGTGGCGCCTGTGGAAATCAAAGCTGGTGTGCTTCAAGCAACCCCAATGCTAGACCTACCAAACAGTGCATATGTACCTCAGTCTGTTTGGGGAACAGAAGAATGCTATAGTATATATATACTTTTTTTAATACCCTTGTGTTGTCTTAAGGGGAAAAATTACCCACCACTATGTTTAACAGCAGAGAAAACCCCCTAGATGAACTTCAGATTTGATGACTTTTCCTAGTGTGACCCGAACGTTAGAAAAAGGGAAACATTGCCTTTGTTCATATTTCCATGAAAGCTGTACACCACCAGGGTACAAAGATTGTCTTAGGGTCATTTTTGACCCGGCAGTTTAAAAAAAACAATCCACCCCACAAAAACCACAAAGACACACATACACAATGAGAAAGTTAGATTGTGTGCTGCTGATTGAACTCCAACCAAAAACTAAAACTTTCTTGTGCATGTGCTGCATCTCCCCTCCATGACCGCACACATGACTCAAGTTCACAGGTAAAATAAAAACAATTTCAGATAAAGTGAAACATTTTTGAAAGCATTGTTTACTAATGGGGAATGCAGCCGGAGGCTATAAAGGTGCTGCAGATGAGTGTCCCCAGTTCTTTCTTTGCTGAAGCCACAAGGGCATGTTGAAACTGGAAACTAGTGCCCAGCAGGTCGAAGAGCTGATGTTCTCAGATGAGAAACAAGAGAACAATGATTTAGAAGAGGAGCTATCTGAAAAAGATGGGGAACAATACAACCAGGAGTACAATGCATCATCTTCAGATGCAGAAGAAATCCCCAAAGCTGAAAGAGAGACCTTATTGATTGAAGAACAGCACGATGCCTCTGAAAGACTTTTACACTCTCAAGAATGCCACGTTTGATAGCCGGGGGTTAAGATGTGTGAGAGGGACACTGGCGGCCATAAGAGAGTTTTGGGGGAGGTGGGTGGAGTGTCTGCCATGCCTCTACAACCCTGGGCCTGAAGTAACAGTGGATGAGCACCTGGTTCCATTCAGAGGTACATTTTTATTTGTATCTGTAATGTAAGTGATTTTTAAATTTTCGTGTTTAGCTGTAATTTCATTGATTTATGTGATTGTTTACGGTGACACTGATATTAATTATTGATGTAATTTCTTTTGTCAAAAGTTCGCTGTCCATTCCAGCAGTATGCCCAGCATGCCAGCAAGGTATGACATCAAGATATGGGTGGCCTGTGATGCACAGTCCAGGTACACTTAGAAGATGCAAGTCTACACAGGAAGCTGACCAGTGAAGGGCCGGATGTGGGTTGTGATTGATGTGACAGATGGACTGAGGGGGCACAAATATACATTTGACAATTTCTTCACCTTTTATGAACTCACCATGTTTGACACAGTTAGAAGAACAAGCCAGAACTCCCCACTGCGCTCCTCGCAACAAGCAGGAACGAGGCCTTTTCATTAAAGTTTGCCTTCACCCCCACGACCACTCTTGTTTCTTACCTTTCAAAGAGGAACAAGAATGTGGTCCTCCTGAGCACACTGCACAAAATGGTTAAGTTCAGCGATTGTTAGGACCGGGAACAAGCCATCATCACCTGGACTACAACCAGAACAAAGTAGGACAACCTGGACAAGGTGGTTGGAACTTACCGCTGCAGGAGGATAACAACTTCCGTAACATTGATGTGTCCTCAAACAATGCCTTCATGATATGGAACAAGATCAACCCTACCTGGATGCCTAATAAGCAGAACAATAGTGGGGTTCCTGGAGTAGCTGGGAAAGGCACTTGTAACCCTACACATTCAAAAAAGTGCCCAGCACTGCAGCTGGTGCAGGCAAGAGGAGGAGATGCTGATTCTGCTCCCCCAAAAGAAGGACTGTGAAACAAATACTATGTGCTGCTGCTGCACATGTGAGAAATACATCTGGAAAGTCCATCCACACACACTTGCATACTGTTCTACATGTGCTAATTAGAATTGATTGATTCATGGTCTTCAAGTTTTTATTTTGCATCTATTATCTTATTTTATTCTAATTGTTGTTGTTTATTCTCCTTGTGGGTGGGAGCAATGGTTCAGAAAATGAAATACTAGTATTTTGTGGTTGAATTCCTCAATGTACAGTATATAAGAAAATATCACAATTTTTGTGTTATTGTTTATTTTCAATAAAATGCATTCAAAACTACTTTCTGGACATTTCTGCTAATTTCATAGGCTATACAAGTGCTATCTCTTGCTAAAAAAAAAGGAACGAGTGGTATCCTCTGATTAAATGCAGTCTTTCTGCACTGTGAAGAGGGAAAACCCAGATATTCATAAAGGTTGTGATGAATAATATGTTTATTCATGCAAAATAGATTTGGGGTTTAAAATGCAATTAAGCTGCTGGATTTGAGGGGTTCAGTGAAGGTGGGTTATTTTTGACAGTTTGGGGAAGCATACAGAAGGAGAGTATTAAGACCATATTAAATGTATTAAGGATTCTAGTCAGTGGTGGAGGGAAGGCGGAGGGTCTTTGAGCTTTAGCTGTAACAGAAACATGTATGCCCAATGGCAGAGTGAGCAGGTTTATGGCTGTGAAGTTCTGCCTATAGGTTAAACAGCGAGCATAGTGGTGTGTCCTGTGTTTACCTATTGGCACAATGTTATTTTCCATACACAGGTATGATGGGTCCTAGACGGCGTACGGACAACCAGGAGAGCCCACGCATGCTGATGAAAGACGAAGCCTTCCCTCAGTGACCAACTGTCAGGAACATTATTTCAGAGCCCACCAGGCTCCTTTGGTTTTTCAATGGACCGTTACACATGTGTTAGACTGTTACTGTGTTTATTAGGTAGCAAACAGGACAAAACCCGACTCAAACAGAAGGGAGTGGTTGAACCTCTCCAACATCAAATGCTTGTTTTTGGTTTCTGTTGCGAAACGATTTAAAACTGTTTGTTACATTGTGCCCTAATGAACACAACATATTGAAGCAGTTTTATTTATTTTTTCCTTCACATAATCATTACACAAATATTTTTTTCAAAAAAATATACAAAATTTTATTAATGTCTTGCTCAATCCACAGACAAAGAGAGCAAACAGTGCAGTGGCTAGGCAGAAGCAGTTGAAGTGAGCAGAGCAAAAAATATTGAGGACCATTTAATTAGACTCAATTTCAATACAAACTTTTTAAAATTTCTTTGTACAATAACATGTACAATAAGTCACATCTCTGAATCATGATCAATAGTTTGTGGTTACATTTTTATTACATGAACCCAGTCAAAATCATGACTACTCTCTTATGAGATTGAGGTCAGATTATCACTCATCACTTGACATATAGTCCCTACCTGTGGAAATGGTTTGTGTTACAAATATTTTTTTATTCAATGCACCAAAAAAAGAACAGAACTAGAATCATACGGATATAAGTTGAAAAGTAGGTTTTGAAAAACAGGCCACAAACTCCTCATCACTTACAGGTAAATGTTTCATTTTTGATGGGTTGTTACTGTAGTTAGGCTTGTTTTCTAGCACACAAACGTGTATATGTATCGTGTTTACATTGTGAAGGGTGATGTGTGTCTGTTTTGTGATAGTGTAAATATTTGAATAGTTTGAATTGCTGCTATCATGCTCTGTGTTTATCTGTCAAGTAATAAATGATTGTTCTCTGGCCACAAGGTGTTCTAATTTTTTTACCCGAAACAATAGGAACCTAAAGTACAGTGGGGCAAAAAAGTATTTAGTCAGCCACCAATTGTGCAAGTTCTCCCACTCAAAAAGATGAGAGAAGCCTGTAATTTTCACTATAGGAACAGTTCAACTATGAGAGACAAAATGAGAGAAAAAAATCCAGAAAATCACATTGTAGGATTTTTTATGAATTCATTGGTAAATTCCTCTGTAAAATAAGTATTTGGTCACCTACAAACAAGCAAGATTTCTGGCTCTCACAGACCTGTAACTTCTTCTTTAAGAGGCTCCTCTGTCCTCCACTCGTTACCTGTATTAGTGGCACCTGTTTGAACTTGTTATCAGTATAAAAGACACCTGTCCACAACCTCAAACAGTCACACTCCAAACTCCACTATCCAAAGATACATTCCAGTGCAAAGGAAATACACAAGTTAATTTTATTTATTTTGAATACCTCTGTTTTACATTGAAGGGTACCCCGGAAATTTTGTTTTTAACCATTTACAGACCTCCAAGATATTGTGCAAATTTTCTTGATGATTTTGCTGAACTACTGTTTTATCAGTTGATTATAACTTGTTTATTACAGGGGATTTTAACATCCACATAGATAATAGTATGGACAAATAACTTTATGCACTACTTGACACTTTTGATCTCACTCAACATGTGAAAGAGCGTACACACACTCAAGGCCACATTCTAGATCTGGTTATTTCAAAAGGTCTAAATATTTCCTCTCATGGTTAAAGACTTGGCCCTGTCTGATCATTTCTGTGTCTTTTTTGAATCACTTATGACCCCGAATGTTTCTGTTAGGAAAAGGTACATTAATGAGAGTACCAATGCTCAGTTTATTGAAGCCATGGCTATATCTCCAACAATAAGTGCTGAGTCAGTTGATGTACTCCTGGATAATTGTAATGCCAAAATATTGAATGTCATGGATCGTGTTGCACCGGTAAAGGTAAAGAAAACTATGAGCAAACAGAAAGCACCATGGAGAACCACCATGATGGTAAGCGTCCTGAAAAGAGAATGTAGGAAAGCGGAACATAAGCGGAAGAAAACTAACCTTCAAATTCACTATGACATCTATAAACAAAGCCTTGGTAGTTTCAACAATGAGTTACGCAGGGCAAGACAGCAACATTTATCAGGAATGATCAACAAGAATATCAATAATACTCACACTCTATTTTTCATGGTCGACAAGCTTACAAAACCAATAAAGCAGATTAGCATCAGAACTCATGTCCACAGTGAAATGTAATGAATTTGCGTGTTTCTTTAGTGAAAAAATGTTCAAGTATTAGACGGACCATCAGAACTGCACCGTCTAACAAGGACACTGTACCGTCACCACGACCACCAAGACATAACTTGGTTATTGTGTCACAATTTTATACAATTGATAAAAAATCCCTAGAAGAAACAGTTCAAGATCTTAAAGCTTCCACTTGCTGTCTCGACACACTGCCATCAGACTTTAAAAAAATTAAAACTTTATAACAACGGACCTGCAGCAAATAGTTGATAGCTCTCTGCAGTCAGGCATTTTCCCAACATCTCTAAAAACAGCTGCCATTAAGCCCCTATTAAAAAAGAGAACACTGGATGCATCTATAATGAACAACTATAGACCTGTATCAAATCTCCCTTTTATAGCCAAGATCATTGAGAAATTTGTCTTAAATCAACTCAGCAGTTTTGTGACCTCAAGCGTCTCTTAGACAAATTTCAGTCAGGCTTCCGACCTCACCACAGTACTGAAACGGCCCTGATTAAACTTTTAAATTATATACGGCTGAATGCTCATTCAGATAAAATAACAGTTCGAATTCTATTAGATCTCAGTGCAGCATTTGACACTGTAGATCACAGAACACTTATAGATAGGCTGGAAAATTGGGTAGGACTCTCTGGGACAGTTCTTGATTGGTTCAGATCTTATCTAGATGGCCGGAGTTACTTTGTCACCATTGGTAATCATGAATCTGATAGGGTGGCTATGACATGTAGAGTTCCACAGGGATCAGTTCTCAGACCGCTTCTGTTTAATCTCTATATGCTACCTCTGGGCCAAATACAGAACAACAACATTAACTACCACAACTATGCTGATGATACTCAAATATATATGGCTCTCGAACCGTATGACAACAGCTCAATAGACTCTCTGTGTCACGGTATAGAGCACATGAATACCTGGATGAACAAAATTGTCTACAATAAAACCAAGTTAAAACTGAGATTGTTGTGTTTGGCAACAAAAATAAAAGCACAAGCATTAGTAAAGAGCTGGATTCTCGGGCCCTTAAAAACAGGGATCTAGTGCGTAAATTTTTGTTCTGATAGAATGTTAACCAGGACCAAGTTAACAGAGCACATCATTCCGGTTCTAAAATCTTTGCATTGGCTTCCAGTCATTAAAAAAAAAGATTTTAAAGTGGTCATTTTAGTTTATAAATCTCTGAATGGTTTAGGACCTGAATACATTTCTGATATGTTTGAAGAATATAAACTGAGCAGGGCCCTTAGATCCATGAACACAGGTCAACTATTAGAGCCAAGAGTCCAAACTAAACATGGAGAAGCCGCGTTTAGCACTTATGCTGTACACAACTGGAATAAACTACCAGAAGATCTTAGACGTGCACCAAATATATCCATTTTTAAATCCAGGTTAAAAAGACTTCTCTTTTCACATGCCTATGACTGAGCACTTAAACTCACTTAACTGCACTGTTTAGTCTTACAGCTTTTATAGCTTCCTGTGTTTTTATCACGTTTTATTTTCTTATTCTATGTTTTATTATTATGCTGTATTTTATATTTCTCTTCTTGATTTATTTTGTTATTAAATGTCTATTTTGCTATCTTTTACTAAACATAATGCAAGTTCTGGTGCTGTCAGAGGAATAACCTCTGTGTAAATGTATCAATCTGCGGATGACGGATAATGCAAGTTCTTGTGCTGCTGTTTAGACATCAATGTAAAGTATTATCTCACAAAAGGACTGACGAGTTTATCCAAGCGCTGGAGGGTGAGGATTGAGATACCGGGGTGGTTCAGTAAACAGTTATGGTAACTGTAACTCATTGAGGATGAATATAAAATGCATGAACAGACATGGCATAAATGTCCCCGTGGAGAGAGCCAAGTAAGACACTGATGCAATGATTATCTCACATAGAGATTGACGGGTTAATCCTAGCATTGGAATGCGAGGATTGAGATATCGGGGTGTTGAAGTTCATGCAGTCCTCCTGGAGACAGCTGAGCTAGAGAGATACCAGGTGTTGAAGTTCATGCAGTCCCTCTGGAGACAGCTGAGCTAAAGAATTGTCACAATCTGACTGTTTTATTTCCATTGCATTTTGTATTTTTATTTTCACTGTAAAGCACATTGAATTGCTTCAATGTATGAATTGTGCTATATGAATAAACTTGCTTGCTTGCATGGCTCCATAATAAAAGAGTCTGGGTGCTAAATTGGCCAGCCTGCAGTCCAGACCTGTCACCCATTGAACATTTTTGGCACATTCTGAAACAAAAAAATACAACAAAGGAGACACCAAACTGTTGAGCAGGTTAACTCCTATCTCAAGCAAGGAATACATTTCACTTTCAACACTACAGCAATTGGTCTCCTCAGTTCACAAATTGATGCAGAGTATTGTTAAAAGGAGAGGTGATGCAACACAATGGTAAACCTGCCCCTGTCCCAACTTTTTTTAAATGTGCTGCTGGCATCAAATTCAAAATGGGCATGTATTTTTCTAAAAACAATAACAATAGTACAAGTTGTCTTTCTACTATTTTCAAAATATAGGAATAAATGATTTGCACATCATTGCATTCTGTTTTTATGTTCCCAGTAATAGACCTAAAACATGTAATAGACCTAAAACAACCCAACCATGTAGAGTGGCCTTTTATTGTGACCAGTGTAAGGCACACCTGTGTAATAATCATGCTGTCTAATCAGAATCTTGATATGCCACACCTGTGAGGTGGATGTATTAT
Organism: Esox lucius; assembly: GCF_011004845.1. Lineage (NCBI taxonomy): Eukaryota > Metazoa > Chordata > Actinopteri > Esociformes > Esocidae > Esox > Esox lucius. The sequence goes on along the minus strand of NC_047573.1, from coordinate 32,099,242 downwards.
CTCGGCAAAGGAGAAGTGCTCACTGACACAGATTTAGACAGATTTGTGAACAATATTTGAGAGAAATAGACCTTTTGTGTACATATAAAAAGTCTTAGATCTTTGAGTTCAGCTCATGATAAATGGGGGCAAAAACGAAAGTGTTGCGTTTATAATTTTGTTCAGTGTATATGTGTCACATTCTCGTTCCGGGCCTCTCCTCCGCATCGACCACACCCCCCTTCCCCGGAGTATTGATGCACACCTGTGTTAAGTTTGGAGTGATTGGGGCTGGTATATAATGCCTGGGGTGTGGCTTTGGGGTTGTGAAGTATTGTTTGCATTTTTAACTTACCAAGCGTTTATTCCAATTACCCCTTTCGCGTAGTTATTCCTTGACCCAGTTTTGTAACAACGATTACTCTCTCGCCTTACGATTTTGTAATGTAGCCCCGGTTTTTGGACCTCCCATGTTTTTGACTTCTCAACCTGCCCTGTGACTCTGTTTTTTTTATTATGTTTTTGTGCTTCATCAACTCTGCGCTTGACTCCAGCATCTGTGTTTCCGGAGAATCGTGAAAATATGTTTATGTACAGTGGGCATAGAAAGTCATCACCCCTTTCAAAATGTTCACCTTTTGTTGCCTTGCAACCTAAAATGAACACACAAAATCAGACTTTTCTGCCTTTATTTGCACTAAGTATCCAGGAGAAAAAAATCCTAAATCCAAAAAACAGTATAATACCCTATGCTACCATCTACACTCACCTATAGGATTATTAGGAACACCTGTTCAATTTCTCATTAATGCAATTATCTAATCAACCAATCACATGGCAGTTGCTTTGATGCATTTAGGGGTTTGGTCCTGGTCAAGACGATCTCCTGAACTCCAAACTGAATGTCAGAATGATCTGCTCAGTTACTGGGATTTTCACGCACAACCATTTCTAGGGTTTACAAAGAATGGTGTGAAAAGGGTAAAAACATCCAGTATGCGGCAGTCCTGTGGGCAAAAATGCCTTGTTGATGCTAGAGGTCAGAGGAGAATGGGCCGACTGATTCAAGCTGATAGAAGAGCAACTTTGACTGAAATAACCACTCGTTACAACCGAGGTATGCAGCAAAGCATTTGTGAAGCCACAACACGCACAACCTTAAGGCGGATGGGCTACAACAGCAGAAGACCCCACCGGGTACCACTCATCTCCACTACAAATAGGAAAAAGAGGCTACAATTTGCACGAGTTCACCAAAATTGGACAGTGGAAGACTGGAAGAATGTTGCCTGGTCTGATGAGTCTCGATTTCTGTTGAGACATTCAGATGGTAGAGTCAGAATTTGGCGTTAACAGAATGAGAATATGGATCCATCATGCCTTGTTACCACTGTGCAGGCTGGTGGTGGTGGTGTAATGGCATGGGGGATGTTTTCTTGGCACACTTTTAGGCCCCTTAGTGCCAATTGGGCATCGTTTAAATGCCATGGCCTACCTGAGCATTGTTTCTGACCATGTCCATCCCTTTATGACCACCATGTACCCATCCTCTGATGGCTACTTCCAGCAGGATAAAGCACCATGTAACAAAGCTCGAATCATTTCAAATTGATTTCTTGAACATGACAATGAGTTCACTGTACTGAAATGGCCCCCACAGTCACCAGATCTCAACCCAATAGAGCATCTTTGGGATGTGGTGGAACGGGAGCATCGTGCCCTGGATGTGCATCCCACAAATCTCCATCAACTGCAAGATGCTATCCTATCAATATGGGCCAACATTTCTAAAGAACGCTTTCAGCACCTTGTTGAATCAATGCCACGTAGAATGAAGGCAGTTCTGAAGGCGAAAAGGGGTCAAACACAGTATTAGTATGGTGTTCCTAATAATCCTTTAGGTGAGTGTATTTGCCTATCAGAACCAACACAACTTACAATCTCTGCATTCTGTAGGGACCCCTTGAAGCTCCAGGCCTTCTAGAAAGTGCCAAGATCTTTGAGGTCATCACCAGGCAGGCCAAGATCTTGGATTCCAGTATGCCCCCTAGCAAGAGGACTAAATAGATGCCTGCTAACAGAAGCTCCACGATGACCTTCCTCTCTGAAGTATATAGGGCTTTATCTTTCCATGAGAAAGGCAGTGCCACCAGTGTTCAGTGTTGGGTCAAAATACATACTGGATGGGAATGATCAGAACGGACTTGTGACCTGACTATATCATTGTAAGTCACAGAGATAACATGCATACATTCAATACGTTAACATTATGAGCTGCCTTCTGGTGAGGTTTTAAGGCTAATTTGTCTGAGTATTCAAACAAGCATTGAACTTGATCCAAAGGGTCACAATGTGAATGAGCTGTAGAGGAGAAATTACAGAAGAAAATTGACAGGAGAGTTGAGAGACAGGACATGATTTAACATCCATAAGACAATGATGACATCCATGTAAATACATACGTAGATTTTCCACTTGGTTGCTTTTACCACTGTGTGATGTAGGGATTTCAATAAACAAAGCTTGGTTACATCCAAGCTGTTAAATATCCCATAATTTTTGGTTGTTTTCTATGCACTGTCCATGTGAAATAATTTTAGCAAAATGTACAATATTTAAAACATCTTCCAAGGCTTGATGCTATAATTGAGACTGTGTTATGCCCATTACCTGTCTTATCATTACACCTATTGCATGGAAGTAGTGATCATTTTTATTTACAAAACGCATCCTAGTAGCTTTCAGACAAGCATGTATGAAAGGCAAGGAAAAAATACACCTTAAGCTTAAGAAGATCTCTTCAATCAAAAGTAATCAAATGTATTTATAAAGCCCTTTTTACATCAGCAGTTGTCACCAAGTGCTTTTACAAAACATCTGGCCTTAAACCCCAAGGACCAAACAACAGTTGTGTTGAATTTCAGTGGCTTGGAAAAACTCCCTAAGAATGCAAAAATGTAGGAAGAAACCTAGAGAGGACCCAGTCTCAGAGGGGTGACCAGTCCTCTTCTGGCTGTGCCGGGTGAACATATTAAGAGTACAATTGTAATAATTAATAATTGCATGTGGGCTGAGTCTATTTAAAGGAGACTGGGATAATTCCGAAAATGCATTAAGGATGAAATGACAGCAAGGGTGGACAGTATCAAGCCTTTCTGGTCACCTTCACGCCCCTGGGCCACACTACACCTATTCATAGACCGTGCTGTAGCGATGGGTCTTTAGTAGAAACTTTAAATTTGCACTGAGTTTGCATTTATAATTGACAAATCATTCCACAGTAGTTGAGCACTATGAGAAAAGGCCCGGCCTCCGGCTGTTTGTTTAGAAATTCAAGGTACAATTAAAAGGCCTGCATTTTGCAATCTAAGGTTACGTGTCGGTATGTATGGCTGGATCATTTCAACGAGGTAAGTGGGAGCAAGTCCATGTATTGATTTATAGGTGAACAATAAAACCCTAACAGGCAGCCAGTGTAAAGAGGCTAGTACAGGAGTAATGTGTTCAAATGTTTTTGTTCTAGTTAAGATTCTAGCAGCCGTGTGCACCACTAATTGAAGTTTATTTATTGATTTGTCAGGGTAACTGGAAAGTAAAGCATTGCAGTAATCTAGTCTAGAAGTAACAAAAGCATGGATTTGTTTTTCTGCATCAGTTTTTGATAGAAAGTTTCAAATTTTTTGCAATGTTTTGAAGATGAAAATAAGAAACTCTTGAGACATATTTTATATGTTCATCAAAGGAGAGGTCAGGGTCAAAGGTAACGCAGAGGTTTCTTACAGTTTTTTGGGTTATAACCATGCAGCCGTCGAGGTTCCCAGTGAGATCTGCTAACAAAGCTCTTTGTTTCTTGGGTCTTAAAACAAGCATTTCTGTTTTTCTTGAGTTTAAAAGCAAGAAGTTCTCTGTCATCCACTTCCTAATATCTGAAACGCCATTTGGCCTTGGCAGTAGCCTCAAAAAGAAGAAAATCTCGACACCTCAGTTATGCAGCTGATGACTGATTTCTCAGCTCAGTAACCTTATAATGACAGTAGGTGGCAGACACAGGATACGTAGTACAAAATAATTCCATGATAAAGGCAGATTCAGTCAAATCCCCAATTGTAGAGATTCAAATAATACATAACTAACATGCTGACTACATGATTACTTGCACAGTTTGCCTACCTCTGATTGTCTCTGCTCAGAAAATGTGAGGGATTTATTCTTGGTGATGTCAGCAACATTTAGCTCTGCTTTAGTAAGCAATGCAAAGTCTCTGGAGTCCTGGTGACATGTTGCCTGGAACACAAAAGTGGAATAGGATCGAGGTCATGTGATTAATAATTTTAGGTGTCATACTCTAAATTAAGAATTTTAGTGGCTAGTTGTGATTTTATGTTTGTCTTTCTTGCAGTAGTGGGAGCATTATTTTAGGAGTCAGAAAGGTATGTGAAAAATATTCACTTTCACATGAATATAACAAAAGCTACCAACATATAGCACACCTAGACGCACATAAAATTAACACTAGATAAGATACAATACACACTCAATGTCAGATTTCGGTTGTAGTTGTTCCAGTTACACCTGGATCCACACAATAAGTAGTGATACAGAATGGAGAATAAAGACAAAGAGAATGTTAGTTAAGAGCATATATATATAATATAGAGGTCAACCAGCAACAAATCAGTGATCAACAGTCTGACACCACACATTCCTCACATACATCTACCATCAGTGATATCCTTGTAATGTTTGCCTACATCTGACAAAAAAGCAGCACCATCCTGCACATCACAGTGATATTGCTTTGATCAGTGACTGCATCAACATTATCAATTAATTCTGCCCCATCAGGATACTCATCCTCACCACAGTAGGATGAGTATCCTACTGTACCTCTGTAATTACCTTACTTTGCATTTGAAGATGAGTGGGAATGGTAGAACTTTTGGTCACAGCATTTTTTGTAAGTCTGAGTCTTGCTTTATTATTACAGCAAAAACAATAAACTTACAGTTTAGTACTTGTAGGTGGTCAAAATGAGCTACCAAAATGACTATGAAGTGTGCCTGATATGGTCATCGATAGCTGCCTTGATGTACACTTTTAAAGTGTTTTGCTACGAAGATCAGTGAAATATGTAGGCTAAACTGTCCTCTTAACAAGGAAACAGCAATGAGAATCGCAGCAATGAGAATCGTGTGAGTGCACGTTCACGCGAAGGGGCGAGATTTTCGTCAGGGGGATGATTTCCGCACAACATCCGGGCCCAAGTGTACCGCACGTTAATGCTCGCGCACATGTATGCGCTTATGCACGCACCACAAGCGATTTCATCAGGATGTGGTACAATTATTTCAGCGCTTAGCAAACCTAGTCGCAGTTGTTTGTTTAGCTCCATATCGTATGTGGAAACGAGTTGGAGCTTTTATTGTGATGAAAACCGGGACAATTTGGTGTTTTGCAGATATATGTCGGGACCCGGGACACCCGGCTTGAAACCGGGACAATCCCGGGCATACTGGGATTGTCCTACCATACACAAAATCATAATACAAACCCATAAAACCAATTATTCGAACTGTTGAATTATTGGCTGCTGCTAGTGCAAACGATTGGAGCAGTTGACATAAATACAGGCAGGCATCATTAGCTTTCCATACATATTCTGGCTTTGTCTTATGCTATAACACCTTTGGCAATCTACTGTCACGAGCTTACAATCTACACTAGAGTGTGAGTGATTTTTGCCCGAACGCGTAAGCGGAGCCGGCTAAGAAGAGCGAATGTCTGTGAGTGAGTGAGTGAGTGACTGACTACCCCTTGTTAAGAAGGCGTAGTGGTTAGAGACGCGGGCTCCAGAACAACAAACACTTCGCTGGCTTCATGAGTCTCTCTTCTTTTCATTTGAGAAAAAATAAGTTATGGTTAGTGATAGCCATTCGAGGCTTACCGTTCTTCTAGCAGCAGGATATTATGCTAGCAGTGCTAACTCAGATTTTATTTTTCAAAATAAAAGCCTTCATTGAACTATATAAGTATATATAGTTAATCTTGTCTGTACATTTTATGTTTAATGTCCGTTCCAATGTTATTCTTGTCTGTTCTTTTTCACAGACAAGATTGTTAACTATATTGCCTTATACATTTCAATGATGGCATTTATTGTGATAACGAAAATCTGAGTGCTGCCAGCATAATATCCTGCTGCTAAAATAACCTAATGAAGCCTTGAATGGCCATCACTAGTTATCGTCACCTATATTGATATATTCTGTATCTATTTCATTCACGAATGGCTAATTAGCTGTTAACAGCCATGGCAAAAGAGGATTTGTTCAGGATAAACAAAACCTGGCTACAACGTAATGGGAAGCCTAAAATGAAACTGTTTACTATATTGTGACAATTTCTGGTGGATTTTCGAATTATGTCTAAGGATTTGTTCAGGATAGACAAACACTTTGCTGGCTACACAATTCTCTCATCATTTCACTTGACGAAAAGGTCTGTTATCGTCACATACACTCACATAAAGGATTATTAAGAACACCATACTAATACTGTGTTTGACCCCCTTTCGCCTTCAGAACTGCTTTAATTCTACGTGGCATTGATTCAACAAGGTGCTGAAAGCATTCTTTAGAAATTTTGGCCCATATTAATAGGATAGCATCTTGCAGTTGATGGAGATTTATGGGATGCACATCCAGGGCACGAAGCTCCCGTTCCACCACATCCCAAAGATTCTCTATTGGGTTGAGATCTGGTGACTGTGGGGGCCATTTCAGTACAGTGAACTCATTGTCATGTTCAAGAGCTTTGTGACATGGTGCATTATCCTGCTGGAAGTAGCGATCAGAGGATGGGTACATGGTGGTCATAAAGGGATGCACATGGTCAGAAACAATGCTCAGGTAGGCTGTGGCATTTAACCGATGCCCAATTGGCACTAAGGGGCCTAAAGTGTGCCAAGAAAACATCCCCCACACCATTACACCACCACCACCAGCCTGCACAGTGGTAACAAGGCATGATGGATCCATGTTCTCATTCTGTTAACGCCAAATTCTGACTCTACCATCTGAATGTCTCAACAGAAATCGAGACTCATCAGACCAGGCAACATTCTTCCAGTCTTCCACTGTCCAATTTTGGTGAGCTCGTGCAAATTGTAGCCTCTTTTTCCTATTTGTAGTGGAGATGAGTGGTACCCGGTGGGGTCTTCTGCTGTTGTAGCCCATCCGCCTCAAGGTTGTGCGTGTTGTGGCTTCACAAATGCTTTGCTGCATACCTCGGTTGTAACGAGTGGTTATTTCAGTCAAAGTTGCTCTTCTATCAGCTTGAATCAGTCGGCCCATTCTCCTCTGACCTCTAGCATCAACAAGGCATTTTCGCCCACAGGACTGCCGCATACTGGATGCTTTTCCCTTTTCACACCATTCTTTGTAAACCCTAGAAATGGTTGTGCGTGAAAATCCCAGTAACTGAGCAGATTGTGAAATACTCAGACCGGCCCATCTGGCACCAACAACCATGCCATGCTCTAAATTGCTTAAATCACCTTTCTTTCCCATTCTGACATTCAGTTTGGAGTTCAGGAGATTTTCTTGACCAGGAACACACCCCCAAATGCATTCAAGCAACTGCCATGTGATTGGTTGATTAGATAATTGCATTCATGAGAAATTGAACAGGTGTTCCTAATAGTCCTTTAGGTGAGTGTATATTGATACAGAAGTTATTGTATCAATGTAATTCACAAATGGCTAATAAGCTGTTAAAACAGCCAGTGGCAAAAGCCATAAAGTTCATAGATGCTGTTTGTGGTGGAGGTAAATTTAATAAGAAATGTTACTCAGTTTAACACAATAAAATGGCGTCTAGTGACATATTACTTGCTAATAAGATTTTAAAACGGCCAGTGGCAAAAGTCATACAGTACATAGATACTATTTGTGGTGGAGGTAAACTTAATAAGAAACTACTCAGTTTAACGCTAGTTAATGGTGTCTAACAAAATATTCAATCTTGGCGTGAGTTAAATTAATATAATGTGGAGAGGCTATACTAATGCCCGGCGTGTGTAGTCCGGTGGCGTAGTGGTTAGCGACAAAGCCTTTCATGTGGGCGACCTGGGTTGATTCTCGAGAGGGCAGCCACGATTAACACATTTTATTGCAGGCCGGGTGAACTAGGCTTGCCTGGTTTCTTGTTACATTTCCTTCTGTGTGCATTTGATTCAATTGTGTCCATGTTACAGAATAAACTCAAACCGTTAATAAAAATATTGTTCAAAGGAGAATTAATGGAAACATTCATGGGATATTATTTCACAAAATAAATTACAAAACGTGTGTCTTTGGGAATTTTGAAAGTTGGAATTGTCTTTTTGGGCTCGGACAGCTTTTAGGTTGCACTCCCACTAGTCGCCACTAAGCCCGTGGTTTGCCGTGCTTCCCCACCGTAACAAACGGTAAGTCTGGCCTATTGGTTTTAATCTTTCAGTTGATGACACTTTTGATGACGTGGCACGCAAACATTGGTTAATGCCTGCGACGACTGAACCAGGGAACGCGACCAATGTTTGCTACCGTTAACTCAAGTGTCAGTACGCGCGGAGTAGATTGTGGCCTCTGTGTATTACCAGCTAGAAAGTTGGTTCTTCATACCGACAAAAACGGCGACCAAACGTTACACCGTTTTAGCTCCAGAAAATGGCTTCAAGAGGAAGCTTTCAAGGTATTCCGAGTCCGATGAACCCCAGTGTTAATCCAATGAACGCTGGCCATGCAGGCGGTGGAATGAGGATACCAGGAATCCAACCGAGTTTGGGTTTTCGAGCCATGAACGCTGCTCCCCAGTACCACCAGGTAATGCGACAAAATATTTCCCTACTCTAACTTGATGTTAATTATATGCAATTATCTCTTATAACTTAAAATTAGTACTTTATTTGCTTTATTGACAAAATATGTAAAGCAGTGCTATAGTAGGTAGCGTGTTCCTGACAGAAGCTAACGTTAAGGAGTTTCACAACATGTCAATGTTACTTAAATTGGGGATAACGTTATCTACACAGCCTTAAAAAACCTATATACGTATTCGATTTGACAAGTAATTAGCATCGCGTATTCATTATATGGTAACGTTGTTGACTTTTCATTTTCATCTGCCAACTTCCGCATTTCAAGAAAGTGAAAAATGGACCACGGCATGAGTTGTTCATTACGAATCACATGGTCCTGGCTACTTTCTTTTTTTGAAACTTTCGAACAGTCACTGAATATTATTATTCTTTACTCGTTATAGTAAGTAGTCGTTTATGCTGCATACTCCAGGGGTGTGTTGATAGAAGTGGGGGGTTATTGTATTTAGATATATTTTGTGTGTTTATACTGGTCCAAGCTATTTATATACAATATATTATTATAAAATGATTAATATTTGAGAGCGAAAACATGTTAAAATTAGTTTCTCTCCATATTATTGCATTGGATTTACTGCTTGCGTGTGACCGTGTGCGTGTGAGTGACTGTGTGTGTGTGTGCGCGTGTGAGTGACTGTGTGTGTGTGTGCGCGTGTGAGTGACTGTGTGTGTGTGTGCGCCTGTGAGTGACTGTGTGTGTGTGTGTGCGCGTGTGAGTGACTGTGTGTGTGTGTGTGTGTGTGCGCGTGTGAGTGACTGTGTGTGTGTGTGTGTGCGCGTGTGAGTGACTGTGTGTGTGTGTGTGTGTGTGTGTGCGCGTGTGAGTGACTGTGTGTGTGTGTGTGTGTGTGCGCGTGTGAGTGACTGTGTGTGTGTGTGTGTGCGCGTGTGAGTGACTGTGTGTGTGTGTGTGTGCGTGTGAGTGACTGTGTGTGTGCGCGTGTGAGTGACTGTGTGTGTGCGCGCGTGTGAGTGACTGTGTGTGTGCGTGCGTGTGAGTGACTGTGTGCGTGCGTGTGAGTGACTGTGTGCGTGCGTGTGAGTGACTGTGTGTGTGCGTGTGAGTGACTGTGTGTGTGCGTGCGTGTGAGTGACTGTGTGTGTGTGTGTGTGAGTGACTGTGTGTGTGAGTGACTGTGTGTGTGCGTGAGTGTGCGTGTGTGTGCGTGTGCGTGTGTGTGCGTGTGTGTGTGTGTGCGTGTGAGTGACTGTGTGTGTGCGTGTGTGTGTGTGCGTGCGTGTGAGTGACTGTGTGTGTGTGCGTGTGTGTGTGTGTGTGTGTGTGTGCGTGTGAGTGACTGTGTGTGTGTGTGTGTGTGTGCGTGTGAGTGACTGTGCGTGCGTGTGTGTGTGTGCGTGCGTGTGAGTGACTGTGTGTGTGTGTGTGTGTGTGTGTGTGTGTGCGTTTGAGTGACTGTGTGTGTTTGCGCGTGCGTGTGAGTGACTGTGTGTGTGTGTGTGTGTGTGCGTGTGAGTGACTGTGTGTGTGTGTGCGTTTGAGTGACTGTGTGTGTGTGCGCGTGCGTGTGAGTGACTGTGTGTGCGTGTGAGTGACTGTGTGTGTGAGTGACTGTGTGTGTGTGTGTGTGTGTGTGACTGTGTGTGTGTGCGTGTGAGTGACTGTGTGTGTGTGCGTGTGAGTGACTGTGTGCGTGCGTGTGTGTGTGTGCGTGCGTGTGAGTGACTGTGTGTGTGTGTGTGTGTGCGTGTGAGTGACTGTGTGTGTGCGTGTGAGTGACTGTGTGTGTGTGTGCGTGCGTGTGAGTGACTGTGTGTGTGTGTGCGTGTGAGTGACTGTGTGTGTGCGTGCGTGTGAGTGACTGTGTGTGTGTGTGAGTGACTGTGTGTGTGTGTGCGTGTGTGTGTGTGTGTGTGTGTGTGTGTGCGTGTGAGTGACTGTGTGTGTGTGTGTGTGTGTGCGTGTGAGTGACTGTGCGTGCGTGTGTGTGTGTGCGTGCGTGTGAGTGACTGTGTGTGTGTGTGTGTGTGTGTGTGTGTGCGTTTGAGTGACTGTGTGTGTTTGCGCGTGCGTGTGAGTGACTGTGTGTGTGTGTGTGTGCGTGTGAGTGACTGTGTGTGTGTGTGCGTTTGAGTGACTGTGTGTGTGTGCGCGTGCGTGTGAGTGACTGTGTGTGCGTGTGAGTGACTGTGTGTGTGAGTGACTGTGTGTGTGTGTGTGTGTGTGTGTGTGTGACTGTGTGTGTGTGCGTGTGAGTGACTGTGTGTGTGTGTGTGCGTGTGAGTGACTGTGTGTGTGTGTGTGCGTGTGACTGTGTGTGCGTGTGAGTGACTGTGTGTGCGTGTGAGTGACTGTGTGTGAGTGACTGTGTGTGAGTGACGGGGCGTGTGTGTGTGTGTGTGTGAGTGACGGGGCGTGTGTGTGTGTGAGTGTGAGTGACGGGGCGTGTGTGTGTGTGAGTGTGAGTGACGGGGCGTGTGTGTGAGTGTGTGTGACGGGACGTGTGTGTGTGTGTGAGTGACGGGGCGTGTGTGTGTGTGGGTGTGAGTGACGGGGCGTGTGTGTGTGTGGGTGTGTGTGACGGGGCGTGTGTGAGTGACGGGGCGTGTGTGTGTGTGGGTGTGTGTGACGGGGCGTGTGCGTGTGAGTGACTGTGTGTGTGTGTGAGTGAGTGACTGTGTGTGTGAGTGAGTGACTGTGTGTGTGTGTGAGTGACTGTGTGTGCGTGTGAGTGACTGTGTGTGCGTGTGAGTGACTGTGTGTGTGTGTGCGTGTGAGTGACTGTGTGTGAGTGACTGTGTGTGAGTGACGGGGCGTGTGTGTGTGTGTGTGTGTGTGAGTGACGGGGCGTGTGTGTGAGTGACGGGGCGGGGCGTGTGTGTGTGTGAGTGACGGGGCGTGTGTGTGTGTGTGAGTGACGGGGCGTGTGTGTGTGTGAGTGTGTGTGACGGGACGTGTGTGTGTGTGTGTGTGTGTGACGGGACGTGTGTGTGTGTGTGGGTGTGAGTGACGGGACGTGTGTGTGTGTGTGTGGGTGTGTGTGTGTGACGGGGCGTGTGTGAGTGATGGGGCGTGTGTGTGACGGGGCGTGTGTGTGTGTGTGTGAGTGTGTGTGACGGGGCGTGTGTGAGTGATGGGGCGTGTGTGTGACGGGGCGTGTGTGTGTGTGTGTGAGTGTGTGTGACGGGGCGTGTGTGTGTGTGTGTGTGGGTGTGTGTGACGGGGCGTGTGTGAGTGATGGGGCGTGTGTGTGACGGGGCGTGTGTGTGTGTGTGTGAGTGTGTGTGACGGGGCGTGTGTGTGTGTGTGTGTGGGTGTGTGTGACGGGGCGTGTGTGTGTGTGAGTGTGTGTGACGGGGCGTCTGTGTGTGTGAGTGTGTGTGACGGGGCGTCTGTGTGGGTGTGTGTGGGTGTGTGTGACGGGGCGTGTGTGTGTGTGAGTGTGTGTGACGGGGCGTCTGTGTGGGTGTGTGTGACAGCGAAAGTTTTTTTGACATGCATTTTTTTGTTATTCTGTCTCTCACTGTTCAATTAAACCTACCATTAAAATTATAGACTGATAATTTCTTTGTCAGTGGAAATCTTTATTGATCAACCTGACCTTGGCTTGGTATTAAGAGATCCCTGAATTTCCACTCCTTAATAAGTGATTAAACGGTACTGACTGGCATTTGCCAGGCAACAGCATCCCCCAGCTCAACAACACATCTTTGGAACTGAAATGAAAGATCACAACAATCACATAGAAGTAGAGGTGTACAAAGTAAGGGTACTTAACTGTGTTCGGCTGTGTTCACCACTTTAGGGGAAGTATCTAATTAAGATCTAAGTAACCAGGTAAAGCAAGCAAATGTATTTATATAGCACAATTCATACATTGAAGCAATTCAATGTGCTTTACAAAGAGAAAAAAAAAAGTATGTATATACAATAATATAAAACAAATACTCAAATGGAAACATCAAAACAAATGAAAACATCATAATAAAAATTTGAATATGAAAATATAAAAATAATAAAATCGGGATAAAAACATAGGAAGCTATAAGGCTAAACAGTGTGGTTAAGTTTAGGAGCTCAGTCATAGGCACGTGAAAAGAGAAGTGATTTTAACCTGGATTTACAAATTGATAGGTTTGGTGCACCTCACTGATCTTCTGGTAGTTTATT